>NC_064641.1:263341118-263965225 GCF_023864345.2 Schistocerca serialis cubense
TATAGGTTTTGATGAGTTATCAAAACATGTGTCATAAATAGCCTTATCTTTTGACTGCATTGATTTGGATCTAATGTTTATTATACCATCAAAGGAATATAGACCTCAGTATGTGACATAAATTTCAACTTAATACGCCTACCTGTTTCGGAGAACAATGATTTTTAACGATCAGACAGACACACAGACAGACTGACAAGAAAGTGATCCTATAAGGGTTCCATTTTTAACAACTGAGGCACAGAACTCTAAAAAGTAAACATAATAAAAAAAATAATGAAATCTGATAATAAATTAAAAAAAAAAAACATTATGAAAGAGAAAAGGGGGGGGGGGGGGGGAATGAGTTAATGGAGGTTAAGTCCAGGAGGGTATGTTGGATGTCAAGTTCACACCTCTGGAGTTCAGGGAAACTAGTATCAGGTGTGAGATTATAAATAGCCTGTTTGGCACAGAATGCATTCACGTCCTTTGGGTCATGCTACAGTGTGTGTTCAGCAACTGGATAATGGGTGTCTCAAGGCAGACAGTTCTTCTACACCCATTCATGTACTTTGACAGCTAAATTATGATCATTATTTGATAAAACACATATATGATTTTTGAAGTTGCTCTGACTTTGATACTGTAGGATTTACCAATTTTGGGGCTGGAGTAGATGACAGTGAGTGGGTGCGTAAGGCAGGTATACAGAGTATGCATGATTTTGGAATAGGAACCTAAAGGTAGAAATATGGTTTGACAAGAATGTTGCAGAGGTTAGGAGGACAACTGCAGGTGGCAGCGGATGGTGTGTGTGTGTGTGTGTGTGTGTGTGTGTGTGTGTGTGTAGGATATCAGGGAATGAGGATCTGATTTCAAGGCTTCAATTTTGAAAGTCATAGCCTTGCTGGAGAAATATACAGTGGCAGTCCAGGCCTTGGAGGTACATCACACCTCATCAGTTAAGAGGGCATAGCAACCAACAACAGAGAAAACTGCAGAAGTATGATTGTACAAGTCAAGAAATAAATAACGCAAAAGGAACTTGCTAAAATGTTTACAGAATGTCTATGCAGATAGACAATTCCCCAACACTGGAATAATATTCTAATTACTATACCTCAGAATAAAGGAAGCAGACAAGAAATATGCAACTACAGAACTATCAGTCTTTTCTCTTTAATATACAAGATATCCCCCCCCCCCCCCATGAACCATGGACCTTGCCGTTGGTGGGGAGGCTTGCGTGCCTCAGCGATACAGATAGCCGTACCGTAGGTGCAACCACAACGGAGGGGTATCTGTTGAAAGGCCAGACAAACGTGTGGTTCCTGAAGAGGGGCAGCAGCCTTTTCAGTAGTTGCAAGGGCAACAGTCTGGATGATTGACTGATCTGGCCTTGTAACAATAACCAAAACGGCCTTGCTGTGATGGTACTGCGAACGGCTGAAAGCAAGGGGAAACTACAGCCGTAATTTTTCCCGAGGGCATGCAGCTTTACTGTATGATTAAATGATGATGGCGTCCTCTTGGGTAAAATATTCCGGAGGTAAAATAGTCCCCCATTCGGATCTCCGGGCGGGGACTACTCAAGAGGATGTCGTTATCAGGAGAAAGAAAACTGGCATTCTATGGATCGGAGCGTGGAATGTCAGATCCCTTAATCGGGCAGGTAGGTTAGAAAATTTAAAAAGGGAAATGGATAGGTTAAAGTTAGATATAGTGGGAATTAGTGAAGTTCGGTGGCAGGAGGAACAAGACTTCTGGTCAGATGAGTACAGGGTTATAAACACAAAATCAAATAGGGGTAATGCAGGAGTAGGTTTAATAATGAATAGGAAAATAGGAATGCGGGTAAGCTACTACAAACAGCATAGTGAACGCATTATTGTGGCCAAGATAGATATGAAGCCCACACCTACTACAGTAGTACAAGTTTATATGCCAACTAGCTCTGCAGATGACGAAGAAATTGAAGAAATGTATGATGAAATAAAAGAAATTATTCAGATTGTGAAGGGAGACGAAAATTTAATAGTCATGGATGACTGGAATTCGAGTGTAGGAAAAGGGAGAGAAGGAAACATAGTAGGTGAATATGGATTGGGGCTAAGAAATGAAAGAGGAAGCCGCCTGGTAGAATTTTGCATGGAGCACAACATAATCATAACTAACACTTGGTTTAAGAATCATGAAAGAAGGTTGTATACATGGAAGAACCCTGGAGATACTAAAAGGTATCAGATAGATTATATAATGGTAAGACAGAGATTTAGGAACCAGGTTCTAAATTGTAAGACATTTCCAGGGGCAGATGTGGACTCTGACCACAATCTATTGGTTATGACCTGTAGATTAAAACTGAAGAAACTGCAAAAAGGTGGGAATTTAAGGAGATGGGACCTGGATAAACTGAAAGAACCAGAGGTTGTACAGAGTTTCAGGGAGAGCATAAGGGAACAATTGACAGGAATGGGGGAAAGTAATACAGTAGAAGAATAATGGGTAGCTTTGAGGGATGAAGTAGCGAAGGCAGCAGAGGATCAAGTAGGTAAAAAGACGAGGGCTAGTAGAAATCCTTGGGTAACAGAAGAAATATTGAATTTAATTGATGAAAGGAGAAAATATAAAAATGCAGTAAATGAAGCAGGCAAAAAGGAATACAAAGGTCTAAAAAATGAGATCGACAGGAAGTGCAAAATGGCTAAGCACGGATGGCTAGAGGAGAAATGTAAGGATGTAGAGGCCTATCTCACTAGGAGTAAGATAGATACTGCCTACAGGAAAATTAAAGAGACCTTTGGAGATAAGAGAACAACTTGTATGAATATCAAGAGCTCAGATGGAAACCCAGTTCTAAGCAAAGAAGGGAAAGCAGAAAGGTGGAAGGAGTATATAGAGGGTCTATACAAGGGCGATGTACTTGAGAACAATATTATGGAAATGGAAGAGGATGTAGATGAAGATGAAATGGGAGATGTGATACTGCATGAAGAGTTTGACAGAGCACTGAAAGACCTGAGTCGAAACAAGGCCCCCGGAGTAGACAACATTACATTGGAACTACTGACGGCCTTGGGAGAGCCAGTCCTGACAAAACTCTACCATCTGGTGAGCAAGATGTATGAAACAGGCGAAATACCCTCAGACTTCAAGAAGAATATAATAATTCCAATCCCTAAGAAAGCAGGTGTTGACAGATGTGAAAATTACCGAACTATCAGTTTAATAAGTCACAGCTGCAAAATACTAACACGAATTCTTTACAGACGAATGGAAAAACTAGTAGAAGCCAACCTTGGGGAAGATCAGTTTGGATTCCGTAGAAACACTGGAACACGTGAGGCAATACTGACCTTACGACTTATCTTAGAAGAAAGATTAAGGAAAGGCAAACCTACGTTTCTAGCATTTGTAGACTTAGAGAAACCTTTTGACAATGTTGACTGGAATACTCTCTTTCAAATTCTAAAGGTGGCAGGGGTAAAATACAGGGAGCGAAAGGCTATTTACAATTTGTACAGAAACCAGATGGCAGTTATAAGAGTCGAGGGACATGAAAGGGAAGCAGTGGTTGGGAAGGGAGTAAGACAGGGTTGTAGCCTCTCCTCGATGTTGTTCAATCTGTATATTGAGCAAGCAGTAAAGGAAACAAAAGAAAAATTCAGAGTAGGTATTAAAATTCATGGAGAAGAAATAAAAACGTTGAGGTTCGCCGATGACATTGTAATTCTGTCAGAGACAGCAAAGGACTTGGAAGAGCAGTTGAATGGAATGGACAGTGTCTTGAAAGGAGGATATAAGATGAACATCAACAAAAGCAAAACAAGGATAATGGAATGTAGTCTAATTAAGTCGGGTGACGCTGAGGGAATTAGATTAGGAAATGAGGCACTTAAAGTGGTAAAGGAGTTTTGCTATTTGGGGAGCAAAATAACTGATGATGGTCGAAGTAGAGAGGATATAAAATGTAGGCTGGCAATAGCAAGGAAAGCGTTTCTGAAGAAGAGAAATTTGTTAACATCCAGTATTGATTTAAGTGTCAGGAAGTCATTTCTGAAAGTATTCGTATGGAGTGTAGCCATGTATGGAAGTGAAACATGGACGATAAATAGTTTAGACAAGAAGAGAATAGAAGCTTTCGAAATGTGGTGCTACAGAAGAATGCTGAAGATTAGATGGGTAGATCACATAACTAATAAGGAAGTACTGAATAGGATTGGGGAGAAGAGAAGTTTGTGGCACAACTTGACCAGAAGAAGGGATCGGTTGGTAGGACATGTTCTGAGGCATCAAGGGATCACCAATTTAGTATTGGAGGGCAGCGTGGAGGGTAAAAATCGTAGAGGGAGACCAAGAGATGAATACACTAAGCAGATTCAGAAGGATGTAGGTTGCAGTAGGTACTGGGAGATGAAAAAGCTTGCACAGGATAGAGTAGCATGGAGAGCTGCATCAAACCAGTCTCAGGACTGAAGACAACAACAACAACATACAAAATATGCACAAAAATTACCACCGACTCTACAGAAGAAACATTGAATTTTAATTCAGTAAGGAAAAAGGTGACTTTTGAAGCACATATTCCACACCTGACCGTTTACTAGATCTCAAAGAAATTACAGAACAGGCTAATGAATATGATTTTACCACTTTGTTTGCAGTGAAGGAATGTGTGTCAATGAGATGCCATTGTTTTTCTGCTGCTGATGATGATGTAATTTTTGCCTCAGGTATATAAAACTTCAACAGCAAACGAAGAAGAAATTAACAATGACGTCACGGCATAAGGTAATGTGTTTCTGTACTTATGGTGATTGAAGACAATGATTAGATAGACAGTAGAAGAAATAAAAAGTAGCAATAATATAATAATAATAATAATAATCTTCATACTAACAACGAAATACTCTCATATTCGTATTTTTTTGGAGATTATAATGTTAACAATGTTTCCACACATTTGAAAATAATACTGTTTACAATTACCTTTACATCAACACATGTAATAATGTTGTACATGGGATGAATACGAGCAAAATGAAGAATAAAAATCATGAACTAAGCATAAAACCAAACAGCGCATTTGCTACGTGATAGTAATGAAAGAAAGAAAAAAAATGCATCATCTGTATAACAACATGGTAGTTAAGAAAAGTGTTAAATTCCCTGGAGAAATACATACTTAACATCGGTGCAAGCTAGGCATGGAACGTCATGTATGTTTGATTTGATAAGATACAAAGGAACAGCCTCATCATCTTCACCTTGAGATGGATGTTCAGCACACTTGAAATAGAACTGTGCAAATGTGAGCCCTTCATCACCACCTGTCTGAAAAATAAATATACATTAGCAACTGGGTTATCTATGAAGATCAAAATTTATCATTATAGCTATTTCTTCCACATTCATGTGATATTCCCTCCTTCAATTAACTACTCACACAGCCATCAGTTTCACAAATGCCTGTTATCCTATTTTTATCCAGTACATCCTGCCAGCACTGAGGATCTCTGTCCACAGTGAAAGCTCCACCTTTACATGATGCACAGCGCACCCGCAATTTCCCGGGTTTCATCATTTTACAAGGAGATGAACAATACACATAGAAATGTGCTCGTCTCTTTTCATGATCTATAAACAGAAACATATATAAATAATTGAATGGATAAAAAAGTAGTATTAGCATTGATTTTATCTATAAATGACTGTTACAATTGTAGATTAGACACAAATCTACATAAATCACAGGAACAGTTAGTAACACGATCCTCATTTTTTTCCCTCTTCTTTTTGCCTTCCTTTTCTTTGGTATTTCACATCCTGTTGACATCAACATTAACAGGAATGGAGGTGTTATAACTATAAAAGAAACTATCTAGGTGATAATTAGATGGAACGTTTTGTGGAAAGGAGGGGGAATCTCCATTTGAGGGTTTCATGCAATAATGTGCTGTAATATCAGATGAAGCATAATCTGGTTTTTGATTTTTTAGTATACTCATCACCTGGTTGCACTGAGTAAGTTTCTTCATTCCTCCTGCACATTAAAAACTCTAAGTTGATTAGCAACCTTAAGTTTTGGGTCAGTGAACTAGTTACAATCAAGAAGCTGCTAAAGGAAGATAAGATGCCAGGAGGGGGAAAAGAATAGTGGTCCTTTAAATTAAGCTTAAGCTTTCTCTCTCTCTCTCTCTCTCTCTCTCTCTCTCTCGTTACACATACGAGCGCGCACGCCCCCCCCCCCCCCCCCACACACACGAGAAACAATTAAATATGATTCATGAAGCAGAGCCATTTTTACAAATACAGAGAATTAGAAATAAAGAAAGATAAAAATACTGTACTGGTCATTTTTTAAATATTGTACATCACAAACTGAAAAAAGAGATTTCCTGAGGTGGAAAAGTATTTGTTCACTTTCTGTCCTTTGGAACTACCGTGATCTATTTTCCAACAAGATAATTTTTAATACTACAACTCTACATTATTCATGTAGCTCAAACTGAACGAAAATAATCTATCTAGGAAGTATAGAAATCACCTGGGTGAAGGATAAATATTAATTTTATTATTATTACTATTATTATTATTATTATTATTATTATTGATACCTTCTTCAGACACCATTTCTTGGCGGTCTTTGCCACTAAGTTGAAGATCCACTAAAGTTTCGTTTAGCGGCTTAGCTGCCAAGCTGTGCGACCTTCCTTTGCTACCATCAGCTCTGGGAGATGGCTGTATTTTCACAGCATGCAAGATGCTTTGTTCTCCCAAATCACATTCCTTCAAGAAATGAAAGACCATATTACATACGTTATTTACAACAGGAGGATGAATGCAGGATGTTTCAGGCAATATCATGTATGCTAAGGTGTTGAGGGCAAATCAGGTTTTCCACAAATAGCTACAAAAACTCCTAGAAATGTAGAGATACGTGGGTAAGTCTATAAATAAGTTGCACACATCAGTTCCTCTATTAGAATGTTTAAATTCCACATGCATATTCTGCCAGCAGATAGCAGCAAATGTATGTCCGTAGTAGAGTCTGCAGGACATCACATGGCAGCCAGTGTGAGATGGCAGTTGTGCTCAATGAGTGTACCCAAGTAGAACAGTATGTGATTGTGTGGTTTTTGTGGGCCAAAGGACTCTCTGCACAAGAAGTGTGTCAAGAAATGTGCCCCATGTATGGTGACACCTGTTTATCATTGAAAGCTGTATCCAACTGGATCCAGGAGTTAACAAGGAAAGGCATACATCAGAGATCAAGAACATCCTTTTTGTCTTGTGGCAGTGCGAAAGTCTGTGCATGGTGAATGCCCTGCATGTTGACCGATGAACATAAAATGAAGAGAATGAGTCTGTCTTTCCGGAACCTCATTTGGTTCTCTGAAGAAGGAAAGGATTTCATGGCATGAATTGTTACCAGGGATGAGTCTTGGTTTCAATATTTTCAAATAGAAACCAATACTTTCAAATAGAAACCAAACGACTGTCCACAGGATGGAAACATTCCATGTCCCCAACAATGAAAAGGTCCAAGACCATTCCACCCACAAGGTTCTTCTCATCATGATTTGTGTCATGCAAGGGGACATAGTAACGAAATTCCAGCCTCACACTGAGATAGTGAATGCCTCTCATTGTACTGCACCACTCTGCAGGAACTTTAACAGACCATTCACCACAAATGATGTGACCTCTTGACAAAGGGAGTGGTCTTTCAGTCAACAATGCCCGTCCTTACACACAAAACAAACAAGGTGTTTTTATGAATATTTCATTGAGAATGCTTGGAACACCTGTCCTTACAGTCTTGACTTAGCCTCCAGTGACTTTCATCTGTTTGGGCCTGTAAAATCTCATTTTTCATGACCAAAGACGTTACATGTTGACTGCAACACACATCTGAATGTACAAGTGAATATGTAAAAAAGTGAAATAAATTTTGGGAACTTATGTTTATTACTACTGCCTCTATGCCATTTTATGACTTATTTATTGACTTACACTCATAATTTTCACTGAAATATATTAATTTACAAGGGAATGTTAAAAGTCAGAAATTCATGGTTACAGAATACATCAAAACATATAAATCATGTTTAATACTGTGAAAAAATAGTACTTTCAGAGTGACCTGTATGGTGAATGAATCGAGAATTCCCATCTAAGTTTTGCACTCTTGCCAGTAGTTTGCAGCAGTTTTGGTGGGTGAAGATGAGCTTTAAGTTTCTTCAGGATGCTGGCATACTGCACGAAACTGACTCTTCTTCTTCTTTTTTTGTTAATATTCGAGGGGATCACATCCAAATGATCCCAAAATATACTTGCAATCACATTTCCTGCATATTGCTTGTTTTTAAGATTTTTTTCTTTTCAATTCAGGTTCAAAGAAGTGAACCTATATTTCAAAATGTTTACCTTTTCTATTTTTTTAATTCTGTGCAGTGGTTGGTGGCTATTGTTTACCATATGTTTCTACTATGGTCAATCTGTTCTTACAGTATCCACGTTACAACAGCTTTTACATAAACCATTTAATAACAATAGTAACCCCCACTGTCTTAAGGACTGAAATGCTCGCAATAACTTTGTCAACTTTCCCTCTACAGTCAGCAAAGACAGTGTAACTGTAACTATCAACAACAAAGCAAGCATCTAAACTGTGCTAATATTTACTGTAGCATCCCTGAAACCAATATTCAGCCTTTCATAAGTGTCACCTCAGCACTCGGGAATTATGCCATGGCCTATTGTCTAATAAGCATGTCAAAGTTGGTTAATTTCTCAAACACTACATTTGCCACCAGCCAATAAAACACACAGTAATTTCCAAAGAGTAAAGAGGAAGCTTAGAAATTGGTATGAAAGTCAATTTCTTTACAAAATTTATCAGCAAGCAGAAAGCACTGACTGTAATTTATGAACTGCTCAAAAATAAGTGCTGCATTGACTGCTAAGCTGAAGTTGTGCGTGGATTTAAGAGGAGGAGGAGGAGGAACTGAATGAATACATCTTAAAAGTACTTTATCTGTTCTAATAATAAAACTGTAAAACTGTTGTCTGCCTTTGAACACCGTAATTGCCAAAACTATTGGACAGATTTCTTTGGGATTCTCACTGCTAACTTCAGCACTTCATAAAAAGAGGATCACAGAAAAAAAGATATCGTAATTTAAAGTTGTACTCAAATTTTCTTGTCTGTCTGTCTGAAAATGATAATCTACAAAACTACTGGCCAAACTTTCTTGGGGATTTCGCAGATAATTTGAGTACAGCTTCTTGGCACTGTACAAACCTTATTTCATCAAAATCAGATCGTGAAAAAAGTGTCCTTACATATAATAAAAATGTATCTATGTATAGTCTGCATTTCCTCCAGAACCACTGCACTGATTTCAAGCAACCTTGGTACACATATCACTCACTGTCTGAAAGGAATTGCTGTGGGGTTGGAGGGTTGGAAAGAATTGCTGTCAAAGGGTTTGGGTACAAGTAAAAAGGCATGTAGGCCACAACACCTGAATACCCAGATTTTATTCATCCAGTATTCGAGAATGCGAGCACTTAATGACATACAACATACTTTACATATAATTTCAAACATTAACAAAACCATTTCTCACTGACACCCAACACAAATGACAAAAGGAAAAAATGAAAAAAGTTTTCTGCATACTACATTTTTGCTGTTCATTTTCACATCAGGCATGACTTTTTAATTTATGACTTCTTTATTACTGACTGTATTTGTGACTCATTTTGCAGACAGTGTTCCCTTATACCACTAAATGTACCTGCAACAATATATATCAATGTACAACACACAGTTAAGTGTACATAACATCGTAAGTATTGAGATGCATGAAAAACTGCTACAACAGGTACAATATTTAAACTGATTTTTGGCCAACTACAGCTTATCTCTGTCTGCTACAGAGATCCAACGAAGCAGTCAGGCAATAACATTTTGTTTCTTTAAGCTCACACACGAATCCACTGAAAAATCTAAGTCAGTACAAAGAATACCCATAAAAATCAAAGAATAATGCAGCCTGTCTGTGCACTCGTTGCCACAAAATAATCCTGTGCTTTACTGTGCATTCACAGACATCCTTCTGGTGACTCCCACAGTTTATTACTAACTCTCTGAACCAAATTCAATGGAATTTGATAATGACACGGCTTCAATAAGAACACAGGCTACTTTAGAAAGTATGTCGTACAAGATATTTATTGATGTGGAGAATATTATGAAAATCAGGGAAAATATTTACTCTTTGAAACAGCTGTTTACTCTTTGGCTTTTGAACTTATCATATTTGTGTAAATGCTTTTATTGGTTGATATTTGGTACTTCATATGATTCAAAATAATGAATACAATTCTTATACAATTTTCAATGTGTTTAATCCATATTTCCAAATTATTTGCTCTATAATGTGCACAACGCATAATGTGTAGCTACTATGTGCGCTATCCAGTATCTGAGATTGGGAGCACTTCGTGACATACAACAAACTTTACACGACTTCAAACTTTCACAAAATATTTTCTCACTTACAACCCCCCCCCCCCCCCCAAAAAAAAGTTATTGCCTACTACATTTTCACTACTTATGCAGTAAAACTGTCACATTATGCATGATTGTCACGATGTTTAAATTTTTTACTTCTTTGCTATTAGCTCTACTGGCAACACATATAACAGATAGTACCCACATATACCGGTGAATGTACTTATAAAATTATATCAATGTATGACACAGAGAGAGGGGGAGGAAGAGATGAACAGAGAAAGGGAATAGGAGGAGATGGATCGGAAGGGGACTGGAGATGGACGGAGAAAGGAAAGAGGAGATGGACAGAGAGAGTGATAGGAGGAGAGAGAAGAGAGGAGGAGGAAACAGCAGATGGACAGAGAGGGATAGGAGGAGATGGACAGAGTGTGGAGGGTGGGGGGTGGAAGAGGTTGACAGAGAGAAGGAGGAGAAGAAGATGGGCAGAGAGGAGGAAGGAGGAGATGGACAACTAAAATTGAAATAAATACATACCTGGGCAATGCTGGGTACTCAGCTAGCTGTGAAACAAAAATGAAACAATAACTCAAACAATGGCAGTCTATTCGAAGGTGCACTTATGTGAAATAAAAATCTGCTGTTGAGTAATATTCAATACTGTGTTGCTCCATCTCATGCGTAAATTGCACACAGCAGTCATTAACTGCTGCACCTACTCAGTGGGCAGCTTCCCATGCAGACAATCCTTCGAGCCATGATGTGACAATGCTTATACGGTCTAAGCTTGAAATGATCCTTCAAGGCATGTTGACAAAGTCAACAGTATACCAAAGCTGCACCATCCCATATACAGTGCACTCTACTCATCTGTACCAAGCATGCATGTTCATTTCTAACTCTGTTACCCAGGTTGCAAAATTAATGTCCTTTAAGTGCCTTGTAGAATACCTTCTCTACTTCAGTGTACAAACAGAGAATGGCAGTGACTTTCAAAGAACAAGGAAGCACTGGAAATATTTAAATTGCAGTCAATTTACATTCATTTCCCTACACATATACTCATGATGCTTAGTTTGCATTTCTCAAGATCCACTGCTTATTCAAAATAAGGTCTTTAGTTTACATACACTCCACTGAATCTACTCTACTTATACAAGTGGTAGTATTAACACTGGCTTTCTTAACAATATGTGCATTTCTACTACAGTTTGTAAACCAGCATGAACAGAAGCATTTCATATGAGTTCACTGCCATTTTCATGTCTATGGCGTCTTGCTCTGGGTAAACGTTTGAGAATGGTTATGTAACTAACAAGAGCTCCAACATATATTCAGCCTACGTGGGGAAATGTTGCCTTCATTCAACAAACTAATGGCTGTGGTGCTCAGTTTGTTAACAATATGTTCATTAGCACTTCTACTATAGTTTGTAAACCAATACGAACAGAAGGATTTCATGTGGGATCGCTGACGTTTGTCTACGACACCTTGCTCTCGGTAAACGCTTGAGAATGGTTGTGTAACTAAGAAGAGCTTCAACAAATATTCAGCCTATGAGGGAAAACATTGCCTTCATTCAAAAAACTAATGGCTGTGGTTCCCACTATTAACAATATGAAGAGGAAGTGGAGACTAACTCTGACAGTAACTTACCAGTAATTCTGAACACGAATCAATGAATCTCATCAAAGATCTAGCTTGACTGTGACATAGTGCTGACTAACTGTAAATGTTTCATACCAAATGATTATTGCCTTCTGGTGACTTACTCTGACTGTGGCTTAACAGCGACTGACTCTGGCCTTACCCAAAGTACCTATCTAAAGACTCGCTTAGGAAAGTTCTTGTAAAACATTACAACATACATAAATCACACATTGAATAATGACATAAAATACTGGAATTGCAATAATACTTACACACACTGGTAAATTAAGTTATTTTGATTAACTGTAGGGTGTGCATTCTTTAAATGGCTTTGACATTGAGTTCTAATTTTATGATCAGATTTTTAGGACAACTGATCTCCCTCATGTTCCATTAAAGCCCACTAAGATTACTGTAGAAACAAAAATCCTGTGTGTCAAATAGTTCATCAAATAACTTATTTTCTCAGTAATAGAATACGTTGTTAGACAGTGAAAAAGCAGGGACACAACGTGGTATATTGGATTTTTGAAAGGTCTACCACACACTTATTAACAGAGTTGCAGTTTTAGATTTGCAAATTTTGATTATTTATGTAACTGATATGTTTTTATTCACAATATTTATAACCTGTCCTCAGTCACACTTCAGTTCACTTGAAATAACAAGGATTAAAAATATGCATACTGTATAAGAATTTTCATGTTCGATGTACAGGGTGATAATTAAAGTTAAACTCACAAAACGCTGTAGAAATAACACCACTTGTCAGAATGACGTCAAATTGCAATGGAATATTATCAGAAGATGAGGAAAACGTATGGCAGAAGAAAAATAAAAAAGTGTGAAAATTGATCAATAGATGGCGCTGTATCTGTCAGAATACGTAAATGAAAACACCTGTCATGCCCACAACCCACTGAAGTAAGTATAAACACGCCAGGTATACAGCTTTTCTTCCTTTCACATCTGCGACGTTCGCCATGAGTGTCTCAATGCAGGACTGCGCTCTGCTTGTAAAGCAGTATTACAAGAATGATGACTGTGCACATGTTGCTCTGCAGAAGTTCTGGACACTGAAGGGTTTGAAAAAAGGCATTGATATGATGACTGCTGTGGGTCTGGAGAAAATTATTCGGAAATTCGAAAAGACAGGTTCTTTTGGTGTGCAACCTGGTAGAGGGAGGAAACAAATTGATTAAATATCAGTGGAAGCAGTGGCCACAGCAGGGTGGGAGGAGATGAGTGGTGGTGTGCAGATGCATAGTGCATGGAGAATTGCCCGAACATCCTACAAAACATCCTTCTTTGATATCCATTCAAAATTACCCATGTGCACCAGTTGCTTCCTGTTGACCTGCCAGCAAGAGAGACCTTTGCTTTAGAATTTCTTGCCCACATGGAAGTACAATGATTGGCCATGGAAGATTTTGTGGACAAAGCCCACTTCCATCTGACAGGACAGATCAATGCACAGAATTGTCGAACATGGACAACGGAAAATCCACACACTATTCAACTGATACCACTTTATCCTTAAAAGATGACTGTGTGATGCAGGTTTACAGCATCATTTATCATAGGGCCATACTTTTTCAAAGAGACAGGTGCTTCCAGTCCTGTTACCTGTACCATCACTGGTAAGCGCTATGATTGTCTTTTGAGCAACCATGTCATTTCAGCTCACAACAGTGTGGATGGAATCATTTTTATGCAAGATGGTGCACCTCTGCATATTGCAAATCCAGTTAAGCAGCTGCTGAAGTGCCATTTCGAAAATGCTAGAATTATCAGCCACCATTTCCCTACAGCCTCGCCGTCCTGATCACCTGATCGTAATCCATGTGGCTTCTGGCTGTGGGACTATGTGAAAGATGTCGTGTTCAGTATTCCGATTGCAAACTTAGCTGCATTGAAGGCATGCATTGCGCAACACATTCTGAACACGACCCTTGAAACACTTCAATCAATTGTGGAACATGATGTTTCTCGATTTCAAGTTGTTGCAGAAAATGGTGGGCAGCATAATGAACATGTTTTGCACCAGTTACATGGAAATTAATAATCCGATTTGATTTTGATTGGTGCTTTTTATGCGGTTTCTGGCCTCAGGAAAATTAAAAACTGATTTTTCCCATTGAATGTAATATGACTTTGGCTTGGTGAATGGGCTTACGTAACTAACAGTATCACACTTGTACACCCATGCACACTGAGTTGTAGAGTTTGTTTAATGTCAAACGTACGCTTTAGACAATATTGTTTGATTCTTTTGAATGCATTATGGGAACAGCAGTGATCAATGTCTTATAAATAATTACTATTAAAAACAGTCCTGATCACGATTTATTTAACAAGGTGACCGGTTTCGACCACTACTGTGGTCATCTTCAGACCATTGAGTAGGAACCTCTTTCTGTTGGAGAATCACTACTAAGTAGTGAATCTCCAACAGAAAGAGGTTCCTACTCAATGGTCTGAAGACGAGCACAGTAGTGGTCGAAACCGGTCACCTTGTTAAATAAATCGTGATCAAGACTGTTTTTAATAGTAATTAGTTGTTTGATTCATTTGTCATTTGTTGCAGACCACTATTACATTATGATGCATACAGTGCCATCTATTGCTACATTTTGTAACTATATTTCTTCTGCCTTGTTTTCCCCCTTCTCCAACAATATCCCATTGCAATTTGATGTCATTCTGACCAGTGGTGGTATTTCTACTTCTACAGTGGTTTGAAAGATTAACTTTAATTATAATCACCCTGTATATACTGTATATAGTTTAGGTAAGAGAAGGAAGAAAGTAGTATTTTTATTAGGCGCGATGACAGAGCAAATAGTTATTCCTTTCACGGTAGTGATTTCCTGTGGTCAGAATAATACTGCGAAAGCAATAAAATAAATAAATAAATAAAAAATGCATGCCATGATGGTACTCTCCAGTGTTCTGTGAGTGCGAATTTGGAAATCTCAAATCAGTTTGGCTTCTTCGGTGTTGTCTATTTTTTCTGGCTTATGATCCCACCAGATCTTTGCCAATGACAGATAGTATTTCTGGCATTAGTTCTAATGTATCATTTGAAGTCTATCACTGTCTCTGCTTGTAATTTGCAATTGCATTCTTTATAAAACAGCTCCAGACATGTTGCTTACAAAGTCCATACCCGAGATCTTCTGCTGATTTCTCTGGCTTTGATAGCAGTTGATGTCATGGCTAATTCCTGTGCTTCTCATTCCTGTTTCATCATTCTATTAAGTTTGTGTAGCTGTTTTCTGATACTGATGCTTAGTTGTATTTTCAACAGCTTTTGGGTGCTGACTTCCATCAGAGAGGTTACTCACTTTCTTTAATAGTCTGCTAATGTGTGTTTTTCCTTCTTCATCTGCCTGCCAAAAGTTCTCTCTGACCATGTTTTCTGGGCAAATGCAACATATCTACATCAATGATAAATAAAAATGAGTTTTCATGTTCTCCTACACAAGCTCTGCTTATGTCAAGCTTCTCAATTTTAACAGTCTATCTGACCTAAGGTATAGCCAAGGTATTCATGGTCTAGATGATGCTGTCGTCTTTCACAATGCCTTTAAAACTCAATCCAACTCTGTGGATGGCGTCAAACTGGAGTTTCTACTGGTGTATAAAATGTTCAAACAACTTACAAGAATGTGGAGATTAGTTCAAATGGCTCTGAGAACTATGGGACTGAACTTCTGAGGTCATCAGTCCCCTGTGGAGATTAGTGTTTAATGTCCCATCAACAGTGAGGTCATTAGAGACAGAGCACAAACTCGGATTAGGGAAGGATGGGGAAAGGAAATTGGCTATGTCCTTTCAAAGGTATAGTATCTGTCTGAAGCGATTTAGAGAAATCATGGAAAACCTATATCAGGAGGGCTGGATGCGAGTTTGAACCATCGTCATCACGAAGGCAAGTCCTGCAAGTCCAGTATGCTAACCACTGCACCTCCTCACTCCATTGCGAGAATGTAGCTGGGTGACATCTCGGACAACCACCAACATTTCATAAGGTGAACACCTCGCCATTTTCAAGGCACAAATGCAACAAGAGAGTGGTGCGTGAGGAAATTTAAACTCTTGGTTTGGAGGAGTGGGTAGGGAGAGGGCTACACTGATAAAGAACTATAATATAGCATATTCAGAAAAAACACACAAACACCATATACACTAATGCCACCAAACAATGAAAGATGATCAATGTGAGAAGCTATCAATAGTGCTTATTAATTACCAGAGTGTAAGTAAGTAGCATTAACTCTGTCTCTCTGCTGTTTAACCAAGGAAGAAGTAGAATTCCACACAGAATTTAAGCTGTAACCTTAAGTGGTTGCCGAAAAACATACTTCACACAGTGTTTCTGCAGAATGTGACCAATCCTGTTGGAAATACTATCTGTTGATGTCAAAAAGGCCGCTGACGTAGGTACCACCAAGTTATTTTCATCATTCACCAAGTTCACAGTTAGCTGACAGCACAACACACTTCTCATCTGTTTTTCACCATAATCATTCTGGCAAAGGTGATTTTGGGTAGGTTAACTCAGCTGACAAACTTTCAATGTCTGAGGTGACATAGGCACTATGAACTAAAGTTTACAGTACCCCTTTATGCTGAGCCAGATGGTGGCAACTCTCAGACAATGAGGAATATTTGATGGTAATCATTGGCTCTGAACAGTGATGTCACAGCAGCCATTAACATTACATCACTGGTCAAAGCGAACAAATAGTATCAAATATTCCTCTTGAGCCGTCCAAACATACCATCAACCTGCCTTCTAACAAATACATCGAAGAAGGGAAGATAGCCATCCTTTTTCACCTCTATAAGGATGCGAATATTTGGGTGGAATGAATTCAGGTGTTCTAAAATGCTACATAAATTTTCACTGCCATGAGGCCAAACAACAGTACCGTCCACATATCTGATAAAGCAGGCAGGTTTAAATGCCACCAATTCCAGGGAACATTCAACAGAATCTTCCATAAACAGATTGACAGTAATAGGTGACAAAGGGTTCCCCATCACAATTCCATGTATCTGCCCATACAGCTAATCTCTTAATAAAAAATAAATGGAAGTCAACATGTGTCAAAACAGATTAGTTAATTCAACACCGAAGCTAATCTAAATTAACCAAAACAAATCCGACAGATGAAAGCGAGTGAAGAGAGAGATCAGATCAAAACTTACTAAAACATCAGAGTCATTCAAATCGAATAATTCTAAATGATGTAAGAAATTCACAGAGTTTCTAATGTGATATACACACTGATCTACTAGTGGGTTCAACAGAGTACCGGTAACTGGGTATTTTGCAACACGATATGCCAAAATGTTACTGACCACAAGCCTTGTGGATCTATGGAATGCCACACAACTAGAAGGGACAGCACGTCAAGTGTTAAGGATCTCGATATTCTCCTGCAATGCAGCATTTTTCTTGAGGAGGTAGTTAGTTTTCTCTCAACCCCTTTTTGCTGGATCAGCAACGAGTGTGCGATATGGTGGATCAGACAGTAAACACAGATTCTTTTGAATTTAATTCTGCTTGTCCACACAATCATTACATTGCTCATGTCCCCATAACATAACATTATCAGTATCCTGCCTGGGTGAAAGTACAGCAGCTATTTCAGCTGTGTTCAGTGTTCTGATTGTAAACTTAGCTGCATTGAAAGCTCACATTGCACAACACATTCTGAACATTATGCCGGAAACACTTCGATCAGTTGTGGAACATGCTGTTTCTCAATTTTAACTTGTTGCAGTGATTGATGCTTTTTATGCAGATTTGACCTCAAGACAATTAAAAACTGATTTTTCCCATCCAATGGGATATGACCTTGCCATAGTGAATGGGCTTACGTAAGTAACAGTATGACACCTGTACACCCATGCACACTGAGTTGTACAGTTTGTTTAACATCTAACATACACCTTAGGCATTGTTGTATGATTCTTTTCTCGTTTGTAATCGAGCACTATTAATAATGATGCTTACAGTGCCATCTATTGCTACATTTTGTAACTATATATTTTTCTTCTGCCATACATTTTCCCTCTTCTCTGATAATATTCTGTTGCAATTTATCATCATTCTGACCAGTGGTGTTATTTCTACAGTATTTTGAAAGTTTAATTATAATCACCCTGTATTACTCTTGGGCAAATCTGCACAAGTCAACACACGTTTCTCCCTTAGCCCCCTTGGCGGTATGTGGAGATAGTTCTGTCAACAAAACTGTTTTTAACATGCATTAGTTTTTGTACACTTTGAAGTCATCCATATATAGTGGAATTTCTGCAAGTTCCTGAATATCTGATAGCCCAATAACAGCAATACTATTATTATTATTAATCCATTTACATATTCAATGAATTGACTTATTATCCATTTAATATTGGGACTTGTTCAATGATCATGCAGCAGCATTGCAGTGAATGTTAACTAAAATACAAATAACACTTTATCAAGCCCATATATCAGCATGAATCATGATCCACTCATGATAAAGAATGTAACTAAGTTCAGTGTAGGAACTATGAAGAGACAACATACAAAGAAAGTACTACATAAACATATTTCATGCCATGATCAACAAAAGCTCTTGAATAAGATGTTCATCTGAAGAAGAATGGGACATATTACAATAAATCGGATGGTTGTAAAGGGGTGGGGCAAATAAAGTTATACTAAATAAATGGAAAAAAGAATACAAGGATGAACAAAAAACAACAAAAAGAGAAAATTATAAAGACTACATAAAAATGAAATCAACCTAAAACCCTTGCATTTGACAGATTACTGATTGACGTACACTTCAACAAGGCAATAAGATCTATCCTGTTTATGATGTGGCTTTTACAGACAGACCACAATCTTGGATTTCACAAGAATACAAAGGAAGTCAGCTATGGCCTGATATATGTAATTATTCCAGCATTCACCTCTAGTAGTTCAAGGAAAGCAAGTAAAGTATAAATCAACAAGCTATATCTGTGATTTCAATCCTAGTACCCACTATAGTAATTTACAGTTTAAAAACATTAACTTTGCTAAATACAGTAATGGAAGATGCAGTGTCCATTAACCAGCCTTAACAATGATACAGGCGGAAAAAAAGAACTGCGGGGCTATAAAAATTTTTGATAATTTGCCGAATGATGTGAAGAGTCTAAGGGGCAACAAATCAACATATGACTCCTTAAACATCAAAATCTATCACATATATTACTGCATATAAGAGTCTCTGTCTCTGGTTCCCTCCCACTCCATTTTGCACTGTTAAGCCAATAACTAAGGGCTTTTATATTAATCATACAGCAAAAAGCTTTTAAGACATCTATATAAAAGAGCACTATGTAACCACAGAAATGCGTAAAAGAAGTAGCTTACATATTAACTCAGCATGTTCTGCATCATGTTGAGATAACATGCATATTTTCCACTGAACGAGGAAAAAACTAAAATAAGAAGATATATTTAGGGTCACTGTAATTGTTGAAGGATTCAGGATAGATCAACTGAACTTGATGTCCATTTATAACATATGTGCAAACTGAACTACTAGAAATTAATTTTTCTAATATTGCCAAAGACAGAGTGAGCAGATAAACTGTTTTACATTATCAAGTTGATACCACACTCAAAAACAGTGATGGCAATAGATTAGGGTTTCATGTGTTGTTGACAAGGTCATTCATGGTGTAATACGAACTCTGATCGGACAAAGACAGCAACTGCATTTTTTTCTAAAGGAACCATCCCAACATTAACCTTAATCAATTTACAAAAATGTCATTAAACCTATTTCTGGATGGCAGGATGGGATTTGAACTTGACACTTTGTAAATGCGGGACCAGTTCGCCACCCTCTTTTGTTTAAAATGTTGGGTAAACAACACAAGACAGGAAAAATAAAAATCTACTGTATTAGGCAACAAAATTATTTGGAATGCCACAAGCAACTATGGGAGGACATTGGGAATGTAAGGTCACTAGAGAAAAATAGGTACAACAAAGTGAATGAAGAAAAACAGGATTTTCTTGTCTTTATGGATTTAGTTTCAAGCTGAAGATGTAATGAAGGAAGTGAAATTAGAATTCAGAACAGGAGTAATAATGCAAGAAAAAAGTACAGCTGTATACAGGTATAAGCGTTTTCGAGTTTTGAACCCTTGGGATTATCTGTCTGTGTTTTACAACTTGAATGCATAAGCTTTTTTCACATTCCTTCTGATAACAAACCTAATCAATATTATCATTATTTGTAGCAAATAGTAGAACATGTTCACAAAGTCTCAAATGGGCAGATCCCACTATGTTTATCAGCTCTCAACACCGTTACTTAGTTACTTCATAATGTAATGGCTGTGGAGATTGAATTTTTTTAGTGCCAACTAATATTTTTTAAAAATTCTTTATAAGTTCATGAGGTTGCAGAAAACTTATTCACATGAGCTTTTCTATGGTGCAGGTAGTTTCAGTTTGGCATAAGTGTCACTGTCAAATGATTAAATCTGAAGAAGGAGACTGCTGAACAACTTCCCTGGAGTGCATGTTTTTTCCCACTGCATCACAAGAATGCTAAATATATAAATAACTAAATACATAAATGATTACATAACGATCATAGTTATTGTACCCAGATTTAAAAAAATTAACGAGATAAAGTAACTGATCAAACCTACATTCAGGTCAAACCTCTCCAAAACAGAGCTAAACTTAGTGCACTGTCACTGGTAAGCAATAAAGCTTGTTCTGAGCATGAAACTGGACAGAGAGGGCATTATTCTTCTGGCTGACTATTTGTTCTTAGAAACACTTGCACTTGCTGTCCTCTGTTGTGAAGCCTCTTGACTTAAGCAATGACTTAGCTCTGCCAACATTAGTTCTCATTCAGTTAAGGCCGTAGTCCACAGCGTAGTCCACACTGTAGCGTATGGTAGATGTTCACATGGATCCATGCACTTTGGTGCTTAGATTTATATAATGAAAGTCTTGCCTTATCCAGGGGTGCTTCCAAAGGCTTTGGTGCCTGGAGGAAAGTTTTCCTCGATTTCAATCTAGATTGAGACTATCGATGGCCAAGCTGTGGACGATCTTCAGTGTTTCCAAATTTCAGTCATTCTGTATCACCAGTAACTTCTTGAAGAGTAATTGGAGGTGCATAGCCAGCAAGGCAGGACACATTATCAACATGTGCGGGTTTTAGGCATCCAGTGATTAACATGCAAGCTTCATTCACATTTTTACCATTGGTTGATCTATTCTACACATAAGACGCATATTCTGCGGCAGAGTAGTACAGGGTCAATGTAGTGTTTCAAAGAACGTGTGGTTTTGCAACCCAATTTGTACCTCTTTACCTTCCTCAGGTTAGACACTTTGTGATGGAAAAATGTTCCAAGAGGGTTCCATTCCAGAAATTATGTTAAAATAAGCCACTGCATAGGATCCCTAAAGTACACTTTTTAATGCTGATGGTGTTAGGACAGCAACCAGCCACAAATTTTTAATGATTAAAAGTTTCCCTGCTTCAGCTACAAACTCTCTTCTATCAACACTGGGCAGAAATTGAGAGGAAAGAGGTTACTAACTATGGGTGATTCAATCTTTAAGAATGCAGTAAACCCTGTTATGTAAACAGACAGGAAGGACTGAACATGCACTTTGAATGTATTCTGAGAGAAACTGTCTGCCAGGTGGAGGGCACCATCCCAGGAGCAATCGAAAGCAAAGCTCATAATCAGTTGCAAATCATTACTCAGAATGACATTGACAATATCTATCACCTGGGATCCAAGACACTTCTCACATGCTTCCAGGGAATGTCAGAAGTGATTAAGACCACTAGGCTCATTTGTAGAATCGCAACTCAGATGGTAATTTCTAGAATGTTCTGGGAACTCGCTGGGGCTTTTTGGTCTGAAGTAGAGGGTGTAAATTAGTGGCTACACAAGAGGAACATCTGGAACTAAGCTGCAGATCATGATCTACATCAACAGAACTGAATGGTTGCTGTCCACAAAAGCAGTTAACATTCCTCTCCCATTACTAGCTTGCTTGAACCCTGAGATGGGAATTTGCTCTCCAACGTATTCCATTACCTTGTTACCCTCCTGGAAATACAGTCTGTTAACAATCATCCTCTACTTTCCTCTCTTTGGTACATGGTAGAATTTAATTATTTATTTACATTCCTCTTTAGCTTTTCTCCTATTTCTTAATTTCATTATTCTCTGCATTTCCCATTTCTCTTTCTTTGAACCATATACCTTGCACTGTTTTACTCTTGATCATTTGTGACCTGAAGCTGATAAAGTGTTTACAAGTGTAATACTTTTAACTTTTTACTGTCTCTGCAATCTTCTCTTTCATGTGATCTTCCCTTTTTTCTTTACAACTGTGGCCACTCTAAGTCGAAGGCCTGAATCCCTTTCCAACATTCCCCATCAATTCTCTCTTTCCTCTCTGAGGGACAACTACTGAATTTCAAAGTTAGGATTACTATTTCCTACTATAACTGTTTCCATTGACATTACTAATTATATGGAGCAAATATTTCAGTGAGATAATGTATTTGGCCTGTAAGTAAGTTTAGTTTCTGTAATTTCACTCAGTGTACCTATGTCATAACTTTATTTTTAACTGTCTGTTATACTTGGCATGGTATTTAACGTAAACAAATACTGAAAGAAATAAAGGTAAGAATTCACTATGTCTTTCTCCCTCCCTTGTGCTGTTTTTAACACTTCCAGAAAAACACAAACAGACCAACTTACAATTTCGTAACATACGTTAAACACATCAAATAGGCTGCTCTGTCAAACCGTAAGTCATGTCATTATAGTATTAATCTTGAATTTACCACAAAATCAAAGTCTCTGCTGTTTCTTTTATCTATATGTAAAAGGGGGGAAGACTTCTGCGAAATTTGGAAGAGCTGAAGATGGACCAGTGACAAGCTTCACAGGAAAGAATGTAAGTTAGAATGTAATGTCATGTTACAAGGTGTTCTTAAGATACTGAACACTAACTACGATTAGACAAGTATGTGGGAGGCTGTACTCTTGAATAAAGATTGGTTACCAACAATAGGTATTTTACAAATTAAATTTACTAATCTTAAACTATACATCCATCATAGTTTATACTTGTTATACTATAAGAGCCAGTAAGATGCTTTCTACAGAATTTTGTTACTTGTTAATGATGACAACAAACCAACACAACTGACAGCTAAGCATTACTGTTGCCTATCACAACAATGATCACAAAGAGATGCAATTCTTTAACAAGTACTGAAATCTGCGTCCAAAGTAAGAAATTTGCATTTGTAAATATTCCATCATTCCACAACTCAGTCACATCAGTACCGAAACACCAAGAAAAATCACACTGATACTGAGGGTGATAACAGGGATTGCACTATATGAGTCACTTGTATATAAAAAACACGGCACTCAAATGACAGACTGCCTTATCACATTTACTGACAATGCCCTCTGATGACACACAAACAATAATATTATATGAATTAAAGGTCTCTTACATCATCAATAATAATCAACGGTTCTTTTGAAAATATATTATCGGAAACATACCTCTATTACAATAGAATCATCCAGTTCCTTCCCAGCAAATATTATCTTTACTTCTTCTGGTGTCAGTCCTAACTCGGTTGCAACAATTTCTTTCACGTTCTTTATTTCCCATTTCGGGTCCAAATCGATTGACAGCGTGTTTCCAGTATTTGTTTTAATATATATATTTAGCGTGTTTGTTACTGCACGCTTGCCAAAAGTCAGAAGCTGTATCATGCTTTGCAAAATACGTTTTAAAAAAGCAAATATAAAACTCATAGTAAAGAGAAAAACAATAACACGGCAAAGATATTGTTATTGCTGTTGGCGTCGGGATACAAAGATCGCGCATACAACCTCACATCACACGTCTTTCAAAAAAATTTAAATGATAAACCGGGGAAAAACTCTTTGGTTGCAGCTATATCACATGAACACATAGTAATTACGGAAAATGAGTACTTAACACACAGCAGAAATGTACAAATGTTGTAATTGTGTTTCTAAAACTGCGAAGGAATCTACGGAAAAAGCACCGTTTTACACGATTGCGATGCATCATGATGTCACAGAGATGTTTATGCAGATTAAGATAACACTTGTGTCTAGCTCGTGTGTGTGCAACTACGGCTCAAGAAGCGATAGAACTTGCCCGGGAAATACGAATCTTTGAGTGGCGGCCAACATGCAGGATTTTTATACTCGACTACTACACTGCATTATCATTAGAAGAATATATAAACGCAGTAAAATTAAACGCATTTAAAAAAAAGGGACTCTCCTATTACGTATAATACATTAAATACTTGTTCCCTGCTAGTGAGAAAGCTTATTTCAAAATTGAGTAACACGAATTCTCTTTTTATTGCATATTACTGGCTCTCGAAATACCAAAGATCTTTTTTACTGAGGTTAGCAGAAAAAAGATTTTTTTTAAAAGAGAAAAAACCCAGCTCTGCGCCACATAGAGCAAAGAATAAATTCAAGTTCTACAAAAGAAATAGCTTGTACCTCTTGCATCGCACCACTCACTACCCTATACACTTGAGCTTTCCTCCGATTTAATTTTCGTACATATATTATTTCTCTCTTTCTCTCTCTGCCTTGTCTTTGTGCGATGAACAATACAATGTCCTACCTGGTTCTTCCATCTGTTAAAACCAAGCATCGAAAAATGTTTCAGCTAAATCTGACATACACACCAGGGGTCTCATTTTATCTACTTCAGGGCTTATTTTTCACCTTGAGAAAAAAGAAATGGAAATGAGCGTATGGCATCGTTGGCCAGGATGCCCTTTCCGGGGAAGTTCGGCCGCCAAGTGCAAGTCTTATTTCAGTCGACACTACATTGGGTGACTTGCGCGCCATTGCCGGTGATGAGGATGAAATGGTGATGAGGACAACACTGCACCCAGCCTCGAGCGGAGAAAATCTCCAACCCGGCCGGGAATCGAATCCGGGCCCACTTGCATGGGAAGCGAGCGGACGGACTTCACATTGAGCAATACTCATTTGAATGGGAACAAATTCTATTTTCTCAGGAGTGAATTCCGTAGATTGCTCACATTTTGTGACTTACATGGGTTGTTGACAGTGTTGATCTCGTAAAACCACGCTTCTACACTGGAAGTATCGTCTATGTCTCGTGACACAAATTATACTACTGCTCAATGTTATTTAATTTTTTTTCACTAGATCAATTCGCTCTACCTTGGAAGTAGATGGAATGTCTCTTATTTTGACCTGTATTATATGACACGGAATTTCGTTGGCGACTTCTATAGGTAGCACGTTTCTTTCTGTTTGGGTCAAGCCTAAATAAACGTTCTGCAGACTCACGTGAGTAGTCACCCCCAATCTACGTTAGCTGAATAGTGCCAGGACAGACACGTCGTACTTTTTTAGTAGAGCTTTGCATTTTCATGTGGCGTACATCTTTACTCTCAAATACACGATGTCCTGAACGATGGCACACAAAGAAACTCATGTGATATTATTTGAAGATGATCCACCCTTTTTTACGTTAAGTGACAAGAAGTTTTCCTTGAAGCTACCCGCCGCTGAATTTCTAGAATAATCGAAATGCAGTCTCTTCTGACGAGATCGAAGCATCATCTTTCAATGCCAAGTGATTAAAACAGCGTTTCTTAGAAACGACAAAAATTGGTATGTGAACATTTTATTTTCTCAGCACCACCATTGTTCGAACGTACTCCTTTTTGTTGCGGCACATTCTATTACGACCCTAGTTAAAGTGTTTGTCATGTAAACTGCACAAATGTTTCTAAAATTTTTGCACGCTTAATTGTGGAGCGATACAATTAACTTTCCTGGATATGCCTAAAACATATTTTTCTCATGTCCTTGTAATTGCAGCTTTTTCCATGTTCTGAGCATGTGTGTTTCTTTTCGTTTATTCATCATGTTCGTGATGGTACAGTCCTAATCACGGAACATAAACGAAAACTACACACTCGATATGTGAAAGACACAGCACTTATTTTACAAGGGGTCAAACGTTAAGCAAGTGTTTTCCGTCTGCTGACACAGCTTTAGTCCCTCTAGTATGAGACAGAGTTCGTGGAGTTGGGGTTGTTTGGGGGAGGAGACCAAACTACGACGTCATCGGTCTCATCGGATTGGGGAAGGACGGGGAAGGAAGTCAGCCTTGCCCTTTCAAAGGAGCCATCCCGGCTTTTACCTGGAGCGATTTAGGGAAATCACGGAAAACCTAATTCAGGATGGCCGGACGCGGGATTGAAGCGTCGTCCTCCCGAATGCGAGTCCAGTGTATTAACCACTGCGCCACCTCGCTCGCTAGAGTTCGTGGAACCGAAGTTCCACGTTAGGGGCTAAGCACAAGTAAATTAACTTCAAGCTTGCAGAAAAAATGTCGAAAAACTGGACGTCACGGAACGGGTCGTCGAAACATTCCATAATGTTTGTTTGCCCCATTAGTCATCTACCGATTTCGGTTATTAACCATCACCCAGTATGTATGGCACAACAGATTAGTTAAAAGCATCCCATATTCCTCTGAAGCTGCACCATGTCGAAAGTATACAGTGAAATTGTACAAACACCAGACATAATTTGTCTTAGAATACGTGAGCTGTATGGGATCCTTAGCAGATAGATTCGAAGAAGATGGCTTGTTGTGAGAGTGGCACGAATATGATTCACCGATGGCTGCAAACAGTAAAAGATGTCTCCATAGGGTATAAAGCAAGTATGTGATTGAATGGATAGAACTGATTCCAAGTCGCAGACAGCATTTCTTCCAGAAAGCGTAACACAATCAGCGACTCTTGTGTGTGTCTGTAGAGCTAATACCACTTTTTATGCAGGGTGACAGTAACATAGTCGTCGTCATTGTGTTTTTAATAGCGCGTTCCTTCTGCGAAATGTATGTTGTCGGTGGTAGAATCCTTCTGCGGTCAGCTCCAAATGTCGATTCTCAATCGTGTTCATCGAAAAGAATATTGTCTCCCCTCCAGGGATTTCCATTTGACCTACCCGGTGAGTGCAATCCGACTGCTGAAAAAAAAATTACATTATTAAAGCAAAGACGTTTCTCGTGCGGCGGGACATTCTCACCAAATTTCAGTTACCAGTTTTCTCCTCCGAATGCGAAAATATTTTGTTGATGGCGGCCTACATAGGAAGACACGATAATCATAATAAAATAAGGGAAATGAGAGCTCGCACTGAAAGATTGAATGTTCCTTTTCCCGCTCGCTGTTCGAGAGTGGAATAACAGAGAATTATTGTGAAGGTGTTTCGATGAGACTTCTGCCAGACACTGAAGTGTGATTTGCGGAATAGCCATGTAGATGCAGATGTAGATGAGCTATTTATTACGTTTCAGTTCTCATGGATAACGATGATATGGCAAGTACTTCATCAGACACGTCGAAACAAATTTATAAAGGACTATTAATTTTTGTTAATGCAGTAAGTTCAAGTGACTCTAAGCACTATGGGACTTAACATCTGAGGTCATCAGTCCCCTAGACTTAGAACTACTTAAACACAACTAACCTGAGGACATCTGAAAAACCCCATGCCCGAGGCAGGATTCGAACCTGTGACCGTAGCAGCAGCGCGATTCCGGACTGAAGCACCTAGAACCGCTCGGTCAACGCGGCCGGCAACGCAGTAAGTAACTTCCAGTTTCACCAGGTAATAAAAAACCTAAAAAGTGATGATGGTGTTGGTGGGCATGATGGCTCTTTAATCGAAATGAAATACCTTGAGATGGTGGTCATGGTCAGTTTTTCCTTGTTTCCGAGTACAGGATTCTGTATTATTTACTTATCCTCTTCAAAACTGCGGCATTTCTTTTTTTATGTCTTTGAACAGCGCTGGGACAAGTTGACGATGACGTACACTAAATTCCTCAAGTTCCTTGCAAAAGGTATCGGGGCACTATGAGTCGCTTCCATAACATGTGTTTGTTTGGTCTTTGTGACATCTCATAGGGGCTCTACAATATTTTGAACTGAGGCACAGTTCATTACAAAGTAGTCAGTGAGTATCATTTATACGAGAATAGATATTTCGCAGCCACCTATAATGGACCAGCGCTGTTGTTTGCGATCTTTTTGGATCTTGGCGACATAGCCCTCCCACTTGATCTCCACAATGAGCCTAGTTTGTGCTTGTTTGTGCTTTTTGTTGTATGAGCAAAGAGGGCTCTAGCTTCACTGAGGGAGGTAGCTGTCTTACAGCAGCTGTCTCACACCTCATACCTTTCTGGTGCGAAGTGTGTCAGATCTTTATTTCTGAAGGCCCGACGCGCCATTTTTACAGCTACACAAAGCCTCTTCTCCAGCTACGGTACATACATGCTGTGGTTTGATAAGATACTATCTAGGTACATAAAGTCTCTTTTTGCTTCAGTAGTATATCTGAAATGTAGCTGCAATTTGGAATAACCATCCTTGATGCAGATACTTTTCGTATTTTCATTATACGGACGTTAACGCTGTCGCAAATCGCTTATATAGATTATTGTAATAGCCTCTTCTTGTACAGTCACTTGCAGCTCCTCTGGTGGGAAATCACATGCCTCAGATCTTAAGAAATCTAAAGATCTAAAAAGAAAAAGAAAGCAGCATCATGACTAAATTAACATGACAGATTTTCCTAATATTTGTAAAGCAAAGATATATAACATTTACCACAAGCGGAATTCTGAGTATTTATTACTTCATTTTACACAATACGTATTCTAAATTCGTCGTTGCATCAGATCTTCTACCTAAATTACTGTGTAGAAGATTTCAACTTTTTCTCGGTTGGCTGCCTCATTCATTTATTAAGCAAATGATTAACGTCCCATATTTTCTTAACTTGATGTTAAGATCTTTTGTTGTGTGTTCGAAGGAGATAGAATTTCAAAGAAGGGCGGCTCGTTTCGTACCAGCCCCCACAACCGCACGAGTGGTCGACTGTGAAGAGCGGACAAATTGAATAGCTGGGCGGCGGCCATTAGAGTGGTAAACTGACGCGCGGAGTTCGAATGTTTATACATCGCTTTTGGTTATAAAATGCCTTCCCTTGAGTTAGGTCGCAAACATAATGCCTCATTTAAATGCTTTACTACAATATACTTTTCAATTTATCAACAAACAGCAACTAGTCACTGTTTATGAATTTATCTTACGTACTACATGGAATCAGCCGTAGCTAAAAGTTATGTACTGGACCCCTAGCATTTTTCATAGTTCATTTACGATAGATGTACGCAAAATGCATCAAAATACTCAAAGATTTGCCCACTATATTAATAGATATTTTCTGACGCTACCTTGCTTAAGATTTTATGACGAGAAGACGAGAAGTGCGTTACATATGGCATAGTGCTTTGGCAACACACGACCAAATTATCAAGTTTCAACCTAACCTAGACCATGAAAACACTACCGATCAGCCAACTTTCTTCAAAATGATCAGAACATATAAAATGGTATTCTGTCGGTCGGAAATCTTGCCTCCTGACAGCGTGTAACCATTTTTGTAACAGCTGTGGTTTTGAGAAATGAAACCTGCAAATAGATGCACAGACATTATGCTAATACCGTGTTACAAAAACATTTATTAAGCAAGTGCACTGACATACGAAACAACTTAAAATATTCACATACCTATGAAATGTATTATTCGTTCCTTTCTCGAATTTATTTGTACAATTAATCGCTGCGTAACTCTTCACCATTGTACTTCTTTTGATTGGGATGTACAGACAGTAGAATTACGAGTAACAAATACTGTATGTACGCCCCAACAAATATACAACGTTGAATCAGGATCTTCATAAACAACAATACTACACAACACAACAGACTACAACCACTATAATGGCGTCCAGCCGATGGTTCAAATTGTCCCGCGACTGCAGCGCCATCAGTGAGTCTAGTTATTTTTTACAAGGTCTTTGTTTCGTACTGTCGCGAAACAGGGGAGACAGTGCCACAGACATGATACGTGAATTGGAGTGGCAATCATTAAAACAAAGGCGTTTTTCGTTGCGACGGGATCTTCTCATGAAATTTCAATGACCAGTTTTCTCCTCAGATTGCGAAAACTTTCTGTTGGCACCAACCTACATAGGGAGAAATGATCATCACGATAAAATAAAAGAAATCAGGGCTCGCACAGAAAAATTTAAGTGCTCGTTTTTCCCGCGCGCCGTTCGAGAGTGGAACGGTACAGAGACAGCTTGAAGGTGGTTCATTGAACCCTCTGCCAGGCACTTAATTGTGACTAGCAGGGTAATCACGTAGATGTAGATGTAAAGGCCGAAAGAGAAAGAGTGAGCTTTAAACTGAAAGTGTGCTGCCAGTTTTCGCGTGAGAGATCACATTCGTCTTGGGATGTCTGGAAAAAAGTTATGAATAAAAAAAAAAAAAAAACGATCTGTTGAGCACAATAATTAATCAGCCAATCAATTTCTCATGTTACGTCTGTTAAAAAAGGAGACACAAGGTGACTCCACGAATTATCAAATAGCTGATCGTAATTCAATTAATGTTTTACAAGATTTTATGCGTACTCCGTTTTCAGATTAAAAAAATGTACAGAATATTTGCAATATTGCTAACAATTCATACACGAAGAAAGACACTGGTAGGAAGAGAAATTCATTGCGGAAACATATACATTCATTTTTTTCTATCTTTCCTCTACTTTTCAGGCGTTAGTATGCTGCAAAAACTTTGATGTCTAGGAAGGCTGACTTGCTGATACATCATATGTATAGCTCTAGATAATCACACTGTCGTGGAGGGAATATAGCGACAATGGAATTCAGTGGGATGTACATCAGCTATATCACCAGCATTGTCCCCAAAAATGCTGTCACAGATGTTCAAATCAGGACAATAATGTGGAGACATTACAGAGCCCCTTATACATAACGATACATAACGATAAATTTTTCCCTCACGCACTAGTTTGAAATTTCAATTACAGTGCTGGATTTACTGTCCATTGTCAAAGTGAATTACTGTAAGTGTTACACACGAGTTTCGAGATAAACGTATCTTCATTCAAGCAGTAACATCTATTTTTAGATAACAAAATGAAACTTTGCGACAGATTTGGGGAACTGAAAACCTCAATTTCTTTGAGCAACACATTATAACTTTCTCTGTGCAGCTTTAAAAATTTAACGTGCATTGTATCTCATTGCCGAGAGACAAGTTCATTACAGGATACATCTCTGTACATGTTCGAAACTGGTTCATTTTGTAGTTCTAGAGTGATAGTGTGGACTTCCATTATCACGACGTTTTCAACAATGTGTTTGTGAATTACGAGGCCTAGCTGAAAACTCTTAAATTTTTTAAATAAAACAAATGTTATTAACATTCTATTTATCTTCATGTTTACGTATGTGTCTGTCAACTTAGTCACCCTGGATACGAATATATTTCTCCCAACGAGACACCAGTTTGTTGGTACCGTCGCTATAGAAGGTTTGATTTTATTGACGGAGCCACAACCTCACCTCTGCTTGTACCACATCATCATTATCAAAACAAAGTCCTCGATGGTGTTCTTTAAGTTTTGGAAGCAGATGAAAATCGGATGGCACCAAATTGGAACTGTATGGAGGATGATCGATAACAGTAAACCCAAGGTGTTGGATTGTATTGGATATATCCGACGTCACAGTCCTCGTTTGTGGTCTGGCCTTGTCATGCTGAAGCAGAGGGTGCTCCAAGTGTGGACGAACCCTTTGACTTTGCCATTGATTCTGTTCGCAATTCGATTCTTTCGATGCTGTTTCTCACCCACCAACATAGCTAAGTTACACACCACCATGATACATGCTACAGATCGAGGCCCTTTAGCGGCAGAGGGTTGCAAATATGTAGACATGAAGAATAAAGATATAGAATGTTAATAACGTTTGTTTTATTTTAAAAGCTTTAAGATTTTTCACTTAAAAATTATAGGTATTAGCTTTCAGTGCGCCCTCGTAGGTAGAGAAATTACAGTGGTGATTTTGAACACGGGCTGCTGTCATGGTTTCTGTTCACTTGTAAATTGTTAATAGTGTTTGTTGGAGGAAATGGGGGTGGGTGGAGTGTATTGAAAACTATAACTTTGTACTCGTATCTCTGTTATGACAGATCTATCAGAATTGTGGACCCAAATCTTCAGGGCTTTTTATCACGTTTATGAAAATGTGGCGTGTTGTTAAATGGAAGGTATGGCACTAAAGGTTTGAAACTCCTGGCGACGTGCAGCGCACAAGACAATTTACGCGCCTTACTGCCCCATGGCTGTAATTTGAAACGTTTATAGAGGGACCCATATTAATTGTCTGCACTGCTAAGTCAGTGTAAATAAGTGTTGCCAGCTTTTCAGCCTCGCTTTGACAAGCGAGACAGAGTCAAACTTTACAAGTCAATAATTAAAAGGCCTGTAACTTTCTATCTGCCTTTGGGGAAGATGCCAAGATATTACCTCTGGCATGACACACTATCAATTCAGTAAACCGCCTGCTGCTGGCTACTAGCAGTTGCAGCTAATTATCATCATAACAACGAAACATGAACATTGTGCAAAGTCGATAGGCGAACAGGTCATTAAAAAAAAAAAACAAAAAAAAACGCTTAGATATGCATGGAAGCAAATGCAATTTATTTGGATCAGTTAGCTGTAGCCAAGTCCGTCACTTTTACCCAACAACATCTCAAGGTAGCTAATGTGTCCATTCTCTGCTCCGAGTCCTTCTTATACCGAACAAATCCATGTTCATTAATCCGCAATCGCAGAGGAAAATAGGAAAGAGGCTAAGCGATATTGAGTGATTGCACTCTGGAACGCATTTCGATGACCTCATTCTTCTGTGCTGCACTAAGCATCTTGCTCACAATGGGTCTGCTACTTCCTGCTTCAGTAATACGCAACGAAAACATTCCAGAGGCCACACTATTTCTATGCCCCATGAGGACTCTCAGCCAGCTCCTCGCATTTGCAAGCTCCAAACTGCTCCACGAAATTCTCTAAGATATAGACCTTTCAGCCAGTCGGAACTATGAGCAGAATGTAGACATTCTCAATGGCCATTTCGTGCTGCTGCTAACGACGCTTCTGTAGGGAACTGCATCCTGGAAAGCCTTTAAGAACTTTCACTGTAACTGCTCTCAGGGGGAAATTACTCTTCTCGTAAGTCAGCCATGTAGGCTCCGGTAGCAACCCATTTAGGAGGTTTAGTGTATAACTTGGTCCATTAACTCAAGGCTGAAGAAAGCCTCGCCCTCTCCCCCTTGAAACCCAACCCTGTTGTAGATTATGGCAAAAGCCAGGGCACACATGAGTAGAGGAGAATTGGACATACCGTCCCAGTGGCAAGATACATAGGCAACCCTCACGACCTACTTTCTTCTATGAGATCTTACAACATTGCCAGGTTTCCGGAAACCCACCCCACCCTCCTTCCCAGTACCACTCATACAATCTGTTTGTCTTCCCCTACAGATTTTACCCCCTACAGCTCCTTCTAGTACCACTGAAGTTATTCCCTGATGTCTTAACACATGCCTATCATCCTGTCCCATTTTCTTGTCAGTGTTTTCCATACGTTCCTTTCTTCACTGATTCTATGGAGGACCTTCTCATTCCTCATCTTACCATTCCAGCTAATTTTCAACATTCTTCTACAGCGCTACATTTTAAAAGCTTCGCTCTTCTTCTGGTCCACCTTTCCCACTGTCCATGATTCACTACTTAACAATGTATTGCTCGAAATGTACAATCTGAGAAATTTCTTCCTCAAATTAAGGTCTTTGTTTGATAGCAGTAGACATCTCTTGGCCAGGATCGCCCTCTTTGCCTGTGCTAGTCTTCTTTTTATGTCTTCCTAGCTTCGTCTGACATGGATTACTCTGCTTTCAAGGCAGCAGAATTCCTCTACTTCGTCTACTTTGAGGTCACCTCTTTTCATGTTAAATTTCTCGCTCCTCTCATTTCTGCTGCTTCTCATTACTTTCGTCTTTTTCCAATTTACTCTCAATCAATATTCTATTCTCATTAGACTGTTCTTCCTATTCAACAGATCCTGTAATTGTTCCTCATTTTCACTGAGGATGACGATGTCATCAGCGTACCTTATCATTGATTTTCTTTCACCCTGAATTTTAATCCCAACCCTGGAACTGATCTTCTATTTCCGTGACTGCTTCTTCGACGTTTAAATTCAAGAGTAGAGGCGAAATGCTACATCCATATCTTGCAGCCTTTCTGATCCGAGCACTTCGTTCTTGGTCATCCAGTTTCATTGTTCCTTCTTTATTCTTGTACATGCTGTATATTACCCGTCTTCCCCTACAGCTTACTCCTTTTTTCTCAGAATTTCGAACATCTTGCCCCATTTTACACTGCCGAACTTGTTTTCTAGGTCGACAAATCCCATGAGTGTGTCTTGGTTGTTCTGCCGCTTGCACAAAGCCAGAACCGCCTCTCTGATGCCTTTACCTTTTCTAAAACCAAACTTATCGTCATCTAACAGATGCTTAATTTTCTTTTCCATTCATCTGTATATTATACTTGTTAGCGGTATGGATGCATGAATTATTGAGCTGATGGTGCGATAGTTTTCGCACTTATTGGCCCTCGCTTCCTTCGGAATTGTCTGGATAATATTTTTGCGAAAGTCTAATGATACATCGCCAATCTCATATATTCCACACACCAATGTGAATAGTCGTATGATTGCTACTTTATCCAATGATTTTAGAAATTCCGCTGTAATGTTATCTATCCCTTCTACCTTATTTTATCTCAAGTCTTCCAGAAGTCGTTTAAATTCTGACTCTAATATTGGAACTTCAATTTCTTCTTCCATTACGTCATCATAAAGGTCCGTCCTTTCATAGATGCCTTCAGTGTATTGTTTCCGCCATTTCACTCACTCCTCTGCGTTTAACAGTGGGTGTCCCACTTCAGTCTTACTGTTACCACACTTGCTTTTAATTTTACCGAACGTTGTTTCGACTTTGCTGTACGCTGAATCAGTCCATCCGGTGATCATTCCTTTTTCGATGCCTTCACATTTTTCCTGCAGCCATTTAGCCTTGACTTCCCTGCAATCCCTATTAATTTCATTCCTAACTCATTTACATTGCTGTTTTCCTGTCTTTCCATGAGCATTTTTGTACCCTTTCTTTCGTCAATCAGTTGAAATATTTCTTCTGTTACTCAAAGTTCCTTCACAGTTACCTTCCTTGTAGCTGTGTTTGTCTGTCCAACTTCTGTAATTGCCCTTTTTATAGATGTACACTCCCCTTCAACGGTACTGCCTACTATGGTATTTCGTATTGCTGTAGCCATATCCTTAGCGAAGTTCTAATAGGCCTACGTCTCACCATTCCTCAGCAATTTTCTATTCCACTTCCGCGTACATGGATTTTTCGGATGATTCCCTTCAATCTCCTCTTCAACACAACTGAATTGTGATCTGAATCTATATGTGTTCCAGGGTACGCGTTACAATCCAATAGCTGATTTCGAAATCTCTCTTTGACCATTATGTAACCCAGCTGGGATCTTCCCGTGTCTCCGGACTTCTCGAAGCACGCCTCCTCCTTTTGCAATTCTTAAACAGAGTATTCGCTATTGCAGAATTAAGTTAGTTTTCCACCTCTTTCTTTCCTACTGCCAAGCCCAAATTATCTTGTGACACTTTCTTTATTCCTACCCCCATGACCGCGCTACAGTCCCCCATGATTGTTAGATTTTCATCTCCCTTTACATACTGAATTACCCGTCATATATCCCCCCCATGAACCATGGACCTTGCCGTTGGTGGGGAGGCTTGCGTGCCTCAGCGATACAGATAGCCGTACCGTAGGTACAACCACAACGGAGGGTTATCTGTTGAGAGGCCAGACAAACGTGTGGTTCCTGAAGAGGGGCAGCAGCCTTTTCAGTAGTTGCAAGGGCAACAGTCTGGATGATTGACTGATCTGGCCTTGTAACAATAACCAAAACGGCCTTGCTGTGCTGGTACTGCGAACGGCTGAAAGCAAGGGGAAACTACGGCCGTAATTTTTCCCGAGGGCATGCAGCTTTACTGTATGATTAAATGATGATGGCGTCCTCTTGGGTAAAATATTCCGGAGGTAAAATAGTCCCCCATTCGGATCTCCGGGCGGGGACTACTCAAGAGGATGTCATTATCAGGAGAAAGAAAACTGGCGTTCTACGGATCGGAGCGTGGAATGTCAGATCCCTTAATCGGGCAGGTAGGTTAGAAAATTTAAAAAGGGAAATGGATAGGTTAAAGTTAGATATAGTCGGAATTAGTGAAGTTCGGTGGCAGGAGGAACAAGACTTCTGGTCAGGTGACTACAGGGTTATAAACACAAAGTCAAATAGGGGTAATGCAGGAGTAGGTTTAATAATGAATAGGAAAATAGGAATGCGGGTAAGCTACTACAAACAGCATAGTGAACGCATTATTGTGGCCAAGATAGATACGAAGCCCACACCTACTACAGTAGTAAAAGTTTATATGCCAACTAGCTCTGCAGATGACGAAGAAATTGAAGAAATGAATGATGAAATAAAAGAAATTATTCAGATAGTGAAGGGAGACGAAAATTTAATAGTCATGGGTGACTGGAATTCGAGTGTAGGAAAAGGGAGAGAAGAAAACGTAGTAGGTGAATATGGATTAGGGCTAAGAAATGAAAGAGGAAGCCGCCTGATAGAATTTTGCACAGAGCACAACTTAATCATAGCTAACACTTGGTTTAAGAATCATGATAGAAGGTTGTATACATGGAAGAACCCTGGAGATACTAAAAGGTATCAGATAGATTATATAATGGTAAGACAGAGATTTAGGAACCAGGTTTTAAATTGTAAGACATTTCCAGGGGCAGATGTGGATTCTGACCACAATCTATTGGTTAAGACCTGTAGGTTAAAACTGAAGAAACTGCAAAAAGGTGGGAATTTAAGGAGATGGGACCTGGATAAACTGAAAGAACCAGAGGTTGTACAGAGTTTCAGGGAGAGCATAAGGGAACAATTGAAAGGAATGGGGGAAAGAAATACAGTAGAAGAAGAATGGGTAGCTCTGAGGGATGAAGTAGTGAAGGCAGCAGACGATCAAGTAGGTAAAAAGAAGAGGGTTAGTAGAAATCCTTGGGTAACAGAAGAAATATTGAATTTAATTGATGAAAGGAGAAAATATAAAAATGCAGTAAATGAAGCAGGCAAAAAGGAATACAAACGTCTCAAAAATGAGATAGACAGGAAGTGCAAAATGGCTAAGCAGGGATGGCTAGAGGACAAATGTAAGGATGTAGAAGTTTATCTCACTAGGAGTAAGATATATACTGCCTACAGGAGAATTAAAGAGACCTTTGGAGATAAGAGAACCACATGTATGAACATCAAGAGCTCAGATGGAAACCCAGTTCTAAGCAAAGAAGGGAAAGCAGAAAGGTGGAAGGAGTATATAGAGGGTCTATACAAGGGCGATGCACTTGAGGACAATATTATGGAAATGGAAGAGGATGTAGATGAAGATGAAATGGGAGATACGATACTGCGTGAAGAGTTTGACAGAGCACTGAAGGACCTGAGTCGAAACAAGGTCCCCGGAGTAGACAACATTCCATTGGAACTACTGACGGCCTTGGGAGAGCCAGTCCTGACAAAACTCTACCATCTGGTGAGCAAGATGTATGAAACAGGCGAAATACCCTCAGACTTCAAGAAGAATATAATAATTCCAATCCCAAAGAAAGCAGGTGTTGACAGATGTGACAATTACCGAACAATCAGTTTAATAAGCCACAGCTGCAAAGTACTAACACGAATTCTTTACAGACGAATGGAAAAACTAGTAGAAGCCGACCTCGGGGGAGATCAGTTTGGATTCCGTAGAAATACTGGAACACGTGAGGCAATACTGACCCTACGACTTATCTTAGAAGAAAGATTAAGGAAAGGCAAACCTACTTTTCTAGCATTTGTAGACTTAGAGAAAGCTTTTCACAATGTTGACTGGAATACTCTCTTTCAAATTCTAAAGGTGGCAGGGGTAAAATACAGGGAGGGAAAGGCTATTTACAACTTGTACAGAAACCAGATGGCAGTTATAAGAGTTGAGGGACATGAAAGGGAAGCAGTGGTTGGGAAGGGAGTAAGACAGGGTTGTAGCCTCTCCCCGATGTTATTCAATCTCTATATTGAGCAAGCAGTAAAGGAAACAAAAGAAAAATTTGGAGTAGGTATTAAAATCCATGGAGAAGAAATAAAAACTTTGAGGTTCGCCGATGACATTGTAATTCTGTCAGAGACAGCAAAGGACTTGGAAGAGCAGTTGAACGGAATGGATGGTGTCTTGAAGGGAGGATATAAGATGAACATCAACAAAAGCAAAACGAGGATAATGGAATGTAGTCGAATTAAGTCGGGTGATGCTGAGGGAATTAGATTAGGAAATGAGACACTTAAAGTAGTAAAGGAGTTTTGCTATTTGGGGAGCAAAATAACTGATGATGGACGAAGTAGGGAGGATATAAAATGTAGACTGGCAATGGCAAGGAAAGCGTTTCTAAAGAAGAGAAATTTGTTAACATCGAGTATTGATTTGAGTGTCAGGAAGTCGTTTCTGAAAGCATTTGTATGGAGTGTAGCCATGTATGGAAGTGAAACATGGACGATAAATAGTTTGGACAAGAAGAGAATAGAAGCATTCGAAATGTGGTGCTACAGAAGAATGCTGAAGATTAGATGGGTAGATCACATAACTAATGAGGAGGTATTGAATAGGATTGGGGAGAAGAGAAGTTTGTGGCACAACTTGACCAGAAGAAGGGATCGGTTGGTAGGACATGTTCTGAGGCATCAAGGGATCACCAATTTAGTATTGGAGGGCAGCGTGGAGGGTAAAAATCATAGGGGGAGACCAAGAGATGAATACACTAAGCAGATTCAGAAGGATGTAGGTTGCAGTAGGTACTGGGAGATGAAGAAGCTTGCACAGGATAGAGTAGCATGGAGAGCTGCATCAAACCAGTCTCAGGACTGAAGACCACAACAACAACAACAACATATCCTCATATACTTTTTCTATCTTTTCACCATCGGCATGCGACGTCGACATGTATTAGAGCAACCCTATCACTGAACTGTCCACAGTAGTTGCCTGTCTGCCCTACTTTCCTACTCATGTGTCTCATGTGTTAAAAACCAAGGCTGTAACAAAACAAGGACGTATCAGGATTGTATAAACAACAGAGCAGCAAATTATTTGCTGTAGATCGAGCCCATTTAAAATTTGGATTGGCTATCAAGTTTCTTCCACCACAGTGCCAATCCCACGAACTGACCAAACAAATATCATTACGGTTTTAACATTCTGCTTTGTTTTTCAGAAAATTTCCCTGTTCATTAACTCGTAAATATCTTTGGCAAAGGAACACGTCGGAGAAGCGCTCTTTCCGTTGTTTTTTTAAATCAATGTGTGCCTTCAGCCAGGGGTGCTGACTGAATGCAATAATGCCAGTGACTCTACTCAGATGCAGCCCCAACTTGAGATACAGCTGGAGGTTTCGATAACGTACAATGTACCTCGTTCCCACCCCAGCGTTGTCAGCTTAAGGAGAGAACCATTTCATGGAACTCGGTGCTCTGGACTTAGCGACAAATCATTGCGCGCGTCTTCTATTACATACGTCAAATCTACTCCAAAATATATCCTTCATCATAATCAACTGCCACAGTTGTGAAATTACGTAGTATGACGGTTTCATCGCTAGACAGCCGTCGAAACACCCCCAGTAAATAGAGATTACTCCATGAGAAGAAAATTATAAATTTTTAACACCCAAGTATGGGATATAATTTGAATCACCAGATGTTTTATTGATTATTTCAGCTATTTGTGGATTATTAGATTCAGCGCACCTAAGGTCACATTGGTAAAATCCACAACAAATCCTGCATTTAAAAACAGCAGCGCATCGACATCGGTTAAGACTGCAATTTCGAAACCAGTGTGTTTGAGCGTCGAGCCCAACAAATGACCTCGCAAGGTGTAGTTCACAGGTTTTGGTGAAAATTTATATTCTCCACGACAGATGGCAGAATTATTCTTTGACTAACACAGATTTTTGCTGTAGGTGGGCTTTGGTGCGAATGAAATTTAACAGTAATTATATCAGGGGAAAGTTCTAATTGGGCAGTATGGGTAGCACAAGTGAAGACCTGCTTAACACCGTGTTTTCCAGCTTTTGTGCCCAATACCACGTCGATTATATTTTACTTGGATTGGACAAATCCTTGATAGGTTTTCTGACATACGTGGCGTAAAATGTTTATGAAACTCACACTCGATTCTGGTTTGGCAAATGCGACTTTTTTTCCATCACTGTAACAGGTATAATTTTTTACAAAATGGCGCACTTCGTTACAGTTTCGCTGTAGCATGATCCGCTGTATTTATAATCCTCTACTCACTTTTGATCGTGCTTTGTAAAGTGTTCTTATATTGTACATAAATCTGGTTATCTTGAGATTGTGGACCTATCAACTGAAAAATCAATCACAGAGTTAAAATCCTTAGATGGTCATTGTTTGCTCAAGTGGCAAATTCTTTGAGCTTTAGAAGCAAGTTCCTCTAGAATATCGGAAATAGTTACTGGACAACATGGACAGTCTTGTTCAAATGTGTGTGAAATCTTAAGGTACTTAACTGCTAAGGTAATCAGTCCCTAAGCTTACACACTACTGAACCTAAATTATCCTAAGGACAAACACACACACCCATGCCCGAGGGAGGACTCGAACCTCCGCCGGGGTCAGCCGTACAGATGGATAGTCTTATTACTGAATGAATGTATGCTTTCTACAGTTCTTATTCCAATATTTTCGTTGATATTATTGTATAGTCACATATTAAGCATTTGAAAAAAAAGGAGTTACGCTTTTCTGCTTTTGCTTCACAGCCGGCCGTTGTGGCCGAGCGGTTCTAGGCGCTTCAGTCTGGAACCGCGCACACGCTACGGTCGCAGGTTCGAATCCTGCCTCGGGCATGGATGTGCGTGATGTCCTTAGGTTAGTTAGGTTTAAGCAGTTCTAAGTTCTAGGGGACCGATGACCTCAGATATTAAGTTCCATAGTGCTCAGAGCCATTTTAACCATTTTTTACTTCACACATTGTCCTCGTAATAGTCAAACATGTTGCAAATTCTCCTAAAACGGTGCAGGAATACGATGTAACGTAGTGGGACCTATCTGTAGCTCAGAAAAATTCCGCATCTGAATGTAATCTGCATGTTTACCTCTCACCTTTCCCATTTGTCTTGACATGTACCAGTAATGATTTTGGGGCCTACTTATAGCTCACCAACATTCCAGAGTTGACACAGTCTGCATAATTGCTTGCAAATCTGTATATTCTCTACGTTCACATCACACGTCAGCACACAACAAAATCTCGTTAGTGGTTGGTGATTTATTACCCCCAGCACCTCGCCCCGACTAAAAAGCTGGCTGGCACCTGCAGTTTGATATCAGTTTGTTCCTCAAACGATTAGCGCCAACACTGTCAAGATGCTTGGTAGCAGCTGCAGCGACGGCAGTGCCAGTAGCGAAGCATCAAGTAGACGGCTACATCATTATGACGAAAAAAGGGAAGGAACATTAGGGTTTTAAGTCCCATTGACATCGAAGTCATTATAGATGGAGCACAAGCTCACATTGTTTCAAGACTGGACTAGGAAATCAGCCGTGCCCTTTCAGAGGAACCATTCTGATATTTTGCTGGAGCGAGTTAGGGAAATAATGAAAACCTACATCTGGATGGCCAGATGAGGATTTGAAACGCTGTCTTTCCAAATCCGAGTCCAGTGTGCTAACCACTGTGCCATGTCGCTCAGTCGATGATGATGATGATAGTGTATCATCACCCCTGATGGATGGAGCTATTTATTCATTTTCAGTGGAGCAAATAGCCACTCTGAAAGTGTGTAAGAACCAGGTTGTCTGTATGTATTTATTTGTGTACATGTATGTGTACAATATTATTGACTGATGTTTCTCCTTCCAGGTTTGCTAAATGCTGAATGCTTATTTGGCTGGAGGGCAGTTCTTGGCTTTACCATAATCACTGGCTTGGCTACCAGACATTAATAAATGTTAGACCATTATAAATCATGATCTCAAGGCTTGCGAGCAGGTCCACTTGTTAATACTGCAGATGATGAACGCATGTGTAAGTATCATGTACCTATGTATGTGTGTTCCTTTTTGCCGTACGCTCTTCGAGAGTGGAACGGTAGAGAAGCAGCTTAATGGTGGTTTCATGAACCAACTGCCACGCACCTAATTGTGAATTGCAGGGCAATCATGTAGATGTAGATATAAACGTCGTGCACACGTTCGCGTCGATCTGACTGCCACAGACAGGAGGAGGACTCTTGGTTGGACACCACACAACGCCACTCAAGGGCCACGTCCACTCTAGCTCCAAGCCATTTAAGTTTATATTTCTATACACGGTAGGTCAAAAAATGTATACATTTATTGAACTGTCATGGAAAATTTATTTCTCGTTCTACAAGGTTATATTTATGGGAGTAAGTAATGTTATATTTCTTCAACAGCTGGCAGCACAATCGTCGCTTTTGATACTCAGCTCAGTTACTGGCAAGGAAGTGACTGCACATTAGTGGATGCACCTTCGAGTTTTGAAGAGCAGAAGCAGGTGATAAGTGGTACTGGAAGTTTGAGAATGTTGCTGCAGTTTGAAGGCAGTGGAGAAGTAAGTATGGTACAGAATCACCTTCAAGGATAATATTACGCGTCTACGAGACGAATTCAGAGTCCATGAAACAGTGTGTGATCTACATCTACATTTATACTCCTCCAGCCACTCAATGGTGTGTGGCGGAGGGCACTTTATGTGCCACTGTCATTACCTCCCTTTCCTGTTCCAGTCGCGTATGGTTCGCGGGAAGAACGACTGCCGGAAAGCCTCCGTGCGCGCTCGAATCTCTCTAATCTTGCATTCGTGATCTCCTCGGTAGGTATAAGTAGGAGGAAGCAATATATTCGATACCTTATCCAGAAACGCACCCTCTCTAAACCTGGACAGCAAGCTACACCGCGATGCAGAGCGCTTCTCTTGCAGAGTCTGCCACTTGAGTTTGCTAAACATCTCCGTAGCGCTATCGCGCTTACCAAATAACCCTGTAACGAAACGCGGCGCTCTTCTTTGGATCTTCTCTATCTCCTCTGTCAACCCGACCTGGTACAGATCCCACCCTGATGAGCAATACCCAAGTATAGGTCAAACGAGTGTTTTGTAAGCCACCTCCTTTGTTGATGGACTACATTTTCTAAGGACTCTCCCAATGAATCTCAACCTGGCACCCGCCTTACCAACAATTAATTTTATATGATCATTCCACTTCAAATCGTTTCGCACGCTTACTCCCAGATATTTTACAGAAGTAACTGCTGCCAGTGTTTGTTCCGCTATCATATAATCATACAATAAAGGATCCTTCTTTCTATGTATTCGCAATACGTTACATTTGTCTATGTTAAGGGTTAGTTGCCACTCCCTGCACCAAGAGCCTATCCACTGCAGATCTTCTTGCATTTCGCTGCAATTTTCTAATGCTGCAACTTCTCTGTATACTACAGCATCATCCGCGAAAAGCCGCATGGAACTTCCGACACTATCTACTAGGTCATTTATATATATTGTGAAAAGCAATGGTCCCATAACACTCCCCTGTGGCACGCCAGAGGTTACTTTAACGTCTGTAGACGTCTCTCCATTGAGAACAACATGCTGTGTTCTGTTTGCTAAAAACTCTCCAATCTAGCCACACAGCTGGTCTGATATTCCGTAGGCTCTTACTTTGTTTATCAGGCGACAGTGCGGAACTGTATCGAACGCCTTCCGGAAGTCAAGGAAAATGGCATCTACCTGGGAGCCTGTAGCTAATATTTTCTGGGTCTCATGAACAAATAAAGCGAGTTGGGTCTTACACCATCGCTGTTTCCGGAATCCATGTTGATTCCTACAGAGTAGATTCTGGGCTTCCAGAAATGACATGATACGCGAGCAAAAAACATGTTCTAAAATTCTACAACAGATCGACGTCAGAGATATAGGTCTATAGTTTTGCGCATCTGCTCGACGACCCTTCTTGAGGACTGGGGCTACCTGTGCTCTTTTCCAATCATTTGGAACCTTCCGTTCCTCTAGAGACTTGCGGTACACGGCTGTTAGAAGGGGGGCAAGTTCTTTCGCGTACTCTGTGTAGAATCGAATTGGTATCCCGTCAGGTCCAGTGGACTTTCCTCTGTTGAGTGATTTCAGTTGCTTTTCTATTCCTTGGACGCTTATTTCGATGTCAGCCATTTTTTCGTTTGTGCGAGGATTTAGAGAAGGAACTGCAGTGCGGTCTTCCTCTGTGAAACAGCTTTGGAACAAGTTGCTTACTATTTCAGCTTTACGCGTGTCATCCTCTGTTTCAATGGCATCATCATTCCAGAGTGTCTGGATATGCTGTTTCGAGCCACTTACTGATTTAACGTAATACCAGAACTTCCTAGGATTTTGTGTCAAGTCGGTACATAAAATTTTACTTCCGAATTCACTGAACGCTTCACGCATAGCCCTCCTTACGCTAACTTTGACATCGTTTAGCTTCTGTTTGCCTGAGAGGTTTTGGCTGCGTTTAAACTTGGAGTGAAGCTCTCTTTGCTTTCGCAGTAGTTTCCTAACTTTGTTGTTGAACCACGGTTGGTTTTTTCCCGTCCCTCACAGTTTTACTCGGCACGTACCTGTCTAAAACGCATTTTACGATTGCCTTGAACTTTTTCCATAAACACTCAACATTGTCAGTGTCGGAACAGAAATTTTCGTTTTGATCTGTTAGGTAGTCTGAAATCTGCCTTCTATTACTCTTGCTAAGCAGATAAACCTTCCTCCATATAAAGGCCGACCCGGGCAGCCTCGTACAGCTGCAAGTGATGAATCCTCGCCTACGGTCTTGGAATTGTTCAGCGTTCACCTCAAAAGTCATCAAGGCAAGGGGCACTTGAGAATAACGTAAGTGCTAAGGGTGTGCTGCGTATTCTGAGGAAAGACGTGTTTTATGTGTACATGCCAAGGCTGGTGCTACATCTAAGTGACGACGTTGCAGATCTAAGGTTAGAATTTTGTGTATGGATTCAGGAGATTACGAGACGTGAACCGAGGTCTTTGTGTAGCTTAATTTGGTCGGATGGCGCCCAATTCAAAACTAACAGTACTGCCAATAGGCACCATTGTGTATACTGGGCTGAAAATAATCCTCGCACTGCAATTGAAAACGTCGTGAATTTGTCTGGTGTAGATGCGTCGTAGGGTAAAAGCTGTAGATGAAGACAGAGATTGGAACATATCCAGTATATAATTGAGTACGTAGGTTGCAATTGTTACTTTGAGATGAAAGGCTGGCTCAGGAGACGAATTCGTGGCGAGCCGCATCAAACCAGTCAGGAGACTAATTACACAAAGAAACAAAAAAAATGTCGTATGGTTTGTTAGCAACGGGACTCATTGGGACCTTCCAGCAGAAAAACATCTAACAATGCTTGTTGATTCCAAATTCCCTGCCATTCGTGCATTATTTGGTAATGACAAGTTTTATTACCAATAAGATGCCGCCAAGCCTCACTATCATAGGGACGTACAGGCACACCTGAATCAAATTTCACCAGGCCAGTGGATAGGAAGCAAGGAGCAAATCGAGTTTCCTCCACGCTCTCCAGACCTTTCATCGATCGATTTCTTCTCATGTTTTAATTTTCGTAATTGTTGAGGACACTGCGGGTTGGAGCTGATCATTACACCGTGTCAGTAATACATGTAACAGCAATAGACGCACCAGAAGATGCAACTAAAAATGTTGCGAAGCTGGTAGTGCGAGTCTACAAGGACTTCAATAAATACAGCTATAGTGGATTAACAAGCTTTCATTCAGCTCTACGTTCATCACTTTTACCCATTTTAACATCTGAATTTTACTGTTCGAAAGTACTGTTAACTGTGTAAACCACATAACTTGGAAACCCTTTGGAATGAGATTCAAGCAGTGTGCGCAGAATTCCTATTGTACACTTTGGTATGATGTTTGGAATTTATGGGGACTCGTACTCAGAAATGTGTTGATGCTGAACGCTACTGTTTGGAACGTTAATCTGAAAGAAAGTACATTTACTTTTCATATTGCAATCCAATCTTTTCCATTTCCAGAAATTTAAGCTTGCAGAACGGAATCAATTTTATGTGACGGTTCAAAGAGTGTATACTTTTTTTTTTTTGGCTTACACTGTATGCATGTGTGGTATCTGTTGTTTCGGACACGTCCGAAATTCTGACATCGGCCGCAATCATGCATTGAAATCATCTCAGTGGCGGTAAGTGAACATTTGTGCTGGACAGGACTCGAAGACGGATTTCCCGCTTCACGCTAGCGGTCTCCTTACGCACTTCGGCTATCTATGCACGCTTCCCGTCCAACCCAGATTCACTACTTGTTGCACACTTCTTAAGCTACGTTGTGCAAGACGCGACAGTTGGCTGCGACTACGGCGCTGCCCCCTCCTCTTTTCCCACCCTGGCAGACGGCGACAATGCCGCAACACGACTGGAGTCGTCGCTGTTTCCCAAGCTCTGGTCGGCGGCGGCGGATTCAAATACATAAGAAAAAAAGCAATTCCGATTTTCTTGCTGTAAAAAATACTCTATGTTAATGGATCAAAGTTACATCGGCTCCCAGAGTTAGTTTTTCGATACAGATTCTCCTTTTACCTTAAAAAATTGAAAAGTATCTCTTCCGGTTTGGCGTGTTTTTTTCGCTGTATATTACTTCTCTATCGATTGTGAGGAAAGTAAAATGCACAAAAAATTGATGTTTGCGTATCTGACAGTTTCACATCACAGCTTGATAATGAGGTGTCTTTTTTTCCGATATTCGTCACAGTTATTCCGATAGTTAATTTACAAGTAACCTACTGCATAAAATTTGAATTGTGTACAGTGAAAAATGTGGTCACTGGCTACTTTGCATATGGTTCACGTCAGGTCATGCATCGTTGCCAATGAAAAGAAGCTAACATATCGAAATTATTTTTAAAGTTGAGATCAGAATGATATCGATCCCCGTTTCTGAGGTTTGGGCTCATATATCACCGGGAGCGTCGCGACTAGCCGCCAGTTCTGTCGACGCGCAACGTGAATCATGTGGTCATCACACGATAGAGAATGCATTTGTTTTGTTTCGCTGACACATTTGGACCTAATGAAACCATTTTATGTCATTTATTTCTCCGGTGTGAGTTACTAATATTTCTCCACATTCTCTTGACAATTTCATTTAAAATGCCACGAATTGTAGGTTTCTTAAAAGTAAAGACATGCTGCCTTCAATATATTTTCTTCTCATTCTTGGGAAGAGGATAAATCACTCAGCTCTAGTATTTTCTTCTGAACTTGGACGAGGATACCCAAGTAGAAGTAGACGTCCTAACAAAACCAACAAATGTAAAAAATTTAAGTTTTTCAACAGAGCGAGAAAACGTTCAAATTAGTTTAATATCCCCTTGCCATCAATTACATTTTTTATATGATGTGGTAGGTAAATCATAGCGACACGACTGAAAAATTTGCATTAATGGGAAAATAATATATATTTCACTCACCTGCCAGTTTCAACTGTGCACCAATTTCTTCCCAAATTCTGTCTCTGAACAAAGCGTCCTTATGTTTAGGGTTCTTCAAATCGTAAAGGCAAGGATGCTGCGAGACCAGCTCACACAGCATCACATCCTGTGAGTGGCTCATTTCAGTTTACCCTGACTGGCTCGACATCTTCCTGGCAGCCGTACGTCTTTGTGTCGTCCGGCTTCCGTCGCAACACTGCTCACTGGTTTTATACGTAGCGCCATCTGTCCGCCATTCTCGTTGCTCGCAGCCCCATGCTGATTCCCGCATGAGTTCGGAGCAGTGAGTGCATCTGCACGGAAATGACCTTTCATAGCCGGCAAGACTATACATGTATAGAGACGTGTAGTGCCTATTCTTTCGGACATGAATTCTCACTTGCTACCATTGAAAACATATCAACGCCTGACCGCGGCCGCTGTGGCAGTCTATATTCCTTGCGGTATGGTGTCAATGGTATAAGCCGCATGACGAGATCTCAACCAAGCTTCCACAATCTGTTCCTGAAGGTTATTGGTGACAATCTGTCAGTAATGTCTGTTCAGATTTCAGATTTTGTCATCTGTCTATTTTTCAGAGCCAGTCGAACAATACCATGGTCTGTGGAAGGACTCGAACCCAATCGTCTTTCAAAAATGTTGTCCTGAGTGCATCTAGCCACCATTCGTTCTGTTGTACAACCATTGCAACATTGTGATCTGCCAGTTTGTGCATCCATCTCGCTCATACTAATGTTTCAAACTTTGTGAAAGTCTGATATATGGCATTAAACTGCACGCGCATACTGTGTTGTGACCTCTGGGCATACTATGTTGTGACCTCCACCTCAAAACTTACAGTAACATCAGAAACTCCCACTAGACATGACGCACACCATTCTTCATCTATAGGAGTAGTTTTTTCCTGTAGGGGAGGGTATTGTATGTTGGACACTTTTCAGAGTTTAACTTCTAGGCAGCTCTCTAGTAAAAGTTTAATTTATTTTCTTCTTCCATTTTTAAGTGACGGAATTCACTTTTTATAAACTGCAGCCTTGTTCTAAAATTTTAAAAGCCAAGGTAGAACATAGTCATATACCAAGCAACAAGTATTCTGTTGCAATTTAAAAATGTTGCAATTGAGAAAATCTTGTCAGTCCTGTATTTAGTCGCTTATCTGGTGTATTATTGCTCTACTAAAAATCAGTAATCACTAAGTGAAATCACATCAAGCAAAAATATTATCAAAAACCAGTTACAAGTTAAATACATTTTGAAATTGAAGCTACTGGAAACTAATACAAATTTCCATTTTCAAGACGCGTAGATGTATTAAGACATTGACAAAAGTTGGTTAATTTGCAAATACCCCATGTTCCATGGTAAAATTAGAATATCAAGGAGTAACTATCTAGACCGACATTAAGTGGAATGGCCACATAAAACAAAATGCAGGAAAAGGAGATGCCAGACTGAGATTCATAGGATGAATCTTAAGGAAATGTAACTCATCCACGAAGGAAGTAGCTTACAAGATACTTATTCAACAGATTCTTCACTATTGTTTATTAATGTGGGCTGCTTTCCTGGTAGGACTGAGAGAGAGAGAGAGAGAGAGAGAGATAAATAATAACGGTTGGTTGATTCGGGAGAGTGGACCAAAGAGCGAAGCCATCAGTTCCAAAGGATGCATGAAGGATGGGGAAGAAAGTCGGCCGTGCCCTTTCAAAGGAACCATCTCGGCATTCACCTGAAGCGATTTAGGGACATCAGGGAAAACCTAAATCAGGATGGCCGGACGCGGGTGAAAGGGAGAGAGGAGAGAGAGAGAGGAAAACCAACGAAGAGCGGCGTGTTTCGTCACAAGATCGTTTAGTCGGTGCGAGAGCATTACCGGGCTGCTCAACAGACACCAGCGGCAAATGTTCTGAGAGAAGCATGATGCGCAGCATCACGGACTGGTGTGCTATTTAAAATTCGAGAAAGCACTTTCAGGGAAGAGTCGGACAACATACTACTTCCTCCCACACACATCTCGCGAAATGACCAGACAAGAAAATTTGAGAAATTAGAAATCATACAGACGCTTATCGACAATCATTCTTCCCACGCGCCATTCTCGAGTGGTACAGTGCAAGGGGAGGGGGAAATCGGTGATACAAGAAGTATCCTCCACCGCACATCGTTAGGTGGCTTGAGGAGTATGGTGTAGATTTATATGTAGATGTTCTGTTTCAAGATACACCGATGGTGCATGACCGACGAAAGTATGGCTTTAACAGCCGCACGTGATATAACTCGTTTCAAAATATATATAAAATTTTATTTGCGGTAAAATTTTGTAACTGAAAAACTAACAATATATTCCAAATAGCCTTAATACAAGAGCCGTTCAGAAAGTAACCTCCGGTTGATTTAAAAAAATACACCAAGTTAAATAAAAATATTTTAATATATACATCTTACAACTACATCTTTGCACTATTTTTCTACATAGTCTCCATAGCGATTGAGGCACTTATCGTATCTCTTCACAAGCTTTGAAATTCCTTCTGCACAAAAATCACCCGCTTGTGCCTGGAGCCAGCCTGTGACCGCATCTTGGAGCTCTTCGTCGTCATCAAACCGCTGTGACCCGAGCCATTTCTTCAAATGCATGAAGAGGTGATAATCACTTGGCGCCAGGTCTGGGCTGTAAGGTGCATGGTTGATAACGTCCCACTTGAAGGACTCAAGAAGGGCCGTTGTTCTGCGAGCAGAGTGAGGACGGGCGTTATCGTGCAAAAAGACGATACCGGAAGTCAGCATACCACGGCGTTTGTTCTGTATAGCCCGTCGTAACTTTTTTATTGTTTCACAGTACACGTCTTGATTAATGGTCGTACCACGTTCCATGAATTCAACCAACAACACCACTTTGGCATTCCAAAACACCGTTGCCATCAGTTTTCTGGCAGAAAAATCTTGCGAGGCTTTTCTTGGTTTGGTAGGCGAATTTGAATGTGCCCACATCTTTGATTGTTCTTTTGTCTCAGGGTTCACGTACTTAATCCAGGTTTCGTCACCGGTCACGATTCTGTTTAACAATGGTTCTCCTTCGTCCTCATAACGTGACAGAAAGTCTAATGCAGAGGCCATTCTTTGAGTTTTGTGGTGGTCGGTAAGAATTTTGGGCACCCATCGTGCACAGAACTTACAGTAACCCAATCTTGCTGTCACTATCTCGTACAAGAGAGTCTTAGAAATCTGTGGAAAACCAGTAGACAACTCCGACATTGAGAAACGTCGATTTTCACGAACTTTTGCATCAACTGTCTGAACGAGTTCGTCAGTCACCAATGATGGTCTACCACTCCTCTCTTCATCATGAACGTTTTCTCGTCCACTTTTAAATAAACGTACCCATTCACGAACAATTCCTTCACTCATAACTCTTGGTCCGTACACGGCACAAAGCTCACGATGAATAGCTGCTGCAGAATATCCTTTGGCTGTAAAAAACCTTATGACAGCACGCACTTCACATTTGGCGGGGTTTTCTATTGCAGCACACATTTCAAACTGCCACAAAAACTAAACTAGCGCAGGTACGACGTTCACTCGACCACGGCTTGATGCCGACTGACCTGTTGAGTGCGTGAACGCACAGATGGCGTCGCTACTCCCCCCACAACCCGCACTGTGACCAATCGGAGGTTACTTTCTGAACCGCCCTCGTATATTGTACAGTACTTAAATGTGTAGAAATCGAAATATTTACAAATGCTGCATAAAACACTTCCTTATACCTAACACTAACAAAAATTGTAGAAAATGGCGGATCTGCTTTTGGCTGTCTCTTGTGCTCATTCCTTCGTGTAATCCTAAGAGGAAACCTACTGCAGAGTAAAGATTGCTACAGAAATGTAAGACTAATATGAAATCAGAACTGGTCTTAGACGGGGGACGCGTTATCACCAATATTTTTAATTTAATTTTAGGAAAGACAGACGGAGAACAAAAAAGTAATTAACTTCTCTAACCGTTCACAGTCATGTAGAATTTTTAAAAGGACATCATATGCGCCGTTGACTGCAGAAATTATTTATTTTACTCTCTTAAGATCGGCCTTTGGGCCATTTCCAAGTGGTAATGCAAAAAAATTTTGCTCATCCTTCGACATGTTTACATTAGGTCTCTTCACGGTACAAATACATACAGTAACACCAGACGAGTGCGAAGCTCTGTACGCTGTGAAATGATGCAAATTACGTGAAATGTTACCAATGTTAACATCACTGATGTAAACTAAGGCCGTTGGCTTGGTTGACATGTAAACAGTGCGCTAGAACATCGATTTGTAACGATTTACGTCAATGATGTTAACATTGGTAGCATTTCATTTTACGATGTACAGAGCTTCACAATAGTCTGATGCTAGTGTATTTCTACAGTGAAATGACTTAATTTTGACGATGACACGTATACATGTCGGAGATTTTAAAGTCTGACATGTGCTGAAGCAAAATCTGCCGCACCACTTGAAAATTGCTCAAAGGCCGAAATTGCAATAGTGAAACCAATAATTTCTACAGTCAACGGCGAACATAATGTCCCTTAAAAAAAATTAAACCCAGCTGTAGTAAGACTGGGTGATAAAACAATAAATCGGCTTGCACATGGGGAAGATGTTGCTCTAATAAGTGACAGCAAAGAGGACTTGCAGCTCACGACAAGCTCTTATAGAAATATTGCGAGGAAAGCAGGGTTGCAAATTAACGGGGAGAAAGCAAAGTAACAGGTGATCAAAAAGTCAGTATAAATTTGAAAACTGAATAAATCAGGAAATAATGTAGATAGAGAGGTACAAATTGACACACACGCTTGGAGTGACATGGGGTTTTATTAGAACCAAAAAAATACAAAAGTTCAAAAAATGTCCGACAAATGGCGCTTCATCTGATCAGAATAGCCATAATTAGCATAAAAAAGTAAGACAAAGCAAAGATGATGTTCTTTACAGGAAATGCTCAATATGTCCACCACCATTCCTCAATAATAGCTGTAGTCGAGGAATAATGTGAACAGCACTGTAAAGCATGTCCGGAGTTATGGTGAGGCATTGGCGTCGGATGTTGTCTTTCAGCATCCCTGGAGATGTCGGTCGATCACGATACACTAGCGACTTCAGGTAACCCCAAAGCCAATAATCCCACGGACTGAGGTCTGTGGACATGGGAGGCCAAGCATGACGAAAGTGGCGGCTGAGCGCACGATCATCACCAAACGACGCGCGCAAGAGATCTTTCACGCGTCTAGCAATACTTTTTTTTTTGTTCTAATAAAACCCCATGTCATTCCAAGCATGTGTATCAATTTTTACCTCTCTATATACATTATTCCGTGGTTTATTCAGTTTTCAAATTTATACTGACTTTTTGATCACCCGGTACATGATCTTGAGCAAGGCACCCTATTATGGTACCCTATTGACAGCTGATGGATTCACTTTTAAAAGAATATAAATATTTAAATTATTGGGAAGTATTTTTACTGAACAGAACAGAAAGGAAATAAAGATTAAGGAGTGGATCCAAAGGCAACTAGAACAGTTTTTTGCTCACGGCGCGTGCTGTGTAGTAGAGTTGTTTCGACAAGTTATAGAATTGGTGACTCTCCACGTTCAGGAAGATCTTAAGGTTTTGATGAAGATCGTTTAAAAGCACAGTGTACTCGAGAACTAGTAGATGTGGTAAGCTGCGGTCATTCCACTATCATGCGACATTGTAATTCTTCTTGTACCTCAACATCAAGGAAAGCAGATGAACAATAACTGCTAGTCGTCGAGAGAAGGATAATAAGGAAGAGGGACCCCCAGTCATCCGAAAGGAGCGTATTAAAAAATCAGGAACTCGCAGACTTTTACTCACAACCTGATACTGGCCAATGGACGAAGAATAGACGATTGATTTGGAAAAGATGTCTAATTAGGCTGGAAGAGGAAATACTACCGCTAGTGGTACTGTCAGGAACGGTGGAAGGCAGAAGGGGCCGAGGAAGGCCACGGATGGATGACATCAACAGGGATGTGATGGCCCTGAGAAAAGGAGAATGGAACACAAATGACTGGCAGATGAAAGTAGGGAACGAATATGGTCTCACAGATCAAAGCGGCATTTAAGAAGAAGAAGAAAAAGAAAATTTAATCAATATGTACCATATGCATGGAAATACTGGAGTGTCAGTTTGGTAGCAATGGTCAAGGTGTTTATGGTGTAATAGTTTCCACTTCCATCAGCCTACTCGTTTGACGAGTAGATGGGCCCATGTAGTTGTCGGAAACGTAGCTTGTTATCTTTTCCTAAGAACAGCTATTTACTTCCTTTTGGCCGGTGTGGCCGTGCGGTTCTAGGCGCTTCAGTCTGGAACCGCGTGACCGCTACGTCCGCAGGTTCGAATCTTACCTCGGGCATGGATGTGTGTGATGTCATTAGGTTTAAGTAGTTCTAAGTTCTAGGGGACTGATGACCACATATGTTAAGTCCCATAGTGCTCAGAACCATTTTTTTACTTCTTTTTGATGGTGGCTGCACAAAAGATAATTTGAACTAACGCAGTCACCCGTCTGAGGGCGCATAACAAATTACGTACCGAATCTACGACGAGTATCGTGAACGCACACTGAGCGACAAGTAGTTGGTAATTCCAACGCGTAAATGCACCCTAATGGAAGCTGGGGAGAGGTCCGAAGCGATTTGGTACGCATGCTACGTTGACGATTCCACACAAAAGGCATTGTTCTTCCGCGGCAGCCAACATCTCCACACTCGCATTCTTGCGGCACACTGTGGCACACAAGTCTGCGTGCTGCTCTTAACGGCAACTTGAGTTACATGTCTCTCCGCCAGCTACTTCCGCGGAAGGGACTGCGTCGGAAAAAGCCCTTACTTTCGGAACAGACTCCACGTTTCCCTCATTGCGTGTAATGTTCAAGGAACTCAAAATGATACTAAAAAATCTGAGATGCTGTGGAGTGCGCCTGGAGGAACAAATCGAGGATATCAATATGCGGAAACCATACCCAATGGTGATACGGATCATCGAAGCTGTGGGAATCGTCGTATATCGTTACCCAACCAGAGCAGCAGCTGTGGTCGTTTTGTGGTGTGCAAGTATGAACAAATATTGTGAGGTACTCGAGAAATGTACCGTAATTCGGTCACACGGTGGCAAGAATAACGTCCGTATTTTCACTGTCGTTGACTGGCTGCATGTTACCTAATGTATTGGTCAAGGGGCTGGAGGAATTTTAATGACATTGTATTGTATAATTTTATATTACTTGCTTGCAGACGATCGCCAGTCTGCGATGACATTTCAAACCATTTCGTTAGAAGCATAAAGACTGTTATTTTCTAGCGCCTTTTAGTACCATGTCGATGACTTCACAATTAGAGTCAATTGCCACTTTTCACACCATACAGATACCTTGTCTAAAGCATGTTACAATTTGTTTTGATTACCTAATGACTTTGCAAGGTAGTAGATGACAGCGTCACTTGCAAATAATCAAGACGGCTGCTCAGATTGTCTCCTACATCGTTTATATAGATAAGGAACAGCAGAGAACCTACAACACTTCCCTGGGGAACACCAGATATTAATCAGTGACTTTTCGTCGATTGCTACGAACTGTAACCTTTCTGACAAAAAAATCAAGAATCCAGTTGTACAACTGAGACGATACCCTGCAGGCACGCAATTGGAGTAAAAGTCGCTTGTGAGGGATGGTGCCGAAAGCCTTCTGGAATCTAAAAATATGTCAAATTGAACTTGAATAAAACCGCCAACAGCTATTAATTGATGATTTTTTCACGCAACTGGTTTCGCTGCGTTAAAGCAGCATCTTCAGGTGATAAGTAGTGTCACATAGATTAGCACGCAGAAACGCCCCCAGTATACAGTCGACTGCCTACAATTACAGGGTTTACCATTGTGAGGTCTCCTAGTATCCGATATGTTCATTCTCGGTTCGCACTAGTTTGTTATTGTGTCTCATCGACTTCACTATTCGCCCAACTGCTCTACCGGTTATTATTTGTGAGTAATTGAGTATGTTATTGTGTCTTGTCGATTGAATAAATCGTCTGTGAATAGCTGTTTGCGTTTTTATTCAAGTACACTTTACCTTGAATTCAACGGCTGCGGCTGTCCATGTTATAAACTTGTATGTGCTAAAAATATAGAATCAATTTGACTTCCCCTGTCGGTAGCACACGATAATATTTTCTGAATCCGTGCTGAAGGTTCCCGTCGTTTTCTCGAGGTAATTCATAACGTTCGAACACAGTATACGTTCCAAAATCATACGGCAAACTAACGTCAGTGAAATGTGCCTGTAATTAATCGAATTACTCCTACTTTCTTTCTTGAGCAATTTTTAAGTTCTTACGTACGGCTCTTTAATCAATCGGTTGTACATAATTGTTAAGTGTGGGGCTTCTATATCAGCATACGCCGAAAGAAGTCTAACTAGTACACAATCTGGACTGAAGGACTTGCTACACCGAGTACATCTGTTATTAAATTACTCACGTTGGCAGCAGTTCTTGATTCGAATTACGGATATGTACTTTGCCATCTTTGATGAAGAAATTTCGGAAAACTGTATTTAGTGTCTCCGCCTTAGTGGCATTCTCATTGGTGACATTACCATAGATATCTTGCAGGGAAGAAGGTACTGACTGTGTCTTGCTGTTGGTGGACTTCACATACGACCAGAATCTGTGTGGACTCCCTGCCAGATTTCGAGACACAGTTTCGTTGTGGAAATCGTCACTGACCTCTGTACTACAGCTTACGGAATGTGTCATTGCTAATTGAGCTCTTCTGATTCTGTGTTCACTGAAATGCTAGTAGCACACAACCCATACTCCTGCACACACCATCCTGGGACAGTGATGACTGTCCTGTCATTTAATGGTGTCCACACCCTAACACCGTTACACTTGGCATCAGAAGAAAGCCAGTGACAATGAATTACATTGTAACACAATGATCAGCATCATCTCAAGGTGAGTGAGACCGTTTTCCACATGACAGTATTGACAATGTGTAATCACCTGGATTGGAAGATTTGTTGGAAGATATGATTGGTGAAGAAAAAACTCAGTCACCTATGGCTTTAGGTGACACACTAAGGATGGTGATTTGAGCCCAGTTAGATACAGACAGTGTAATTTGTTGGGGCACAGTGGTCTGTGCACGCAGTGTTCAGCAGTGATCCGTTTTAAATGTAAAATACGTGGCCATTCCGTCAGAGAATGTGAGAATTTTGCGTGGTTAGCGGTCAGGTGTAAGAACTGTGTCTAGTAAAAAGTGTAAGTTATATTAGGATTAAGTCCTTTCCTATTGTATTTTTCTTATTATTGTAGACGCAGGTCGCTTCCCGCGCCCGGGTTCCCGGGTTCGATTCCCGGCGGGGTCAGGGATTTTCTCTGCCTCGTGATGACTGGGTGTTGTGTGATGTCCTTAGGTTAGCTAGGTTTGAGTAGTTCTAAGTTCTAGGGGACTGATGACCTCAGATGTTAAGTCCCATAATGCTCAGAGACATTTGAACCATTTGTAGACGCAGACTGAGCAAACGAAGGGTAGAAAGCTGTCAATACCCATTGTAGCTGCTAGCACTCCTACACTAATTTTTTATTTTTCTGGGAAGTCAGGAGAGGATATGCTAGCGTTTATAGACAACCTATTAACCTGCAAAGCTGGCATGTTGGTTGAAGATCTGTTGTCCCGTATGGCAAAATTACGTTCGGTAATTCATCCAAATATTCACGCGTGTTAGTACGCTGCTACCAGGACTGGGGAACGTTTTCTGGCCCTAGATCGAATCCACACGACAGATGAAAAGCGAGGGATGGTGCGCCAGTCAGCCTGGATGTCGTTTTTTAGACAGTTTCCCACATCCAAATATATGAATAGCCACGCCGATACCACATCCAGCTTCAGTTTTATGATTCACAAACATTGCAAAAACATGTCACACTTTCTCAGGGATGACACTAGACGCAGAAAGATATGGGACACAATTTCCATCCGGGGGGTGGGGGGGGGGGGGGGGGGGGGGGGGTGGGGTCGAGAGGTTGGCGACAGGAAGGGCTTCCATTCATCCTCATCCATTAACATTGCCAAATTCAGACACTATAAAGATATGGCCAGGAAATAGAAAAAATCCGTTTCATGGAACATGTAAGAACCTATGTGATGTATTACAAGTAGTCAGCTATTGCTCAGACATTTTAAGCTCTGAGGATAGGCTTATTACAGCGATATAGGAGGAAGAATGATTGTAGATATTACCAGGGTTCCACTGAGAGTTTCGCAGAGAGGACTGGGAACCTTAATGTCAACATGCATTAGTTGACAGAAAGCGATTGCTATTATAAGGTCCTACCACAAGAGGCAGAACAGAGAGCGTTGCCGTCTGATCTGTCATGGAGAGAATTAAGAAACTTTATGTCAATGATTATTAGTCACGGTAAATTATGACAATGATAAGGTCTACTGCAAGAGGCAGAACTGAGAACATTGTCACCCAAAGTATCGAGAAAGGTACAGGCAGATTTTCCGAATTACTTAACTGGGGTTCCAGGGTCGGCAAGCAGCATTCCCAGTAAATTTTACCACAACTAAAACGTGAGCTGAGGCGGCATTTTGATTAATTGCTTTAGTGGATAGGAATGGCAGAAGTTTTAGTAGCACACATGTGTACAAGTGTCATTGAACAGATTGGGACTCCTAAGAAAGAGGCGAATGGTAATGACGTGCTTTCGTTGGGGTCGGTGATATTGAATTTTTGGATAGGGGCAACGTATATCCAGCGATGTATGGAAGTTTTGTCTCATATAGGCGATGGCTACTGTGAAATCTTAGGGCTAGATTTCCTATATGAACATCACGCTAAAACTGACCTTGGATAGCCTATAGAGGAAATCAATTTGTGGTTGAGCCACTGAGAGAGAATGGTGACTTAGGTAATGTATGGTGTATTACACGCAGGACGGTTTTGTACATGCAGGTAATAGGCGGTGAACAGGTGGTACCTGCTTTCGGACTGAGGATATGGGTATGTCTGAATGATTTTTGGCCACCAATTTTAAGATTTTGGAGGAAGATAATCTGGGTAGAATAAATTTGGACCCTAAGCATAAGGAATCCGCCAGTGTAACTGCGTTATGAGAGAGAGAGGAATACTTGGAAGAAATGGAAAAATTAGCAATGGAAAAGTTTATTAACCAACACTTGTGGAACAGTATTATTGACGGAAGCATCAGTTCTCGAAGAACACCAACGATGATCATTCCAAAAAGATATGGATGGCAGGAAAGCTGTGGTTTCAGAGATCTCAATAATCATGTGATTACAGACACATATCTGATTACAAATATAACTGAAACTTTGGATAACCTAGACTTCACAACTTGCTTTGAAGTGGACGCGCGAGATACTTGTGGAATCCTGCTGCCAGGTGCTGACACAGTGTGGTGCAGGGCCCCAGTTAACCACAGTGGGGAACTGAATTTCCATATGCAAACACTATGCTGCCTTGGTCACCTACATGACTGAAGGTAAAATTCTGTCACAACAAAACTGGGCAGAGCAAATACAAATATTCGCTTCTCAGATTCTAGCAGCAACATGTCTTCTCCAGGACATATTCGATGCTGGATATCAGTCCTATGTGGGTCAAGCTGCTTCAACTATCTCTTGCAGCAGCATCAGCTACTCAGTAGCCTATGTGCCACTTCCAGCCATTATGGTTCTGGGAGTCGAGCCAGTGTCACCAATGGAAGACCCGCTTTAGGCTGTCTTCAGTCGGCTTCGGTTGTCTCCAGTGGGTCCTGGGTTTGGCACCAGTATGCCAGCACATAAATGTTGAAAAACCTGAGCTGGTACACATCGAAGAAAGACGCCAACTATCCTGCGAAAGCCTACCTACAAAATTTCGATAAACAATATTAGCAGGAACGTACTACAGTCCCCTACGTATTGATCCCATGAAGACCACAAAGACAAGATTAGTCTAATTATAGTGTGCGCTTCTATTGTTAAAAGACTATTTCTGTGCTCCATACTTGAATGGTATGGGAAGAGACCCTAATAATGAGATACAATGGGAAGTATCCTCTGTCACGCATTTCAGAGAGGTAACGGTATATGGATGTGGATGTAAATGTCTTAAGATGATAAGCTGCAGGAGATTATGTGCTGTGCTCACTTGTTGCTCTGTACCACCTATCACATGTTTCAAGAACGAATATAACATACACTGATAAGACCAAACATTACACTGATAAGCCAGAACATCATGCCTCCGTGCTTACTAGCTTGTTTTTCACTCTTTGGAACGAAATACATCACTGATTCTGTGTGTCAGGAATTCGACAGTTCGTTGGTAGATTTATTGGGGTATGTGGCATTAGATGTCTACGCACAGGTCATGTAATTCGCATAAATAACGGGCTACTGATTTGCATACGCGGTGATGGCGTCCTATAGCAATCCAGATGGGTTCCATAGGATTTACATCAAGCGAATTTGGTCGCCGAGTCACTAACGTGAGTTCATTATAATGTTCCTGAAATCACGGTTCTGGCTCCGAGACGCGGACAATTATAATTGCTGAAAGATGACTTCGCCGTCAGGGAAGACATCAGGCATCAACCTTGCAGGTAGTTCGCAGCTATCGGCGTGTCTTCGATCACTAGCACAGGTCCCATGCAAGCGCAGGAGATTGTCTCCCACAGTATAATATTGCTCACGCCAGCCCGCATCCATGGCGAACGTTGCGAGCCACCTCGATGACGGCGTCTGTGGAGCCAATCAACGACCTAATGTAGCCAAAGTGTGATTCATTCGAAGAGCCGACACGTTTCCATTGATCGACGGTTGAATCCCGATTTGTCCCGTGCCCACTGCAGTCATAATTGGCGACGTTCTTGGGTCAACACGTGAACACGTAGGGGTGGTCTGCTGCAGAGCTCCATGTTCAACAATCTACAATGAACGGTGTGCTTCGAAACACTTGTGCATGCAGCATTATGCTCTTTCGGAAGAGATACCACAGATCACCATCTACCCCGCTTTACAGAGGAAGCAAACCTCCGAACCGCAGGTTTTGTCAAGAGCTGTGGACATCCAACCATTTAGCACCTAGTGGTATTTTTGTTGTCCTACCTTCTTCCATAGATGCTCAAGACAGTAGCGCATGAACATCCGAGCAGCTTCGTCGTTTTCGAGGTACTAGTTCATAGACCCTGCATAATAATAAATCTGTTCTTTGTGAAAGTAGCTTATCTCAACGGATTTCCCCTTTGCAGCCCATCGCTAGGATGAGCCCCGTCGGTGTCTGCTCTCGTTACATACTTTTGTTACCGTGCCACGTGCCCTCAACGCCACCAGACGGCATCCACAGTCGCTGTGGGCAGTGGTCATAATGTTTTGGCTTAACGGTGTATGCCCACCTGATTAACAGCGTGCTCTTTCATCTTTGCAACGCTATACAGCAGCAATTCACAATTCAACGTGGTGAGGATTTGACAATTCCTTGGTAGATTTTCAAAGATGCATTCCCACAAATTATGCGTTGGTGGTTTGTGGGTGCGAAACTGTCGCCCGCCGCTGTCCGAAATTTGTTCAATCGCGTTCAGATCAGGCGAATTTAGAGGCCAAGACGTCAACGTGAGTTCACTCTCATGCTCCTCGGACAACCATAGCATGCTACTGGCCTGTGAGATGGACCATTATTCTGCTGTAAGATGCAATCAAATGGTTCAAATGGCTCTGAGCACTATGGCACTTAACATCTGAGGTCATCAGTCCCCTAGAACTTAGAACTACTTAAACCTAACTAACCTAAGGACTTCACACACATCCATGCCCGAGGCAGGATTCGAACCTGCGACCGTAGAGATCGCGCGGTTCCAGACTGTAGCGCCTAGAACCGCTCGGCCACCCCGGCCAGCAAGATGCAATCGCTTTTGGGGGAAGACATCAAGCAAGAATGGATACAGGTGCCCCGTAATAATGTTCATGTGTTACACAGCTGTCGTTGTGTCTTTGGTTACTACCACTGGTCCTTGCAAGCCCAGGTGTATGTTTGCCATACCAATGTTACACACCGAGATAGTATGGGAAAGGGAGAGTAGTAATTTTCTAAGTCCCAATAGCCCAGCATTGCTTTAGTACAGGAAGATGTCAATAAAATCCAGCAGCTAACCAGCCACAAAGAAGCGACATAGACACTTCTGTGTGAGAGAGAACGCACACAGCAGAAAAAGTGTAAGATAAGAGTGCAAAGAACTGCCTTTGATGCTGTCATAACATTAAGAAAGATGCACTAGATAGGATGCAACAACGTTGACAGAGCAGTTGCAGTACTGAAACAAACCCATTAAGGAAATGTGCAAGAACTAGAGACCACTGACCATTCGTAATAAACTGGACCAATTCGTCATAATGAATGGCGTTGCATAGCAAAGCCTCTTATGAACTTAATAAACACCATGACCAGCTAGTCTAGGGGCAATCGATCAGTAGGCTCGACGGCGTCCATGTCGTTTTCATTCGATTCTCTGAGTACTGTCTCGTAACATCTTGTGCAGGTTTGTTCCAGTATCGTCACACTATGCCAGACATACTCTCGCTGCCTGGCATAATGAAACAGTTCCATAACTGCGGGTAACTGACTCTGGAGTCCAGGTCTACTGATGGATAATTCATGGATCCACCAGCACTATTTAAAGGCGCTACAGTCTGGAACCGCGCGACCGCTGCGGTCGCAGGTTCGAATCCTGCCTCGGGCATGGATGTGTGTGATGTCCTTAGGTTAGTTAGGTTTAAGTAGTTCTAAGTTCTAGGTGACTGATGACCATAGAAGTTAAGTCCCATAGTGCTCAGAGCCATTTGAACCATTTTTTGAACCAGCACTGTTCCATATCAGACACGAGCTTTCCTGATATTTAGACTTCACATGGACCAGAGGGGCCTATGTGGATCAGGATCAGCGTAAATCACGACAATGGACGTCACGACACCTGACACCGTGGTCCATCTGATGTGACATCGTGGACATTGACGAGAGAGGGATAGAGCACTCGCAGGATAGTGTGTGTCTCAATCAACCAGGCACCATGGGCACGCCTCCTTTGCAGTGGATCTGCCGCTTGGGAAGACCTAAGGATCATCATGTGAGCAACTCGCCATATGGTGAGTCGCTGGCCTCCGCTATGGCCTGATGTAGCGAACTCTCAGCGGCCTTGAGTCTGCTACTGATGACAACAGAATCCACTAACGACTATCCAACAACTGGCTGTTGTTTAGGCCACAGCTACAATATGTACATGTAACAAGAGAATGAATAATAACTAATCTTGTTGTCTTTGCGTCAGACGACACCCCACAGGTCCTCATGCCACAAATCCAGTCAAAACAGTAGGAGTTTCCAGCCCGGGAGTGGGCGACCCCTACACCATAATACCGGCTCGCAGGCTGGTGTTCGTCGTATGGTTCATGTTTTGTGCAGCTGTTCGCCTAGATGATGGTGTATCCGATTCCAGCCATCGATCTGGTGTAACAAGAGATGTAGTTCACCCAGCCAGGCGATACGTTTCCATTCTAATATTTTAATAAATACTTCAGAGCCAAAATCGCTCCTAAATATTTATTTTGAATTGATGACTGGTTTCAACAGTACTTTGCTGTCATTTTCAGGTCTCATCTTTTTCAAAATCATCCCATATATTTTGACAATATTGAAAATTTTGTTGGGTCAAGAGCAAAGCACAGAGCGGTCGTTTGCTGCACTAAACGGAGTGCTCTGAAACACTTACGCCCGGACCAGAATTTTACACAGCCGTCATATCTGCCATAGATCGCCACCTATCTTGAGTTACAGAGCTGGCAGGCTTTCGGTCTCCACTTTCTGTGATGTGGTGTGGACGTCCAACACCTTGTCGCCTGCTCTTTGTCAACCGCTTCCCATAGATGTTAACGACATAGCACACGAACAGCCGACTACCTCCGCCGTTTCCCAATTACTCACTGCCGGGCTCCAGGCTATAATAATCTGCCATTTTTCAAAGTCGGTTATGTCAATAGAGCACCCATTTGCTGCCTGTAAAGTCGCTGTAATGATTCCACTTTCGCCTCTGCTCCGCTTATGTATTTGCCTCATCGCGAGAAGTGCACGTGACGCCACCAGGCAGCACTTAGGATGGAGTTTGGCAGTGGTCATAATGTTTTAGCTGGTACCTGTTATTCCATAGTCCAAGACTGTATTTTCATTTCCACAGTAGTGGATACTGTTCTGTTTCTGCGTTTGGTTCTTTAGCAGCACGTACGAGTATATACTGTGTCACCAACAATGGCTAAATAGCTGCACCACACTACACAACACAAATCTGGTCTATGAACACCCAGAAGCAGCAAAACGTCCCCTTTGAAAAATTACTGACACACAATATTTGTAGCGCAACGCAACCTGACTTTCAAAAATTCCTACAAAAGAATGGCCCTGACTAACATTAACCTATACCTTTCACAAATCACTTACCTCACAAAAATCTTGGTTACTCGAACTACTGCAATACAGCGAGCACCACTACTGCCAGCTAAATAAAAGATTCAAACTACGGAAGGCACTAACTACTGATAGGCATAGTTAGCAAATGAAAGATTTTAATAGAGAACAAACAATGTATTTACCTTAATAGTCATCAAAAGTCATAATATATATTGCAGTTCATGACATCCAGTCTTACAAATTTAAAAATTCCGCCATTTCTCTCCCCACGTCCACCACTGCTGGCGGCTCACCTCCAACTGTCCAACGCTATGCGCTGTTCACATCCAGCTGCCCAACACTACAATGGCAGACAACAATGCAAACTAGCCACAGACTGCACACAACACAGCCAGTGATTTTCATACAGAGCGCTACGTAACGTTGCCAATAAGAAAACATAAACAGCCTACTTACATAGCCTCCATGCTCCGCACAAAAAATTTTACAAATTGTTTTGGGCAGTGGCCAATAATGATTTGATAAAATTTTTCATAATTACAATAACAAAGATATCAAATGCACGCACTTATTGATACAATGTTGGTCAAAAGCTAAAAATTTTCTCACAGTCCCATAAAGACAGTCCTGATCATTCATCACAGTAAAATTACAGTGTGTTTTTTTTCTCAAAGTCTGAGCAGTAAAAGAGAATGTACACGGAAGTAGTGGATTTCCATGCAATCTTGAAGAAGTAGTGTTGTCCTTCCAAGACAGTGCTGACTCTTGACATGTAGACAGGTAATGCGCCACAACAGAGCAAAGCCACCACAGAGTCAGTCGAAGTTTTGAAGAATACTGGTAGGTAGGTCATCACAGAGTAGACCCACTGTAGTCCTGGTAGAGATTACGGTATTGGTGGGTCATCAAAGATGCAGACCCACCGTAGTCCTTGTAGAAATAATGATACTGGTGGGCCATCAAAGATGCAGACCCACTGTAGTCCTTGTAGAGACGGCCAGCAGCCATCTGTTGCGACTGTGCAGGTGCACAATCAACATCGCAGAGTCTTGCGGAGAATATAGCAAGTCCATAAACCACCACTTGTTCACTCACAAAAAATTTTTTTGAAATGTCCTTAGAACCAGCAATGCTGTTATCCAGTCCCTTGCTGAATTATTAACACATGTGCAAACACTATCAGTCCCTACTTCTCACATATTGTCCATATACTATGACCAACAGAAACGTGTGCAGTGAAATAGAACTTACAAGTTAATAATATGATGAACTGGTGTCAATTACAATTTTATAACATAAGAATACAATAACAAAGGTACAAAATACATCATTAAAAACATAACAATACAGATAACATTTGTGGCACAGGCTTTACAAAAGAATCGAAATAACATATACATCAGTGTTACAGGAATTATGACATAAGTAAATATATAAAATAATGAGAATAGTTTTCGAAACATTAATTTCACACTTGAGCATTGAAACAGAACAGAATTAATAATGTCTAAACATCTTTACGAAGAAAATAACGTAGTATTTGAAAAATTCTAGAACATAAATCTTATTAGCTAAACACATAGACAGGAAAAACACAAATATACAAGTGTACACAAACACATAGCAGAATAACACAGGGGGAAAGGACAGGGTTTGTTTTCAGTGTAACATTTGGTACTGCAGTATTTTGCAAAAAAAAACCTTTTTTTTTCTTGGAGATCTCCCTTTGTTCATCATTATTCCCAAAAAGTCCTATATATACCTGCTTTCTGTACTTTTTTCGTATAACTTCTCAGTGCATTTCTTCCAATTCATTGCAACTCATTCTCTTATATAGTCTACCCCCTCTTAAGCTAACTTAAATCTACTGAGCTCAGATGCTAAACTAAGGGATGAGGCAGTGCAGCAACACAAAACAATTGACACAAACAGCAATGACAAAAAAAAATGGAAATTGGCAAAGCAAGCAGCACTAAAATAAATTAGCAGAGCAATTTCAATATTACAACTAATATAAGGCAATGTGCAGCAAACAATAAAAATAAATCAGTAGTAAAACTGGCTTAACAGAGTAATACAAAGTGAAATTTAGTAACACTATGCCTGGCTAACAGCAGCAGCAAATGCAATAACTTTTATCTAAACATGACAAAGCCCAAGCAAAAAAAATATTACAGTAAAAATGGCCATGTTTAATACCTATGTCACATCTTAACACTAGAGTGATACATCACGATAACTTACTCTACCAAAAAAATTAGCAAGTAGTTGAAAAGAAAATTATGTATGCAGTTACTGTTATTAATCCCTTCTTATTGTTCTTTCCATTCCAAGTGCTCCTTTTTCGAAGAATATGGACCATTATTATTTAATAGATCTGTTGGCAGATGCACTTAATTTTATTTTATAAAACCAATGCTACAACACAGCTGGAAACCAGATATTAAACAAAATGAGCAATCTCTCAAATAGAAAGACAATAGATGTAAACTGTTTCTCATAATTTCATTAGGCATTTTAGTAAATATCATAAATTAAGAGCTTCACCTGTGTAATCATATGTTTTCAAGTTTGAGTGTGTCGTATTTGCGATGCTTTCGACAAAGAAATGTCAATAGCAGGGATAATGGCCTCTTTTTTTTCTCCACATAATGGCTTTCTTTTGTCAGACGACTATCTCTCAGCTGGGTGCCCAAAACGCATTACGTCAAGGTCACTTAACGAAATATTTAAGACAGCAGTTTCCGCTACAGTGACAGTCTCATATAAAAATTTCATAGGTCGAGAATATGCGTTACAAATGTGAAAAAACAAAATCCTGTAAATATAACAGTGTCCAAAAAAATTTTCGTCGGCATTGTCGTACATTCACGCATTTACACACATTTCATAACTCTTAAAGTACGATTCTTGGTTTCCAACATCCTTTTTCACAAGTCAGAATCCCTAAACACTACTCATTATTCCTTACCTTGTTACACATATAAATATTCGTCGACACTTCTTCAATATTTCATCATAATAAATACATAGCATAATCAAATTCCTCATATAGCATCAACTTATTGATCATAAACATACATCAACAGCATAATACACATTGTCAGCGTAATAATAACATCATAAAAACTCAGCCAAATCTCAAAAATGTTGTAGCTTTCTGCAATAATTTCAAAACCTAAGAAAAATTCTCTGTTCATTTCAATAGTGTCATCTACCTAAATCGTACTTTAAAAATCGTGATCCCATACCAAATATATCATTCAAAGCTCTCATAATATCACAATGGTTCCGAAAAAATATGAACAGTTCACAAAGTACAGACAAAATACAATTTCGTAAGTGTGAAGTTGTCCAATGGTGTAATTACGTAAACATCTGTCACTGATGTAGTAAAATAAATGTTTGTCTCTCTCAGTTAAATGATCAGATAGCTGTGTAATTTATGTGTTGGAGAAATATGGTACCGATGTGTAAAGTTGTATAAGCAAATACCATATTAGCTAGGGCTCCTTGTGCTTGCCAAACACATGGTACACAAAGTAAGCGTGTACCCCCGTGAGGATTAATGTAATTATACCCTCACGTGTTACAGATTACAGCAATGGAATGAAATGTATCACGGAAAACTTTCTTTGTAATTGAAAAATCTTGAAAAATAAATGGTTTAAGTACAAAATTAACCACTCAAATGCATGTCCTGTAGCGCTAAACTGTGCTCTTGTTGTAAGATAATCTCTGTGGAAGTGTTGTAGTTATCGTCCTCCAAAAGCTAATTTCTGCAGAAGTCAATGTACTTACCTCATAATAAGCAAAAGTGAAATGCTTTGCATATAGATATCTTAGTTATTACGCTTATTGCCGTGATGAAGAAAGTACTGTGCTGCAACGTATTGTTGTGCTATGGAAAAGGCTGTCTCATTGTAGCTATACCACAAAAGATACTACTAAAACATGTTTTACTTTCCAGAATAATTCAGAAAAACTGTGCAGATATAAAACAGATACAGCACAAAAACAACATTGTAAATTGTCACTCATTAGTAGCGTCGTGATAAAATCGTGTAGCTGTCACATAAACTAATCACTGTGTCATCTGGTATCTCACTGAAAGTACTTTAAATCCAGAATGTATTTTCAAGTAAACCAAAATGTTGCATTAAAATCTCATTAGCAGTACCAGTATATGTTCTAAGTATGTAAGTCTTATAGTCGTTACGTAATCGTGCAACTAACGAGCAAGAATGTACACACACAATAACACTGTGTCGTCTGTTCACCATAACAATGCATTCGTAATTTCTGTTTAAATATGTTCTCTTGGTTCTTGAGTGGATATTTGACTTCAAACATTGTTGCATGTTAACAGTTTCTTAAGTCTGACAAAGCATACTAGAAATGTGAAGTGAAAAATTTTATGGCAAGGACTAAGTTATAAAGCAGATTATCTTTCAATAAACGGTTTTACATGTGAAATGTGATGCAATCCTTTAGTCTTCCTAGTACACAGAGTTTCAGCTTCAAAGCAATTATCATGCGGTATACGTCGTTAAGGAATACTGGAATTTTTCTCAAGGTTAGCGTCTATGTTATTTTTCTTTGAACCAGCCGGCGCACGCGGCTGCCTGCGGTGCAAGTCATTCTCTCTTTGTTGGCGCGCGTCGTTATTGTGATTAGGAAGCCCCACCTTCAACAAATTCACCTTGCCGAGAGTACCCTGCTCTGTTTGAATCCCACCAGTTCTGATGGAATTCAGGTCTGTCGTTTTGTTGGTAGTTTACATAGTTTCTTGTTTGTCGGTCATGTGGTGGAGAATTTCTCCCGGAATCGTAACTGCGCGCTGAACTGTTGCGTCTGAAGTTATTCTGTCTCCCTTGATAATAATTATTTTGGTTTCCATATTGTCTGTTTATACGGTTATCTCTATCATATTCATAATTACGGAAGTGCGATCTTTCTCTGTAACTATTACTCTGCCAGTGGTTATCATATGGGTGGTGTCTGTTTTGTTCACGATTTGCGTTGTAAGAATAGCCTTGCCGTGTCCAGTTATTATTTCTTTCATGGCGGAATTATGACGGATTTGATCTGTAATTGTTGTGTTCCTGTTTTCGCGTTCCACGATTGTCAGTGTCAATTTCTAATTCTTGTAAGAGTCCCTGAAAAGCTTCAATGTCGTCTTTGCAACGTCCTGCCAAAATAATATTTCTTAAATGTTCAGGTACTTTGATTAAGCAAATGCGGATGAGTTCTGAGGGGCTGTATGGGTTTGACAGGTACTGGAAAATTCAGATTGTTCGAAATGTTTCATCATTATGATGCTATGTTTTACTCGGTCTTGTGTAGCTTGAGACCAATATGCTGAGAGGAAGGCATGGTAAAATTCTCCTTCACTGTGACAATCGTGAATGACCGATCGCATTCTTACAGCAGGTTCATTCTCTAAATAGCCACACATAAATTCTAATCTGTGCTCTAATGACCAGTTGGGAGTAAAACAATGAGAGAATTGATGGAGCCACGCTTGTGGATGAATGTCATTGCCAGAATTCTTAAATGTTTTAAATTTACGTGTAGTAATGAACAGCTTATAGTCGAAATCATCATGGCGGCGAGTCGCATATCGGTCATTGTTACGTCGTTCCGGTGGTTCCATTTCAAAATTCCGTGCACCTTGCCAATTTCTTTCATAATTTCCGAAATGCGCTGTGTTATTATTTTGTGGCTGTTCCGTATTTCTATGTCCCTCTTCCCGTATTGGGGCGCGAGTGTCCTCTGAAATACGTAATTCTTGTATTACCTGTGTCAGCTGATCTTGTACTTCCCGGATTTCTCTTTGGTGTTGTGTATTAATTTTATTCTGATTTTGTTTGAATTTCCTAATTTGTTCACACTCTTCTGTGTCATTAAAGACTACCGGTTTTGTGTCATTCAGATTATCATCTACCTTCGTAGATAAATTATTTAGCTGATCCGAAAGTTCAACTACTTTCTCTGATAATGAACTAACTTCCTCCATGTGTCTTTCTGAACCAATTTTCTGAGTATTTATTGTGTCCTTTAAGTTTTCCTGAGTTTTTGCAAGTTGCGTAACCGAATCGGTAGATGCAACTGAGTCAATTTTAGCTTGCAAGGTCTCATGATTTTCATGAACAATAGTTTGCAGTTCTTTTATGGCTGCTTCGTGATTCTGTAATGCGTTTTCATGCCGCAAAGGTTGAAAATGCTCACAAATCTGTGTTTTTGCGTCATTACAGACTTTTTGACATTTCGATTCAATGTTATGTAACTCAGTAGTTAAATCTTCACGTGTTTGTTCAAGCTTATGTTCCACTGAGTGTAACTTTTGAAACTTTTGTTTCATTGCGTCTAACTGTTGCTGTGTTTGTCTCTGGTGTTGTTCCATTGTGTCTAACTTTTGAAGATTTTCTTCCATTGTGTCTAACTTTTGAAGATTTTGTTCCATTATGTCTAACTTTTGAGGATTTTCTTCCATTGTGTCTAACTTTTGAAGATTTTGTTCCATTTGTTTCTGATTTTGTTCAAGCGTTGTGTCTAACTTTTGTATCCTTTGTCCCATTTGTTGCATTAATTGTAATAACAATGCACTGGTGTCTGAAACATGTTCCTCAGTGCTTTTCAGCAGTGAAGTTGCACCAGCAACATTCACAATTTGACATGCAGAAAATGTGTCTTCACTTATTTGAGAAAACTGTGAGGACCCAAAACCTGAATCTACAGTATTTGCAAGATTGTGTCCTGGCATTTCGGATTCCTGGGGCGAGCTGTTGCCGACCGATCGATCAATAATGCTTCCCTGTTCACTAACTGTTTCACTGTCTACACCATTATTTGCAGCCCACTCCATTTCCCTATGCACAGTTACCAAATTACTACTTTGAATGTCTGTTAATTCATTACACAGTGGTGCTGGTAAGCTACGCTCGTCGTCACTATTATTTCTCAGTTTACTTTGGAGCCTAGTGTTACGTTTTTCACGTGCCATTACTGTCACAATATTTCACACAATAACACAGAAAAACACAATTTGAAGAGCAAAAATAGGAGAACACATTAACATAGCATTGAAAATGATATCTCGTTAATTGCAAGCACAGCTCCGAAATACTTGGTGCAAATCTATATGCATGCCACAACTGTTTTACTGTACAAGAATGAAAAACTACATACAAAGGAAATTCTCTCTACAATTACGTGCTAGCAATAAACAAAAGCTACACTAATTACACAAACTACAAGAAAAAATCAGAAGATTCCAGTGAGGTATCCTGGCAGGGTCGCCATATAAAACGTTCCCTTTGAAAAATTACTGACACACAATATTTTTAGCGCAACGCAATCTGACTTTCAAAAATTCCTACAAAAGAATGGCCCTGACTAACATTAACCTATATGTTTCACAAATCACTTACCTCACAAAAATCTTGGTTACTCGAACTACTGCAATACAGCGAGCGCCACTACTGCCAGCTAAATAAAAGATTCAAACTACAGAAGGCACTAACTACTGATAGGCATAGTTAGCAAATGAAAGATTTTAATAGAGAACAAACAATGTATTTACCTTAATAGTCATCAAAAGTCATAATATATATTGCAGTTCATGACATCCAGTCTTACAAATTTCAAAATTCCGCCATTTCTCTCCCCACATCCACCACCGCTGGCGGCTCACCTCCAACTGTCCAACGCTACGCGCTGTTCACATCCAGCTGCCCAACAATACAATAGCAGACAACAATGCAAACTAGCCACAGACTGCACACAGCACAGCCAGTGATTTTCATACAGAGCGCTACGTAACGTTGCCAATAAGAAAACATAAACAGCCTACTTACAGCAGTACATTACCATTTGCGACTGTGGATCATACAACCACCTGGCTTCTGATGCGCACAGCGCCAACAGTAGCGTACTGTATGCGTGTACGTAGACGACTCACTTGTGGAAGCGACAAGAATGGCTCCATATTTTACGCTTTTAGACAAACGTGTGAGGATTGTTCGGTAGAGCAAATAGTGAGGGAACAGAGTACGTGACAGTATTAACAACTATAATTGTAATTATCTTGTAACGTTAAATGTTGAAGGGTTTCGTTAACATAGATAGGAAATGCGCAGAGTTTGCTAACAGTCCCTTGTTTTGAGGATTCTATTCCAATTTTTGTCTAGAGTTTAAAGCCATCATCGGTGTACAATTTTGTCACGCTACTGTTTATACATAAACTAAAATGACTTCAAACTTATCCTAATTTCGCTACTATTAGTTTTTTGTAGCTCTAGCATGCATTGTTCCTTGTAAGAGAAGGGGTACCCTCTGCCTCGAACCTCATTGACTGGAGTAGAACTGTTTGCAGTGATATGTCCCGCTTTGAACTGAGCCCCGATGACTAGCGAAGACGAGTCTAGAAAGGTTTGCGCCGGTGGCTACACCTACAACGTACTGACATGAGGAAAGTTTCCAACCGATTTCTCATACACAAACAGCAGTTGACCGGCGTTGCCTGGTGAAACGTTGTTGTGATGCCACGTGTAAGGAGGAGAATTGCGTTCCATCATGTTTCCAACTTCGGTAAAGGTCGGATTGTAGCCTATCGCGATTGCGGTTTATCGTATCGCGACATTGCTGCTCGCGTTAGTCGAGATCCAATGACTGTTACTAGAATATTGAATGGGTGGGTTCAGGAGGGTAATACGGAACGCCGTGCTGGATCCCGACGGCCTCGTATCACTAGCAGTCGAGATGACAGGCATCTTACCCGCATGGCTGTGACGGATCGTGCAGCCACGTCTCGATCCCTGAGTCAACAGATGGGGACGTTTGCAAGATAACAACCATCTGCACGAACAGTTCGACGACGTTTGCAGCAGCATGGACTATCAGCTCGGAAACCGTGGCTGCGGTAGCCCTTAACGCTGCATCACAGACAGGAGCGCCTGCGATGGTGTACTCAACGACGAACCTGGGTGCACGAATGATAAAACATCATTTTTTCGGATGAATTCAGGTTCTGTTTACAGCATCATGAAGGTCGCATCCGTGTTTGGCGACATCGCGCTGAACGCACATTGGAAGCGTGTATTGGTCATCGCCATACTGGCGTATCACCCGGCGTGATGGTATGGGTTTCCATTGGTTACACGTCTCGGTCACCTCTTGTTCACATTGACAGCACTTTGAACAGTGGACGTTACATTTCAGATGTGTTAAGACCCGTGGCTCTACCCTTCATTCGATCCCTGCGAAACCCTACATTTCAGCAGGATAATGCACGACCGCATGTTGCAGGTTCTGTACGGGCCTTTCTGGATACAGAAAATGTTCGACTGCTGCAATGACCAGCACATTCTCCATATCTCTCACCAATTGAAAACGTCTGGTCAATGGTTGCAGAGTAACTGGCTCGTTACAATACGCTAGTCACTACTCTTCATGAACTGTGGTTTCGTGTTGAAGCTGCATTGGCAGCTGTACCTGTACACGCCATCCAAGCTCTGTTTGACTCAATGCCCAGGCGTATCAAGGCCGTTATTACGGCCAGAGGTGGTTGTTCTGGGTACTGATTTCTCAGGATCTATGCAGCCAAACTGCGTGAAAATGTAATCACATGTCAGTTCTAGTATAATATATTTGTCCAATGAATACCCGTTTATCATCTGCATTTCTTCTTGGTGTAGCAATTTTAATGGCCAGTATTGTAGCAACCTGACTGTCTCCCGCCATATGAACCGACAAGCTATAGTGATGGTCTGGGGTGCCATTTCTTTTCACAGTAGGACCCCTTCGGTTGTCATCCGCGGCACCCTTACAACACAGCCATCCGTCGATGATACTGCACGCCCGTTTTGTGCCATCCATGGCATACCTTCTTGGACTTACATTTCGGCAAGATAATGCCCACCTGCACACGGCTAGAGTTTCCACCGCTTGTCTTCGTGCTTGCCAAACCCTGACTTGGCCACCAAGTCCACCGGATCTATCTGTAACGTATGGAGCATTATGGGCAGGGCTCTCCAACCGTCTCGGGAATTTGACGATATAACTCGCCAGTTGGACAAAATCTGGCACAATATCTTTCGGGGGGACATCCAACAACTCTGTCAATGAGTGCCAATCTGAATCACTGGCTGCATAAGGGCCACAGCTGGACCAGTACGCTACTGACTTGCACAATTTGAGAAGCTCTCTCTCCTGAATAAATCATCCAATTTTTCTGAAATTGTAACCTGTGGTTTGGCTGTCTGTGCATCACATCTGCCGATCTCCGTCCCATTCAGATAATTCTTTCTGGAGCGTCTTTTCTCTGTCTTAGAGAGTATATGAACGTTGTAAGTGCCATACCAGGGAACTGACTGGTTTTGTGTGCCAATCAGAAAGTAGTTGCTGCAAGTGCCATTAATTCACAGGCACTACCTTTTATTTGTGACAATACAAGTAGAGAAATAGAGCATTAATGTTTGTGTAGAGGAACTGTAACCAACGAAAACCACTTCTCTACCGCTTAAATTCATTACAAGAGAATCACAAAATAAAATTCAAGGAAAAATCTCTTAGTATAGACTTTAGTTTGTTACACAACACAACTGTTGAGATCAGTTGTTGCAGTTTACTGTAGAGCTCTCTGGACTGTTGAGGAAGAAATGATAACATCTTCAACAGGTATTTCAATTTCGGTAGTTATAAATATGGCTTGTCTTTCATATGAAGTGTAACGAGGCGTACATGAGTCACAATCCTTCCTCTTACGAAAACATCGAGATTTTTCCATTCTTGTATTTCTGTGAAAGAATTTTTAAAAGCTATTTCAGACGAGTGAATATGAGACATTTTCATCATACTGCATTTGGACAACAGACGCGTGCATTTACAACAGTTTCAAATCAGTTGCATGCGTTCGAATTACATGGTATGGATGCATAGCTGTAGCTCACTCTACAATCTTTTGTAGACCTTGCGGGACAAATACTTTGACGCAAGGCATTTGGAGCTCCAGAGGAATGCTAATTGGCGTGAAGACGATACAGTAGTGAATTTATGAATGATTTTCTTCATGATTTGGCACTGGGAACGAATCTAGGGACATGCGACAGAGTAACGAGAACACAATAGCAATGAAAACGCGTTTTGTGAAAAGATGGCACTAACAACGTTTGATATTTCCACTGTACAACTGATAGTACTTATGCAGCGTTAAACCTAAAACTAAGTTCATTAGAACTGTAGAATAAATGGTTGTACAGATACGTTATAGACAGCACTTGAAGGACTGGAGACGATTTTGATTTGTAAAAGTTCCCACACTTCCACATCATAATGAATTACATATTATTCATAAGTAAATCATTAAACTTGTCTGATCTTACTATACTTCTTGTTTCTTCTTGTTACCTGTGAATTTACGAAGGTAAATGTAAAACGTGAGCATTTATGTTCACCCATTTGAGGCGAGTGGATAAACCCTGCGCGTTGACTGCAGCAGGGGTAGAAGCGGTGCAGAGAGGGTAAGCTCTGCCTCCCTCGTGTAGCGAAATTACAAGGTAAGTGGGGATTAAGCTTCGTTCTTTGCGTCAGAAACTTGTGAAGTTGCGGCTATCAGCCCCAAGACTCGCATAAGCACAGTGGAAAACAAGTTAGTCAACTCATGGAGACATACCGTGCAACCTCGATTCGGCGAAAGAGAGAGCCCGTAAAAGTCTTCAAGTATGCCACATCCAGATAAAGTCAGTAGGTAAAAATTAGATCCAGCAGAACTATCAATCTGCGGGAACGTATTCTGGTGTTCCAAAAAGTCCCATTTTCGAGAGCGAAATTTTCACATTGTCGAAGAGTGGGCTCGCTGATATGAAACTTCCTGGCAGACTAAAACTGACTCGAACTCGGGACATTCGCTTTTCGCAGGCAACTGCTGTACCTACTGAGCACGATTCACGACCACCCTCACAGCTTTACTTCCTGCAGTTTCTCATCCGCTACCTTCAAAGCATCACGTAAGATGTCCTCCAAAACTTGCAGGTAGAGCACGTGTTCGCGAAAGTCAAAGGTACCGAATTGAAGTCTCGGTCTGGCACACAGTTTTAATGTGCCAGGAAGTTTCGCTCCCATTTTCTATCAGCCAAATAAACGAGTCACTCAAGCGGAAATAAGGTCCTGAGTCTTCATCAAATCACGAACGTGTGCCATTGAATACGGCTGTCGTTGTCTTGGAAGAAGAAAGTGTCCTTGCATACTCATCACGAAGAGGTAAAAGGAACGGCAATACCTGGTTACCTAGAATGTTGAAATAAACGTCCTGGTTCATGTTCACGGTAACACCAATGACTGGGCCTAAGCGATAGTTTGAAAAACATCCCCAAAACATCACAGAATCATCTATGGCCTGGACTAAACTCTTCATACACTCCCGGGGAACACCTCATTCACCCGTCGGTGTTTACAACACCTCGCATCATCTGAAATAGGCAAAATCTAGCCTTTTCGCGCCACGCAACACGCCTCTGGTGCTATTGTCCAGTTTTGTGTTGCTGGCCGATTGAAAACCTGTGACTTTCTGTGCCACTGTCAGCAACAGCCTTTTGAGAGATGCTCCAGAAGCTCGTTGCATGCAGTTCCACACACAACACTCGCTCCGAATGGGGTTCAGATGGATCTGCATTCGCTGAAAGCAGTAATTCCATTCGGGGTGGAGACTCGTCTCTGTTCCACGACGGTTGTGATATTTTTACGATCGGTGTTTTTGCGCCTTGTTACATGGCTGAGAGTGGACAGCCTGCATTGATACACCAACATATCAGAGAGTTTCATTCTCTGTGTGGGCATGGTCACGTTCAATTCTGCCACGTCTCCAAGTCCATTCACTTACAAATACATCTACATCTTTATCCTGCAAGCCACCTTACGGCGTGTGTGGCGGAGACCAATATGTGTAACAGTGTTACTTTCCATTTTCCCGGGAAGAACGACTGCCCGTAAGCCTCCATGTGAGCTCGAATCTCTAATTTAATTTTCAAGGTCTTTTCACGAGATGCAGCTTACGTACGAGGAAGCAACACAGGGTGTTCCGAAACTATTGGTTCAAATTAGTGCATGGTGTAGAGAACACTAAAATAAATGAGGCACTGCCAACTATAAGGGCTCAAAGCACAAAAACGAGGTTTTAAGAAAAATAGATGTTTGTGAAAATAAAATTTGTTTGCAAACTACAAACCTCGTAGGTTTTACTTGTTTTTTAACCATGCCTCAACACCCTACATTTCATATAAAAACATGTACCTATTTTATATTATGAAATTTTAGTTAATATTTACGATTATTATCATTCTGTTAATCCACTTTTTACACCTAGATTAGTGGCAACAGTATCTTGTTGACTGTTGTGTGTTTTGTAATTAATACGAAACTAGTATCAGCATATAAAGAACAGATACTAAGTGCACCACCCACACAATTACGACCCATCCCAACACTTCATTTTCATGACGCACATTCTCTGGCTTGAGGTTCAGATAAAACTGTTCAACTTAGTCAAGAAATCTCGTAGTTTTGTTATGCATATCTGTTTCAAGTTTGGTCTAGTCGTTTTGATAAGTCTTTGTATTTCAAGCGTGACATTTTCCTGCCATCTAATTATTTAGGTACTAGATTTTGCAAGTCATTACAAACTTGGGGAAATGACAAATTGCCGTCTTCCTCTATGCGTACTGGAGAAAATGGTAACCTTCCACGACTCCAATGAAGAGTATGTCACTTAAAACAGCAGGTAATAGCAACCTGTTCAAAACTTTATCTTTGTAAAAATTGTGAAATGTACCTTGTTATCACGAACATCAACTTTTGGTTTGATGGTGACGTCGGTAACACTCTTAAAGATTCTGGAATCATCAGTGTCCATTTCACAGACTGGAATGTTGTAACCAAGGAACATGAGGTTATGGTGAGGCATTCCTTCAAGAGCTTCCGGCTTTTATGAAGAAATGGATGTCAGAGTAGCCAATGACCGTTACTACAGCAATGAAAATTTGTGCTTTGCTTCCATATGGAAGGGAATACCAGAGAAATCGGTGAGACCGCTTTTCGCAGATGTTCGTAAGTGCTGTACCCCTACTAAAGCACTCATAAAGATGGTTCAACGTAAGACCAACGTATGTAAGGAGCATTTGTACATACTACAGTCTCAAAATCGACGACTGTGTGGTTCTCTGGACCTCAAATATATTTCGATAATGAACATATGACCTCTGAAGTAAAAAAGTATGATTTCTGAAGTCAACCTGTAATGTTAGCAAACATTTTGTTAGTGGTACTGACATAAGCTATCGTGGCGCTGACTGGGAATGTGTACTGACATTTAAAACTGCTGCTGTGTACAGAACATATGTTGCCAGAATTGCTGGGGGATATAACTCTGAAAGAGAAACGATGTTCTTCCAGCACGATGGGGCGCCAGCGCATTTCAGCATTGCTGTGAGTGCCCCATCTGAGAGCCACCTTCGACAGTCGATGGATCGGCCGAGGTAGTCGTACTGCCTGGCCATCCAGGTCGCCTGATGTCGACGTGACTGGATTTCTTCCTCTGGGGGCATATGAAGCAGCTGGTGTATGAAACCGTTGCGGAAACAGAAGAAGTCCTCGTCGCTAGAATTGCCGTGGCTGCTGATACCATTGCGAGCGTACCAGGAATCTTCGAACAGACACCAGTCATTGGTCCGACGGTGCACTGCGTGCATACAGGCCAACTGCAGCGCATTCGGGGAGTTCCTGTGCATACCACTGCTGTAATTAGCACGCTAAACTACCCTCTGCGTAAATCGTCCCTAGCACGAGAAATTGCCATCAGGGACCATATGTACTACAGCTAAACATGTTGGTTTTGATGTTCTGTACCTTCTATGCTAATCTGAACGAATAGTTTGGCAACACCCCGTGTATTGCTTGACTCTTCTAAGAATACGCTCTCACAACTTTAACAGTAGGCCATAACGTGATGCAGAACGCTTCCGTTGCACCGTCTGCCACAGGATTGGCTGAAAATCTCCAAGACGCTCTCGCGCTTACTAACTGAACCTGTAACGAAACGTGCTACTCTTCTTTGAATCTTCTGTGTTTCCTCTATCAGACCGATCTGGTTCGGATCCCATACTGACAAGCAATATTCAAGTAGTGGTCGAACGAGTATTTTGTAAGCTCCATCCTTCGTTGATGGACTACGTTTCCTGAAGATTCTTCCAATGAATATCACTCGGGCATCAGCCTTACTCGCAAATTAATTTTATGTGGTCATTTCACTCGATATTGCTCCGTTCGCATTTAAGATATTTACATATTTTATGGAAGTAACAGCTTCCAGTGCTCGTTCTACAATTTTGTAATCATACGATAATGGACCTTTCTCTCTGTGTATTGACAATACGTTACATTTGTTTAAGACGATGGTCAGTTGTCAATGCCTACACCAGGCATCGACTCTCTGCGGGTCTTCCTGCATTGCACCACAATTTTCTAGCGTCGCGACTTCTCTATATACAGGGTGGTCCATTGATCGTGACCGGGCCAAATATCTCACGAAATAAGCTTCAAACGAAAAAACTACAAAGAACGAAACTTGTCTAGCTTGAAGGGGGAAACCAGATGGCGGTATGGTTGGGCCGCTAGATGGCGCTGCCATAGGTCAAACGGATATCAACTACGTTTTTTTTTAATAGGAACCCCCATTTTTATTACATATTTGTATAATACATAAAGAAATATGAATGTTTTAGTTGGACCATTTTTTTCGCTTTGTGATAGATGGCGCTGTAGTAGTCACAAACATATGGCTCACAATTTTAGACGAACAGTTGGTAACAGGTAGGTTTTTAAAATTAAAATACAGAACGTAGGTACGTTTGAACATTTTATTTCGGTTGGTCCAATGTGATACATGTACCTTTGCGAACTTATCATTTCTGAGAACGCATGTTGTTACAGCGTGATTACCTGTAAATATTACATTAATGCAATAAATGCTCAAAATGAATTCCGTCAACCTCAATGCATTTGGCAATACGTGTAACGACATTCCTCTCAACAGCGAGTAGTTCGCCTTCCATAATATTCGCACATGCATTGACAATGCGCTGACGCATGTTGTCAGTCGTTGTCGGTGGATCACGATAGCAAATATCCTCCAACTTTCCCCGCAGAAATAAATCCGGGGATGTCAGATCCGGTGCACGTGCGGGCCATTGTTTGATGCTTCGACGACCAATCCATCTGTCACGAAATATGCTATTCAATACCGCTTCAATCGCACGCGAACTATGTGCCGGACATCCATCATGTTGGAAGTACATCGCCATTCTGTCATGCAGTGAAATATCTTGTAGTAACATCGATAGAAGATTACGTAGGAAATCAGCATACATTGCACCATTTAGACTGCCATCGATAAAATGGGGGCCAATTATGCTTCCTCCCATAATGTCGCACCATACATTAACCCGCCAAGGTCGCCGATGTTCCACTTGTCGCAGCCATCGTGGATTTTCCGTTACCCAATAGTGCATATTATGCCGGTTTACGTTACCGCTGTTGGTGAATGACGAATCGTCGCTAAATACGTAGAACGCATGCAAAAAATCTGTCATCGTCTCGTAATTTCTCTTGTGCCCGTGGCAGAACTGTACACGACGCTCAAAGTCGTCGCCATGCAATTCCTGGTGCACAGAAATGTGGTACGGGTGCAATCGATGTTGATGTAGCATTCTCAATACCGACGTTTTTGAGATTCCCGATTCTCGCGCAATTTATGTGCTACTGATGTGCGTATTAGCCGCGACAGCAGCTAAAACACCTACTTGGGTATCATCATTTGTTGCAGGTCGTGGTTGACGTTTCACATGTGGCTAAACACTTCCTGTTTCCTTAAATAACGTAACTATCCGGCGAACGGTCCGGACGCTTGGATGATGTCGTCCAGGATACCGAGCAGCATACATAGCACGTGCCCTTTCGGCATTTTGATGACAATGGCCACACATCAACACGATATCGAGCTTTTCCGCATTTGGTAAACGGTCCATTTTAACAAGGGGAATGTATCAGGAAGCAAATATCGTCCGCACTGACGGAATGTTACGTGATGCCTCGTACTTATACGTTTGTGACTATTACAGCGACATCTATCACAAAGCGAAAAAAGTGGTCCAACTAAAACATTCATATTTCTTTACGTACTACACGAATTTGTAATAAAAAAATGGGGGTTGCTATTTTAAAAAACGCAGTTGATATCTGTTTGCCCTATGGCAACGCCATCTAGCGGGCCAACCATAGCGCGATCTGGTTTCCCCCTTCAAGCTAGACGAGTTTCGTTCTTAGTAGTTTTTTCGTTTGACGCTTATTTCGTGAGATATTTGGCCCGGTAGCAGTAGCATTAGCGAAAAGCCTCATGGAACTTTCGGCGTTAGCTACCACATAATTTATATATATTTTGAAAAACAATGGTCCTATAACACTCCGCTGGGGCAAGCCCGTAGTTACTTTTACGTCTGAAGACGTCTCTCCATTCAGCATGACATGCTGTGTTCTGTCTGATATTCTGTACGCTCATTAGGCGACAGTGCGGAACTGTATCGAATGTCTTTCGGAAGTCAAGGAACCTGTGTGCTTATATCTACTGCTTTCTGTGTCTCATGGACAAACAGGGCTAGCTGGTTTTCACACGATGGTTGCCTTCGGAATCCAGTTTGTTTTCTACAGAGCGGATTTTCTGTCTCCAGAAATGTCATAATGCACGAGTATAAAATATGTTCCAAAATTCTACAACATACCCACGTCATAGATATATGTCCATAGCGCTATGTGTCTGTTCGATGATACTTCTTGAAAGCAGGAATGACATGTCTTTTTTTCAGTCATTAGAGACCGTTTCGCTCGTCAAGAGACTTACAGAACACTGTTAGTAGAGGCGGGCAAGGTCTTACGCCTACTCTGTGGAGAATCGAACTGGTATCCCATCAGGTCCAGTGATCTTTCCTCTATTCAGCGATTTCAGTTGCTTTTCTATCCCTTGGTCACTTATTTCGATATCTGCCATTTTGTCGTTCGTGTATCCACTTAAAGGACGATCTTCCTCTGCTAAACAGTTTTGGAAAAAAGACTTTTAGTATTTTGGCATTTTCTGTGTTATTCTCTGTTTCATTGGCATCATGCTCACAAGGTTTCTAGAAAGATCGTTTCGATCCGTTTACTGATTTAACATAAGACCAGAACTTCGTAGGAATTTCTTTCAAATTGGTGGCTAGAGTTTTACTTTCGTATTCATTGAACGCTTCACGCATCACACTGCACTGGTTCGATGGAACTGACTGGCACATGTGTACCGCGTCACTGTCGATGTATATCAGCTGAGGAGGGGTCTCATGACCGTCTGGTACCAGACCTACAACATCTAAAGCGCTTCAAAACGATTAACATGCTTTTCTAACGGGGCGACTTTACATCAGATAGCTTGCCCTCAAAACTCTAAGATGCAGATACATCGGAACATTCCATAGTACACTGACGGAAGAAAACCGCAACGTGGAGAAGGAGTTATGAGATATAAACGAAGGTTGATAGGCGTGTCTCTACCTCTGAAAGATGACGTCTGTTCATATTTCACTCCAGTCACACAAGAATGGTGCTAGTAGCGACACTAAGTGGATGCAAATCAGGTTTGCTGTAAATACGGTCGTGAGCGTTATTTTGAGATTGGAAGTGGTGGGTTGATGTTTGTCAAGGATGCCTTTAAGATTATAAAGACGTCATTATCAACACCTCGAGGTCAACACCAACACGGTCATGTAGTAGGACTATGAGAAGCCGTATGTTCCTTTTGCGATATTGCAGAAAAACTTGTCAGGATGTAGCCGCCGTTCACGACTGCTGGCAGCCGTGGTCACGAGAAAGTGCTGTCGCAAAAAGACCGGGCTCCGGACGGCCACGTGGCACTTCCGAGAGAGAAGACCATCGTGTTCGGCGTATCGCTCTGGCACATGGTGCTACATCTGCAGTAGCAATTTGAGCAGCTGTTTTCATCACAGTGTCTCAACGAACTGTTACAAATCGGTTACTTCAAGGACAGGATAGAGCCAGACGCCCTGTAGCGTGCATTCCACTGACCCCAAACCACAGCCATTTGCGGCTTCAGTGGTGTCAAGCGAGAGCTCATTAGACGGCAAGGTCGAGATCTGTTATGTTTTCTGGTGAAATCTGGCTCTGTCTCGGTGCCAGTGATGGCCGTGTGTTGGTTAGAAGGAGGCCCTTCTATGTACTAGACATACTAGACCTACTCCTGGAGTTAGGACTTGAATGCGATTTCGTATGACAGCAGGAGCACTCTCTCACTTATCCCAGGAGCTCTGACTGCAAAATTGTACGTCAATCTGGTGCTTCGACACCTTGTGCTGCCATTCATGAACAGCATTCTACCACGCGTTTTCAAACAGCATAATGCTCGCCCAAAAAAAAAAAAAAAAAAAAAAAAAGTTCAAATGTGTGTGAAATCTTATGGGACTTAACTGCTAAGGTCATCAGTCCCTAAGCTTACACACTACTTAACCTAAATTATCCTAAGAACGAACGCACACCCACCCATGCCCGAGGGAGGACTCGAACCTCCGCCGGGACCGGCCGCACAGTCCATGACTGCAGCGCCTCAGACCGCTCGGCTAATCCTGAGCGGCAACGCTCGCACACATACCGCTGTTGTAACCCAGCATGCTCTACAATGCGTCGACATCTTGCCTTGGCCTCCTCGATCACCAGATCTGTCTCCAATCGAGCACAGATGGGACATCATTGGGCGGAAACTCCAGTGTCATCCACAAAATGCATTACTTGCCCCTGTATCGACCGACCAAGTGCAAAAGGCAGGCAACTCCATCCCACAAACTGGCATTCGGCACCAGTACAACACAGTGCATGCACGTTTGCATGCTTGCACTCAACATTCTGGCATTAATGTTACAGCATTTCCCATTTGCAATAGCTTACCTTGCACCTACGTTAACTTGTGATCTTGCAAAGTTAATCACTTAAATACACTACTGGCCATTAAAATTGCTACACCAAGAAGAAATGCAGATGATAAACGGGTATTCATTGGACAAATATATTATATTAGAACTGACATGTGAATACATTTTCACGCAGTTTGGGTGCATAGATCCTGAGAAATCAGTACCCAGAACAACCACCTGTGGCCGAAATAACGGCCTTGATACGCCTGGACATTGAGTCAAACAGAGCCTGGATGGCGTGTACAGGTACAGCTGCCCATGCAGCTTCAACACGATACCACAATTCATCAAGAGTAGTGACTGGCGTATTGTGACGAGCAAGTTGCTCGGCCACCATTGACCAGACGTTTTCAGTTGGTGAAAGGTCTGGAGAATGTGCTGGCCAGGGCAGCAGTCGAACATTTTCTGTATCCAGCAAGGCCCGTATAGGACCTGCAACATGCGGTCGTGCATTATCTTGCTGAAATGTAGGGTTTCGCAGGGATGGAATGAAGGGTAGAGGAACGGGTCGTAACACATCTGAAATGTAACGTCCACTGTTCAAAGTGCTGTAAGTGCGAACAAGAGGTGACCGAGACGTGTAACGAAAGGCACCCCATACCATCACGCCGGGTGATACCCCAGTATGCCGTTGACCAATACACGCTTCCAATGTGGGTTCACAGCGATGTCGCCAAACACAGATGCGACCATCATGATGCTATAAACAGAACCTGGATTCATCCGAAAAAATGACGTTTTGCCATTCGTGCACCCATGTTCGTCGTTGAGTACACCATTGCAGGCGCTCCTGTCTGTGATGGAGCGTCAAGGGTAGCCGCAGCCATGTTCTCCGAGATGATAGTCCATGCTGCTGCAAACGTCGTCGGACTGTTCGTGCAGATGGTTGTTGTCTTGCAAACGTCCACATCTGTTGACTCAGGGATCGATACGTGGCCGCACGATCCATTACAGCCATGCGGATAAGATGCCTGTCATCTCGACTGCTAGTGATACGAGGTCGTCGGGACCCAGCACGGCGTTCCGTATTACCCTCCCGAACCCACCGATTCCATATTCTGCTAACAGTCGTTGGATCTCGACCAACGTGAACAGCAATGTCGCGATAGGATAAACCGCAATCGCGATAGGCTACAATCAGACCTTTATCAAAGTCGGAAACGTGATGGTACGCATTCCTCCTCCTTACACGAGGCATCACAACAACGTTTCACCAGGCAACGCGCCGGCCGCGGTGGTCTAGCGGTTCTAGGCGCGCAGTCCGGAACCGCGCGACTGCTAAGGTCGCAGGTTCGAATCCTGCCTCGGGCATGGATGTGTGTGATGTCCTTAGGTTAGTTAAGTTTAAGTAGTTCTAAGTTCTAGGGGACTGATGACCACTGATGTTAAGTCCCATAGTGCTCAGAGCCATTTGAACCATTTTGAACCAGGCAACGCCAGTCAACTGCTGTTTGTGTATGAGAAATCGGTTGGAATCTTTCCTCATGTCAACACGTTGTAGGTGTCGCCACCGGCGCCAACCTTGTGTGAATGCTCTGAAAAGCTAATCAGTTGCATATCACAACATCTTGTTCGTGTCGGTTAAATTTCGCGTCTGTAGCACGTCATCTTTGTGGTGTATCAATTTTAATGGCCAGTAGTATATGTTACCTAGACAAAATATTCCCGGAAGTTCATTACGTTAATTGTTTCTGTTAGCGCTGCTGTTGCGGTATTGCTGGGGTAGGGGGCACGATCGGCGGCGTTCGTGGCGCAGCTACTGCCATTCCGTGTTTTGACGAGGCAGCGTGGACGGTAGGTAGTCAGTCACCTGCTCTACTATCAACGTGGATGCACTTCCTGGAAGTGAGTGCTGTGACCACACAGCGTCGCAAGTGGTAAACGTGCGGCATTCTCCGAGCTGTGGGCAGTGGGCGAGTTTGCTAAGGCGGGCAACACTTGAAAGCGCGGACAGGACATCAGGAGATGCGGTTACAAAAGCAACCTCCACCAGCAGCCGTGGTACCAACAGCTGAGGGGCCGTGGCAAGGTGACAGGGGCGTTGGTCCGACTCGTCTCAGATCAGCGTAGAAGGCCGAAAGCTTCGCAGTGGGCACAGTTGCAGCTGCGTGGTCAGGGATGGAAGGAGTGAGTCGATGGACAGCCAACAACATAAGGCCTTCTCCAGAGCTAGTGCGCCGAGGAGTCAAGATCAAGACTTCACTGACATGGAGCATTGTGTGTGGACTCATTTAAGGGTGGTTGGTGTTTTTTTCTTGGGAGAGAGCATGGCGATTCAGAATGGTTCAAATGGCTCTGAGCACTATGCGACTTAACTTCTGAGGTCATCAGTCGCGTAGAACTTAGAACTACTTAAACCTAATTAATCTAAAGACATAACACACATCTATGTCCGAGGCAGGATTCGAACCTGCGACCGTAGCGGTCGCTCGGTTCCAGACTGTAGCGCCTAGAACCGCACGGCCACTCCGGCCGGCCCATGGCGATTCCAGAGGAGTTATGGACAGGAGCTTCCAGAATACAAGAGAAGTACTAACACGGTGCTCCAGCAACCAAAGGTGGTATTTTGGTCGGTTGAGTGATGCAAGTGTACAGTGAAGGTCACAAGCTGTGCTTTGAGTGTGACAAATTATCAGCAATATTCCACAAGGAAGAACTGTTTGTACGGTGTGGTGCTTTGAGGTACTGTGTTTTCAGGCATGCTAGGCGTGCAAGTGTTTTCTCAAAGCGAGAGCCATATTATTATTATTAAGTTGTGAGCATAACCGAAATTTTGTATGTCATTGTACAAAGAATTATATGGGTGCTGACCAGGGACACCTCTACGTTGTCTGGGTGGTGATGAGGTTCTGCAGAGCATCTTTCGGCGCTAAGAATAAAATTAGCATGTTAACATTTACTGATTTTGCTTTACAATTCAATATCTTCTCATCAGCCTGTGCTAACGCCTCGTTCCAGTGACGCAGTGGATTCCCGCTGACAAGAAGCACTGCAAGAAGTACTCATGTTGAAAGACACTCAGTTTCCCCAAAAACGACGTGGTACGTGGCCAACGCAAAGCCCCATAAATGGCAGGTAGTGGTTACTTGGATGTTGGCATCTCAGGAATGGCAAGCAGTGCGTTTACGAGAAGATCTGGAACATCCAACACATGGCTGTCACTACACTGTAAAATCATTTAACTGAGTGCTTCGGTATGAACGTTATCGATCCTAGTTCAATAAATGTTCAAATGTGTGTGAAACCTTATGGGACTTAACTGCTAAGGTCATCAGTCCCTAAGCTTACACGCTACTTAATCTAAATTATCCTAAGGACAAACACACAAACCCATGCCCGAGGGAGGACTCGAACCTTCGCCAGGATCAGCCGCACAGTCATCGATCTTAGTGTCCAACTGAATTCAAAGCTGGAGAACTGCGGTATTTATGGGGATGGGTGCGACATGGGGATTTGTTTGTTATGGGTGAATGTGGCTCGCTTCATTACTAGTGGTCAGCTGACCTTGTTCTGTTGTGTTTGCTTAACAGTTTCTTAAAGCTACTTAATTGCATTGCCAAGTCTCTGAAACGTGATATTTCATCCCGGGTAAAGCTTGTTACTTCACGTAAGAAGAGCTAATGACTATCTCTCTCTCTCTATGTTGACATGCTGCGGAATGTGTTACTTGAGCCTGGTGATTGGCGGCGATGCAGCAACGTGTGCTCGTGTATACGACTGACTTACAGTGTTGATTGTTTGTTTCTGCTGCAGAGCTATGTCAACATCACTGCCTGGTGTCGCCTGTGGCTGTGCTCGTAGAATGCACTTAGACAAATTTTAATTTCTTCTCCTTTTTCCTTCGTTATTCTACGCCCTGACAGAATTTTAGGTGTTACATTTGCGTAGGCAGTATTTTAGTGGGTTGATAGTGGCATTGCTCCACTGATTAGCTGTTGATGGGAATGGTAATAGGCTTAAATTTACTTGGGTGCAAATGTAAGAAAGCCCAAATAAGCTGGAAGGCTTTTTCTAGTTCATTGCTGTACTTCTGGTTATTTGTGGAAACTATCTTCATTTGTCATTATTGGATTTGTGGCCGGGGGCTGTATATTGTGAACTGTTGTGTTGATAGTACTGGAGCAGAGTTAAGTTTAAAGCTTTTTATGATCCTGCTCAAGAAATTTTATTCTGTTGTTTCATATCCTGGCTTCAGGAACTGTAATTGGGCTATGGATTAGGTTCAGTTATTTTACTATATGTAAGTTGTCAAGAAGAAAATTTTATAATTAAAAAAATTGTTTGTAAAATTATGTCCATACCTGCTCAACCCAAACCCGAACCCAACTCCACCCAAATCCTACATTAGACAGCAATGGTAGCCATTCAGTTCTGATCTGTAAATATAATGTGTGTATGATCTTAGCTGTTTAGAGAGCAAGGAGAATTATTAACATGATCCCCAAAAAATAAAGTCCGTGGAATTTCAGACAGATAGACAGAACCGCTTACTAAATAGATTTCAACCAACATGACTGCTGGATATTACGACAGCTATTGAATTTAAAAGGACTTCTTGTTGGTGTTTTGCAGGCGCTAATTACTGAGAGATGTTCGGGCGTGTGAAGCTTTACAGGGTCCAAGAGCTTAAGATACAAGGTGCAGTTGTTGTGTGGCACGAATTTACTTTGAACATTCCATAGCGCGCCCTGAGCTGGTAACGAAATATGGCGCTCTTATCGTCTATGAACACACTCTGTCCTTTTATACGCTATAAACCTCCGCCCCAGACCCACTGCGTCCGATTTTTAGAAGAAGCAGGTCGTACATCGATGGTAGTTAAAGGCACCTTTCTTTGGCGGCATCTTGTGGCCATTACAACTTGCTACGATTTCATCGCGAGTCATATCGCTAGCTGGGAGAAGGTAAGCTGTTACTGATGACCGGTCCGCGTATTACGACGACCAAACAAGGTGAGACACTGTCTGAGTGGAGCCTGGCGCAATACAATCAAACAGTATGTAACAGACAAACTGGGTAATCACCCAGCACCGCAAATCCATCACTTGCTCTCGCATGTTCATGACATGGTAAGAACGCTTGTTTCGTCGCCAACTCAGGGCGCGCCATGAATCTTAATTACTTCGAATTTCAATGCTTTCCATTTCGTAATCTGACTTTGTTCACGCCTGAGTTTGTGATTTTGACGAATAAATTTGTGAAATATCTTTACAACTGGAAGTTATCCACGTTACACAGTTTATCCCAATCGTCTTATCATTGTCCACGATCATGTTGCTGCTTCCCTGGCAACCTCCTTCCTTGTAGAAGCCGTGTTTTGGTATTACGTAGTCGCACATCTCCATTTTATTAAAAATTCAGGCGAAATCTTGTGTTATGACCAAATCCAAAAGATAATAGTCCACCATACAAACCTGGTGCAATATTCTATGCACCTCTTTCATTAGAACATCCGATTTAACGTCGGCTAATTACACTTTATATAGTATGGCCACATGATATTTATATTTCCTCGAAATGGTTTCCAGTGCTTTCCTGCTAATTTTTTCCAATATTTCTCTTGCTGTCAGACTGTCGTTCCCGTGTAGGAGGAAAGGTAACTTCACTTTGACACCATCTCTCACGGTGACGAACTTGGAGAATTTATCACATAGGCAACAGTTAAATGATACACACATCTTGTTCTTTACCATTATAGACCACCCCTTCTCTAATTGCTACTGACAGTCGAGTTTATCACAGATTTTCACAACCACAATATTATCGCAAAGCGGTTCTCTAATGGGTCTAAGCACACTTAAATTCTTCCTACTAAGGAGCGTCTCATTTTCGGTGTAATTAATACTACCAATATCAGTAACAAGATTGTCCAGATTCTCTAGAAAGAACCACAAACCAAAGTGTTCGCCGATTGGCCCCATCTTTCTCCCTAATAGCTAAAGGGCGTTTAGCACGTGGAGGAAGACATGTCAATACTTACCACTACCACAGAAGACTGCTCGTTTGCGATTATCAAACCTCCTTCTACATACTAAGCATCAATGACGGCAGTAATTCTATTCGCGTGACCTTCCACTCATTCCTTCTAAATTTGCTTGTACTTGCTGTCCAATTGTAAACGCCTAGCTCATTTTCACTACTGTGCGTGCGCGTGTGTCAGGTTCTTACGGAGCTGTCAGGTATCAGGCATTGGCTACATCATGTTTCGGGCGTCAAGTGTCAGGTGTCAGGCGTTATGGTGCAGCAACAAAGGCATGAAGCGGGCGGAGAAGCAAATCATCCATTGTCACTCACATGTAGCCAGAACCGTCTAAGGAATTTCAAGTTAATGATCACGTGACCAATATAGTAGTAGATACACAGCAGTTCGTAAGGCTCGAGAGATACACTCCTGGAAATTGAAATAAGAACACCGTGAATTCATTGTCCCAGGAAGGGGAAACTTTATTGACACATTCCTGGGATCAGATACATCACATGATCACACTGACAGAACCACAGGCACATAGACACAGGCAACAGAGCATGCACAATGTCGGCACTAGTACAGTGTATATCCACCTTTCGCAGCAATGCAGGCTGCTATTCTCCCATGGAGACGATCGTAGAGATGCTGGATGTAGTCCTGTAGAACGGCTTGCCATGCCATTTCCACCTGGCGCCTCAGTTGGACCAGCGTTCGTCCTGGACGTGCAGACCGCGTGAGACGACGCTTCATCCAGTCCCAAACATGCTCAATGGGGGACAGATCCGGAGATCTTGCTGGCCAGGGTAGTTGACTTACACCTTCTAGAGCACTTTGGGTGGCACGGGATACATGCGGACGTGCATTGTCCTGTTGGAACAGCAAGTTCCCTTGCCGGTCTAGGAATGGTAGAACGATGGGTTCGATGACGGTTTGGATGTACCGTGCACTATTCAGTGTCCCCTCGACGATCACCAGTGGTGTACGGCCAGTGTAGGTGATCGCTCCCCACACCATGATGCCGGGTGTTGGCCCTGTGTGCCTCGGTCGTATGCAGTCCTGATTGTGGCGCTCACCTGCACGGCGCCAAACACGCATACGACCATCATTGGCACCAAGGCAGAAGCGACTCTCATCGCTGAAGACGACACGTCTCCATTCGTCCCTCCATTCACGCCTGTCACGACACCACTGGAGGCGGGCTGCACGATGTTGGGGCGTGAGCGGAAGACGGCCTAACGGTGTGCGGGACCGTAGCCCAGCTTCATGGAGACGGTTGCGAATGGTCCTCGCCGATACCCCAGGAGCAACAGTGTCCCTAATTTGCTGGGAAGTGGCGGTGCGGTCCCCTACGGCACTGCGTAGGATCCTACGGTCTTGGCGTGCATCCGTGCGTCGCTGCGGTCCGGTCCCAGGTCGACGGGCACGTGCACCTTCCGCCGACCACTGGCGACAACATCGATGTACTGTGGAGACCTCACGCCCCACGTGTTGAGCAATTCGGCGGTACGTCCACCCGGCCTCCCGCATGCCCACTATACGCCCTCGCTCAAAGTCCGTCAACTGCACATACGGTTCACGTCCACGCTGTCGCGGCATGCTACCAGTGTTAAAGACTGCGATGGAGCTCCGTATGCCACGGCAAACTGGCTGACACTGACGGCGGCGGTGCACAAATGCTGCGCAGCTAGCGCCATTCGACGGCCAACACCGCGGTTCCTGGTGTGTCCGCTGTGCCGTGCGTGTGATCATTGCTTGTACAGCCCTCTCGCAGTGTCCGGAGCAAGTATGGTGGGTCTGACACACCGGTGTCAATGTGTTCTTTTTTCCATTTCCAGGAGTGTAGATACAGGCATCAGTCTATAACATATGCTTACATTACAATACCCATGCAGTCTGTAGTTTTCTCGGCGAGTATGAAGGTGGGGGTGTTCTGACACATTAATATCTTGATGTATAGCTCCACCTGACGTTCAAAACAGAGAGAAGTTTATAAATTCTGTTCTTTCTGCATGCAGTTTTAATTATCTACCTGCAAACTTCGTGGAGATTCTTAACACTGACTCCAAAACGTACAGCATAAGTGTTACATAGAAGTGCTGTCTCTATTAATGCGTGGGAATCTTATTTCTCTCAATCCAGGGATTTCTTCTCCACAGTATCTTCAGATATAGATATCGCCGACTTAAGGCTGGGATCCACAAACAATGTTGTCCCACAAGTCCTAAGAAAAAGATAAACACATAGCGCAGATTCAAACCATTCCCCGTTATAGACACAGTGTATGGCGAAACCTGGCTACGACTGGGGAATGTAAAACATCTGGATTTACTATAAATAGCACTGGTAACTGGCCGTATGTTGGAATCATGGCCGAAAATTAAGGGACTGGAGCATGTTTACTGCATTAAAGAGCACGCGAAAAATTTGTCTATAAAACTGTCTTCCTACCTGGACCTACTTACAAGGGATTGTTTCTAAATGTGCTGGATTGTATGTTGTGCACCTAGCAACAGAACAACCGTTTAAAGAGCTTAAAACCAACAGAACAACAACGCTTACTGCCCACTCGTTTACGAAAACTATGAACATTAATTGTATATGGAAATTCAACAAGAATAAGCAGCAGAACAGCTGGTAGCGTACATCCAGAGATATGTGCAGTGTTATAACAATAGTGTTAAGCAGAAAATAAGACGTAAAATTAAAATTCCCGATTGTTCTCGCTAGAAGAACTGTTGGAAGGAACAGTACTAATAGCTAACGCCATAAAAGTGATAAGGAAGGATGTAAGATTTGTTAGATGGAGATAATCGTTCAGTATTTTCAGTTATATAAAAACTAAACCCTAAACTGTAAAGCCAACAGAAAACTTTTAAGTTTTGAAGTTTTTCTAATTCCCTGATATTTTATTTTTGCTGTGCAGTACTCAATTCTCAAGTTCACACTATGTTGTCACTGAGAAATAAATGGAAATATCAAGTACAAATTTTCAGTAATACATTTTCAAATAGGTGAAATATTTAGTTTCTTTTGCTTCACTGAGAAATAAATGGAAATATCAAATACAAATTTTCAGTAATACATTTTCAAAAAGGTGAAATATTTAGTTTCTTTTGCTTAAGTTATATTATTCATGCTCATAATTTGTTTGTTATTGACTGAAAATAACAGAGCAAGCATAAACCTGAAGTGTTGTTAAATAAGTACAATATCTCATTTTAACACATGACCCTGGAATTTAGAAGAGAACTGCAGGCGAGAAGTGGTAATTTCCTGCATGCAGCTCCTAATGTTACAGTATTTCCAGGACTTGAAGAAGTTGGATTAACAGGCTTGCTGATGTTACAGTCAGCACAGCATAGTGGCTTAACGAGTACTGGGAGCTCTAACACGATAACATTAGGCTAAATAATACACCAGTTTTAAATATAATGTATAGCATGTTACCTTAATATAAATCATACAATACATGGTGAGAGACAAACACAGTCTGGAAAAATGCATAATGATGAGGGCTGCACACAGCCTCTCAGGTGGAGGTTGAAGACATAATGGGAGACAAACAGGAAAGGTACAGACTGTAGAACAGATTATGGGTGTTTAGATCTTTACTGCTAACATACTCGAAAAAACATTCTTGTTTTAACAGTCATTACGAACAAAGATGATGGAATAAAAAATTTTCTGAAAACAAAAGTAATCACTTCACCAATCCGTAGTTCTGATATGACACATTGCTGTGATAAGATCAAATACTGGAGGTTGATGTTATTTGTATGTTAAAGTAGAGCAGTCTAATTATCAGTGATGAGATGAGTGATTGGGAAAGATTACAAAGAGCGCCCAGGAATTCTCAGTGCACTTTAGAACTTCCAGTACTATTCTAAAGGTACTCTCAGGTGGAAATTTGTTCTGTACCTACGAGACATGACATTTTTGTAAACCAACATACTCTACAACACAAAACTATACTGTCTTTTCAAAGTATTTGATGAAAAGTGCCATTTCCTAAAGGCTAATCGTTGTTTCCACCAATTAAATAATTATTTGTTTTATTTTTTTATCTGTAAGTTTTCTACCACATGTTGAAGTTTATTTCTACACTTACAAGTGTGTATAGCAAGTATTGTAAAATATACACCATGTCTAAATACACAAACAAAAGTTCAACTTCCAGTAGAGCCTCAGTTTTTACGACCATGAATTAATATAATCTGTATCCACGCCTAAAGTAGGCTTATTCCTTTTCTTGATTAAAGTCCATTTGCTTGATAATGATTCCAATGAATATCTTGAATATTTTAGAGCGAAGCTTGATAGTCGTTGATAGATATTTTACATATTGTGGATCAGAGGATCTGTAAGACTATTTCTCAGAATAGTAAAATCATATGATAAGGAAGTTTTACAAAGCTTTACAAAAATACTAGTTACTGGCCGACCTAATAACAGTCCTTCCCTAAGATCTGTTAGAATGAATGTATTTATTGCTGACAGGAATCACAGAATCAGTAACCCATTCAGTCCATTCCTAGTTTATGGCAGTAACACTTACAAGTGTGTGCCGTATTCAGTGTACAGAAATCTCATTTTTGCATCTGACTGTTTTCCATCACAGAAGAATCTGCTTGTAAACTTCCTCCCACCCAACTTCTCCAGGCAGGTGATCTATATGAACTCTTCTGCCCATCCCTGTCTCACTATTGTGCAGCTGCTACTATGGCCCTAGCTCCCTATGAAACTGCAGACTTCTTGTTCATCATGTATCTCACTTGGACGATACTGCAAGAACTAATGGAATGAGTCATCCGAAGACTGGCCAACAGACAGGCGACATTTGCTCACATTCCCAAAGCCTTAGGAAAAGCATAACAGATAGATTGATAACTCATTATCACCAGTACGCATTACCTTTATAATAGTCTATTTAAGAAAACAGTAGATATTGTCCATCTGCACACAATATGATAAATATATCATTTTGCATGTTTGCCATCTTCGTGCAGCATGCCACACAAATTTTTGAATTTTGTGAGATAAATTGGTTACATTTTGCAGATGCTGCTTGAGGGAGATACATACACTATAGTTTAATGCTCAGCCATCTGACTATTTCCTGCCTGGTATCTAATATGTAAAATGATGTCAAATATTTGAAGCATAAATTTCTGAATTCTATATAGTGAATTGCAAAGTATAACTGGAATTGGAAATACTTATCGACAATTTTGTGGCAGTGTGGCCCAAGGTTGTTGTTAGAGCTATTAAATATTTTAAGTATCTTGAACCAGAAGTTGTTTCAATGCAAAAGAAAGTTTGGCAATTACGAAATCTTATTTGTGAAGTTCATGATGACCTAATTCTTATCATTACATTTTTTCTACAGCTGAGTGTGTCAGAACAATGCCTTGTAACTAGCTGGGAGTCTCTAGTCAGTTGCTGAGTACCACGGCCACACATTATACTCATTTTTAATAGAAATTCTGGGTCACTTCTTTGATCTCTTCCAGAATATATTGTCAGTTGTATGCAGAACTGAAATTCTCAACTCTAACGTTGCATTACCTTGTTTTCATGCCACTTATGAAAATGAAAAGATTTTAGCTTTGCCTTCTGCAAAATTAAATAAAGCTTGTATTTTCTTAATGTCTGAACATCATTATTTTATTTTTGTGGACATGACTTACATGCTCCATAAATGATTTTGTTACATAAGTCTGTAAATATTTTAAAAAAATCGATAGAAAGACATTTAATTAACAGCAGGGTATAAGTCTCATCAACAATATATTTATATTCTTTGCATGTACACATTAAGTGGAAAAACGGATGCATGGTTTTGCATATACAGTAACAACAGGCATAAATTAATTTTGGAATTTGTATTTTTTTACTCATTTCAGTTAAGCAGGCTTAGAATGATTACTGAGCCTATATTGAGCACCAAATTAAAGATTAGGTATTTTATTATGTAATATCATTTATTCCTTACATTAAAATTGTAAATATTTGAGATGTACAAATTACTTTTTACACATAATGTAGTCCTGATTATTATCCTCTTAATATGTACACTAAAAATTGTGATAAGAATGTCTTACGCAGTCAGACTGTTTTTGAATTATTAAAACTGACAAGGTGCACTGTCAACAGACAGACAGACCTACATTCAGAAACAGTATCCTTTCAATAGAAAGATAAATAACTGAAAATTAAACATTAAGTTTAAGTGTATGTTTAAAAGACATGCAGAACAATACACCTCAATAGTTGTTTGTCATACACTGGCAAAAAAGATTAAGCAGACATAAAACTGGAACTTGATCTTGACATTGTAGCCTTTTACCAGACTTGCTAATGTTTTGATTACATTTATCAAAAATATATAATGCTACTTGCATCACTGTGTGTAGCTTTACTGGAGATGAACGTCAAAGAAATAAAATTACTGTTGCATTAGTGATCTTTAAATATCACACACACACACACACACACACACACACGCAGATATATACATGTAGCTTTATGAGGGTCATTCAATAATTAAAGAGACTAATTGGTCTGGAGAAATAACTTTTAGTAGGGCAAGTTTGGTATTTTTATGGCTTTACGTTGGCATCACTGGGATGAGCCCTTGATCAGGTGATGTATCAACATTGTTTTGTTTATAATCTCAAAAATACATTTCAAGACAGCAAGGCCATTTCCACATTAGTTGAACAATGTTGTTATTCGTTTTTTACTTGCTAAAGGCGCGAAACCAGTGAATATATACTGTAGAATGTCTAAAGTTTATGGTGAAGGTTGTACAAATCGTGCAAATTTTTACACATGGGTAGAGCAGTTAAAAAATGGCGCAACTCAGTTACTGATGAATACCGTTCTCGCCGACCAGTTGTAGTTTCAACTCCCTCATTTGAAAGTCGAATTGATGACATTATTCATGCCAAACACCATGCGACTGTAGAAATGATAGTTGATAAGGTTCAAGTTAGTATTGGTACAGATGTTCATAACTTTATCTGTAACAAGCTAAAGTACCACAAAACACGTGCAAGATGGGTCCCAAAGGAGTTGACTCAGCTACACAAGGAAACGAAGTTGAGAGTTTGCACAGAGCTAAAGGAACATTATAGGACAGAAGGTGAGCACTTCCTCAACAAAATTTTAGCCTGTGAAGAAACTTGGGTTCACTATTATGAGCCTGAATCAAAAAGACAATGCATGAAGTGGAAGCACACCAACTCACCTGTCAATAAAGAAATTCAAAACCCAAGCATCAGCAGGAAAAGTCATGTTGATGATGTTTTGGGATGCTGAAGATCCAGTTTTTTTGTGATTATCTCGAAGAGCAGCGTACAATGAACAGCCAGCAACAGTGGAGAGGTGTGATTCTCCAGCAAAATAACACACGTCCTCATATTGCTCAAGTAACCTGTGATCCCCCTTACAGTTCTGATTTAGCACCTAGTGATTTCCATTTGTTTGGTGGACTGAAAGAGACATTACTTGGGAAGATGTTCCAAGGCAAGAGAATGTGAAAAAGTTTGTGGAAAATTGGTTCAAACATCAAGATAAATAGCTTTTAGCCCATTTGAACAAGTATGTAAATGTTCAAGGGGATTATGTTTAAAAGTAGAAAAAGTAATGTTTTGTAAAAATAAACGCATTTTTCTCCAGACCAATTACTTTCATTAATTACTGAATGACTCTCATACATATACATACAACAAGTTAGGGCCTTGTTCATCAGGTCAGTTTTATCACAGAAAAGAGAAAGTCCAAATGCAGTTGATCTTAAGATGTTTCAAGTCTTGTTCACTCTCAGTAAAGCTATAAGTGTAAACCTAGTTGATTTCAGGATCTTTTTCCAAGTCTTTGACATTCATGCCGTTTGCATGTGGCTCCCAAAACCGGATTTCATAAATCAATTTCCCAATACCACCTTGGGATGCTCACATAAACATTTCAAAATCTTTTCTGGAAATCCGCTCCTAGTTGGCAGTTTTCCAGTTCTGCAATCGATTTTCACTCCCATGTAAACGCAACCAGTTTTGAAACATGGTTTGTCTGTCAGGTTTCGTATTGTTTTTAAAAATGTTTGGCTAATATGGATGGAGTGGCTTTTTATACAATGAAGTATAAGTTGAAATATTAGACTGAAGCTGTTTACACCTCATCTAATTGAACTGAAATAGCGACTGTGCTGACTAAATCAGAAGCTGTTTTTAGGGGCCATATTTAACTGGGCTAGCAAATCTGCTTCACACCTTAACATGTAAATACAACAGTGGATAACAGTTTCCGAAATATGGTTTTCGTCTTTCGGAAGATGTGTTGCATGTAAATGTAGTGATTATGTTCACCTCCAGTAAAGCTATACATAAGGGTGTGAGTATCCATATAAGTTTTGATGAAGGTGGCAATAGTACATCCTTTTCATTATTAATATATTGGGTAAACAGTTACTATGTTAAGGCCAGGTGTTAAATATAAGTCAACTCCATTTTTTGTCACCATGTGACAAATACATATGGACATTCAGCAAAAGAAAATAAGGGTGATGCTTGCATGATGAGACAGAATAAGGACCAATGACAGTCAGGAACAAATAGGACTAGCTAGACAAAAAGATTTACCCCTTTTATATAACAGCTATTTGAATTATTTAACCATAATTTTGTTCACCAGACAAAATATCAATACATATTGCATTATTCTTGAATAAGGAAACAGAATGAGGAGCAATGACACCTGGGAGGAAATGATACAGACTAATCAAAAAGTTTCAGTTGTATCTTTATATGTAAGTAACCACAATTTTGTTTTCTAGGCAAAATGTTTCACTCTCACATTTTATGTAATGGTTATGTCAAATAATTCATAATTACAATGCTGACGAAATTTTAATTATGACTGGTGGGTGGGAGCATGTGCGGTGTGATGCAGATAGCAGAGGAAAGCAGTACTGGATGAGTAATTAAACAATTAAATATAAAAATATAAATATTTGCCTTTTTAGTTTAACCACATCTTTCCAGATATTCAGTCCACAGAGGAACAACAAGAAAATCTGAAACATACTAATTTTTTTAAACAACTAGCCACTATTAGCATTAACAGAAGTACCTGATCTAGAAGTTGAAATGAACTGAGTTCCCTAAAATTCTTAGGTACATTTAGCTGCTCATCATATGAGAAGACAGACAACACCACAATTACACATACGTATAAGCGAGTAACACCTAAGACTTATTTTTAATATCATGAAAAACTATGTATCAATTTTTCAGTCATGTGAAGTATCAGTGTGAATACTGACCACGAGATTTAAAGTTAGTCTACAATAACATGGATTACAACTTAAGATACAAAAAAGTAATAATATCAAATATATTGTTCCAGAGGAATTCCGAAATTTATTCTTTATCAACACCAACTGATGTTGGAAATGTCATTTCTGTTTCCTTAAAGTGGACTTATGTATGATTTAAACAACTATTGGAAGACTTGGAAAAACATTTCAGAGGTTCTAGGTTTTCCTTATATTATATCATATCAGTATGTCTATCGAGTAAAAACAGTAAATATACTATGCAGAAGGTCAAAAAACAAATCACTGGGAAGGAGACATAATTAATTCAGTCATAAATCAAACTCCGAACTTACAGTATGTGGTGTTGATTAAGGGTATGTGCACAGTGTAACTTAGATAAAACTTCACAAATGCTTCCTGTCTAAAATAACGCTACATCTGAAAATGTTTGGTGGTATTTGTAGTTTCCATTGTGAAATTGGCTGCTGTGCAGTAGATGAAGTAAAGTGCAAACATGTGCTAATTATAAGGAGATAGTGTATAGGTGAAAATCTGTATTAAATTGTGAGAATAATTTTCAGTATAGTAGTTACCTAACCAGTTTGGCGAGCTTTTAGTGACCAGTCTGATGTGCAGCTGGCTACACAATGTTAAACTGATTAAGTAAAAAAGGGATTTCTTCACCATTTCACTTGGTATGAGACAAGGTGAACCACAGAATGAAACTATATAATTAACATCACGCTACTATACTATTTTTGTTTATTATCACATCTGAACTCTTCAGAATGATAAATTTTTACATTGGGAACCAATGTCTAGATACATTCAGTTATTTAATTCATGAACAACAATGTTCAAGTATTACTAGTTGAACAGCTAACGACCCTGACCCACTACAACACATTGCACAAGAACCTGAAGACAAACCAAATTTTTGTTTGCATCAATATGAATCTTCATATATTGAGTATTATTTTCACAACAAAGAAAAAAGAACAGAATTAACATATTGGTGTAATGTCCTTGCAGCTTACTGATTAGATTTAATGTTAAAAATGCTGCAGATATACAATGACATGATATTTACAAGTGATTACAAAATAAAAATAATTATTTACAACGTCCTACATCTGTAAAAATCAGTGAAATGTAAATGAAACAGCATAATTCACTATACTGTATCAGGTATGTTTACATCAACATTCACAAGTAATATTGTTCATCATAACTGTATGAGTTGATAAGCCAATGCAATACTGATCATTTTCTTCATTGATAAAACACATTAAGATATTGCTGAATCATATATTAACATTCATAAAAATAATAAAGTTAACTGTCATATATAAACATTACTCCACACAAAATATACAACACAATTTTGTAAGAAAAATTCATTGTTGCTTTACATATTATACCTATATGGCAATGTTAAGATCTATTTACTGTGAATAACACCACTTACTTGTGTTACAAGAATGTACTATTATAGGATACTCGTAATATGACCTTGATCTGTTTTGCAGTACAGAAAAATTACTGATAATAATGACTAGAAGTGATCAACACTTATGTCATCTTTACTACTTTATACAATATAATCTGTACTGGTACCTGTATAACTGGCTACAATTAGGTAATCCAGTTTTCAAATTTTATAACTGGTCTTATTTAAAATGTGTCTCCACTTACTACAATGCTAAATTTGTGTTAAAATGACAAATATCCAGAAATATAAATAATTTTCTATCGGTTCTTGTTAGATATATTTGATACTAAGCATTGTATCTAGCTACATAAAGGCTATACAAGAAAGCTGTCCATTGATCACTAGGGTGCCACTGTTTTACAACAAATACACGTAATTAATTATGAAGCTATGATTTTATCTTCATAAAGTGTAACATTATGACTAAATAAGAATGATGGTAAACAGTGAAATGTTAATGCCAGTCTAATAGAAGGGTGAAGGCATCCCAGTTTTGAATCAAATAGTGAATCAAAATCAAGCTTGTATAAGTGAGTTACAAAGACCAACCAATCAAAATGCTTTCTGTCATAATTTTGATTGTGATGAGTGATCACAACAATTAATGAGTTGAGCTGAATTATTGTGACACATATTAAAGAAATGTTTGTTTCACTGGGCAATGCTAGACAATAACAGTGATTATTTTTGTACATGACTTAAACTGGGAGACAAACATTGCCAGTGGAATAACCTCTCAAGAAAGTTAGATTGTGAGATTAAGGAATGGATTTTAATTTATGGTTACACAAAGTGATTTCGGGCTATGAAACATAATAGTGCCCACAATGTTTTGTATAATCAGTGAGTAGACAGTTCTCATTCAGTATGTAAGAAATAATTTGCAATTCACTTAATATTAACACTGTTTATTTGGATGATTGATCTACAAAAAGTGATTATATTGACACTGTCCAGTGAAAGTTAATCTGCATTTTTGTTAAAACTACAACTAACTGGCTGTTTTATGAAATATTTCATGATAGACAAATTTCATTGACATTATTATCATATTTCACAGTTATTTAAAAGTGACTGTGATTCACACTTTTGTAGGCTGAGCTCAGACACAATTTACCCAGATGCATGTTACAAAAAGCAGCTTAACACACAAGATATTCATTAATCAATTATTTCATGGTTACAAAACTACTGGAAACAATATGTTTATCACAAAAATCTTTAATTCGTTTGTATTTGTGCAAGTAACTCACAGTACAAAAATCAATAATAAACAGTGTGGAAATCACATTTCATTTATTTACACTTGTGCTACACTGCATATTCTCTGTTTATATTGGACTTATCATACCGTATTCAAACAAGAACTTTCATTCACTAGTACAGTCCATACAACTCTCTACATTATTAACAGAAATCGGTGTAACAACAGTCACAGTTTACTGAAACTACTGTATTTGCACTTTTACAGAAACCCTAAACTCCACTTACATTACTAATAAACTAACTCCAGGGAACCCTTAACAGTAAGAATTATTTTCATAAAATTGATGAGGAACACATTTTAAACATAACTGTAATAGACACATAGTTTGAAATGTAAAGTACTCATCCTTTGTACAATTATTTTACAGGTTCCTGTTCAATTATACATACATCTCTGTATACTATGTACATATAAATAATGACTTCACCTACAGAATATGTATGTCACTTGTTAGCCAATATGCATTAATAGAGTTACATATGGCAGCACTGAAATAACAAGACTGAATACATCTGGAGCAGCATAAACTCCATATAATCTGGTTTCAGCTACTCTGACAGCAAAACATTTTACTGTCACCCACATCACCGTTTGCTGTGCCATCTGGTAAAGGCTCTTTAAGGCCTTCTTAGCAAGCAGATAAGTGTTTCCTTTGTGTAGGCAGTGCTTAGCCTCTCCAATGAAACGTTCTTCAGGCAGAAGAGTGCAGGAGAACCCATCACACACGATGACTGTTGCCATCAATGTACACATTCCCATGGACATCCAAAGGCTCACTTTGCTGTTTATGAACTGCAACCAGAGAAAAATAAGTTTGTTAGTGATCATGAAGAATTTCACATATTCTTTTCTTCACACTGGCGCATTTATGTAACACAAGTCTCCTAAGAGTAAATATAATGAACTTCAGAACTAACTGGAAAACTTAAGCTGCAGTGTACTTTCAGTAAATGAACATTGGCTTAGTAATGAAGAACTAAATCGAAGTTTACAATTTGGTATGAAATACTAAAAGTAGTGTGAATGTAATCTATTATATTGCGCATGTAAGTGAACTGTGCACAGAGGAAAAGTGTGAAGCTGTGGCCATAATGCTGACAAAATGCGAAATTATTGTAGCTTCAGTATATTGCCCCCTGAAATCACAGTGAAAACTTGTTTGTGGATCTGATATAGAAAATAATACTCTTGCTATTCAAACATAAAAATATTAATATTTGGTGATATTAATGCATATATTATCTTCAAGAATATGAATGTTCACTATTTGCGAAATACAGTAAGAAATGATGAAAACACAAGATGGGCAGCATGCTTACATTTCTGATTATGAGCAGTTATGGCTCAGACAAAATATTAACAGTAAAGTAACTGAAACTTCCTCTGAACATTGAAGCATTATAGTATTAGTTAATGACTCAAAGCCAAACCAGTTAACAGATCTATAAATTGGACATGTTCTAAATGCCAGAGGAAACCACCACCCAAGTAGATTCATTTCATTAAACCACAAAATCTAAAATTTTGGTACACCCCACATCTAAAAAGGACAAAGCCTAAGAAACAACCAGCCAATTCGGTTCATACTTGGCAGGTTGCTAGTATAAGACGTAAAATGAATGGTCGTAAGACATTTTGGCTCAACTCCCCTTAATTTTTGAGAAAACCATCCCTAGAGTTCATGATGTGTTATCGAGTCAATGACGAAGATTGAAGGAAAATTGAAGATGGAGCTTTTTTCATCATCATATATGGGGTCTGCAAGTCCATATTTTCCTGGGTATTGAGGAAAGAATCTACTATGCCTACCACTTGAGGGGTTATGTCCAGAAATTATGAAGCAAACAAGAGATGTCGCCATGTGTGCACGTCCTGTTGTGTTGTTAGGAGCATGTGCAGCAGAATTGGCATATGTTTTGATAGCGAGGAGAGTGTGGAAGCTGAGCTGGGCTACGTGGGTTTCATGGTGTCATCAGCAGATGGTGGCACTCTTTGACGTGCAGTGATTGGCAGACGCTCTGTGTCTGAGAATTTCAGACTGCATGTCAGGTAAACGTAGGTCTTGGTCCCATGGTTGGAAAAACAGCTGTCGGAGTGGAACATTGAGGGGTAACCACCAATGCTGAATTGACTGTCTCGAAATAATATCAAATAACACTAAATTTAATAAAACCTTATATAATATCAAATAACACTAAATTTAATAAAACCTGAACCCAACTAGTTGCAGAGAAGCAAAACTAAGGCGAGTGCATGATGAAAATGCGCCTTCGATGTGAAGTATAATTTTGAAGTTATATCGTGTTAAATGTTTTATGTATAAATTAAATTTTTAAAATTAATATCTCGACAACGCCTACACCGATTTTTAGAAACAAAGTGTCTATAGAAAGGTCTCATTGAGCACTGTCAGACTTTAATAGTACATTTTTTAAAATAAATATCACATAATTTGCATTACACCCCAGAATGTAAATCCACGCATAAAAATCTGAATTTTCGCATAAATAAGACTGAAACATTGTTAACAGTGGCAGCGTTACTATGTAGAAGTCGTTAGGGGTGTATGAGTATATTTAGTGTTAACTGTTTATATTTATCAGTAACATAACAATGCGAAGTAGCATTTACTTGGACAAAATCGTATTTATGAACAAACTATATAAGTTAGAGAAAAAAATAACAACAACATTAGAAAGGTGAGGAAATTTACATGCAAATTAATACATAACGAATGTATACGGCACTAAATTTATAGTTTTTAAATATGTTTCAGAAGTCGGAAGTGTGTGCACTTGACTCACGTCAATACAAGGGCATAAATAGCGGCAGCCATCTTTGTTCTTTTATGTTTAGTTCGTTTGGCAGTTAGTTTTTAAATCTGGAACAGACAGCAAGCATGAATGGCAGTAGGTTGCATTTCCAGTGAGTCGAAATATTGTTAAGTATTGAGTCCTGAATTTGTGATACATATAACGATAGTGAATATACAGAAATATTTTCATGATAGGCAAACTGGCTCTCTCATATCTACATCTACATTTATACTTCGCAAGCCACGCAACGGTGTGTGGCGGAGGGCACTTTACGTGCCACTGTCATTACCTCTCTTTCCTGTTCCAGTCGCGTATGGTTCGCGGGAAGAACGACTGTCTGAAAGCCTCCGTGCGCGCTCTAATCTCTCTAATTTTACATAGACTTACTCTCTAATTTTACATAGACTTGTGATACTTCTGTGTGTCAACGGAGAATGCTCTCAAATATTTTCAACATGTAAAATGAATTGCATTAGAGGATCTGGTATGAACTGTATTATGGTTATTTTTTAGAGTGATCTACACTCTAAACTTAGTTAGTTCACAATTGTAGGACATTAATTTTAGGCTTGCACTAAAAAAAACTTTAATTATTTTTCCGTGAACTTTCTGTAAGTTTAGACGAACATGAGATATTGTTCTGCTTCATTTACGCTCTCATTCAGATGATCATTATTTCAGTGATGAATAATAATTGACTGTCATATGTATTACTATTTTTGAAATAAATTGAGTTTTGCTGAAACTTAAAACACTGTGAATAGTGAACATTATTTTCACCATAAATTCCTGCCTCAATTTGTTGAAGTCTGTGGCTGAATTCTTTAGCATTACAGCAACAGATGCCTCGGTTGGCCCCTAGACTGTAGCATAACCAACTGTGAACAATCCAAATCGCATTTTGGAGCCATGTATACAGTGAGTCTCTGATTTACAATTTTGTTATTCATGCAATTGCACGTGAGGGCTCATGAGCTATTGACTGAATAATTATTTTGTGGCAGTAACATGTTTTAACTTCTCTACCCACTATTTACTATCTCTATCGTTGCATGTGGTTGATGTTGTCTGGGAACATTCTCTCTCTCATTTATTATCTGTCTCATCGCACACGTACTTGCCTGGGAACATTCTCTCTCTCATTTATTATCTGTCTCATCGCACATGTACTCAAAGATAAACACTATTCAACCATAGTGCACTAGTGTAATGACAAAGGCATCTAGTTGTGGAGCAGAAAATTTGTGTTCAATGAGCAGATGCATTTTGCAGTTTGTTGATTTATATTTGTTTCTGTATAGAAACTGATAGTAATAGGAGTGTTAATATGGTAGTTTGTAAGGAATAATAACAAGGTACACAGATAAATTCTCAAATGCCTAGATTAATAAGGAATTAAAATTTCATGTTTCCATTTATGAAACGATGTTATAGTATGGGTGGTATGCATTAAAATTAATTCTACAAAGAAAAACACTTTTCAAAGTAAGCCACGTCTAGCCAGTTCTTCGAAAGGAAAGATGTAGTTGCACAAAGATTGCATTCATCAGATTTTCTTGGGTGCCATGCGTATATTTGTTTCGTATGATGAAGAGAAATCCTCAATTTTCAATTATCTATCGATCCTGCCAATTTTGAGCCAATTATGCATCGTGAACGTTAGGGTGGATTTCTCAAAAACGAGCAGTGTTGAGCCAAAATATCTTAGAATATTTCATTTTAGGTTGTATACAAGAGACCTGACAAATATGAGCCAAATTGGTTGGCCATGACCGAGGCCTTAAGTAGAATAAGAATCTTGATGCTACTATATTATGATAGGTCAAAGAATAGTAATTTAGACAAGGGAATGTACGCTAAAATGAAAAAATACAAGTCTAAAATCAAGGCAACAAAGCACAAAACACACATGCATTGAACTCAGTGAAGAAAAGTGATCTGCATGAGAAATTACTAAAACAGAGATAAATTGTGATGATAAAGTATACTAGATACCAATTCTACCTGCACTCTACATTCACATTTTGTCAGTCTGCACTCAAACGACAATATTGTGCAGGATGGTGAGTACAGGCTGAGACACTACTGCCAGAAATTAACAGTAAACAGGAAACTTTCGCTGGAAAGGAGAGGGTGGTCAATGAATCAATAGCTACGCTCAGTAGTTCTGGAGTACAGGATTACTATGGCCTCTCAAATTATGTTATTAAATATGTAAGAAAATTAAGGTAATTATCCAGAGCATTGGAAAACATCTGTTGTTATCTCCAGATAACTATGACCAATATTGTTTAAACCCTATTATAAAAAAATAATGACTACTGCATTAATACATGGATGAGTCAATAATTTAAATCTACTGATCTACTTAGCTCCTCAGAGCACAGTTTCTGATTCAGCCTGTCTACAGCCAGACCAGTTGAATGCACAGTAGCAAAAGCATACAATTGAAAAATAAAGAGAAGATCTGTGCAACACTATTAGGCCTCAGCTAATCATTTGATACGGTTTCCCACAATATTCCAATAATAATAAAAAAAACACCGCTACAGAGTGAGAGAGAATGCTCTACACCTAATGCATTCTTACATGGACAAAAAGAGAGTTAAGATAAATAATCAAAAATCACAATGTCTTCCAGTTGTAAAGGCTGTACTTCTCCTTAGCCCTTTTCTTTTCGTTATTTATATGAATCATTTACCCAAACGTTGTGTCATTGATGCAGTGCTGTATGTCAGTGACACAAAACTCATCAGCTATGATACTACCCTTGCTAGTGTGAAACATAACACAGTGGCTGTGATGGAGAGATGTACTACTTGCTTAAAGGCAAATGTTATGCAGAAAAAGTCAGTGAAACTGAAGACATTATATTCAGTCTGAATGTTCCCAGTCACAATGACAAAACAGACAAATTATAAAGGATTTCACATAGACCAAAAGCTCAGCTGGGGTAACTACACAGGGAAATTATATGACAGACTAGCACATGTCTTCTATTGGCTGTACGGGCTGAGGAACAGCGTAGTATGAATATTTTTCATTCTTCCTCTCCCACCTCAGTTATTGGGCAATATTATGGGGCTATTCTGTGGGCTCAAAATTAGTGTTTAAATGGTGAAATAAAGCTGTCAGTTGCACTGCAGGATAGCACACGAGAATCATGGAGAGGTTATATAAAAACAGCTAAATATAATGTCAGTTCCTAACCTGTATATCTACAAATGTCTTGTCTTTGTTAAACAAAACTCAAGTAAGTTTGACTTAAGGAGGGCAATTAATGACAATAACACAAGACTTGGACATACAATTAATGTGCAGCATTCTACGCTGGCAAAGACTCATAACAGTTAAAAGTATCTTGATCTTGTCTACTTCAACAAATGGTTCAAATGGCTCTGAGCACTATGGGACTCAACTGCTGAGGTCATTAGTCCCCTAGAACTTAGAACTAGTTAAACCTAACTAACCAAAGGACAGCACAAACATCCATGCCCGAGGCAGGATTCGAACCTGCGACCGTATCGGTCTTGCGGTTCCAGACTGCAGCGCCTTTAACTGCAAGGCCACTTCGGCCGCTGTCTACTTCAACAAATTATCTAAAAATGCCTACACAGTGCTAGTAAATAAATATAAAAGTCATAGTATTTCCTTTCTCTGTCCATCCCCTTCTCTCCCCTTTCTGTCTCCTCCTCTTCCCTTTCCCTGTGTATTTTCTCCTTCCCTGTCTGTCTTTCCATCTCCTTCTCCTCGCCGTTTCTCTGTCCACTTTATCATCCCTATCCCAACAGGAAGTCGCTGGCTCTTACCACCTCAGTATTTCTTTTCAGATAGTGTGTGCACCAAGTTAGGGTGACACCGATCCTAGGTTTTAGGAAGAGCTTATTACACATGATTTGCCCGAGTAGGCAGTTACCACATATATTTAATATGCTTCTCACATATTTGTACGCATATGTCACCTATGTCTCTAGCAAACTTCACCTTGAAGTTTCGTTCTGACGCAATTCTATGTTTATGGTGTCATGTCTCCTGAGCTATTTGTTATACAATGATATAATTTTTCAAGTACATTCAGTGGTGTATGTAAATACTGTCTGCAAGATGTGTCGTGAATAGAATTATTAGTAAGGAAGTAATGAATTAAAAACTTCTGCCTGGTGCTGCAGTTTTACTGCATAAACAACGAAAATATAGTGAGTGATGAACTTTTTTGCTTTCATCATTTTGAGGGGGGTTTTCAACCGATAAAAATTCTCGTGAAGGTTGTTGCAAATGACAAAGTGCTTTCATTCTCAATTACTGGATGAATAATTCTGGTTATTTGCACATCATAGGCTATACAACTTTTTCACCCCGACCCCTTTGGTGGGTTAGGTGGTTCTTGCCCCAGTAGCAATACACAGAAACATGGATAATTTTTATGGAAACCACATATATTTGTGTATATAATTCATCTGTATCTGCAGCGAATTTCGCCCTGCAGTTTCGCTTTCACACAGCTCAAAGTTTACGACGTCATACGTCTTGAACTATGTTTGTAAAATGATATATTGATGATGTGATATAAGGTGATATGATATAATCATGTGTAGGTGCATTTAGCGGCATGTGTATATACTATCTGCGAAATAAGTTGCGAGTAGTGTTAGTAACAAAGAAGTAATAAATTTAAAAGTATTGCATGACGCGGCAGTTTTTTCGCGCATCTCAATGTTAATTACATCATATCTCCCGAATTATGTGCTGTACGATGATACAGTTTTGCAGGTCATTCTATGGTGAACGTTATGCTGTCTGCAAGATATATCACGAACAGAGTTAATAGTAAAGAAACGATAAATTAAAATGTCATGGCTGATGTGGTAGTTTTACTGTGTGAACAACGAAAATGTGGTAAGCTATAAAATTTTTTCCTTTCATCACTTTTTAAGGGCTGTAAGTGAGACACACTTCTGTGAAGGTTTGAAATTGTGTGTAAGGTTCGTTGCAAATTACAAATTCTCAAATACTGAGGGAATAAATCTAGGTGTTCACACGTCGTGGACAACACATCTTTTACACAACTACTCCTACCCCTTTGGTAGGTGGGTGACTCACACCACCATAGATTCTTTCCAGAAGGTAAGTGATAGGCGTATTAAGTTTGGTTGAATTTGGTCGAATGGTTTAGTGGGAGTTGTGAAACACGTGCACACATCAATTTTTATAATTTGTATGGATTTATGGCGGTGTCATGTTATGCAATTATTTATTTATTTCTTGTACTTATTGTCATTCAGTTGTTTGTTTACGAATCGTCTTTGTTATTAATTAACTGTGTAGTGTATTTTATGTTGTAACTGCTCCATTATGCAATTACTTATTGTTTCTGCCATATACTTAAATGTGCAGCATACATATCTTCCGTTATTTTCTTGTACTTACTGACATTTGCCTAAGTCAATATTTTCATTAATTTTTTTACTAACATCAACAACACCGGGTATGAGGACGCTCAAAGGTTAATTAGGCCTTTATATCTGTATCTGTGTTTATAAAAGTAAGACCAATGCAAAATTATTACACAAATATCTAACTACAGTTGGAAGTTGAGGAAATGGTATAGACGAAATAAATGATTGATCAGTGGCACCATACACAGAACTTTAGTGCCGCATTCTTGTTGTTTCATTCACTATTTACGAAAAGACTAACTCATCGCTGATGCATACTGTTAATTTAACATCATATGAGAAATAAATTAATATTTATACGTTGCATACCACAAAAAATAACATGTGGTTTACAGTGCTTCATATAAGGCCTCATTTGTGTGAATCGGTCAATAGGCTCGAAAATTGTAAATTTCGCTTTGCATTAAGATACGTCATTATGGACGGCGCGTCTGGAAGGAGACAGTAAAAACGACGGCCAATGACAGGCTACATAGTTGTCATACAGGGGGAACAATCAAGACGGTAGGGTTAGATGAGAGTTGTCTTTTGGGGATGAAGAGGACACTTCGTCTTGGAGATAGCAGAGTAAAAAGTGCGTGCTAGGGCGGGGGACTGCTAAATGAAGACTTCGTGTGAAGACAGTACACACAAGATGTCTTCTCTTGGTGTGCATCCACAGAACCAAGTAATTTTTCGGGGATCAGTCAGGGACTTAAATGTTTTCGCAGTGTATTTTCTGTTATGAACTCCAAAGTTTAGTTAGGTGTCGTGGAAAAATAAGTAATAAATGTAGGAAATGACTTTTTGTGTTCATTTAGTGGGAATTTGTGAAGAACTGTGTGCACTGGCCGCCTGCTGACGTTGCTATCTAAAAGGTTTTTAATCTCAAAAGGACTTGCACCATTTCCTCCTCCCCTCTCTCCATCTCTTCCTCTCCCCACTCTCTAAGCATCTCTTCATCTTTCCTTTCTCTGTCCATATTCTCCTCCCCTCTATCCATCTCTTCCATTCCCTCTGTCCACCTCCTTCTGCTCCCCTTCTCTGTCCATCTGCTCCACCTGCCTCTTTCTATCCATCTCCTCCTCCTCACCCTTCTCTCTCCATCACCTGCTATTTCTTTTCCCTCTCTCACTCCTCCCCTTCTCTCTTTCTACCTTCTGTTCTTTTCTTTCTGCCTATTTCCCACTTCCCCTCTCTCTATCCATCTCTTTCTCCCCCCTACCTATGTCCAACCACTTTTTTCCCTTCTCTAGCCACCTCCTGCTCAGAACTTCACTAACGACCTGCAGTGTGGCACTGTGTAAAACGTGTTGCAGAGATCTAGGAATATGGAATCTGCCTGTTGCCCTTCATCTACGTTTAATAGAATATAGCGCAAGAAAAGTGTACGCTGAGTTTCGCACGAACGATGCATTCTAAATCCATGCTGATTTTTGGACAGAAGCTTTCCTATCTCAGGGAAAGTTATTACATTCGAACTTAGAACATGCTCAAGAATTCTGCAGCAAACCGATTATAAGTCTTACTTCACGAAGTGTGGCCTTTCAGACCGCGCGAAAATTTTCGAACTCGTTCACTAAGATCAGTCCTGGCAGAATGCTTCTATTGCCTCCCTACCCTTTTTAAATCACCAACCCTACAATGTTTTGTTGTTGGTTGCATTATCGTCTTCTTCTTTTGTTGCTGACACTTGTTATTGGGACGAGGTCTGGTATCTCAGACTGCGCCTTGTGAACTACGTACCTGTTGTCTTCAGCATAGTACAAAATGTGTTTGCAGGAATACATCAGTTTTAACGACCCTACATGCAATGAAATTGTTTGTCAGTGGGTGGAAAAAGATGTCAGTGATAGATAAAGAAATAGACGAAAAAGACGACTATTTTCCAAAAGCCAACGATGACAGTTCTACTAGTAGAGCATCATTCAAAGAAATAACTTCAGGATAATTTTGATGGTGACCTCTCCATTTCTCCAATGAACATGTGAGCTAAAATAAATTGTAAAGAAAAATATAGAACCCAGCACTGAAAGTCACTTTTGCAGACTTTCTTTCTGTATCTGTGGAGCGCGATTTCGATGTGTAAAACTTAGTTTTATGTGAAAATTTACTTGATACTGAGATACTACAGTTGTTCAGAATTTAAAATTAAATTCTCTAACAGTTCGTTTAGGTGCGCTGTTTAAAAAGCTGCACAAAAGCAAGTGTTTTGGTATGATAAAGGCTAAAACACCACATGGTTTATTTAGTGCAATTAAATGAACGAACAGTATTCAAACGACACTTATGTAATTCTAAAAATAAAAGTTATACAACTTAAATTAACAACTTCAAATAATTTCTGCCCTAAATCTCGGTTTAAACGTAAGTGTTCCAGAGACCCCTCATCATGGAAAAAATACAGGAAAGTCACCTCGTGAGTTAAGGGTTAAGGATATTGGCCTGTAATTCTGCAGGTCGTTCTTTTATCCTTCCTATATAGAGGAGTTGGTTGGCTGCTTGATTTGGTGGAGGGGACGAAACTTCGAGGTCATCGGCCCCATTGGATTAGGGAAAGATGGGAAAGCAAATCAACCGTGCCCTTGCAAAGGGACCACTCCGGCATTTGCCTGAAGTGATTCAGCGAAATCACGGAAAACCTAAATCAGGATAGTAGGACGGGGGTTCGAACCGTCGTCTGTGTTTGTTTCCAGTCGCTTGGGACTTCGCCCTGGGCGACAGATTCGCGATAGAAACAAGCTAAGTAAGGGGCCACTGCCTAAGAGCACTCTCTGTGAAACCTAACTGGGATTTCATTCAGAACTGGCGACTTAATTGTTTTCAACTGTTTCAGTTGCTTGTCAGCGCGTGGGATGCCTATTACTATGTTTTCCAAACAGACGTCAGTGCGACGACCTTTTAAACGTGACATTTAAAACTTCAGAATTCCTTTTTGTGTCTCCTATTGCCACACCAGACTGGTGGACGAATGACTGAGTAGAAGCCTTCCACTTGCCTAGTGCCTTTACGCAGAGCCAAAATCCTGTTGTGTTCTCGGCAAGATCTTTCGCTAAGGCATTGCGGTGGAAGATGTATGCATAGCGCCTTGATCTTTTAATAGACGCATGAATTTCTCCTAACTTCAGCCTCTCGCAATTTCCACGTCCTTTTTTGAACCGAGAATGCAACAACCTTTGACTCCTCAGCATTTTCCGAATTTTGTTTTTAGACCACGGTGAGTCTTTTACGTCCTTCATTCACTAATTCAGCACATCCTTCTCCAGATCGCAATTTATAATCACTTTAAACTTCGCTCATAATTCCTCTATGTCAGTCATACTGGAACTAAATGAGACCCATTCATTGTCTAGATATGATGCTAAAACCTGCTTATCTGCTGTTTCCAGCGTAAAAGCACTCTCCTAGCATTCTAGATGGATTTATTAAATTCAGTAACCATCGTCACTATGATGACAACGTGATAACTAATCCCTGACTTTATACTGATACCGTCGATAATGTTAGTCATGTTTCCATTGCGTGTGAGTTTTTGAATTAGTTGTTCAAGTCAATCTTCGAAAAATGAGCTCAGAATTACTTCACAAGTCTGTTTGTTTGTACACCCTGCAATAATTCCATGATCGTCCCAGTCTATCGCGACAGGTAAAAGTCGCCTTCAACTAATACTACATGATCGGTACTTCCACGCTACTGAGAACAGACTTTCTATGAATGATTCTTCAATTGTTACGGCGGAATCGGGTCCCAGATGCAAACTGGGACTTCGCCCTTGGCGACAGATTCGCGATAGAAGCAAGCTACGTACGGGGCCACTGCCTAAGAGCACTCTGTGTGAGACCTAACTGGGATTCCATTCAGACCTGGCGACTCAGTTTCACCCTTGAGAGACGCAATATTTTTGTCGACTGCAATGAACACCGCATCTCCTGTAGTGTCTGACCTATCTTTTCCATACAGATTCCATGCCTCGTCAAACATTTCGCCGTTTTATACGTTGTGTTTCATCCAGCTCTCGGTTCCGTGTACAATTTGAGTGCAACAGCTTTCTTGGAGGGCGGTATATTCAGTGACTGTTTTTCAGCAATTTACTGTTAAAATTTTGACATTCGAAGTGTCTTTACCTGTACGCGATCTGATTTCTCTCTGTGTGTGTTTCGACTGACCTGACAACAAAATAATTTGCACGAAATTCGTGTAAACTAATCTCTCAGTTAAATACATTGTAGGCAGTAGGTACCCATTATAAAGTGATAGCGTTAATGTGTTTGGAGATCAATAAGCACAGTCATTCAAAGATCTGAGTTCCCTTTTGCAAGAAATTATGTTTCGTTTCCTGCACTCCTAGCCCTTCTATGAGACTTACACGATTTCGCTACCCGCCAGCTCAGATCAACAATAATGGAACCTCTGCTGACACAGGTAGAGTGATTAATTGTGTATAGATGTAGATGATTTGCACAGTGTGGCCAAAAAGCCGTCGCACTAATTACGTTTGCTCCTAAGATATCAAATATATAATTGTTAGCGTGTAAGGCCTACTAAAAAGACGTTTAAACTTTCCATGAACTTATTATAAAACTAGTACATTAAAGTCGCTAAACACTTTCGTTAAACAAAACTGAGGCCCTTACAGCATCACAACAGCAAACGAGATAGCAAACGTGGCTTGCTAGAATCCGCCATCTTGAAAGATGAGTGACCTTGACGAAGGAGTCTACCATAATAAGGAAGAAGAATGGAGCACGTGTAAGTCGCAAGACCGACCCAGTTCTGACGTCGCAACAAGCAGGCTAATCAGAGATATGGCCTCTGAATTTGGAGTCTGTGATTTATGAATGTGAGGCTCAGACTGCCAGGTATTCCATATCAGCGACCTCAGCAGTCATTAGACATAGTGAGTGAGCAGAATGGGGCGCCGCGGAACTCACAGAGTTCGAATGTGGTCAGGTGACTGGGTGTCACTTGTGTCATACATCTGTACGCGAGATTTCCACACTCCTAAACATTCCTAGGTCCACTGTTTGCGATGTGATAGTGAAGTGGAAGCGCGAAGGGACACGTACAGCACAAAAGCGTACAGGCCGACCTCGTCTGTTGACTGACAGAGACCGCCGACAGTTGAAGAGGGTCGTAATGTGTGATAGGCAGATATCTATCCGGACGATCACACAGGAATTCTAAACTGCATCAGGGTCCACCGCAAGTACTATGACAGTTAGGTGGGAGGTGAGAAAACTTGGATTTCACGGTCGAGAGGCTGCTCATAGGCTACACATCACGCCAGTAAATGCCAAACGACGCATCTCTTGGTGTAAGGAGCGTAAACACTGGACGATTGAACAGTGGAAAAATGTTGCGTGGAGTGACGAATCACGGTACACAATGTGGCGATCGGATGGCAGGGTGTGGGTATGGCGAATGCCCGGTGAACGTCATTTGCCAGCGTGTGTAGTGCCAACAGTAAATTTCGGAGGCGGTGGTGTTATGGTGGTCGTGTTTTTCATGGAGGGGGCTTGCAACCCTTGTTGTTTTGCGTGGCACTATCACAGCACAGGCCTACATTGATGTTTTAAGCACCTTCTTGCTTCCCACTGTTGAGGAAGAATTCGGGTATGGCGATTGCATCTTCCAACACAATCGAGCACCTGTTCATAACGCACGGAGTGGTATACGACGACAACATCCCTGTAATGGACTGGCCTGTATAGAGACCTGACCTGAATCCTATAGAACACCTTTGGGATGTTTTGGAACGCCGACTTCGTGCCAGGCCTCACCGACCGACATCTATACCTCTCCTCAGTGCAGCACTCTTTGAATAATGGGCTGCCTTTCCCCAAGAAACCTTCTAGCACCTGACGGAATGTATGTATGCGAGTGTGGAAGCTGTCATCAAGGCTAAGGGTGGGCCAACACCATATTGAATTCCAGCATTACCGATGGAGGGCGCCACGAAATTAAGTCATTTTCATCCAGGTGTCCGGATACTTTTGACCACACAGTGTATCTCACAGAGTCTCTTACGTCCAGCCTTGTGTTCCTTAGAAGACTTAACAACAGCCGCCATCGGTGTTCTGCTCTTGAGGTCGCGAAATTCTGGTCTGCCACTAATTATAGTCATTCTGTTGTCTTTTCCTTAGTTGACCATGTATATTTGTGTTTTATGCTTTTATTTTTGATAAGGGAAATGGATAAATCTTGGAGACAGATTTTGACGTTAAGATGCGAGGAATATGCGGAGAAATGATTTTTCTCTTATTTAACGCAAATCAGTCTATCTTTCGTAATGAATTGTATTTGCCTACATGTCGCCTCGAGTGTGCCTGGAGGGAGAGAGGAGATAGACAGTAATTTTGGGGGGAATGGTTCAAATGGCTCTGAACACTATGGGACTCAACTGCTGAGGTCATTAGTCCCCTAGAACTTAGATCTAGTTAAACCTAACTAACCTAAGGACATCAGAAACATCCAAGCCCGAGGCAGGATTCGAACCTGCGACCGTAGCGGTCTCGCGGTTCCAGACTGCAGCGCCTTTAACCGCACGGCCACTTCGGCCGGCTTGGGGGGAATGGGGAGGGGGTAATGATACATAGTAGACATGTCTGTTGCTGTTTACATCCACCTGAAGGTTATTCCGTAAGCAGATACTCGGTCCCCACTTAGGGAAGCGCTCGTTGGACAAGCACGGCTACGGGTAACCGGAGGTTAAGACGCAGTTGCAGCGGAATTGTTTGTTATGCCAGATGCGGTAAGGCAGCTTGCTGCAACTTCCTGGCGTCGTGCTGGCCAAGTGCTGCAGGAAGAAACACACAGTGACCAGCATGCAGTAGCAGCGAGTTTGAGAAGCAATTGCGATCTGAGGACAAGAGGGCGTGGTTGCGCGTGACTAGCTGGCCACAGTGGGCGTTGCACGTTTGACACTCGATGAAACATTACAGCATCAACTCCACAAGCTGCGGTGCAGAACTCAATCAGACCGACAAGTACGGCTCCATGTCGAACAGATGGCACGATGACAGAAGGAGCAACGTTTTGTGAGACAGCAAGTCCTAAAATAAACTGAACTGATCAAATGGGTGTATAAACGCTGCAGACAATCCGTGGAGAAACTGAATCATCTTTGACAGAAATGCCAAGCAAATTCCAGTCCTTAGATGCTGGCTTGGATTTTGTCTGGTATTCATATATCATTTCGTGCCCCCCCCCCCCCCCCTCCACCCCGACTGGCAAGAAAGTTTCAATTGAGTATTTTACTACAGGCTAGTTCAAACTGCTGTGAAGTATAAAAGTAAACGCCGAAGTCCGCGGTTGGCTACCACGTGCGATAGCGTCAGGTTTTGCTTACTTGCACTTCAATCAGCACATTCTTCGTGGTTTCCTGCCAGAAAGCACATGTTAGTAGTAACTAATGGGAAATCATCGAGTGAAACAGAAGTGATACCTGGTGTTCCCCAGAGAAGTGTTATAGGCCATCTGTCGCAGCTCGTGGTCGCGCGGTAGCGTTCTCGCTTCCCGGCGGGGTCAGGGATTTTCTCTGCCTCGTGATGACTGGGTGTTGTGTGATGTCCTTAGGTTAGTTAGGTTTAAGTATTTCTAAGTTCTAGGGGACTGATGACCATAGATGTTAAGTCCCATAGTGCTCAGAGCCATTTGAACCAATAGGCCCTCTGCTATTTCTAATCTTTGAGAGCTATTCGTAAGCTAGCATCAGTTTATTTTTAAACAAATGTGAATGAAGTAACAGAATTTGTTTTATAATACTCTGAAAGCACACATTCTAATTTTTTTCCCACATAGTTTTCTGTCAGAATTAGACATTTGTCGTAGCTTTCGACGAGCTTTAAAAAACCGAAATCGCGGAATTCTGCTAGTTGCAACTGAAGCCACCCTACGACTGTGGTTTTATACTGAAGGGCTGTAGCAAGAAACTGTAAAGATAGTGAAATCCATCGCGAATATTGTGGAGTTTACGGGCCAAACGTAATGAGGGAAGATGGTGTAACACAGTGGTGCCGCATGTTCGAAAACGGACGAAACATGTCCATGATGAAGAGAAAAGTGGTCGGCCGAGTATCGTGAGCGCAGATTTGGATCACAAAATGTTCAGAGAAAACAGCAGATTCACCTTCTCGGAGCTATGTATTCATTTTCCACGATTAGCTGCACTCTTCTGTATGAAAGCAGCGTCGTAGGCTGGTTTCTGTCGCAGGCAGCAGAAACTTACGATTACACAGTTTCAAAGCTCGTCAAACGCTTTGACAAATGTCTCAATGTGGCTGGGAACTATGCGGAAAAATAAACAAGAGTGTTTACTTTCACAGCATTGTAAAACAAATTCTGTTCTTTCACTCACTTTTTTAAAATAAACCGATGGTTTTTTATGATTAACCCTTATATATTAACGATTTGGGAGGCAATATGAACAATCCGCTTAGACTGCTTACGGGTGATGCTGTTGTTTGTTGTTTACTGAAGTCATCAGAAAATCGATAGGAAATACAAGATATCTATATTGTGAAAAGTGGCAGTTGACCCAGAACAATAAAAAGTGTGTTTTCCACATGAGCACTAAAGGAAATACGTTAAATTTCAGTTACACGATAAAGAATACAAATTTAAAGGTTGTCGACGCAACTAAATACCTAGGGATTACAATTACGAAAAACTGACATTGGAACCAGCACACGGAAAATGATGTGTATATGCAAACTGAAGTGGCAGATGAAAATTTGTACCAAAATCAGGATTCGACCCCAGGTCTGCTGCTCATTAGGCACACGCGCTAACCACTACGCCACCTTGGTACGGGCTTTGTAGGAGTACACAGACGACTCTGGTACGCCTCCACCCCCCCCCCCCCCTCAATACAGCCACGCTGGCACAGTGATTAGCGCATCTCCCTAGTGAGCAGGAGACCCGGGTTCGAATCTTGGTCTTGGTACACATTTTACATTCGTTGCTTCAGTCTGCATATATACATCATGTATGTCTGAGACTCAAAAATATCTCTGGAACCATGTAGTTTCATTTGATTAAAACACAGAAAATGTTGTGGGGTATGCGAACCAAAGACTGCGTTTTATTGGCGAACATCTATAAAAATACAACGAATCTATTAAAGAGCCTGCCTACACTAAGGTTGTCCGTTCGCTGTTAGAGTATTACTGCGCGGTAAGGAATCCTTACCAGTTAGGATTGACGGAGGACATCGACAAAGTTTTGCATTATCGCGAACGCGAAATAGGGGAGAGAGTGCCCTGGATATGACACGTGAGCTGGGCGGCAATAATTAAAACGCGGTTTTCATTGTGGCGAGATCTTCTTGTAAAATTTCAGGGATTTTAGTGTTCATTTTTCCCACGTGATATTCGAGAGAGGAACGCCGGACAAATAGTCTGAAATTCGTTTTATGAACCCTTTGTCAAGCGCTTGGATGTGCATCGCGGATTAGTGATGTAGATGTGATGCAGATTCTTTTGAAAAACTTAAGTGTCGTACCTCAGGTTAACTTTTTGCGACACATGACTTCTGTGGCATTTGTATCACATTTCAGGTCCTAATTTCATTTGCTGTAGAGGTACTATGTTCACCGTTGCAGCTGTTTTAAAAAGAAGCAATAGACAGATTTACCTAGCCCACGTTGACAGGTGGCCAGTACTCGTACAAGTGTAACAGCAGTGTGGGAAGGCTTGAGAATATGTTTATGGGCTAACACAAACAGCAGAGACTCCCCTGCAAATAGGCAGCAATCGCACAATCTTCAATGTTAATTTTGAGAAAATAACTTAACAGAAAGCTACGCAGACTGTACAGGAAGTTTTATTTAATCTCTTCAAAAATGGTTCAAATGGCTCTGAGCACTATGGGACTTAAATTCTGAGGTCATCAGTCGCCCTAGAACTTAGAACTACTTAAACCTAACCAACCTAAGGACATGACACACATACATGCCCGAGGCAGGATTCGAACCTGCGACCGCAGCGGTCGCGCGGTTCCAGACTGAAGCGCCTAGAACCGCTCGGTCACAGCGGCCGGCATAAAATAAAATTCAGTAAGATTTCCGGTTATCGCGGATGACCCTCTAAATATCCTGTTTTGTATCAGACATATTTCAGTACATTGGTAAGCCTTGGCGAATAGAATTGATTATGTACTGGTGACTACAGATCGATTATATTGCTTCTCAAGTGTGTGATTGATATCATAATCACTCGGCAGAACTAGATCCACTCTCGCAGTTTATCCAAAGCAGCCCACCATACACGAGACGTATTCTAAAAGTAGCAGAGATCGTGTAATTTTGCGTGTTGTGTTAGATTCACGCGATTTTTTCTTTATTGTGTTGATAACTAAGTCTGAAAAGTATCGGTACAGTGTTAGCCATATCGGATATTTGGTCTGTTGCCAGCTGTCAGAAAGGTTACAGATGCTTTGGTAGTACCGGCAGTTATTTATTTTGCATGTAAATGAATAAGAGAATTTGTACTAAATTTTGTTATAAGAAAGGAATAAAGCGTAGTAGAGTTTAGGAAAAATTAAATATTGCCTTTTATGAGTCTGCTATGAGTAAAACAATGGTTTACGTGGGCTAAAAGTGTTTCAAAGAAGTCCATGAAGATACTGAAGGTGACGAGCGCACTGGACGCCTAGCACGTCATCAACCGACGAAATATCCGAAGAAATGAAACTAAAATGATTATGAACGATAGGAGAATCACAATCAGGCAAGCCGCAGACAACTGGCTCAAGCCATGGAATGTTTTCGGATGTTTTGGGTACGAAATGAGCAATGTGACAGCAAAATCTGTTCCAAAACTTTTGAATTTCAAATAAAAACAGCGGCGAACGCACATTGTTCAGGAACCGCTACATGAAGTCAACAACGATGCAGATGGTTTAGGGATATGACGTCGAAACTCTCAATCGTCCCAGTGGCAGCGTTCTGGATCATCATGATCGAAAAAAGCTCGGTCAAATGTGAAGATTTTGCTCACTGTACTCTTCGATTTTAAAGGCGCAGCGCAGCATGAATTCTTGGGGCAACGATCAAATTCAACGCCGTTTGCGTGAAACAATTAGAAAAAGAAAAGAAAGAAATGTGACGAAACAATTCATGGCTTTTCCACCACGATAATGCTCTTGCTCACACACTATTTCCTGTTTGTGAATATTTAACCAAAACCTACACTGTAATTACGCCCTAGCCTCCAAATTCGCTAGATGTGACCCTATGTTATTTTTTACTATTCAGAAAAGTAAAGAAAATTTTAAGAAGGGCAACGTTTAACAGGTGTAGATGAAATTAAAAACGCCGGTCGGATAGGCAACCCTTTCGACACCTTTAGATTTCACACGCGGCGAGCAGGCGCTGGTTCAGCAACATAGCGTCACACAGCTCAAGGGTGTCGAAATGGTTGCGTCGCACCGGCTCCTAGTAATCAGTGGTGGTGGTGGTGGTGGTGGTGGAGAGGGTTGTACGGGCGCACGACAGCGAGGTCTTCAGCGCCCGCTCAGTAACAGATTGAGATGGTTGTCAAGAAAATACTCAGAACAGTAAGATAAAACAGAACGTAAAACACAGGTAACAAGCTTGGAAAAATATGTGCCTACCCACACCGACGCGTGGGACGAAGCATACCGTCAGCAGTAAAACATGGACAACACAGGAAGTAAGTGGTAGAGGGAGCTAAAACAATACAGCAGATAAAAGTGGCTGGCTGACCGCAAGGAAAAAAGGGAGGAGCCAGCCACTTTGCAATACACTAAAACCTCCAACCTAAAAGTTTAGGCCAGAGTCCAGACACATCACAAAACTTTAAAACCCTAGACACACACGTCTCATCATTAGCTAAAACACAGGGCAGATCCCCATCAACTTACGCTTCTGCCCTTGCATCACGGTATAAAATGCAGTCTGTTAAAATGTGCCGGACAGAGATGTTCACACCACAAGCATCACAAAACGGGGGATCCTCCCGCCGTAATAGAAAGCTATGTGTGAGAGGACATTGCCCAATCCGAAGACGCGTGAGGGTCACTTCTTCCCATCTGAGCAACCGGCAGGAGGAACGCCACGGCCGAGTGTTGACTTCACCAACCGCAGTTTATTGGCCGTCACCGTCAGCCATTTTTCCTCCCACAACTCCATGCACTTCTTGTGGAGTGCAGAAATGACAGACTGCAAGGGAATAGAACACTGGACCACATCCTGCTCTCAGCAGGCTTCCTTGGAAGCCCGATCGGCCTGTTCATTGCCCCATATTCCTACATGACCAGGCATCCAGCAAAAGGACACCTCCTTACCTCGCCGTTGGAGCAAGTACAGTTGGTCATATAGCAGCTGGACCATCTCCTCAGTTGGGTACATATTCTGAAATGATTGTAAGGCACCAAGAGAATCGGAGCAGAGGAGAAATCGATTGCCCCGTACACGATTCATCCTCTCCAGTGCCTTCAGGATCGCGTGGAGCTCCGCTGTGAAAACAGTATATTCATCAGGGAGGCGAATCCGGGTAACATGATCAGGGAACACTACAGAACAGCCAAGGAAATACTCCTGTTTGAAGCCATCAGTGTAAACGACGGTAAAACTATGATGCGCATCTAAAATGTTAAAAAACTGAGATTGGAATGTAAAATCTGGTGTACTATCTTTCTTAAAATTAGTCAAATCTAAAATAAGTCTGGGTCTCCGGAGGAGCCAAGGTGGAAATCTGCTCCAACCGCGACGAAAAACACGAAGACCAGCCATATCCATCGCAGAAAGGCAATCCTGTGCGCGAATCCCATAGGGCCGCGTCGCACGTTGCCCGTTATGAAATAGCCGTGCCAGAGGAAGCTGAGCAACGGTGTGGTATGCAGGTGTGTATGGTGTGGACAAAGTTTTATACGCCTGGCGCACCGTAAGTAGTCGCCGCCGCATATGAAGTGGCGGTTCACCAGCCTCTGCACAGAGGCTTGGTATGGGGCTAGTTCTGAATGCCCCAGTGGTCAACCGAAGCCCTTCATGGTGCATAACGTCCAACATCTTTAGTAATCAGTGACCGGCTGCCTATGTACAGGTATATTTTTAAACTGTTCAACAAAGGTAACAGCAGTGTGAAAGGTTGTCGAGAACGTCGTCATTTTGCAAAGCGACTCTGTCCGTTTCTGAACTCGAAATGTGTGCAAATGAATGCCCCTTTTAGGAGAGGTTCCATCGACGCCCTCTACGCCGTCTCTTGATGCCTTTTCCTACCGACTCTGGGCAGCGGTGTGTCTGAAATGTTTCCTCGCCCATCCATAGGAAAACCGCGAGATTTCAACGAAGGGCGTCACAGTTCTGACCTGCATCACAGAGGCGTGGAAAGAAGGGGTCAAATGCGGGTAAGAGGCGGTGTGACGACCTTCCCGTCGTGTGACACGTCCACGTTGGCTTTCGGCAGAATTGTGGTGAAACAAGGTGCCAATCTGACGTCATTAACCCATCTTACACCGCACACGAACTCAGTTCCCGCCTTTTTTTCGCGTTTGTCGGCACCTTGCTGTCTGAAGCGTCGCCGAGTGCGAGTGTGACGTAGTACGACGCCAAGTTTGTGCACTGTTAACAAGCGACCCTTTAATGAAACTTCCTGGCAGATTAAAACAGTGTGCCGGACCGAGACTCGAACTCGGGACCTTTACCCTTCGCGGGCAAGTGCTCTACCAACTGAGCTACCCAAGCACGACTCACGCCCCGTCCTCGCAGCTTTTACTTCTGCCAGTACCTCGTATCCTACCTTCCAAACTTTACAGAAGCTCTCCTGCGAACCCTGGAGAACTAGCACTCCTGAAAGAAAGGATATTGCGGAGACATGGCTTAGTCACAGCCTGGGGTATGTTTCCCGAATGAGATTTTCACTCTGCAGCGGAGTGTGCACTGATATGAAACTTCCTGGCAGATTAAAACTGTGTGCCAGACCGAGACTCGATCTCGGGATCTTTACCTTTCGCGGGCAAGTGCTCTACCAAGCACGACTCACGCCCCGTCCTCACAGCTTTTACTTCTGCCAGTACCTCGTATCCTACCTTCCAAACTTTACAGAAGCTCTCCTGCGGACCTTGGAGAACTAGCACTCCTGAAAGAAAGGATATTGGGGAGACATGGCTTAGCCACAGCCTGGGGTATGTTTCCCGAATGAGATTTTCACTCTGCAGCGGAGTGTGCGCTGATATGAAACTTCCTGGCAGATTAAAACTGTGTGCCGGACCGAGACTCGAACTCGGGACCTTTGCCTTTCGCGGGCAAGTGCTCTACCAACTGCGCTACCCAAGCATGACTCACGCCCCGTCCTCACAGCTTTTACTTCTGCCAGTATCTCGTCTCCTACCTTCCAAATTTTACAGAAGCTCTCCTGCGGACCTTGCAGAACTAGCACTCCTGAAAGAAAGGATATTGGGGAGACATGGCTTAGCCACAGCCTGGGGTATGTTTCCCGAATGAGATTTTCACTCTGCAGCGGAGTGTGCGCTGATATGAAACTTCCTGGCAGATTAAAACTGTGTGCCGGACCGAGACTCGATCTCGGGATTTTTACCTTTCGCGGGCAAGTGCTCTACCAACTGAGCTACCCAAGCACGACTCACGCCCCGTCCTCACAGCTTTTACTTCTGCCAGTACCTCGTCTCCTACCTTCCAAATTTTACAGAAGCTCTCCTGCGGACCTTGCAGAACTAGCACTCCTGAAAGAAAGGATACTGGGGAGACATGGCTTAGCCACAGCCTGGGGTATGTTTCCAGAATGAGATTTTTGCCCGTGAAAGGCAAAGGTCCCGAGTTGGAGTCTCGGTCCGGCACACAGTTTTAATCTGCCAGGAAGTTTCATATCAGCGCACAGTCCGCTGCAGAGTGAAAATATCATTCTGGACCCTTTAATTGTTTTGCGCTGTGTACATTTTTTCATAATCATGGGTCGTTATCAGTTACGGTTCCGTTTTTAGTTGGATGGAGCTAAACTTGACGACGTTGCCTGTTGGCTAGCAGGGAGTGGGTACGATTAGCTTCAAGAACAGACATTTAGTAGAGTAACTGAGAGAGCGACTCTTGCATATATGCATAAATGAAAGCATTAATTATTTCTTTACTCAACTGTGGAGACAACAGCTGTAATTGAAAGGCGCTTTGAAATTATATTCCTACTGAGTGCCTCCCAGGCTGTGACACCCTAACACTAGCAGGACTCCTGGCTGGCCAGCGCAGCTAGCATTCAGAGAAACCAATAAGTAACCAGCAATTGGGCTTACAGCGAATCTCACTCCCTGTGCTTTGGCGGCGGCATTTTCCACTCCAATGGTTCGAACTCATAATTTTCCTAAAAGTGGGTAGACAGCTACACGGCTCTTAATTATTCACTTTGAATTCGTGAGACGCTTCAATTTATTTCACGGGACAAAGCGAGACGCACGACTCTTATTCAAGCTCGAGTTCGTGTCACACAGAGTAAGATCGGCTGTAAGTTTATTTGATGGCTGCAGGACAGCTCCCAAGAAGGCAAATGGCTCTGAGCGCTATGGGACTCAACTTCTAGGGTAATCAGTCCCCTAGAACTTAGAACTACTTAAACCTAAGGACATCACACACATCCATGCCCGAGGCAGGATTCGAACCTGCTACCGTAGCGGTCCCGCGGTTCCAGACTGTAGCGCCTAGAACCGCACGGCCACTCCGGCCGGCCCAAGAAGTCACCGGTGGCTGTTAAACTGCTTGCCTGCAGGGAACTTCGCGTATTTTCGGGTGATAGCTCCGCTGCTATTTGCCTTGTAAGGTTCTGTGAATGCTGCCTGCGCTGGCCAACCAGGAGTTCTATCGGCGTCTGACATCACAGACTGGAAGGCAGAGCCTCACTGGAAGCCCGACCATGCTAGGAAAGCTCTAAGCTGCAATGTAACATTAAAGTTCCCTCTAGTTTGTGTGGATGTCTTCACAGTGAGGAGAAAAAGCCTTGTTGCTGTAATTGATGCAAATGGGGGAGAACTTTGTTCATATGTTGAGAAGACTCCCGATTATTACAATAAACATCTCCACTTCTGTTGTATACCAAGCAAGGGGACACAACAAATACTGCGATAGGCCGCCACCACACAGGCACAACCACTCGACTTTCCTCTCTCAAGACCACACGGCAACGTCGAGATGGTGCTCACAAACTTGGATTCTTCCTGCTTCCACGCTGCTTACTTCAGCTCGCCGTGTACATCTGCCGACAGTGTAGAGGGCTAAAAGAGAACACTGTCAACTGCGGACTACTTCGTTTCTACTATGTACATTGCGGCCAGGGGAATCCTTCAGCTGACAGACACCGAGACACCACATGTTGCGGACACTCACGCAGTTAAGGACCAGCAATGCTTGGAACTCACACAGTATAGTACATGGGAGATTACCTTCCAACTTAACAATGCGTATCTAGGGAGAAGTTGAATCATTAACAGTCTGTCTGCAACATTACTATCAGTAATCTTATATCTTACACGTATTATAAATGCGAAGGTTACGTGTGTGTGTGTGTGTGTGAATCTCGCTGAAACGGCTAGATGAATTTATATGAAATACGGAATAGAGATAACTTGTACCCTGAATTAAGACACAGGCTACGTTATATACATCTACCTCTCAAAGAGGTAGGGGTGAAAAAGAAGTGTAGCCCACGACGCACAGATGTCCATATTTTATGCTTCCAGCTTTTGAGAATGCGACACTTGGAACAAATTTTACACAAAATGGTTCAAATGGCTCTGAGCACTATGGGACTCAACTGCTGAGGTCATTAGTCCCCGAGAACTTAGAACTAGTTAAACCTAACTAACCTAAGGACATCACAAACATCCATGCCCGAGGCAGGATTCGAACCTGCGACCGTAGCGGTCTTGCGGTTCCAGACTGCAGCGCCTTTAACCGCACGGCCACTTCGGCAAGCAAATTTTACACACAATTTCACACCTTCATGGACGTTTTCCTCGCTGACAACCCTCACAATATGGTGAAAGGGAAACAGTTTATTGCTTACTACATTTTCGCTGTTTATAAAGTAAAGCCGCGCGGGATTAGCCGAGTGGTCTCGGGCGCTGCAGTTATGGACTGTGCGGCTGGTCCCGGCTGAGGTTCGAGTCCTCCTGCGGGCATGGGTTTGTGTGTTTGTCCTTAGGATAATTTAGGTTAAGTAGCGTGTAAGCTTAGGGACTGATGACCTTAGCAGTTAAGTCCCATATGATTTCACACACATTTGAACATTTTTATGAAGTAAAATTGCCGCCTCAGGCGTGATATTTTAATTTGTTACTTCTTAACAAAAACTTTATTCACAACACATTTCGCATACAGAAGCCACATATACGACTGAATATACCTACAAAATTATATCACTGTACGATACATAGTTGAGGAAATACAACGTCATAAACATTGAGCTGAACGAAAACGAAAGTGCAAGGCGAAATTCGCTAGAGATGCAGCTGAATTATGAATAGAAATATATGTGAACTGTCTTAAATACACGTGAAGCATTTTTGACATCTGCGTCTACACGGACGTTGCAATAGGTGAATAGCTTATCCTAAACCCCTGGAACGATTTCAGCCAAATTTGGTTCACTTTTTTTTTATTCATCTCTCTTCCGACTTGTTTCATGCGGATAGCCACGAATTTCTCTCCTGTGATACCATTTTTTCATCTCAGAACAGCAATTGTACCCTACGTCTTCAATTATTTGCTGGATGTATTCAAATCTCTGTCTTCCTCTACAGTTTTTATTCTCAACAGCACCTTCTAGTACCATGGAAGTTATCCCCTGATGCCTTAACAGATGTCCTATCATTCTGTCCCTTCATCTGCCAGTGTTTTCCATATGTTGCTTTCCTCGCCGATTCTGCAGAGAACCGCCTCATTCCTTACCTCATCACTCCACGTAATTTTCAGCACTCTTCTGTAACACCACATCTCAGAGGTTTCGAACCTCTTTCGTTCTGGTTTTCCCACCATCCATGTCCCACTACGATTCGATTCTGTGCTCGAAACGTGCATTCTCAGAAACTTCTTTCCCAAATTAAGACCTTTGTTTGATACTAGCAGATTTCTCTTGGCTATGAATGCCTTTTTCTCCAGTGCTAGTCTGCTTTTGAAGTCCTCCTTGCTCTATCCGTCATACGTTATTCTGTTGCTTAGGTAACTTCGCCTACTTCGTGATCACAATTGTAGCGTTAAGTTTCTCGCTGTTCTCATTTCTGCTACTTCTCATTACTTTGGTCTTCTTCGACTAACTCCCAATCCATATTCTGTTCGTTCCATTCAACACACCCTGCAGTTCTTCTTCACTTTCACTGAGGGTAGTGATGTCGTCAGGGAATTTTATCAATGATATCCTTTCACCCTGAATTTTAATCCCATTCTTAAGCCTTTCTTTTATTTTCCTCTTTGCTTCTTCGATGTATAGACTGAACATTAGAGCTGAAAGACTACATCCCTCTTATACGTTTTCTAATCCAAGCAGTTCGTTCTCGGTCTTGTAGTCTTATTGTTCCCTCTTGGCTCTTGTACATATTGTATATTACCCACGTTTCCCTATAGCTTACTCCTATTTTTCTCAGAATTTCGATCGTCTTGCACCATTTTACATTGTCGAACGCTTTCTCCGGGTCGACAGATCCTATGAACGTGTCTTCATTTTTCTTCAGTCTTGCTTCCCTTATCAATTGCAATGTCAGAACCGCCTCTCTGGTGCCTTTACCTTTCCTAAAGCCAAAATGATCGCCATCTAACAATTCCTCAATTTTCTGTTCCATTCTTCTGGATACTAATTTTGTCAGGAACTTGGATGCATGAGCTGTTAAGCTTATTGTGCGATAATTTTCGCACTTCTCAGATCTTGCACTTTTCGGAATTGTGTGGACGATGCTTTTCAGAAAGTCTGATGGTATACCACCAGTCTCAAACATTCTACGTATCAACGTGAGTAGTCGTTTTGTTGCTACTTCACTCAATGATTTTAGAAATTCCGATGTAATGTCATCTCTCCCTTTTGCCTTATTTGATCTTAAGTTTTTATATTCAGATTCTAGTACTGGATATCTCTTTCCTGTCGACTCCTGTTTCTTCTTCTGTCACGTCGTCAGACTAGTATTCCCCCTCGAAGTGTACTCTTTCCAGCTATCTGCTCTGTCCTCTGCATTTTAACAGTGGAATTTCGATGGAATTCTTAACATTACCCCCCTTTCTCTTAAGTTCACCTAACGTTGTTTTGACTTTTCTGTATGTTGGATCCGTCCTTTCGACACTAATTTCTTTTTCGATTTCTTCACATTTTTCATGCAGCCATTTTGCCTTAGCTTTCATGCAATTCCTATTTATTTCGCTCCTCTTTGGCTTATATTTATGTGTTCCTGAATTTGCCTAAACATTTTTGTACATCCTTCTTTCGTCGATAAGCTGGTGTACTTCATGTATTATCCATGATTTCTTCCTTGTACCTACGGTTTTCTTTTCAGCTTCTGTGACTGCTCTCTTTAAAGAGGTCCATTCCTCTTCAACTATACTGCCTACCGCTATCGCAGCGTCTACAACATCAGACAACTTCAAGCATATCTTTCCATTACGTAGTACATTCGTATCCACTTCTTTGCGCACTGATTCTGCCCGACTAGTCTCTTCAACTCCAGCCTACTATATTTATTGCATAACTTAATTAGTCTTTCTCCCCTCTCGTATCTATTATCAAGCCCATATTCTCCCGTAGCCCTGTCTTCTACTCCCTCTCCTACAACTGCATTGCAATCCCACATAGCTATTAGATTTTCATCTTCCTTTACGTACCGAATTACCAGTTCAGTATCCTCACGTACTTCCTATATCTCTTCTTGCGTCGTCAGTATGTATACCCGCACTATTTTGTCGGGTTGGTCTGCTGTCAATTCTGATGAGAACAACCCTGTCAATGATTTTTTCACAGTAACTCACTCTCGTCCTACCTTCCTATTCATACGGAATCCTACTCCCATTATACCATTGTCTGCTGTTGTTGTTATTACCCCACATTCGTCTGACCAGAAACCCTTGCGTTCTTTCCATTTCACTTCACTGGTTCCCACTACATCTACACTACTGGCCATTAAAATTGCTACACCAAGAAGAAATGCACATGATAAACGGGTATTCATTGGACAAATATATTATACTAGAACTGACGTGTGATTACATTTTCAGCAATTTGGGTGCATAGATCCTGAGAAATCAGTACCCAGAACCACCACCTCTGGCCATAATAACGGCCTTGATACGCCTGGGCATTGAGTCAAACAGAGCTTGGATGGCGTGTACAGGTACAGCTGCCCATGCAGCTTCAACACGATACCACAGTTCATCAAGAGTAGTGACTGGCGTATTGTGACGAGCCAGTTGCTCGGCCACCATTGACCAACGTTTTCAATTGGTGAGAGATCTGGAAAATATGCTGGTCAGGACAGCAGTCGAACATTTTCTGTATCCAGAAAGGTCCGTACAGGACCTGCAACATTCGGTCGTGCATTATCCCGCTGAAATGTAGAGCCACGGGTCGTAACCCATCTGAAATGTAACGTCCACTGTTCAAAGTGCCGTCAGTGCGAAGAAGAGGTGACCGAGACGTGTAACCAATGACACCCCATACCATCACGCCGGGTGATACGCCAGTACGGCGATGACGAATATACGCTTCCAGTGTGCGTTCACCGCGTTGTCGCCAAACACGGATGCGACCATCATGATGCTGTAAACAGAACCTGGATTCATCCGAAAATATGACGTTTTGCCATTCGTGCACCCAGGTTCGTCGTTGAGTACACCATGACAGGCGCTCCTGTCTGTGATGCAGCGTCAAGGGTAACTATAGCCATGGTCTTCGAGCTGATATTCCATGCTGCTGCAAACGTCGTCGAACTGTTCGTGCAGATGGGTGTTGTCTTGCAAACGTCCCCATCTGTTGACTCAGGGATCGAGACGTGGCTGCACGATCCGTTACAGCCATGCGGATAAGATACCTGTCATCTCGACTGCTAGTGATACGAGGCCGCTGCGATCCTACACGGCGTTCCGTATTACCCTCCTGAACCCACCGATTCCATATTCTGCTAACAGTCATTGGATCTAGACCAACGCCAGCACCAATGTCGCGATACGATAAACCGCAATCGCGATAGGCTATGATCCGACCTTTATTAAAGTCGGAAACGTGATGGTACGCATTTCTTCTCATTACACGAGGTATCACAACAACGTTTCACCAGGCACCGCCGGTTAACTGCTGTTTGTGTATGACAAATCAGTTGGAACTTTCCTCATGTCAGCACGTTGTAGGGGTCGCCACCGGCGTCAACCTTGTGTGAATGCTATGAAAAGCTAATCATTTGCATATCACAGCATCTTCTTCCTGTCGGTTAAATTTCGCGTCTGTAGCACGTCATCTTCGTGGTGTAGCAATTTTTATGGCTAGTTGTGTACATTGAGCCTTGCCATTTCCCTTTTCAGGTTTTCTAGGTTCCCTGCCGCGTTAAAACTTCTGACATTCCATGCCCCGACTCGTAGAACGTTATCCCTTCGTTGGTTACTCAGTCTTTTTTTCATAATCGTTTCCCCTTTGGCAGTCCCTTCCAGAAGATCCGAATGGGAGACTTGCCTGGAATCTTTTGACAATGGAGAGATCATCATTATACTTTTTTTCAGTTACAGGTCACATGTCCGGTGGATACACATTGTGTCTCTGAAGCAGTGGTTTCCATTGCCTTCTGCATCCTCATTTCGTTGATCATTGCTGATTCTTCCCCCTTTAGAGGCAGTTTCCCATCCCAAGGGCAACAGAGTGCCCTGAATCTCTATCCGTTCCTCAACCCTCTTTTGACAAGGCCGTTGGCTGAGTGGGGGGAATGCTGGACATTTGCCACGCCGGACATTTGCCACACTTGCCCCTTCGCCAGGTAGCTTGAGCAGCGATCCTCAGGTAAGGGACGCCCTTCCTCGTACTTCTTCTGTCCGCTTTCAAACCGCCATTTCCACATTTTACTCGATACAACCAGTACGTAAGGGACCTTCTTCTTCGACATCTTGGCCAACACAGAGCTTCTTTTCCGAAATCTAAATATTTATAACTTTTGGGAAACGAAAGCAATATCGACGATTATGTCAGTATGTAATTAGTTTGCAAAGTATAAATATAGATTCCTCTGTATGTACGGTAGCTTCCTTTCACGCTCACTAATTGCGATAGAAACAGTCCATCGCCATGGGGGCAGCAAGAAAGGAACGATGTAAAGAGAATGCGAATGTAAGCTAATCATTTCTTTTTGATCACTGCATTTGTGCCTACTTTAATTACTACAACTGCATGCCCAAAAGACAACAAGGAAAGAATAAATTGGTATGTGAATGTTTGAAAAGAAGAACAACATACTCCATATTAATTTACTCTCTAAAATGCGATGTCCCTTACGGCGAAATATTAGTTAATAAAGTGTAGCGGGACAATGTTCAAAACATGACTGAAAATACGTTCACTAAATGGAGATAAGAACATCTATGATTGACATTTCATCTAAAGTCGACGTATAATTTAAAAATGTTAGAAATAAGGAAATGAAGTAATACAGAATGCTATACTTGTAACGTACGTTGTTGTTCTACATTGTTTAGCTCTGGTATTTACAGGGTCACAGAGGACGCATCCTAAATTTTGGAGGGAAAAGTCGTAATTGTAATGATCTGCACTACAACAGAAACAAGAGGCACAACTTAAGGAAAAATAATGTAATGTGTGTTCCAGCTCACAAGCGATATTGAAGCAGATAGTTCCTGTGACTTAGTATGGGCAGAGGTTATATGCGACAACCGGAATAAATTAATAACTGGCTCCTTTTACCGACCCCCGGTCTCAGATGAAACAGTTGCTGAACGGTTCAAAGAAAACTTTGAGTCTCATCACAAATAGGTACCCTACTCATACAATTATAGTTGGCAGTGACTTCAATCTACCTTCCGTACGTTGACAAAAATTCATTTTCAGACCCTACTGTAGATAGAAAAAAACTTCCATAATTGTTCAAAACGCTTTTTTTAAAATTATTTGAAGAATTACTTCACGAAGCCATTCACATTGTAAATGAAACTTCCTGGCAGATTAAAACTGTGTGCCCGACCGAGACTCGAACTCGGGACCTTTGCCTTTCGCGGGCAAGTGCTCTACCATCTGAGCTACCGAAGCACGACTCAGCCCCGGTACTCACAGCTTTACTTCTGCCAGTACCTCGTCTCCTACCTTCCAAACTTTACAGAAGCTCTCCTGTAAAGTTTGGAAGGTAGGAGACGAGGTACTGGCAGAAGTAAAGCTGTGAGTACCGGGCGTGAGTCGTGCTTCGGTAGCTCAGATGGTAGAGCACTTGCCCGCTAAAGGCAAAGGTCCCGAGTTCGAGTCTCGGTCGGGCACACAGTTTTAATCTGCCAGGAAGTTTCATATCAGCGCACACTCCGCTGCAGAGTGAAAACTCATTCTGGAAACATCCCCCAGGCTGTGGCTAAGCCATGTCTCCGCAATATCCTTTCTTTCAGGAGTGCTAGTTCTGCAGGTTCGCAGGAGAGCTTCTGTAAAGTTTGGAAGGTAGGAGACGAGGTACTGGCAGAAGTAAAGCTGTGAGTACCGGGCGTGAGTCGTGCTTCGGTAGCTCAGATGGTAGAGCACTTGCCCGCGAAAGGCAAAGGTCCCGAGTTCGAGTCTCGGTCGGGCACACAGTTTTAATCTGCCAGGAAGTTTCATATCAGCGCACACTCCGCTGCAGAGAGAAAATCTCATTCTGGAAACATCCCCCAGGCTGTGGCTAAGCCATGTCTCCGCAATATCCTTTCTTTCATGAGTGCTAGTTCTGCAGGTTCGCAGGAGAGCTTCTGTAAAGTTTGGAAGGTAGGAGACGAGGTACTGGCAGAAGTAAAGCTGTGAGTAGCGGGCGTGAGTCGTGCTTCGGTAGCTCAGATGGTAGAGCACTTGCCCGCGAAAGGCAAAGGTCCCGAGTTCGAGTCTCGGTCGGGCACACAGTTTTAATCTGCCAGGAAGTTTCATATCAGCGCACACTCCGCTGCAGAGTGAAAATCTCATTCTGGGCACATTGTAAATGGTTACGAAAACACACTTGACTTCTTAGCCACAAATAATCCTGAGCATCACGACGGATACAGGGATTAGTGAACACGCAGTCGTAGCGAGGCTCACTTCCGTAACAAAGAAATTCACCAAAACTAAACGCGAAATATATCTATCTATAAAAGCAACTAAAAATTCGGTTGACATCTTTCTGATAGACGGTTTCCAGTCCTTCCAAACTATGTAAGTGAAGACCATATGTGGCTTAAGTTCAAAGAAGTAGTATCAACAGCACTCGAGAGATTCATACCAAATAAATTAATAAGAGACGGAACTGATCCCCCATGGTACATAAAACACGACAGAAAGCTGCTGCAGGAGCACCGAAAAAGGCAAGTATAATTTAGGCGAACGCAAAATCTCCAAGATTGGCGAAGTTTTACTGAGGCTCGAAATTTGGTGCGGATTTCAATGCGAGATGCATTTAATAGTTTCCACAACGAAACTCTCTCTAGACATGTGGCGGAAAATCCAAAGATATTCTGGTTTTATGTTAAGTAAACCGGCGGAAAGGCTCAGTAAGCGATGGGGAGGAGGAGCAGGGGGAGACAAGGGACCCAACCCTCCGCAGCAGGTAAAATCGTGGCAAATGTCCGGCGTGGCAAATGTCCGCACACCGAAAGTCTTCGGTCGCCAGGGCTGGCGATTTTTATTGAAAATTTAAGAGGTGGTGGGGTCTGGAAAGAAATACTGTGGGGGTAAGAACCACCAGCCTCCTACTGGGGTGGGGGTGATAATGTGAGAGAGAAGGGAGTGGGGAGGAGGCGATTGATAGACAGAGAAAGGGAAGAAGGAGATACACACAGATAGTGGGAGAGGAGGAGATGGAAAGAGGAAGGAAAGAGGAGATGGGCAGAGAGGACGGTGGAGAAGATGGACTGAGAGAAGGGGGCAGAGATGAAAAGGGCGAGGGGAAGGAGGAGACGGACAGAGAGGGGGGACGAGGGAATCAATAGAGAGTGAGGATGGAGGAGTTGGAAATAGAGAGAGGGTGGAAGGGATAGACGGAGAGAGGGGGGATGCAGAAGATGGGCAGAGAGTGGGAGAAGCACGAGAATGACAGAGGGGGAACGAGGAGATGGGCTAATACAAGATGGTAATAAATACACATCTGGGCTGGGACTCTGGGCGACGCTACTACATCTACGAGTACGGACGAAGAGAATGTTTCAGTGCTCAAGATGCTGTCTGCATGGCCTGGCTGTAGGAAGGGAAGACACAAGCGGAGTACTCACCAAGCAGCTGCTCGAGATACGAGCATTCCGGAGCGGCCGAGCCGCCCGCAGGCTCGGAGGCGGCGGCGGCAGCGGCGGCGGCCACTGCGGGCGACATGAGGCTCAGCTGCGCCGACAGCTCCTCCATGTCTGCAACACACACACCACACACTGTGCGTCACAGCCAGCCAGGACTTCTGACAAACCTAAAAACTGTTAACACTGCTGCAGTTCCGATAAAGTTACGTGTACATGATAAAAGCATGCGTCCTTGGCAAAGTTCACTGGTTAAGCCATGTCGATTTACTAGCCGAATGACGATGTCGTCTTGAAGAAACGTTTCGACAGGTACCCTACTCATCTTCCGACAAAATCAGGCGTTACCTGAAGATGACGAATGGGAAGCTTGTCTAAACTTTGCTTCGAGGTGACGCTTTTAGTATCCAGTGTGATGCAATTGCCGGTATAGCATTGTGTCTGAAGATTAAGACGCCAGATTAGTAAACAACCCGATACCGAATGTATTATTTCGTACTTACATTTATTTGCCATCAGAAAAGTTTTGATTTCAGTGCGATAGTTAAATTTCTTCTCCATGTCTTATATTTAATGTGTGCTAATTTCAGTTCTTATGACATTTTACGTCTCATTAATAAAAGATATGCATTGTTTTAATAGTTTTTGAATAAGCTCTTAGGATGACAAAAAATTTATTTGAAAAGTAATTCAGGTATATGCGAAAATAAGAATAATAAAATCCTAGTAAAAATGTTAGTACTAATTTTGGAATTGATTTTTACACACATTATCAGTATAAAAATTGTATTTGAAAATTTACAAACCGCTATGTAACTCATTAGATATTTTTCGATATTTACATACAGCTGTGATTTAGAAATTCCTAAATTAATAATTATCGTTGTATTTCGACACGTTAACGATGATATATGCTTTTGTATTATTAAAAATTTTATAAATAGCTGACGCACCTGTAACAGTTGGATAAGTATTATGTTATAATGACTCAGTATGTGTTTGTCAAGCTCAGAAATTTGTTTGAGTCAAGCGTAATATCTCTCCGTATCACTCAGAATCAGTGCTATAATGAACTGTTGTAATGAAGGTCTTAGGGAGTGGAAATAGATTTTTTTATTTGCATCTTCAGTCATACACCAAGTTCCCTTGATCGATAATCATCCCCTGAATGAGACAAGTGAATTACGCAGTTTTGGTTTTGTGTTTATGATGTGTCACTCTGCAAATAATTTAAAGTAGTACATTAGCCATTAATTTACCAAAAGAGTGTTCAGGTTTGAAATTTATTTGTTTTGCAAAATATCTTAAGAGAAGAATACAGTAATATTGTATCATCATCTACAGAGCTGATATGCTATTAGTCAAGTATGTTCGTTGGCGCTGCGTTTCGACTTTTAGCGTTCATCTTCAAGAATTACATGGTGTTTCATAATTCCTATTACAGACTTCAAAGGTTGTAGAGGGGACTTAGTAGATAAAGTTTTGATAAGGAACCCATGACTAGTAATATACCGTATGGATAGAAAATGTGGAGATCGGGTCAGTTTTAAAGTTCCCACTTCACAGTACGGTACGTGACGGTAGAGCTACCCAATACATTTATCGAGAACGTTTCCGGATGCCCTCAGCAGACACACCTTGCACAATGAACAGTAGGGTCGCCACGTAGGGAAGCTCTTGTAGAGCACCCAGCTCACTGTCTCCGCTGTGAAGTGTGAGATTTGAAAGGGATCCCCTCTTCAAACTTATTTTACATCCATACGGTTCATTTCCGGATGTAGGTTCTTTACCAGAAGTTTATCTACTACGTCCACCCTGCAACCGCTAGAAGCCTGAAATGGAATCGTGAACCGCCATATCGGTTCTGGAGCACTGTGCAACATTAAGGTGGTGTCCAGAGGTCCGAAACACCCATAGTTTCGCACGAGACCCTAAATATGTGGAGTGCAAGAAGTACGTCACATTGTCACCGCATTAAATGGGCCAGACAGAACATTTACCTGTGTCTACCGTCCCCCCAACCCCTCCAACACAGCAGACTTGCGTAAAAAGTCTTCTTATTGTGGTAACCTAGACTTCATGTTTTTATTATTGTGCCGAACGGTATTTTCAACTCCTAGCGTGCGCCAGGCAATGACTAAATGATCACACTCACGCCTGACGAGCGAAACCGACAGTGAATCACGTGAATGACTTAATAAGAGAAGAAGCAGCAGTTGACAGGGAAGAGATATGAGATCAAGTACTAGGATTTAAAGGAGCCTTCTAGAAATAAGGTCAAATAAAGCGGAGGGATAGATAACTTTTCACCGGAATTTCTAAAATCATCGGGGGTAGCGGCAGCAGGTCGACTACTCACGTTGGTGTGTGAAATGTATGAGACTGGCAATGCATCAGACCTTCGTAAAAACATCAACAACACCATTCCGAAGATATCAAGAATATGGACTGGGTGTAATGGGTGTAAACCAGAAAACGAGGAAGATAATGAGGTGCAATAGAAATGGGAATAGCGAGACACTTAACATCAAAATTGGTGATCTCGAAGTAGACGAAGTAAAGGAATTCTGTTATTTTGTAAACAAAATTACCCATGGCGGACGAAGCAAGGAGGACATAAAAAGCAGACTAGCACAGGCAAAGATGGCATTCCTGGCCAAGAGAAGTCCAGTGGTAATTTTAGAAAGAAATTTGTGAGAATGTATGTCTGGAGCACAGAATTGTACGGTAGTAAGACATGGGCTGTGGGAGAAGAGAATCGAAACATTTGAGATGCTACAGAAAAACGTTGAAAATTAGGTAGAGTAATAAGATGAGGAATGAGGAAGACTTCCGTAGAATCGATGAGGAAATGAATACATGGAAAACGCTAACAAGAGGGAGCGACAGGATGACAGGACATCTGTTAAGACATGAGCGAGTAACTTCCATGGTACGAGAGGGAGCTGTAGAGGGTAAACACTGCAGAAGAAGACAGGAAATTGAATACATCCAGCAAATAATTGGCGACGTAGGGTGGAATTGCTACCCTAAGACGAAAAGCTTGGCACGGGAAAAGTATTCTTTGCAGTACGCATCAAACCAGTCAGAAGACTGATGACTCAAATAAAAAAGGTCACAGAGAAGAGGAGAAAAAGTTTTAAATAATTTTTGCCTGATTACACAGCGCTACGTTTTATTTAGCCATTTTTGCTACGTCGAAAACAATTTCCAATGGCCGCAATTTTATTTCTCATAATATTTTTATTGGTTAAGCAATATGGAACACCTTTATCAACCGATGACTCTTTCTTCAAACTGTTCAAATGTGTGTGAAATCTTATGGAACTTAACTGCTAAGGTCATCAGTCCCTAAGCTTACACACTACTTAACCTAAATAATCCTAAGGACAAACACACACACACCCATGCACGAGGGAGAACTCGAACCGCCGCCGGGATCAGCCGCACAGTCCACGACCGCAGCGTCCAGACCGCTCGGCTAATCCCGCGCGGCGACTCATTCTTAATGGGAACTGCTAGTCTGTTAGTAAGTTGTGGGTCTTAAAATAGAATGCTACTCCCCTGTACACAATGATATCACGGAGAGATACTGCTTAGAGAGATGGGGTGGAATAATGCACATGGGCGCTGATACACACTCTTTTGGTTGGAAATAGTTTCACTGGATTTATTATTTAAGCAGCAACAATATTTCCTTCAATTACGAAATAAAAGGTATCGCCCAGCAGCAATATAACATCTGATTATGCTGCAGATCCTCGAGTGTTTTAGATACTAGTGCAGTGGAACATTACGTTTGGTAACATAGTATTCGACTGATGTCGCACGGTATATTCAGTTATTTTTCCTGCAGCTTCCACAGCGAATAGGAACAGTTATATAGCATTCAGAATACGTTCAGTGAGGCGAAAAAAATGGCTCTGAGCACTATGGGATTTACCATCTGAGGTCATCTGTCCCCAAGAACTTAAAACTACTTAAACGTAACTAACCTAAGGACATTACACACATCCATGCCCGAGGCAGGATTCGAACCTGCGACCGTAATAGTCGCCTAGAACCGCTCGGTCACCGCGGCCGGCCTCAGTTAGGCGAGCCGAATGATTCGAGGCAGATCAGGGAATGAAGTCAATGTTCCATAGAGCTTGAAGATGGTGCTAACATTATTTGTTATACTGGCACGAAGCTACTGCGGCTACGCTGTGAGGAAGTGTCTGTCAGACTTACAGGACTTACAGCTCAGGGAATATGGCCGTATAAATCCATACATAGAGATACGCTACCCAATTCGCTGCGAATCTCTAATGCAATTACCAGCTGAAATAAAGGGTGAAGCAAGTTTCAGAACTGGAAAATTTTTAACAAAATGTCGCTGCGGGAAAGTTCCTTATTCATGAAGGAGGAATACATCTTCCTACAACGAGAAGTCGACATATACGTATAACGGAAGTTACTGTGATGGAAATGTGGCAATTCACCAAAGCAAGACTCGAGAATTTGGTTCTGGCAGACTATTCAATCACTTTCGGTGCAATTTAGGAGGCATCACAGGACCAATTAAATTCAAAAATTAGAAACGCACGAGGCAATACTGATTGTACGACTTAACTTAGAAGATAGACTGAAGAAAGAGAAACGTAAATTATAGCGTTTGTAGGTTTAGACGAAGCCTGCGGCAATGTAAACTGGAATAAAGCACTCCGTCTTCAGGTCACAAGTGGCTCATCGGACCTCAGATGAGAATGCGGATAGGAGGGGCGTGTGGTCAGCACACCACTCCCCTGGTCATTATGATGGTTTTCTTTGACCGGATCCGCTACTATTCGGTCGAGTACCTCCTCAATTGGCATCACGAGGCTGAGTGCACCCCGAAAAATGGCAACAGCGCATGGCGGCTGGATGGTCACCCATCCAACTGCCGGCCACGCCCGACAGCGCTTAACTTCGGTGACCTCACGGGAACCGCTGTTTCCACTGCGGCAAGGCCGTTGCCTAAGCTGGAATACATTATTTGTAATTCCAGAGGTAGCAGGGATAACTAAAATAGCGAGGGAACGGTTATCTACAGACGGCAAAATTCAAAGGATATGAAAGACGGGTAGTATTTTAGAAAAGTGTGAGGTAGGGTTATAACGTGTCGCTGATGTTATTCATCCTGCACACTGAGCAAGCAATAAAGGATACCAAGGAGAATTTTGGAAAAGGGATTAACGTGCAGGGAAAAAATGACATTGTAATTCTGTCAGGGACGGTAAAGGCGCAGGAACATCATTCGAACGGGATGAATAGTGTCCGTCCTGTTCTGGAGGATTACCGAGCAATGTGGGGTCCGCATCAGATAGGATTAACGGAGGACGCCGAAAAAGTTCAGAGAAGGGCAGTACATTTTGTATAATCGCGTAGTAGGAGAGAGACGGCCACAGATATGATACCTGAATTGGGATGGCAATCATTAAAACAAAGGCGTTTTTCATTGCGAAGGGATATCCCCACGAAATTTCAGTAACCAACTTTGTCGTCCGAATGGGAAAATATTTCGTTGGCACTCACGTACGTAGAGATAAATGATCATCATAAGAAATCAGAGGTCGCATGTAAAGAGTTAAAGTGTTCTTTTTCCACGCGCTCTTCGGCAGTGGAATGGTAGAGGGAAAACTTGAGAGTTGTTGCAGAGTACAAAAAAATGGCTCTAAGCACTATGGGACCTAACATCTAAGGTCATCAGTCCCCTAGACTTAGAACTACTTAAACCTAACTAACCTAAGGACATGACACACACCCATGCCCGAGACAGGATTCGAACCTGCGACCGTAGCAGGCGCGCGGTTCCAGACTAAAGCGCCTAGAACCGCCCGACCACAGCGGCCGGCCCTTTGCAGAGTAATCATATAGGTGTAGATGTAGGAAATTACACATTGAATGCAGCGAATGAGTTTCGCCATTTGGGCAGCAAAATAGCACATTCTGGCCGATGTAGAGACGATATAAAATGCACGATTGCACAAACATTTTGTAGAAAAAAGAAAATTGTTTCAATTACTGTAAATGTAAATGTTATGCAGTACTAGAATGAGATTTTCACTCTGCAGCGGAGTGTGCGCTGATATGAAACTTCCTGGCAGATCAAAACTGTGTGCCGGACCGAGACTCCGACTCGGGACCTTTGCCCTTCGCGGGCAAGCGCTCTACCATCTAAGCTAACCAAGCACGACTCACGCCCCGTACTCACAGTTTTACTTCTGCCAGTACCTCGTCTCCTACCTTCCAAACTTTACAGAAGCTTTCCTGGTCCCGAGTTCGAGTCTCGGTCCGGCACACAGTTTTGATCTGCCAGGAAGTTTCGTTATGCAGTACTTCTGGATGTAATTTTCTAGATTTTGAAGAAGTGAAACATGGACGATAAACAGTTTGGACAGGAATAGAACAGATGATTTTGAAATGTGGTGACACAGAAGAATGCTGAAGATAAGATCGGGTAACTAATGAAAAGGTAATGAATAGAATTGGGGAGGATGCAAAGGAAGGGGTCGGTCGATACGACACATTTTGAGGCATCAGAGGAATGGTGTTTTCCTCGTAAAGAGAAGTGTAGGAGGTTAAATATTGTAGAGAGCCACCAAGTATTGGCTACAGTAAGCGGGTTCAAGTGGATATGGGTTGCTATAATTAAAGGGAGATGAAGAAGCTTGTGCAGAACACGGAGAGCTTTATGAAGGAACTCTTTGGACTGGGGACCAAAACACCAATAAGGATAGGCCGGGGGACTTACGATACATTGGGTAGACCACAGAAGCCGGTTTCATTGTGCACCAGTCAGTGTCAGTAGTGAGGAAGACGCTGCTGTTTTTCCGGGAAGCAGATTACAAAGGTGACGCAAGATTGTGGAACGGCCATTCATCAGAGCGGTTTGTCGAGCAGTATTTCACGGCGGGACTCTGGCGTAAGCCTCGTCACTCACGCGGGGCAGTGATTAATCGGCTGCGAGCTGCGCAGCGCTGAGGAGAGCCGTGTTTCGGGGAAGACGCAGCGGCAGCAGCAGCAGCCGCCGCGGGCTGGCCGGCTGTGTTTGTAGCGCGTCGCCCACGCTCCGCCCCGCTCCCCACAGACCCAGGCCAGACTTCCGTCCGCCGCGCCGCCGGTATTTATAGGAATCGCGACGAGAGGTGCGCGCGCCGCTACACGCCCTGCGACGGGCTCCGGCGGCAGGTGAGGGCCGGGGCGGGGCGGGGGTTCACGCCACGCTCAGTTGCCGGGATGCAAGAGGGGCATCGTGGCAGCTATTACCCTCCTCTCCCTCTCAACCCTCCCCCCCCCCCCCCCCGCCAAAAAAAATATTTTAACCATTTCCACGGGAGTCCATGCAAACGTGAGTGTTACACCTTTTTTTTTCCACACTAATACATAACCCCTAGAGGGCGAAGTCGCAAGAGGCCGATGACGTTTACGGTATTCGACGTCCCACATATTGTCTACCATGCAACAACAATATTGGCTGCTAATGGCAACAGAACAGGGGACGGAACTGGAGGTATCCAATGATGTACACAGCGTGAGGCAAGGGGGCGTAGTTGAGCTGTTTAGTCGACGAGTAACTCCCAACAGTACTACCGTGCTAGTGGTGTTCACACAAAGCGGAGCATTGGCAAAGATAAACAACGCAAATATTGCATTATACGAGGGTCTACATCTACATCTAAATTTATACTCCGCAAGCCACCAAACGCTGTGTGGCGGAGGGCACTTTACGTGCCACTGTCATTACCTCCCTTTCCTGTTCCAGTCGCGTATGGTTCGCGGGAAGAATGACTGTCTGAAAGCCTCCGTGCGCGCTCGAATCTCTCTAATTTTACATTCGTGATCTCCTCGGGAGGTATAAGTAGGGGGAAGCAATACATTCGATACCTCATCCAGATACGCACCCTCTCGAAACCTGGACAGCAAGCTACACCATGAAGCAGAGTGCCTCTCTTGCAGAGTCTGCCACTTGAGTTTGCTAAAAATCTCTGTAACGCTATCACACTTACCAAATAACCCTGTGACGAAACGCGCCGCTTTTCTTTGGATCTTCTCTATCTCCTCTGTCAACCCGACCTGGTACGGATCCCCACTGATGATCAATACTTAAGTATAGGTCGAACAAGTATTTTGTAAGCCACCTCTTTTGTTGATGGCCTACATTTTCTAAGGACTCCCCCAATGAATCTCAACCTGACATCCGCCTTACCAACAATTAATTTTATATGATCATTCCACTTCAAATCCGTATGCATACTCCCAGATATTTTACAGAAGTAACTGCTGCCAGTGTTTGTTCCGCTATCATATAATCATACAATAAAAGGATCCTTCTTTCTATGTACTAGCAATACATTACATTTGTCTATGTTAAGGGTCAGTTGCCACTCCCTGCACCAAGTGCCTATCCGCTGTAGATCTTCCTGCATTTCGCTGGAATTTTCTAACGCTGCAACTCCTCTGTATACTACAGTATCATCCACGAAAAGCCGCATGGAACTTCCGACACTATCTACTAGGTCATTTATATATATTGTGAAAACCAATGGTCCCATAACACTCCCCTGTGGCACGCCAAAGGTTACTTTAACGTCTGTAGACGTCTCTCCATTGAGAACAACATGCTGTGTTCTGTTTGCTAAAAACTCTTCAATCAGGCCACACAGCTAGTCTGATATTCCGTAGGCTCTTACTTTGTTTATCAGGCGACAGTGCGGAACTGTATCGAACGCCTTCCGGAAGTCAAGGAAAATGGCATCTACCTGGGAGCCTGTATCTAATATTTTCTGGGTCTCATGAACAAATAAAGCGAGTTTGGTCTCACACGATCGCTGTTTCCGGAATCCATGTTGATTCCTACAGAGTAGATTGTGGGTTTCCAGAAATGACATGATACGCGAGCAAAAAACATCTTCTAAAATTCTACAACAGATAGATGTCAGAGATGTAGGCCTATAATTTTGCACATCTGCTCGACGAACCTTCTTGAAAACTGGGACTACCTGTGCGCAAGACAATTAAAGGACCACTTTTTCGAAACCGCATAATTGTCACCCTTTGCGACATGTAAGTTTGAAATTTGGCTCAAGCGTGCCTACGACCTTCCTCTGTAAAATTATGCAGAAGCGTGGCGCCCTGCGACGTCACCCTCGGATTTGGCGACGCTTCAAACAGCAAGGTGTTGACACGTGCGAAGAAAAAGGCCAGAAGTTAGAAGTTCATGTGAGGTGTAAGATGGTTTATTTATATCACATTGGCACGGACGTTCACCACAATTCTGCCCAACGCCATCGTGGACGTGTCATACAATGACAAGGTCATCACATCCCCTCTTACCCACATTACACCACTTCAAAGCCTCTGCGATGGAGGTCAGAACCGCGACGCCCACCGTTGAAATCATGCCGTTTCTTATAAGTAGACGAGAAAAGCATTTCAGACACACTGCCACTCGGAATCGACACGAAAACGCCTTAGGGGTGGCACGAAGGGCATCAGTGAAACCATTCCATTTCTTGGGGCGTCGATTCCCACACGTTTCACAGTCGGAAACTACAGTTGTCAGTGTGATGAGCAACAGGACGACGCCCGCAGCTCGTGGTCGTGCGGTAGCGTTCTCGCTTCCCACGCCCGGGTTCCCGGGTTCGATTCCAGGCGAGGTCAGGGATTTTCTCTGCCTCGTGATGGCTGGGTGTTGTGTGATGTCCTTAGGTTAGTTAGGTTTAAGTAGTTCTAAGTTCTAGGGGAAGGGGACTGATGACCATAGATGTTAAGTCCCATAGTGCTCAGAGTCATTTGAACCATTTTTGAACAGGACGACGTGCTTGACACCTCCCGGACTCTTCAATCCTTCTCTAAAGATATCGAGGGCCAGCAATCCCACCGCACATGACCGCAACCTTCTGGAATGCATTGCGACCACAAGCTTTTCTCCGGTCTACAGGGTGGAACCACTAGGGACCGTTAAAAATCATTCAACGAAATTCGAACGTGATCCCAAGCAGCAAAGCGTGCTTATGCTTTTTCACTCTCCCTGTTTCACGCCCTTCTCCGGCGCCATCAGGAAGGAGTGCAACATTGCCACATGTGTGAATACAATTGCGAACGGTCACTGTAGGGAACCCCCCACGCCTCCCCAGTTCGGGAATACGCTTGGTGGCATCGCAGTGGGGGACAACTACGGGATTTCGAAAAAGTGGTTCTTTAATTTCGTTGCGCAGTCTATTTCTCTCTTGTTTATGCTGCCATTCGGCTCCAGTAGATTTCGACATATGTAACTGACTTTTTCCAAGGCGTTTGTTTCTTGTTGTCACCGCGTTTCTAACTGGTAACCACGTTAAATGGAGTTTCCACCTTTAATGCATTGTCAGGGAAGACATCCTAGAAGAAACGATATTGTCGGACATGACTTAGTCACAGCCTGGGGGATTGTTCCCAGAACGAACTTTCACTCTGCAGCTGACTCTAGTCCAGCAAGTTTCGCAGAAGATCTCCTCCGACTTTAGGGAGGTAGGAGATGAGGCACTTGTGAAAGTGAAGTTGTGACTGCTCGTGAGATGTACTCTGCTAGGTTAGCTGGTAGAACACTTGCTCACGAAAGGCAAAGGTTTCAAGTTCGAGTCCCGGTCTGGCACACAGTTTTAATCTGTCAGGGAGTTTCAAGTTTGTCAGTCAATCGTTTCAATCAGGGAACTCTTCAAACTGCTCTTCCTTTTTGGTATTTTAAAAAATTTACATACTTTCAGCACATACAGATTTAGCTAATTATCGGGTTTTCATGTGTCGCAAACCGAGCGAGAAGAAAATTATCAAAATTCTGAACCATTAACAGCCGTATGCGACGAGTTACAAAGAGTGGCTTATTGTGTCAAGCCTCGTAATGGGATGAACACAAATTATACCATTACTGTAAATTGAGCGAGGGCGTATTTTGAACCTGCGGCGGGCTAAATCTCCCTTCCGAAGAATTACTCAAGAAACTGGATGAAGATTGTCAACCGCAGCACTTCCAGCGACGTAAATATAAATATATATAGACTGAAGCGCCGAAGAAACTGGTATAGGCATGCGTATTGAAATAGAGAGATACGTAAACAGGCAGAATACGGCGCTGCGGTCGGCAACGCCTTTATAAAGACAAGTGTCTGGCGCAGTCGTTACATCGGTTACTGCTGCTACAAATAGCAGGTTATCAAGATTTTCTTGCGTTTGAACGTGGTGTTATAGTCGGCGCACGAGCGATGGCACACAGCATCTCCGAGGTAGCGATGAAGTGGGGATTTTCCCGTAAGACCATTTCACGAGTGCACCGTGAATATCAGAAATCCGGAAAAACATCAAATCCCCGACGTCGCTGCGGCCGGAAAAAGATCCTGAAAGAACGGGACCTACGACGACTGAAGAGAAAAATGTTCAAATTTGTGTGAAATCTTATGGGACTTAACTCCGAAGGTCATCAGTCCCTAAGCTTACACACTACTTAACCTAAATTATCCTAAGGACAAACACACACACCCGTGCCCGAGGGAGGTCTCGAACCTCCGCTGGGACCAGCCGCACAGTCCACGAGACTGAGGAGAATCGGTCGAATTGACGGAAGTGGAACCCTTCCGCAAATTCTTGCAGATTTCAATGCTGGGCCACCAACAAATGTCAGCGTGCGCACCATTCAACGAAACATCATCGATATGGGTGTTCGGAGACGATGGCCCTCTCGTGTATCTTGATGACTGCACGACACAAAACTTTGCGCCTTGCCAGGCCCCATTAACACCGACATTTGACTGTCGATGATTGGAAACATGTTGCTGGTCGGACAAGTCTCTTTTCAAATTGTATCGAGCACATGGACGTGTACGGGTACGGAGACAACCTCTCGAGTCGATGGAGCCTGCATGCCAGCAGGGGACTGTTCAAGCTGGTGGAGACGCTGTAATGGTGTGGGGCATGTGCAGGTAGAGTGATATGGGGCCCCTGATACGTCTAGTTACATCTCTGACAGGTGACACGTACGAAAGCATTCTGTCTAATCACCTGCATGAATTCATGTCCAGTGTGCATTCTGACGGACTTTGGCAATTCCAGCAGGACAATGCGACACCCTACGCGTCCAGAATTGCTACGAAGTGGCTCCAGGGACACTCTTCTTAGTTTCAACACTTCCGCTGGCCACCAAACACCCCAGACATGAACACCATTGAGCATATCTGGGGTGCCTTGGAACGTGCTGTTCAAAAGAGATCTCCAGCCCCTCGTACTGTTACGGATTTATGGACAGCCCTGCAGGATTCATGATGTTATTTCCCTCCAGCACTACTTCAGACGTTAGTCGAGTCCATGCCACGTCGTGTTGCAGCAGTTCTGCGAGCTCGCGGGGGTCCTACACAATGTTTGGCAGGTGTACCAGTTCCTTTGTCTCTAATACTCAACATAAAAGCAACGCTTATCGGGAAGAAACACACCTCCGTAGCCGAGGCCGCTAATGCACGCTTGTGCGTTGCCGCTCGATTCGGAGCGAAGCAAGTTCGAATCCTGGTCATGTAAAATTTTCACTTTTAGTATTTGGCCGGCAATGGAAGGAGAGGTGGTGAAGTAACTTGCTGATCACCAGTGTTTGCGCCAATGTCTTGGATTAAATTTCAAATCTCTCCGCAGTGCCTCACGAAGTCAGGGCATGTGACACTGTTGATACGTCAATCGGATGCGGACATCAAGCTCGGCGTCCCTCATGGAGGAGAGGACTAGGCCATGTGTCGGTACCGGGTTTCATCATCTCCCTTCCCATCACCCATAGCAACGCAACACTACACTGTACTGGCACTGATCACACGACACAGATACATACTTCACAACAAGGAGAGGGAAGACAACAGCAAACCAGCTCCACTACGACCTTGTACAGAAACAGCGTTGTAGGATTCCTGCATCTGACCCCATATGCTCTTTTTCTGAGTATGGGGCTACTTTGACTTTGATCTGGAAAAAGTGTGTCGGGACGTCAGACAGAAATGTCTCTAATTACAGTGTTACTGATTTCGCTGAAGATGATAGTTCAGTCATTTTTTTTTTTACTTTTTTCGTTGATTGGTTTACTGGAGTTGCCATTTAGTTAATTCAATCTAAATGTAAATTACAGCATAAAATAAGAACGAAGATAAAGCAAGATCACGATATAGAACAGTTCAGTTCTCTTTCCATTGAAAGAGAATTTTAAAATATACTAAACAAACTAATAACATACAATTTCAGAAGTTTTTCGCAAACAGAGAAGCAGTAATAGCTCCAAAACGTATTCAGTTTTAAGATTCGTCTATAAGTTGAAGTTTAATTATAGTTCCTCATGAAGTGGAAGGTCTCCATAAAAACAACACTCGTCATCATATCTGCTCCGAATTATGGGTACAATGCGAACACGTAGTGGACCTCCTTTCCAAATAGTTGATCACTATAACTACATGAATCTCTTTTCCTCGCACCCCTCTCTCTCTCCACCACCCCCTTCTTTTTCACTCAGTCTCTCTCTCTATCCCTCTCTCTGACACACACACACACACACACACACACACACACACACACACACACACACACGAACACACACACCTTACTGTATATAAAACATACAAAGTTTAAATTTTGCAGACGCTATATTGATTGTTTGCTTCTTCGCAGAATTCCGTGAATTTCTGCAGCAGTGTGAACGCGATATGAGACTTCCAAGAAGTCGAGAATCTGCAAACAAACAAACTCGTTCGGGCAGACCACTCCGCCAAATGTTTCAGTTTATTGACTAGCGGATCGGCGCGACTGCATCTCTCTTTCCGTGCGTTATCTGCCGTGATATGTTTTCCTGTGATGTCCTGCTGTTCATAGTCCGGCAAAACGTAATTTGTAGTCACGCTAATCGCACTTTCTTAACGCTTCGTGCTCCTGACCTACATGTATACTGCAAAGTGGGAGGAATTTTTTTTTTCAACATCCGCAGTTTCTCTATACTTACATTGCTACTCTGTCATAAAGGTATAACATATTTTATGTTTAAATCAGATCACGCTACAAGTATACAACATTTGTAAAGCTACCTTACACCAGGTGCGTTGCTACGTCGCCTATAGGGCACGTATACATGAAAACTCCCGTAACAATTTTGGAAGTTGTTACTGATTTTTTTAATTATTATTTTTTTTATAGCAGACCTACAGTCTCTAGTGGTCCATTACCGAGATATTTTATGTCCCAACATGTACTACAGACAACAAAAGAGACGTGAAATATGACGTTAGCGTATTGAATGGAAATATTTAGTGTTTTCAGACGAGTTCCCAATTAATCTTTTATGCAGTAAAGAAAGATTAGTATGGCATTGTTTTCTGTGAGACCTCGAGGGGTAGGTTCGCCTGCATAGCCAAAAAGGGGCTTCTCTCATAGCGTGCTGTGGCTTTTCTCCTCGTGGTAAGTGTACAAAATGTTTAAAATCCTCAACGTGCCAGGAGGCAGCAACTGTAACATACTCTTCGTGTAGAAAAACTAAAAAAACAGCCACATCTGTTGAAATAGTGCAAGGTTTGTTGACCCAAGTTTCGACGTCTTTACCATCGTCTTCTTGAGAAGCATCAATGATTAACACTGGTCGCATGATGGTGTGGAGCTACATATTCAACGTATCTCCACAACATCATGTAACCAGTTTTTATGATTGATCCTTCTGAAGAAGACGTTTCTAAAGACGTCGAAACCTGGGTCAAGGGGTTTTCAGTAACCCTTGTAGTATTGCAGCTGTTTTGGCTGTTTTTTCACATTTTTCCTACACCAATTGTATAAAGTGTGTCGGTTGAGTGTAGGTGCTTGTAACGGCTTTGAGTGTAGAGTGTGGTGTTTTGTCTGTGTGGTCTTTTAATGAGAGAAGAGAAGGGTGAAACCCTATGCCAGCACATACACTGTCTCAAAAAAAAAAAAAAAAAAAAAAAAAAATGGGGGGGGGGGGGGGTAGCACCCATATCGGGAGGAGGAAATGAAAAATATACGGGTTAAGACTACAAATTCGAGTCAAATTTACAAAGAACTTGAAAATATGAAGCCATTATGGGGTAAGACGTTGGATCCCTTCTCGCTTCGCCGGCCGGTGTGGCCTTGCGGTTCTAGGCGCTTCAGTCTGGAACCGCGTGACCGCTACGGTCGCAGGTTCGAATCCTGCCTCGGGCATGGATGTGTGTGATGTTCTTAGGTTAGTTAGGTTTAAGTAGTTCTAAGTTCTAGGGGACTGATGACTACAGATGTTAAGTCCCATAGTGCTCAGAGCCATTTGAACCTTCTCGCCTCGATGCATGAATTGATTCTGTTGGGAAGGGGCTCATAAAGCCGTTGTATTCTCTCCTGAGGCAAGCTGACTCACAACTGTTGTAACTGGTCCTTGATATTCTGAGTAACGACAATGGGACGGAGTTTGAGGTCCCAGCCGGTCCCACACATGTTCTATCGGGGACAGATCTGGGGATGTTGCTGGCCATGGGAGTACATCACGCACGTCACAATAAAGACACGTGCCACGTGTGAATGAGAATTTTCTTGTTGGAAAATGGCAACACGATTCTGTCGTACCACAAGGCGTCCGTAAAACACCGTTGGCCGATACAGTTCTCTCAGTCACCAGAAGCCGTGACCTGAAGTCATACCCGGTAGCTCTACACACCATGACGCCAGGACTTATACCGCTGCACCTGTCAAAAACATTGGAAGTGCGGAACCTCTTACCAGGTAGCCGCCATACTCGCCGGCAATGGTCATATGAGTGGTGCACAACAGAATGCTACGCCATTCATCAGCAGTCTGTGCTCCTCGGTCAAGGCGCCACGTCAAACGCAGCCGCTTGTGTTGTAGTGTTAACGGTGGTCTTTGCATGGGAAGGAAATTCCCTGGCCCGTTGCTGCTAGTCTCCAGCGAATGATGGGGAATGGCACAGACTGTTTGCAGGGATCCCATTACTTGTCCCCGGATGGCAGGTGCAGATGAGAATGAGTTACGATACACTTGGTACATAACAAGGCGATCCTTTGTTACGGTGGTTAGATGTGGTCAACCAAAATCTTGACGACGAGTATTTCCGCTCTCACGTTCCCATGCCATCAAACGTCGGGCCACTGCCACATCCGGACGTCCCACAAATCTGGATACTGCACTGGTCAACCAGCTGCCCACATGCAGACCCACAGTGAGACCGCCTTCAAACTCTGTCAGGTCTCGCACGAGTACACGGAATCTCCTTGTCCTTCCCAGTTATTACACAACATCTTACGCTAGCTACGCCCCTTATGTACCCTACCAGGTGTGGTAGCAACACTAAAAACGAACAACACCAATGCAATCTAGCGGCCGTTTACCTGTCGCAAAGAACAGCAGCTCTAATCATTTGCGTATTATCTGCGGGTATGTATACGTGTGCGAAGTTACATTGACATCAAAGCAGAATCACATGCCCTTACTCTAAGAGGCACTGCGAAAGGCTCTGGAATTTAATCCAGGGCAATAGTGTTAAGTCTGATGATAAGGAACTTTACGTCACCACCTACCCTCCCAGTTGCCAGCCAAATACTGGACGTGAAAATTTTTTCCACCACCGGGATTGCAGCCCTGACCGAGTAGAGCGCCACTGCATAGGCGTACCTTGGAGACCTCGGGTATGGACGGCGTGATGCTCTCAAACGTGTTACATGCTAACAGCAACTGGCGACGACATAACAAAGTACAATACTGGCCGTTAAAATTGCTACACCAAGAAGAAATGCAGATGATAAACGGGTATTCATTGGACAAATATATTATACTAGAACTGACATGTGATTACATTTTCACGCAGTTTGGGTGCATAGAGCCTGAAAAATCAGTACCTAGAACAACCACCTCTGGCCGTAATAACGGCCTTGATACGCCTGGGCATTGAGTCAAACAGAGCTTGGATGGCGTGTACAGGTACAGCTGCCCATGCAGCTTCAACACGATACCACAGTTCATCAAAAGTGGTGACTGGCATATTGTGACGAGCCAGTTGCTCGGCCACCATTGACCAGAGATCTGGACAATGTGGTTGCATGGGCAGCAGTCGAACATTTTCTGTATCCAGAAAGGCCCGTATGACCTGCAACATGCGGTCGTGCATTATCATGCTGAAATGAAGGGTTTCGCAGGGATCGAATGAAGGGTAGAGCCACGGGTCGTAACACATCTGAAATGTTACGTCCACTGTTCAAAGTGCCGCCAATGCGAACAAGAGGTGACCGAGACGTGTAACCAATGGCACCCCATACCATCACGCCGGGTGATACGCCAGTAAGGCGATGACGAATATACGCTTCCAATGTGCGTTCACCGCATTGTCACCAAACACGGAGGCGACCATCATGATGCTGTAAACAGAAGCTGGATTCATCCGAAAATATGATGTTTTATCATTCGTGCACCCAGGTTCGTCGTTGAGTACACCAAAGCACGCGCTCCTGACTGTGATGCAGCGTCAAGGGTAACCGCAGCCATGGTCTCCGAGCTGATATTCCATGCTGCTGCAAACGTCGTCGAACTGTTCGTGCAGTTGGTTTTTGTATTGCAAACGTCCCCATCTGTTGACTCAGGGATCGAGACGTGGCTGCACGATCCGTTACAGTCATGTGGATAAGATGCCTGTCATCTCGACTGCTAGTGATACGCGGCCGTTGGGATCCAGCACGGCGTTCCGTATTACCCTCCTGAACCCACCGATTCCATATTCTGCTAACAGTCACTGGATCTCGAGCAACGCGAGCAGAAATGTCGTGATACGATAAACCGCAATCGCGATAGGCTACAATCCGACCTTTATCGAAGTCGGAAACGTGATGGTACGCATTTCTCCTCCTTACACGAGGCATCACAACGTTTCACCAGGCAACGCCGGTCAACTGCTGTTCGTGTATGAGAAATCGGTTGGAATCTTTCCTCATGTCAGCACGTTGTAGGTGTCGCTACCGGTGCCAACCTTGTGTGAATGCCCTGAAAAGCTAATCATTTGCATATCAGAGCATCTTCTTCCTGTCGGTTAAATTTCGTGTCTGTAGGGAAGACACAGGCAGCTGCTCATCCATTGCAGTGTCAATAGTGAATAAGAAAAAGCAAAAAAAAGTACAGCTGCGCCTTCTGGTCTTAATGGGCTAACCGGGGCGAACGACAGCCGTGTCATCTTCTGCGAATGGCGCCATTGGATGCGGTATAACGGGCCTTGGGTTCAGCACACGCACACGCACAAAAAGCCCATCAAAAAGGCGTTGTTTTTTGTACACCCTCTTGAAATGTAATAACAGAAAATGCGATTACGGTATATAAAAATGTTGCTTCCGCAAGCATCAGGTAACCTGTAGCCTAGTTACTGCTGGTAAAAAACGAAATTCAGTTTCTGTTGCAGTAAGCTATCTGCATACAGAGTTGCGCTACGGATCACCAAATAAGAGAATTTAACTGTGGTAGTCAACTCACGGGCAGGACATTTTCTCTGAGCAATTATGGTAATAAATTTTTGAACGAAGTTATAAAAACCTCACGATTTGCTCATTTGGAGATTTAGTATTATACGCTGTCCAGTAAGATTAATATTTCCATCTATCAAAAGCCTGAATAACCTCATTTGCAGCGCGGACGGCTGCATGAGGTGCAGGAAGAGTGTCAGTGAGGTTCTGAAAGGTACCGACAAGAACGTGGGCCACGCCAAGTCCAGTGCCCTGGCCATCTGCGCTATGTTCCTCGTTTTAAGATTCATGGCGCGAGCAGCCCTATCGAGGTGGTGGTGGTAAGTTCCTATGGGACCTTACTGCTGAGGTCATGGTCCCTAGGCTTACACACTACTTAATCTAACTTAAACTAACTTACGCTAACGACTACACACACACCCATGGCCGAAGACGGCCTCGGACCTCCGACGGGGGGAGCCGAGCGAACCGTGGCAAAGGGGCCTCTGACAGCGCGTCTACCCCGTGCGGACCGATCGAGGTGTTTCCATAGATTCTCGACTGGATTAAATCGGTCGAGTTTGGTAGCCAGGGAAGTACGATAAACTCATCCTGGTGCTGTTCGAACAATGCACGTACACTGCGAACTGCGTGACACGTTGCGTTGTACTGCTGGCAGATGCCACTGTGACCACGAAAAGCGAACTGTACGTAGGAGTGGATATGGTCCCCAAGGATAGATACATACTTCTGTTGATCAACTGTGCCTTCCCGAGTGACGAGGTCGCCCAGGAAATGCCGTCCGACCTCGACCCTTCCGATGATTGTGCAGGGTGTTTTCTTTCAGATATTTCGTGCCGTACTCGCCAACGGCCATCTTTAGGATGGAGCAGAAAACGTGCAGTAACGTTCGCTGAACGTCGTTGAGGAAACACTGTTGGTAGGCGCTTGGTTCATCTGGGCGATCACTTGCTCAACACTCGCCCGTCTATTCTCCCGCACACATCTCCGCAGCACTCGTTCACCCCTGTCATCACGGTTACCTCGCCTCCGGTTTTGGATAGCGTCATTTTACCGTGCACATTATGCTCTAACCACGGCAGCACGCGATCAGTTTCAGGAACGCTGCCATCCTTGATCCCAAAGCCAACGATCATTCCCCTTTGGACGTCATATGAATCGCTCCATTTCCGCATTACAAAAACGACTGTACTGTTTTCTGCGTCCCTTCCCCTCCCCGTCCCCCCCCCACCCCTCCTACGACATGCTTTTTACACCCTCCACTGACAGTGCTGCTACCTGCCGGCGGTGGTCACATTGATGTGACTGGACTGTGTATTTTATACTGTGAAAATAAATATTGCTACGTGTATACCTTTCCCGAAGCCTCCAAAGTATTGTGTGTATGTTCACATGGGTACACTACTGAACAAAGTACCTCAGGTTCAAATGGCTCTGAGCACTATGGGACTCAACTGCTGAGGCCATTAGTCCCCTAGAACTTAGAACTAGTTAAACCTAACTAACCTAAGGACATCACAAACATCCATGCCCGAGGCAGGATTCGAACCTGCGACCGTAGCGGTCTCGCGGTTCCAGACTGCAGCGCCTTTAACCGCACGGCCACTTCGGCCGGCAAAGTACCTCAGGTTGCTGGTTTGTTACCCGTGTATCCTTATCGTAGAAGTAAATTATTTTTTATGCGAAACTCCGTAACAGATGATACATAACAAAGAAGTTAGCTAGTTTGTATCCGTGAGACTAATCTTGACTACATCGGGTCTAGAGTCCGACCACTGAATGGCATTACTACTAGATTTGTTTAAGATACATATATTAGTAAACGATTTAATGTATCGAAGTGCGAAACAATGTTGTATTTATTACTTAAGCTTACATATTTATATTCGAAGGACGAGGGATAAATGAATCATAGAGCAAATAATTGAAGACTTAGGTTTCAAGTGCTACTCTGAGACGAAAAGGTTGGCACAGGAGAGGAATTCGTGGCGGGTCACATCAAACCAGCCAGAAGACTGGCGATTCATAAAAAAGGTCCTAAAATTATCATTTAGCTTTCGAAGAATAAAGCAGCAGGAATTGTGGACATTATAAGCATGTTCAACACAGAATACTTTCCAGTTGCTTATCCACGTGATTGGGCTTGCGTCCTCACCGCCTGCGCAGAACATTCCAGCCAGGAAAAGGCGCACAGGCTGGGCGCACCTGCTGCTGAGAGGAAAACCGACGCTTCGGCAGTCCACAGGTAGGACCGAAAAATTACATAAGTTGAGTAAGCAAACACAGAAATGAAAGACGCTCCACTAAGTAAAAATAACAGGAAGACTAACTCCTAAGAATGATAGACACAGTCAGTGCGCTACGCCACAAGAGCACTTCCTATTCTACCCTCAGAGTAGACATGCGGTGATCCTGGAGGAGGGAACCGGTCATAGGGATTTCGATCTTCCCTCTCAAATAATATTTTAAGAGAAGTACTTACATTCCTACGTCCGTCTCCATAGCTGAGTGGTCAGAGTATCAGATTCCAAAGTGGATCACCCGGGTTCGATTTCCGGTACGCGCACGGACTTTTCGTCAGTGAGAGGACTGGTATAGGGTGCACTGGGCCTCATCGTACCGAATTCTCTTATTATTTTTTCCAGAAGAACAAAAGTGACAAAAGGTTCATGAAACCACAGGTAGAGCCAGAGCCAGAAAACCAAACCAGTAACGAAAATCAGAAGTCGAAATATCCTCTAAAAAAGAGAGAGAGAGAATGAGAGCAGATTTCTCGAACATAAGCAGAAACGAGTGAAATAAACAACATTCCTTATCTACAAGCTAGCGTCACTACAATCTTCAGACCTGTATTCAGGCTTTAGTGCCAGGTGAAATTTTTGTCTTTAAATCAGTTGAAGAGTTGGAATGGAAAGCCTCCTAAATGTCAGATCTGACATTTGCCAGGAGACTGGAACAACAATATATCTCTGTTTGCACATAACTGAATTGTATCCAAGAAACTGCTGCTCACCACACCATCGCCAAAAATAATGGGACAAATTAGGAGTTCTAAGTACCATTCCAAGAAACCGAATGGTTACAGGTGCCAGTCAATAAGTTTAAGAAGTTGATTCTTGCAAAAAAGGAAACGGCAACCAGCCGCTGTTAATAACGCTTTTTGTGTGCAAAAATAGCGGCGTCACTGGTTCATCTTCAGACGGCTGCTCACGTTTCTATTACATTTGTCGTTGCTTGTACTGTATTAGTTGTTGGCTGTTTTTTTTTTTTAACCAACTAAAGTAAACAACAACAAATGTAATACCAACGCGAACAGCCGTTTGTTCGGAACCGGTAATGGCGCTATTTGTGTAAATAAATAGCATTGTTAATAGTGGTTGGTTGCTGTTTTTTTCTCTAAAAGAATCAGTTTGTTATGTACACAGCCATGGACTCAAGAATGTCCGATTTCGACAAAACTACAGGAAGAAAGTTTTTGTTCCAAGTTCTATTAACACTCCGATATTACGTTTTTTTGTAATATTAAAAGAGCATAAATACAGCCATAGGTTTTTTGACGAGTAGAACTGTCACAAAAAAAAAAAAAAAAAAAAAAACAAACTTCCCTCATCTTTTAAGTTTCGGGACTCCAGAAGAAAGAACAACTTGGCACAAAAACGATGCGCCATGTACTAACGCATGACACCTAGATGAAGTGTAAGGGCATCCCACAGAGTACCGAGAACACAACAGCATTAAAAACGTGTTCTGTGAAAAGAACGTTTCCCGTTTCCAGTCTTCCATTGTGTGCCGCAAATTTCGGACGGACCCTTTTTGAAAGCTCTAGATAATCAAATTGAAACATCTTGGAAGATATTCTTAAGTGATGTACTGAGCATTGATGTACACAGTGATTCTGGTGCTCCTACCGATTTGCTTTATGCAACCTGCAGTACGTCTGTATCAGAAACAGTATCCAGTACTTAAGCTTTCGTAAATGTTTCAGAAGCTTTATAACGGAAAGTTGTTATTTCTACACATCCGATTTTGATGTCTCCTTTCAGTTTCGTTGTTTCTGATGGTGAAACACGCTTTATAAGGCAACTTTTCTCACCATTTACGAAAGACTAAGTACCATAAACGGAATAAAGTTAGGGAGACATCCAAAACCTGTATGATTACACCGCTAATTACACGAAGGTAGATCGGAGACACTTGTATAAGTATGACAGAAGTAAGGTGTATCTTGATCCAAAAACACAGTTTAACTCATGGCCAATTCTCGCTTGTATTTTTTACATTAAGATTCCATTTGCTAACATTCACCCAAACGTCTGAGAGGGAAGTTATATCAATTACGTCGCTGCCGCCTGTCAGGATGACGTTCCTAATATTGATATAGCGTGGGATGCATAAAATGAATCGGTAGGGGCAGTTTATTTTGAAACATTTCATATGTTTTTTTTCTGTTATTACCAGTATTAAAATCGTAAACATGTGTGGTGCACTAAAAGTTTGGCTGATGGACGGCAACTCCCCCCCCCCTTCCCCCGCCCCCCTTCAGTGTTAAATTCTGGGTCCACACCGTCGGAGAAAGACAAGGTTCAAAAAAATGGTTCAAATGGCTCTGAGCACTATGGGACTTAACTTCTGAGGTCACCAGTCCCCTAGAACTAAGAACTACTTAAACCTAACTAACCTAAGGACATCACACACATCCATGCCCGAGGCAGGATTCGAACCTGCGACCGTAGCGGTCGCGCGGTTCCAGACTGTAGCGCCTAGAATCGCTCGGCCACCCCGGCCGGCGCGAAAGACAAGATTACAAGGTTAGAGCCCCAGCCTGGCACACAATTTTAATCTGCCAGGAAGTTTCGAATCAGCACACACTCCGCTGAAGACTGAAGGATACTTTCCGGGTGGATTCAGTACTATATTAAATGTAAGCCGTTAAAATGAGAAACAATGCTCAGTAATTCTTACTCCGTTACATTTTTTCTTTGTACATACACACTGATGTAGTTGACAACATTAGGACATCATAGCGTGAGACTTGACGTAATCTGTGATGATATCGCAGTGTCTAACGTAGACGGAGACGAGCGAGATGGGGAGTTTCCTCGTTGGGCGGACGAAACAAGTGGCCCGCTGTGTGACAGATAATGAGGCCCTCCAGCGCTAACAACGGGCCCAATTTGCGTCACTCCCGAGGGCGCCATTAAACGAGACGTGGCTAGGCGGCTTACATTGTCCGCTGCTGAGCGTTCTCAGCCAGCGAGAGGCTTTTGTCGGCGGCACTGGAATTCACAGGAAGGTGCGGGGCATACCGTAGCGAGTGTTTTCCGCCTCCAGCGCACGAGTGAGGTGCGAAGGAAGGAACACGTAAGCCTCGTTTCTGTCTTCTGACGGATTTGGTGCTGCCTGCCACGACTTCCTCTCCAACTCAAGTAGCACTTACACCCAAGGTCCTCAATTAAACTGACGGAAAAAATAATTAATATAGAATAATGAAATTTCGGGAATACATTTGTGTAACATATTTCATTGCTTGATGTAGCAAGATCTCAGATTAAGCGCGAGATAAGCCATTGCAAATGCGAAATGTTAGTATATTAATAACCGGTATAAACGCCAGAATGTTGAATGCAAGTATGCAGACGTGTATGCATTTTGTTGCACAGGTGCTGGATGTCAGTTTGTGGGATGGAGCTCCATGCCTGTTGCATTTGATCGGTCAACATAGGGACGGTTAATGCTGTTGGTGGATGACGCTGGAGTTGTCGTCCAATGACGTCCCATATGTGCTCGATTGGAGACAGAACTGGTGATCGAGAAAACCAAGGCAACATATCGAAACTCTGTAGAACTTATCGGGCTACAACAGAGGCATGTGGGCGAGTGTTATCCTGTTGGAAAACACCGCCTGCAATGTTGTTCTTGAATGGCAGCGCAACTAAAGTCTCAAATGGCGGTGATCTGCGGTCAGTGGATGCACGCTACACGGCGACTTTCTCGGAGCTGTCGTTGAAGTAACGTATTTGTAACAGTTAGTTGCGTTACTGCGGCGATAACTGTTGCTCAAATTGCTGCTGCAGATGCAGTACGATGCGCCAGACCATACGCCGAACACGATGGTCTTGGTCTTCCCTCTCGGTAGTGCCACGTGGTCGTCTGTAGCCCGGTCCTCTTGCGACGGTACATTATCGTGATCACCGTTGCCAGCAATCAAGTACAGTGGCTGCATTCCTACCAAGTCATTCTGCAGTATCCCAGGAGGAACTTCTAGTTTCACGTAGCCTTATTACGCGACCTCGTCAAAACTCAGTGAGGTGCTAATATCGGCGTCTTTGTGCCTTAAAGGCATTCTTGACTAAATCAACTGAACACGTCCAATCTCAAATGTAACTGACGCTCAACATCGCTACAGCGTTTATTTAAAGCAAACTTGATTTGCATCGTCAAAGCGGCGCTAGTAGCGTCACTGTTACGCGACTGGCACGAAATTGGAACAGGAATCATCTCTCAGATGTAGAAACACACCTACCAACTTTCGCTGTGTTGCACAACCCCGCATGGATGTTGCGATTCTTTTCCGTCACTGTATTTGTTCTCTGTCCACAGTTAGGAACGGTAAACAGTTGTGCCCACAAAGGACGCCACACTCCAGCTAGTATCCAGAATGGCGCCACATAGCGCAGTTAGGGTCGATCAGCTGCCACATAGGCAGGGCACTTTATTTTAATAGAAACCACATTATGTTTCCATCATGTAGCCATAAACTTAATCAAAATAACTAGAACGCATACTGGCGCTCGTGTAGCGTTCCTATATTGAAGCACCATCTGCAGGATAACGGTGTGTTTGCATGTATTAAATAATTTTAAATATCGGATAAAACGTTGCGTGCACAGTGACATAACGCATGCAAATAACGTCCATAAGGATTCTATATGCCTGTTGTTCGAAAAACGTGTGCAAATGAAATGGATAGTTAAAGTTATATTGGAGATTACAATTATTCAATTCCAAGCTAGTTGAAGAAAAAATAGGATGAAATTGTGGAAAGGAAGTAGATAAAATCATGCCATACAAAAATAAAGACTGAAATACAACCGCAGAAGACGAAAGCAAAGTATGCCGCAGGACATATCAATCGTAGATTATTAAAACTTGGTAAAATTTACGATTGCACTAGGGTGTAAAAGAGGGCATTTTGTACGTAATAAGTTATGTAAAATACCATTGCAGATGTAATACTTGTTATTAACTAATGAATAACCTATAAATTATGATTTACTTTGAATAAAATGTGGAGTAATAAACTTTGCGATGGTTTAATAGCAATGTAACCCCCCCCCCCCCCATTTAGTGTTATTGGGCTCAACAGGAAAGCAAAAGTGAAAAACTTAATGAATGATAAAATAATCTCACTATCTGTTACTGCATAAGTTTCATGCAACTATCGTGGATCGATAACTTGCATTTTCGCTCCTACTTGTAAAAAACGAAGTCTACTTTCTTCGATAGATATCTATTACTTCTCGTCTTTTGATAGAGATATAATACAGAAAATTACATTCAATTAAGATAGACTTTATTACTCATTGTCAGAAAGAATTTTTTTTGTTCTTCGATTTCCTTTCATTGTCTCTCACACCCTTTAAATCATATTTCAGAATTCATACTCATTTCTGCAAATAATGGCCTTTAACTCGGGAACACTTGCCTATTTCTCCGCTACGGCGTGGTAGGGGCCTGCACGCGGCTTACAAATCGTCCGATCTATCCGCTGATATAGGTGGGCCTATATCTGCCGCCACAGAAGGCGACACGGGAGATTAAACTCATATAGGGATTTCCATTAGCACGACCTTGGTTCTCTGCCAGGCCACTTGGGTGCTGCTGGTTTATCAATCCTTTATCATCTAGTTTTCTTATTGGATGATTTAAAGTCTTCCACACTTTTTTTTATTTCGTAGCAAACGGAACCTGGTTTCATCGCATGGTGTTTCTGATTGTGACTTCGTGTGTGTATTGCACTCTGAGTTACATTGTAAACATGTTCGTATTGTGCTTGATTTCTGCTCAAATCCATAATACTGGGCGGAGTAAATGATTTCGTTTATGTTTTGTTTCACATAAAACAGAAGCTGGTTTCGCCACATGGTGTCTGTGGACTTACGTATATTTTTTATTGCTTACGAATCCATGTGTGAACTGCTCACTTTAAAATTATTGTAGGTATGTTGCTTTTGTTCTACTTTATTTTTGTTCGCATCTGTTTCCCATACTTTCTCGCAATTAATGAAGGCCACCGGAATTTTCTTTGCGGTGAGAGGACCATTCTAATACATTGATGTGTGCTATAGTGTGTTGTTTGTAGTACCCGTTAATTACGTGAAAACACATTTACGTAACTACTGTTGCATTTTTAGCATTTGCAAGAAAGAATGCTGTAGTTATTAAGACTACAAAGCGTACTCATCTACATCTACATCTGATCTCTGCAAGTAGTCACTCAGTGGCAATAAGCAACACCATTCAAAGCAGATTTACATGCTAATTCCGTGACAAGATGCAATAAAGTTGAATGCCATTTCTGTCAAGAGCTGCTAACATGGAGCAATATACTTAGCAACGCATTTAAATCGAGCAGTTTACACACGGATTGGTAAGCAGTACTTAACAGACATGAGTCCACAGAATACCATGCGACGAAACAAGCTTCTGTTTTATATGAAACAAAAACAAATATGGGGTCATTTGCCCCACCCAATGTTGGATTATAGATACGAGAAAAAATTAAGCAGAATGCGAGCAAAATATTTAGAATGCAATTCAAAGAGTGCAATACGCACAAGAAGGTCCTAATCAGTAAAGGAATGCGGCGAAACCAACTTCTATGTCGTGTCACATCAGATGATTTTTAGGTTTTGACAAGTGCTACGTGGAATTATTTGCACCTGATGATGGGCGCACTATCGAAATTGCAATATTAGTTTTCACAAATAAATGATTTTATAGTCAAAATATGACCATGATATCATTTACAAAATTTTACATGACTATGAACCACAGCTACGAGAAATTAATATTAGGTTTTGATTTAGACTCCTCGAATATACTACTTACAAGGGAACCTCCCCATCGCACCCCCCTCAGATTTAGTTATAAGTTGGCACAGTGGATAGGCCTTGAAAAACTGAACACATATCAATTGCGAAAACAGGAAGAAGTTGTGTGGAACTGTGAAAAAATAAACAAAATATACAAACTGAGTAGTTCAACGGAACACAGGCAACATAAAGGACGATGGGAACGCAGGAGTGCCGTGGTCTCGTGGTAACGTGAGCAGCTGCGGAACGAAAGGTCCTTGGTTCAAATCTTCCATCGAGTGAAAAGTTTAATTTGTTATTTTCAGTTTATGTGACAAACTGTTATGTTTCATCACCTTTTTGGGAGTGATTATCACATTCACAAGAAAACCTAAATCGGGCAAGGTAGAAGAATCTTTTTACCCATTCGCCTAGTGTACAAGTTAGGTGGGTCGACAACATATTCCTGTCATGTGACGCACATGCCGTCACCAGTGTCGTATAGAATATATCAGATGTGTTTTCCTGTGAAGGAATCGGTTGACCTATGACCTTGCGATCAAATGTTTTCTGTTCCCATTGGAGAGGCACGTCCTTTCGTCTACTAATCGCACGGTTTTGCGATGCGGTCGCAAAACACAGACACTAAACTTATTACAGTGAACAGAGATGTCAATGAACGAACGGATAGATAATAACTATACAAAAATAAAGAAAGTAAAATTTTCAGTCGAGGGAAGACTTGAACCAAGGACCTCTCATTCTGCAGCTGCTCACGCTACCACTGGACCACGGCGCTCCTAAGCTCATATTGTCCGTTATGATGCTTATGTGGCCCATGGACTACTCAGTTTGTATATTTTGCTTATTTTTTCACAGTTCCACACAACTTCTTCCTGTTTTCTCAATTGATCTGTGTTCAGTTTATCAAGGCCTATCCACTGTGCCAACTTATAACTAAATCTGAGGGGGGTGCGATGGGGAGGTTCCCTTGTTAGTAAACTCACAAAAACTTTTTCAAGTACAAACATTTCCACCAGAATTCGAGGCTCGTAGGTTCATCCATAAAGTATAAATGAAAAAAATATTATCATCTAATACTTCTATTTCGCAAAGCAAGAAAACTGATTTTCGCGCCAAATCTGCCCGTATTCGAAGTTCACTGTCAGACCACTAGGAACGCTACTGTAGTTCTGTTTCTGTATAGTAAAACGGGCCTTTGGTGTTCTGTCGATATCCATCAGTTCCAGTTATCACACCTGTTCCAGTTGCAGTTATCAACGAGGCACCAACAAGCATCATGACGTTGCCACAGTCACTATCGAGTGTTGCAGTGTATATCCATGGACTGAACTTGATGCCGTCCATCAACTTTTCTGGGCTTTTGGACTTGATGGGGCGTTACAGTTTTTGCAATGAAGGCACAGAGGCACGTGGACATCTTGCACAGACGGCTGTTGCAGGATTATGATCACCCAAATTTTGCCAAAGTTGTTTCGATTACGCTGCAGAAGTTTCACTGTGAACCCCTTACAGACCCTCCATTCAGTTCCGATCTCTCCTCGTGAGATTTCCTTATTTTTGGAGCCCTGAAGAAACATCTGAGGCTGTCGATCTACTTCGGATGAAGAGGTAAGCTCCTGTGTACAGTCATGGTACAGTGGGCTACTGCAGACAATTTTCCAAGAGCGTACCGACCGTCTTGTCTGACCGCGGGATAAATATATTTACAGTTGTGTCGATTACTTTAGAAGTAATAAACAGGTTAGTTACTTTTTTAAGATATTCATATTTCCTCACTCGCTATGCGCAAACGATTAATCCTACAGAAAAAATGAACAAGACTTTTTTTTGTAGGAAAGATAATATTAAATTTTGTATTGGGATACGTTTTTGCTGGAGGTCACAGTTTTCGTTTACTCAAGAGAAACGTACAACTGTGACCTTCGAAAACTCGACAGCTGTAGTCCACAGCGAAGACCTATCCCAGCACAGAATTTTACTGGATTAGATTTTCTACAAAAACGCCCAGTTCATTTTTTGTGTAGGACTAATAGTTTGTTTGTAGCGCAGCGAGCATGAAAATATGAAAATTTTGCCCGTGGATTTTGAAGGCATTGCGGGGTCCATAAAACTATAGGTAGCGGCAGCTGAATCACCCTCAAATGAAAGATGGATTAGCAGCGAAAGACAAGTAAACTGGAAAGTGTTTCTGGCGTTACATTCAGTATTAGGAAACATAGGAGAGTGCAATACTAGACGACCGAAGAAAACATTGGGAAGTAATAGACATTCCATCTGTATGATCGAATACAGAGGCAGCAAGCACAATGGTACACGTGGCAGTGTTTTACGCCGTAAAAATGCTGTGTAGGCAGACACTGATAACTGTAGCAGTCCTACCTTGTGTCCACAGTCTAGATAGGGTTCTATGGGACATAAGTCCCGTGGGGATGAAATGTTTGCCTCCCTGCAATCAAGCCACATTCCACGGCTTACTGTCTGGTGCAAGCCTCGTTCAGTTCTTCCAGGCGAGTATGTTTCACTCATATCACTATATGTATGTCAACATCTACATCTGTACTCTGCAAACCGTAGTGAAACGCATAGCCGAAGGTACTTCCATCGTACAACGTGTAAGGATCTCTTTCCATTCCATTAGCTTATAGAGCGCGAGAAGAATGATTGCTTAAATGCCTCTGTGCGCTTCGTAGCTGCCACGGCCTTTCCAGACAGCAATGAATAAATACACCATGCACACGCTAAAATTCGAATTATTTACAGGACTTATTTTGCAAGTTTTCTATCACTTCCGAGTTTATGGAGTGGCAATTTTCATACGCAGCAGTTCACACTAACTCGTAACTGATAGAGCGGTAACAACCTCTGCCGAATGTGTTGCAGAAAGACAATAACTGTCAGTCGCGTGTGGTGCGGGTAGCGTCTATTCTGCTCAATAGGCGCCGCGAGAAACGCATTTAGGAAGTTCGTACTTTACATCGTTTCAGTCACCTGAAAGTAACCTGTCGGTGGATAGTGCAACAAGAGTTACTACAATGACTGCATCAGTAACTGATCAAGTGACTACAATTATGAACGGGGAAAAGTGTGATGTTGCTGTAAAACACCTTGGTCTATCAGCCCATTTATGCCAAATAATAAAAGTAAAATCGATATGGTAAAATTCCCTAATGTGCTAGCTTACAAAAGACGTTTATCAGAAATCAAAATACAAGATTTTTCAAAATAACTAGCAAATTAAAGATAAGATGATCTGTAAGAGAAACCAATATAAATGCGAATTTCTCTAAATTCTCGCATTATTTAAATTTACCGGAGTGGCCGTGCGGTTCTAGGCGCTACAGTATGGAGCCGAGTGACCGCTACGGTCGCAGGTTCGAATCCTGCCTCGGGCATGGATGTGTGTGATGTCCTTAGGTTAGTTAGGTTTAATTAGTTCTAAGTTCTAGGCGACTGATGACCTCAGAAGATAAGTCGCATAGTGCTCAGAGTCATTTAAATTGAACTTTAAGAAGACATTTCTCAGAGTATCCATTTCAGCATCACTGTCTCACAAAAATAAAAGGATAACCGCAGGTATTAAGAAGTTCTCCCAAACCGTTAAATACCTCAGTTCCTCGAAAAAGAGAGTAATGAGCCAGAGTCCCTGAATTTCTGGCGTAGGTACAAAAAATTTGCAGCCAGGTGCTGATTGCTGTAAAAAGTTATATAATGACGAAAGAATACATAAAGCAGAGAATGAAAGCAAAACAGTCTGGGAAGTCGTAAAAACGGAAACAGAAAGAGACAAACAAATGTATAATGACATAATGATGAGCGAGGAAGATAAAGAATGATCCACACCGAGAAAATATAAAAATGCGGTAAATGAAGCAGGCAAAGGGAAATACAACCGTCTAAAAAATCTAATTCACAGGAAGTGCAAAATTGCTAAGCAGGAATGGCTAGAGAACGAATGTAAGGATTTTGCATACATCACTAGGTGAAAGATAGATACTTCCTACAGGAAAATTAAAGAGACCTTTGGAGAAAAGAGAAGCAGCTGTATGAGCATTAAGGGCTCAGATGGAAAACCACTCCTAAGCAAAGAAGGGAAAGCTGAAACGTGAAGGAGTATATATAGGGTCTGTATAGCGGTCGTGGATTGGCACTGGCAATATTATAGAAACAGAAGAGGACGTAGATGAAGATGAGATGCGAGACGTGATACTGCGAGAAGAATTTGACACAGCACTGAAAGATCTAAGTCGGAAAAAGGCCGCAGAAGTAACGACATTCCGTCAGAACTACTGACAGCGTTCGGAGAGCCAGCCATGACCAGACTTTTCCATCTGGTGTGCAAGATGGATGAGACAGTTGAATTACCCTCAGACTTCAAGAAGAATATAGTAATTCCAATTCCAAAGAAAGCAGTTGTTGTCAGGTGTGAATATTACCGAAATATGGTCATGGTTGCAAAATGCTAAATATTACCGAAATATTGGTTTAATAAGTAATGGTTGCAAAATGCTAACACGAAGTTTTTACAGATGAATGGAAACATTGGTAGAAGCCGACCTCGGGGGAGATCAGTTTGGATTCTGGAGAAATGTAGGAACACATGAGGCAGTACTGACCCTACGACTTATCCTAGAAGATAGGTTGAGGAAAGGCAAATCTAAGTCTACGACGTTTGTAGATTTAGAAATAGCTTTTGACGATGCTGACTGGAATATTCCCTTCGAAATTCTGAAGGCAGCAGAAGTAAAATGCAGGGAATGAAAGGCTATTTACAACTTGTAAAAAAACAAAACGGCAGTTACAAGAGTCGAGGTGCATGAAAAGGAAGGGAGTGAGACAGTGTTATGGCCAGTTCCCGATCTTATTCAATCTGTACGTTCATCAAGCAGAAAAGGAAACCAAAGAAATATTTGGAATAGGAATTATGGTTCAAGGAGACTAAGTAAAAACTTTGAGGTTTGCCAATGATATTGTAATTCTGTCACAGACGCCAAAGGTCTTGGAAGAGCAGTTGTACGGAATGGACAGTTTCTTGAAGGAGGATATAAGATGAACATCAACAAAAGCAAAACAAGGAGAATGGAATTTAGTCTAATTAAATAAGGTGATGCTGAGGGAATTAATTAGGAAACGAAACACTTAAAGTAGGAGAGGAATTTTGTTATTTGAGCAACAAAATAACTAAGGATAGGCGAAATAGAGAGAATGTAAAATGTAGACTGGCAATAGCAAGAAAAGCGTTTCTGCAGAAGAGAAAATTCTTAACACGGAATATAGATTTAAGCGTCAGGAAGTCTTTTACGAAAGAATTTGTATGGAGGTGAAACATGGAGATAAACAGTTTAAATAAAAAGAGAATAAGATCTTTTGAAATGTCGTGCTACCGAAGAATGCTAAAGGTTAGATGGGTAGATCACGTAACTAATGAGGAGGTACTGGACGGAGCAGAGGAGAAAAGAAATTTTTGGCACAACCTGACTAGGAGAAGGGATAGGTCGAAAGCACACTTTCTGAGACATCAAAGGATCACCAATTTAGTACTGGAGGTGAGTGTGGGGGGTAGAAATCGCAGAGGGAGACAAAGAGATGAAAACAGTAAGCAGATCCAGAAAGAGACAGGTTGCAGTAGTTATCCGGAGATGAAGAGGTTTGCACGTGAAACAGTATCACGGAGAGCTGCTTCAAATCAGTCTCTATGTGAACGAGTGTGTTTCAAGTATTGCAGAGAAGTTACAGCAAAAATTCAGTAAAGATGTACAAAAACTTAAACATAAAGTCAGTAGGCTTAGACGAAGTACCAATGTGTGTACCGAAACAACGCATAGACAGTATACAAGCTCCCTTAACAAACATAAACCGAGCGAGATGGCGCAGTGTTTAGCACACTGGACTCGCATTCGGGAGGACGACGGTTCAAATCCGCGTCCGGCCATCCTGATTTAGGCTTTCCGTGATTTCCTAAATCACTTCAGGCAAATGCCGGGATGGTTCCTTTGAAAGGGCTCGCCGACTTCCTTCCCTAATCTGATGAGACAGACGAGCTTGCTGTTTGGTCCCCTCCCCCAAATCAACCAACTAACCGACAGTAAACAAACCTTTCACATCAGGGAAATTTCTAGAATATTTAAAACAGGCAAGTGTGGTATCTCTGCTAAAGAAAAGTAACGCAGAAGACATTTACCAGTCCATTCCCCAACTGTCACCATTCTCAAAAATAATGGATTCAATTATGAAAGACAGATTAATTAATAAGTTACTTGATACATACAACATTTTAAATGAATTATTCTTTCGTTTCCGAAGTGGTAGAAGTATGGAATCAGCCATAGTAGAAATCACAAAAGTGACACTTGATGCTCTTGACAAAGATGAGCGTGTCACGGGAATATTTTTAGATCTTTCAAAGGCTTTTGATACTGTTCATCCCTAAGTAAGCTAGACGCATTAGGAATAAGAGGAGAGCTAATAACTGGTACCCATGATACCCCGCACATGGTGTACAAAGAGCAGAGATAATACATATCTCAACTAAGTCTAAAGTTTTAGTAAAACACTTATAAGAGCCAAAATACATTAAAACTTATAAGAGCCAAAATACATTAAAACAAGAGTTCCTCAGTGTAGCATTTTACGACCAGTACTGTTCCTGATTTACACCAATTATTTTCCCATTAGTGTTAGGCAGCAATATTACAGTCGCTGACGAGACAAGAGAACTCCTTGTAAAGAAAGAAAATGAAAGCCTTAAGGAAGTTTGCAATTGGTCAATAAGCAATAGAGAGACACTGAATATATAGAAAGCAAATGCTATGAATTTCAATTTGAAGAGGGAGAATGACACTACTAATTTAAATGTAGATGGCACGTCTATAGACAGTGTAACAAACACAATATTTCTAGGAATGAACGCTGATTCTCGGTTGAAGTGATGTGAAAACGCAAAGATACTTGCAAGCAGAATGTCATCAGCATGTTATGCCTTTAGACACTTGTCATCAGTGTGTAACAGCCGGTGTCTTTTACCTACATACTATCCATATGTACACCCTGTTCGTAGCTATGGCATTCTTCTCTGGAGATCAGATGCACAAAATATGAACACAGCTTTCAGACTGCAGAAAAGGGCCATAAGAATAATAAAGAAAAATAGCAGTCGAGCTCATTGTAAACATCTGTTCCAAACAGCGAGGATTTTAAGAGCACCGTCTGAGTACATTTACCAAAAAGTTGTACAAATCAAAAATAACATGAGTAATTACTGTACAAACAGCTCTACTCATGACCATGGAACAAGATCTAGGTCGAACTCACATTTTCTACCAACGAATAAAACTGTACAATAAATGACCAATGAAAAGTAAAGAAATTTCTAAACCAAATATATTTAAAATGGCAGTCAAAAAGTACCTGCTAAACTGAACATTCTCTACAATGAAGGGCTATTTAGATAGCACACAGTAGAGGTTTGTTAAAAAAATATAACAGAAGTAAATATAAAACATCTAACATTCCAAATAACTCTTTCCCACTACATTTTCTTCCTTCTTTTTTCCTTTTCTGGAAAAACTTACGCCCAAAGCTATGCAGTATACACACATCCAAAAAAGTTTTGCGTCACCTGGGTTCCCAGAGTTCCGGAACCTGTACAGAAAATTGGAATAGAACTCAACATCATTTCCGCCCTTTTTACTGCTCATGAGAACCACACATTGCATCATACAATGAAGGCTTTCAAGACCGGATGGTACTGTTGTTGATAGTTCTTCCGGGCTATATGACCGTGGTCCATGGAATAGTTCTATTCCTAACGTTTCGTCCAATACTACGTTGGACATCCTCAGAGGTATGGCTGGTACTGGAGTCCTGCCGACTGACGAGTCGGGCGTCGGCGAGCGGCCTAAATACCGAGGAAAGTGGACGTGGTCTAGCTTGCACATAGTAGCAGAGAGAAAACTAGTCAAAGATAAAATGTGACTATCGGTAATAGTCCGTCATAGATAAAAATCACTTATCGATTCTGTAACACCACTGTCCATATCTCGCTTACTATGTTACTATGTGCGAGCTAGACCACGCCCACATTCCTCGGTATTTAGGCCGCTCTCCGACGGCCGACTCGTCAGTCGGCGGGACTCAACAGTACCAGCCATACCTCTGAGGATGTCCAACGTAGTATTGGACGAAACGTTAGGAATAGAACTATTCCATGGACCACGGAAGAATTATCAACAACAACACACATTGCATGTTGTACCACCATACAGCGAGGCCTTCAGAGGTGGTGGTCCAGATCGCTGTAGCCACCGGTACCTCTGATACCCAGTAGCACGTCCTCTTGCATTGATGAATGCCTGTAATCGTCGTGGCATACTATCCACATGTTCATCAAGCCACTGTTTGTCCAGATTATCCCACTCCTCAACGGCGATTCGGCGTAGATCCCTCAGAGTGGTTGGCGGGTCACGTCGTCCATAAACAGCCCTTTTCAATCTATCCCAGGCATGTTCGATAGGGTTCATCTCTGGAGAACACGCTGGCCACTCTAGTCGAGCGATGTCGTTATCCTGCAGGAAGTCTTTCACAAGATGTGTACAATGGGGACGCGAATCGTCGTCCATGAAGACGAATACCTCGCCAATATGCTGCCGATATGGTTGCACAATCGGTCGGAGGTTGGCACCCACGTATCGTACCGCCGTTGTGGCCGAGCGGTTCTAAGCGCTTCAGTCTGATACCGCGCGACCGCTATGGTCTCAGGTCCGAATCCTGCCTCGGGCATGGATGTGTGACATGTCCTTAGGTTAGTTAGGTTTAAGTAGTTCTAATTTCTAGGGGACTGATGACCTCAGAAGTTAAGTCGCATAGTGCTCAGAGCCATTTGAACCATTTGTACCGCGCTGCATGATGTCGTGGTTGCAAAGAGGGACCTCGCCATGAACGTCGGGAATAAAGTTGCGCATCATGCAGCCTATTGCGCACAGTTTGAGTCGTAACACGACGTCCTATGGCTACACGAAAAGCATTATTCAACAAGATGGCGTTGCTGTCAGGGTTCCTCCGAGCCATAATCCGTAGGTAGCGGTCATCCACTGCAGTAGTAGCCCTTGGGCGGCCTGGGCGAGGCATGTCATCGACCGTTCCTGTCTCTCTGAATCTCCTCCATGTCCGAACAACATCGCTTTGGTTCACTTCGAGACGCCTTGACACTTCCCTTGCTGAGAGCCCTTCCAGGCAAAAAGTAATAATGCGAACGCGATCGAACCGCGGTATTGACCGTCTAGGCATGGTTGAACTAGAGACAACACGAGCCATGTACGTCCTCCCTGGTGGAATGACTGGAACCGGGGTGATGCAAAACTCTTTTTGATGTGTGTGTAACACTAACACCTTATCCTCTTCCTGAGCTCAACATCTTAATTGTCGTAACAGATGCTGACTCAGTTTTTCTGGCTAGCAAATACGAAGTTGCGGTGCACAAAATGGTCCTGACGTCAGCTAATACTGTATGTAGTATTATGGAGCAATGTGTGTACAGTATGTGCAGTGGCTGGGAGTGAAACATTAATGAATAGTGTAGTATTAGCCTTTTATCATTACAAATAACTTATTTGTAAAATAGTATTGTACACCATCCTGATTTAGGTTTTCCACGGTTTCACTAAATTACTTCAGGCAAATGCCGGGATGGTTCCTACAATAAGGCCATGGCCGACTACCATGCTTGTTATTCTATACCTGTAAGTCTGCAAATGTCTGTACATGTGAATTACTTTCTTTTTGTTGTTCTTAAAATATAATATCAAGTCATGTCCAATATCCTTTGGATATATGTGAAATACACACCAAAACATTCTAAAGTAAAGCTTTCAGTAACTTGAATATTGGTTTGAACGCTACAGTGCTTTACTAAGGATTGTCCTACTGGAGGTGGCACGCACTTGCATTCCTCTGACAGTTCAACTGATTTACCCAGCCAAATAACAAGATGCCTTAAGCGTAACGTGGACTCCAAACCATGGTATAACAAACGCTTCTGGAAGATATTGATTACACATTAAGGCATCTAATAGACAGAATAAGAGGTAATATAAAACGTTACTTAGATCATTAGTACTCCTCTAGTTTTAATTATATTCTTTAATTTAAATAAAAGACGTGATGAACCTGTATTACTGTACGTTAACACATACACACACACACACACACACACACACACACACACACACACACACACAGAGAGAGAGAGAGAGAAAGAGAGAGAGAGAGGGGGGGGGGCAGCCACTTACAACATTTTCCGCCAATTCTTGCGAAACATTTCACTGCATCGACATATCGTCTTACTTCTCTTTTCAATAAGTTACGATTTCCGTTATAATTTTCGGGACTGTAGTTAATAAAGCGATGGATGCTTTAATATCTTGGTAAATTTAGACAAAACAGTCACTCTGTATTTAAATGTCTGCCCCTTGGTGTACTTCCATTCGTCAAAACCTTGTTTCTACATAAATTATATATCTGAAAATCTTTACGGTTAATAGTATTAAATGAGTTAATTTGGCTGTCAAGAACAGAACAACATTATCCTTAAGATCATCATCTTAGTAGCGCATCAAATTAATTTGCTTTCTTAGAGTTCTTCCTTACTAGATGTTACCATGCTGGACATAACTGTAAAAGAATGCAGATAATATTTCTGGATGCATACGTACAGTATAGGTGTTAATGGCGATAAAAACAATTACAGAGCCCTATAATAGACGAATATTCAACATTTTTTATTTGATGGCTGTGTGAAACAGTGTGTAGGAAAATGTAATGTTCAAATGCTATCGTGGGTATTTTTTTCCGAAATACATCTAGTATAAAAGTTTATGAAGTAGTCTTTCTCTGGACAGTGCGTGGCAGCCGGCTGATTGGTCAATAAATGCTGTCAAAGTCTTGAGGGTTTCCTGGAAGCCTGATGCGTACACAGTGTCAGACTCACCACTTGATCTGTACGGCTCCTCCATGGTCTAAATCAAGCTTAGTCAATACGGATATTGGCTCCCCTTCAAGAACACAGAGTTTTTTAGCGCCAACGTAGGGAAGCAAACAGCTCTAGAGCTTTTCGGATTTTCTTTCTCCCCGTGTGTCTGCCACATTCAGTACCCAAGTTCCGTTCCTAACCTGACACGCTGCACCATTCCGCAGGTTTGTCTTCTAATGAATTGCCTCGAGACTTCAGATTCGTCTGAACAGAACTATATCCGTAGGAAACCCAGAACTTGTACTGTCTTCTGACAATGGGCATTTCTTCTTGTACAAGGGTCTTAGAGTTGGACGTCGTATGTAATTTACTTTCTGAAGTCTCCTCGTAAGCACCCTTCATGGATTGGGTTCAAAAATGGCTCTGAGCACTATGGGACTTAACATCTGAGGTCATCAGTCCCCTAGAACTTAGAACTACTTAAACCTAACTCACCTAAGGACATCACACACATCCATGCCCGAGGCAGGATTCGAACCTGCGACTGTAGCGGTTGCGCGGTTCCAGACTGTAGCGCCTAGAACCGCCCATGGATTGGGTCTTAAGCCTGTTGCGAATGGCCTACTGCTGGCTACAAGGCAATACGAGGAGCGAGCTACAATCGTGGGACATGTGATTAGTATGATGCCAGTCCTTCCAGCGATTATTGCAAGTAGGTGAGTAATGGTGCGGCTGCTTCTTTATTCAAACAGTTCGTCAGCTAGCTACGCGAGACTGCGTCGACCCCGCTGCCAACATGTCTACGTCGGAGAAAATCTGAGGGGGCGATCTGAGGGCGTACCGTGAGTCGAACCTGGGTTCTTCCAAAACTAAGGCAACAACATTAAACATTCGGCTACGGAGCCGGCCGAGTCACCTTGTATGATGCGTAAATACGTACACGAGACAGTCACATTGTGGCCCCGCCTAATTTCGATGTCTACGTGCAATAACCATTCACACACGGAGGGTAGCAGCACTAGCAGTGGAGGGTATATAAAGCGTGTGGGGAGGGGTGTGGGGGCGCAAGAAACAGAGCAGTCATTGTCGTAATGCGGAAACGGAGCGGGTTATCTGACGTCCAGAAGGGAATGATCATTGGCTTTCGGCCCAAGGGTGGAAGCATTTCCGAAACGGATAAGTTTGTAAACTGTTCGCGTGCCGCTGTGGTTAAAGTACAACGTGCACGGCAAAATGGCTCTAACCGAAACCGGCGCCGAGGCAACCTTGGTGCACCAAGGGCCACAGATGACAGGGATGAATGACAGCTGCGGAGATGTGTACGGGCGAATAGACGTGTGAGTGTTGAGCAACTGATCGCCCAGATGAACAAAGAGGTTACCACCAGTGCCTCCTCAATGACCGTTCAGCGGACGTTGCTGCGTATGGGCCTCCGCAGCAGGTGCCTGGTTCATGTACCCTTGCTGACTGCTGCTCATCGGCGACAAAGGCTGGAATTTGCGCGCCGATACCGCATCTGGACGTCCATACTGAATAGCGACATGTGGCCTTGTCAGATGGATCACGTTTTATGCCCTATGGGACAGATTGCCGTTGGCATGTATGACCCTGCAACAATCGTCATAAGGGTCTAGATTGGGCCGGCCGGAGTGGCCGAGCGGTTCTAGGCGCTACAGTCTGGAACCGCGCGACCGCTACAGTCGCAGGTTCGAATCCTGCCTCGGGCATGGATGTGTGTGATGTCCTTAGGTTAGTTAGGTTTAAGTAGTTCTAAGTTCTAGGGGACTGATGACCTCAGAAGTTAAGTCCCAAAGTGCTCAGAGCCATTTGAACCATTTTTTTGGTCCAGATTGGAGGAGAGAGTGTTTTGGTGGGGATCAAGTACGCATCTATCCTTGTGGACCATGTCCACCCCCACCAATCAGTTTGTTTTTCCTTAGCACGATGACATCTACCAGCAGGACAAAGCAACGCGTCACACAACGTGGTTCACACGGCACCAGGGTGATTCTACTGAACTCCCATGGCCACCAAATTCCACTGATTAAAACCCAATCGGGAATCGGTGGAACCACATCTATCTGGCTCTTCGCACAATGGATCCTAGCGCAGCTGCCCACGACCCTTGAGTCGGCATGACCCCACGTACCAGTTGGTACCTTCCAGAACTCCACTGACTGTCATCCTACACGTCTCGCAGCGGTCCACATTGCAAAAGGTGGTTGTTCAGGCTTTTCACAAGTGGTCATATTGTGAGTGCAAAGTATAAAGTGGTATGGCTGTTCAGAAAATGTGTCTTAGTAATTCGCTTTGTGTACAGTGAAAGAGCTGACACCGGCGTCCGAGCGCGAGCGCTGTCACTTGCTGCGGCTTCCGGAGCGACGCGCAGCGAGACACGTAGGGCGGGGCAGCATTAGGATGCGCGGGGGCGGCGCCGCGGGGTTTTTGGCAGCGGGTCGCAGGAGGAATGGCCGCGGCCGCGAGACGTGACGCCGGGGGCGGCTGCCGACCGGACGCCGCCGCCGCCGCCGCTGCCACAGGGGTCGGCTTTCATTAGCCGACGCTTAAGATTCTGCTGGGACCGCCGCCGCATCACTGCCCAGATGCTGTCGACCAGAACTGTTGCCCTTGACGCATTCTGACAACCAGCACCGTGTCCTCACCGCACATACGTCCGTGAACTTGGCGACTCTCACAACCCTTATGACTACGCAGTGACGTAACTGTCGCAACTGGCACCAAGGACAAATTTCGACTTTGTTCCGCTTATATACTTTGGAGTTCTCTGTAGACTTGTGTAGCTGCGAGACCTGGACCGCGAGAGCTAGTGACAAGAGCCGAATTGATGCCTTTCACATGTGGAAGAGAAAACTGAGGATCTTTTACATGACTATCACTTTGGCTTTAGGAAAGGTAAAAGCACCAGAAGGCAGTTCTGACCTTGTAACTGATAAGGGAAGCAAGACTGTATAAAAAACGAGACACGTTCAGAGGATTTGTCGACCTGGTAAAGGCTTTCAACAATGTAAAATGGTACAAGATGTTCTCAATTCTGAGAAAAATAAGGTTAGGCTAAAAGGAAAGACGGGTGATATACAATATGTACAATAACCAAGAGGTAACAGCAAGACTGGCAGACCAAGAACAAAGTACACGGATTAAAAAGCGTGTAAGACAGGAATGTAGTTTTTTGCGCCTGCTGTTCAACCTATACATCGAGGAAGCAATGACGGAAATAACAGAAATGTTAAAGAGGAGGATTAAAATGCAGGGCGAAAGGTTATCGATGTTAAGATTCGCTGATGACATTGCTATCCTCAGTGAAAGTGAAGAATACAAGATCTATTCAGTCGAATAATCGGTGTAATGAGTATAGTACATGGACTGAGAATAAATCGAAGAAAGACGAAAGTGATGAAAAGTAGCAGAAGTGAGAGCAGTGAGAGACTTAACATCAAAATTGCTGATAACGAAGTAGATGAAGTTAAGGAATTATGCTACCTACGTAGCAAAATAACCCATGGTGGAAGGAGCAAGGAAGATATAAAAAGCAGACTAGTACAGGCGAAAAGGGCACTCCTGGTCAAGAGAAGTCTGCTAGCGTCTAACATAGGCCTCAATTTGAGGAAGAAATTTCTAAACATGTAGGTTTGGAGCACAGCATTGTGTGGCAGTGAAATATGGACTGTGGGAATACCAGATCGGAAGGGAGTCGAAGCATTTGAGGTGCGGTGCTGCAGAAGAATGTTGAAAACTAGACGGACCGATAAGCTAGGGAATGAGGAGGTTCTACGCGGAATCAGTGAGGAACGGAATATATGAACTGACAAGAAGAAGGGACAGGATGATAGGGCATATGTTTATGCAAATATTTACGTAATAAACAATACTAATTAACAACAAAGCGTAATGATTCTCAATCTAATGTATATTATAAACCACGATTCGTAATTAACCTTCATAATCAACAAACCAAGGAAGCAACACTGAATTTCAAGAAGCACGTAATTTAGGGAATTTCATATTACAAAAACTATTTACCTTATCTGAAATTCACTCAAAAACTGAAACTTATCTTGACCACCGAATTTATTGAATTTATTCTGTCTTACGCGTTTCGGCCTTAAGCCGTTCTTGCAAGCTCTTCAAGAAAAATACATGAATTTTATATCTCACTAGAAAAGTCAGTCGACGGGGAATCAGGTAAAACTTTTCATCTAACGTGCTAGATGGAGGATTATTCGACATAAGTAAGAATTATATTCCATCGTAAATAACAGATCCAAACCACAACTAGTTCCCTTCGTTGTCATGTTCTAAACTGCACTTACAATTTTATACTGTCAAATTAATTAAATAGCACGAGACACACCACAGAGTTGAGAAACATATAATACAATTTCCATGTTGATGAGATCGCTCAGAATGTTACACGCTTGTCAAATTACACGTACTATTTACGAAAAAGTTTGCAATATCATATCTCCGCATTTAAGCGCCATTATTATAACATCTAATTCATGTAAAAGAAACATCAATATCCGTACTAATTTTTAGTCTATATTGAATTTTGCTAAGACCTATATCTGAAGTTAATACTGTAATTGATCATTTGACACAGGACATGTTTTAAAGACCGCAAGCATTTCTGAGACAAAAGACCCTGGAAATGTGTATCTGCTAGAGATCACGGTGTGTGTAACTGGTTCTGTAAAATCTGCTGTTGCGTAACACTGAAGTGATGCAATGGCTAAGCTGAATAGCTATCAACCTAACAATTAATAAATATTTTTGTCTACCGACACAAAAGTACTTCACTTAATTAAGTAACGTCCGAGAAAATTATCATAAGAAAACTTTACGAAAACTGAATCTGAAAACACAACGGAGTTCGAAGGAAACGATACAACGAAATTAAGTACCAACCTTGCTTATGCATATATGTAGCCACTCTGCCATCTTGCAACATCAGGATTTTGTCGTGTTCAACTCATGTCCTACGAGAAACAAGAACGCTGAGTACAGTTTACAAGAGGTCTAGTCGAAGATTCAGTTACTTAAGAATGGTTGAAGAAATGAGGTCACGGCACTCAGCAATGAGTCAAGCGACTAATGGTGATAGATATATCATCCCCAAAAAGAATACTTCTGCGGTGTAAATGATAAACCGTGAAATACTCGGCCATCAACTCAGAGAGGAAATGAGACACTGCAGCATCCGTGGCAAATTCACTAATGAAGACGACGCAGAACAGGTCAGAGGAACTGGGTGTGCCCCGCTCAGTTTTGCACAAGCAAGTAAAAGAGGAATTACGCGCATATCGATTGTGTATTCAGGAGTTGTCGGAAGACGATTTAATACGAAAGAACGATGCATGTGATGCACTCCTACAGCTCTGTGACACAATTACGAAGCGTGGCAAAGCGATGTGCGATGAATGTGCCGTTCACCCGAGTCCCTGGTTATGCAAAGTCATCTTTTGGTCAAAAGAGAATCCGTATTTTTATGAGGGGGTGGAGAATAACCCTCTCCACATTATGTAATGGACTGGCTTGGATAGCAGACAGATTTATGTTCCACATTTTTTATGGTACCGTAAATCAGCATCAATATCTTCAGATATTAGGGGCCTGGTGGCTTAGTTCGTTCCTCTGTTCGAATGCTAAGGAACCAGAGAGGACCTCTGGTATCAGGAAGATGGTGCGCCTCCCCATCTTGTGATTTCCGTCTGGGAAAATTTGAACGAGGTTTTCCAAGAACGTTGGACTGGCCGTGGATCATTTGCATTACCAGATCCACTCGACTGACCATTTCACTGCCCCGACCTGCGCTAGGCCTCTATCTAGACACTGTTGCCTAGCAACGGTATGTAACTGTCGATGACTTGGAGGACGCTGTGAGGCTCGAAATCCAACGGATCGGTCCACAGACGCTGCGAAACATATCGCACAGAACCTGACGCAGAATTACTTTGTGTTCGAAGAACGAATGGATGCAAATTGATGTTGTGGACAGCTGAAGACGCCAATAGTGTGTACTTATTGTTGTTGAAATACGTATTGTTCCTAGAAGTGGAATATTTAATGAAAACTGAATAAAGGTAATGTAATGTGCGACATTTTCAGAGGAGGACACAGGGACACTACCCACTCCGTATCGGTAAGCATGCGACAGCATCGCTAACAAATACTTTCCAAAACGTCGCACATATAAACGGGACTGTTCATGGGCTCCGACCTCGGGTTCTATCGTTGATAGGAAGGTAGGGTCAAGTATTTTGGATAGCCCTTGGGCTAGGGACGATTTGGATACCCCCAACAGAAGGATCGCCTTACTGTAACTGTTCTACAGAGCAGGGTCAGAGTTTGGATATTACACGCTGTAAGTAGGCTGTTTAGGTTTTTATGTTGGTAACGTCACTTAGAGCTCTGTATGAAAATCACTGGCTGTGGTGTGTGCAGTCTGTGGCTGGTTGCCATTGTTGGTATATTCGCTATTTTAGTGTTGGGCAGTTGGATGTGAACAGCGCGTAGCGTTGCGCAGTTGGAGGTAAGCCGTCAGCAGTGGTGGATGTGGGGAGAGAGATTTTTCTAAGGGGATGTTTCATAACACTTACTCCAGCTTAGGCAAATGGAGCAAATCGGTTGGTTCTTTTTGCATTAGATGTGGCGTATAGCGCGTCTTAAGGGGACTATGGACGCACCTTTTAGTTCATGGGCTATTCTTGAGGAAAACCGAAAAATATGGCGTTTGGGTACCAAACCCGAGCCGCGTATTCCAAGACGGCTCTGTAGCGCAAATGGTTGTAATTATTGCGACATATTCCTAAGATCCCGATACTGAACAATCTTTAAAATTTTTTTGGTGTCTTATCCATTTCCGAGATACAGAGGTTCAAAGTTACCCTACTTGTACATGTAAAATCCGGCGTGAGGCGAAAACGTAGTTTATGAAGTGCCGTAGCGCGGAGACATATGCTGTAAAGTGTCTCCGTTATCATTAGAAAGTTTTTGGGGGCCCCATGTTGTAGTACTGAGGCACATGCAAAACTTTTGTGCACGTAAAAACCCACCTGAGGTGTAAAATTAGTTTTGTGTTGTTTCGATTCTACGTAAGCAAGCTAACAAAACTTTACTGACACTTAAAGTTCTTTTCATATGAGTTGCATGTCCTGATGCAGCAGGGAAAAGAAGGGAACTGGTGGAAAAATGCTCCTTTGGGGCACAAAAAAGGTGAATATGCTCCTGTTTATCAAGAGAATCTGACTGAAAACTGGGGCATCAGCTACCTCATTGTACATTCCTGAGCACGTTTACAAATTTTGCGAAAAATTCTGGCAAGCGGACATATTCGCACGTTTTTGTGCTGAGAGAGGAGACGGTGACACTGTGGCAGAGACGGAAAAGTAATAAATACTGGAATATAGTAAACAACGGTTGTGTTAGAAGAAGAGGGAAGGTGGCGGCGACAGTGTGAGAGAAAGAGAGGGACACAGTGGTAGTGGAACTTGGCTGGCAGTGATTGAACAGTGCTGAAAACAGTGAAGAAGACAGTGCAAGTAGGAGAGGAGTAAAGAGAAGGAGAAAGTGGAAGTTGGTGAGAGCACAATGAGAGACAATCGATGGCAACGACAACGAGAAAGAGAGAGATAATGGCAGTCAGAAGAAACAGCAGCAGTGGGATGGAATGAATGAGGTAGTAGCAGGAGGAGGAGGAGTAGGAGAAGATTGTGTTTAACGTCCCGTCGACAGCGAGGTTATTAGGGAGCTTTCATTAGGGAAGGATGGGGAAGGAAATCGGCCGTGCCCTTTCAAAGGAATCATCCCGGCATTTGCCTCAAACGATTTAGGGAAATCATGGAAAACCCTAATCAAGATGGCCGGAGACGGGTTTGAACCGTCGTCCTCCCAAATGCGAGTCCAGTGAGGTAGTAGCAGTAAGGGAAGCAAGAGGGAGACAGTGAATGTGAGGAGGCAGTTTTAGTAGGACAAAAGGAAGGAGACTGTGGCTGTGAAACGGTGAGGGAGAGACGCAAAGAGATAATGATAATGAATTGGGCTGAATGAGTAAATGAGAGTGGTCGAGTGGGAGTGGAAGGGTATGAGCGACTTACAGTGATCGACTAGTGCGTTTGAGCGAGTTACAGTTAGAGAAACTTGTAGGAGTGAGATGTGAGTTGCATATTAAGAAAAGCGCGAATATGTTCACGCTACAAAAATTTTGGGACAACTTTTAAAGTTCTAAGGAAGGTAGAACGAGGGAGCTGGTATCCAATTTTTCAGTTACTCTTTTGATAAAATGGAGCGTATTCTCGGTTTTCGTGTACTCCGGTAAGAACATACACTACTGGTCATTAAAATTGCTACACCACAAAGATGACGTGCTACAGACGCGAAATTTAACCGACAGGAAGAAGATACTGTAATATGCAAATGATTAACTTTTCACAGCATTGACACAAAGTTGGCGCCGGTGGCGACACCTACAACGTGCTGACATGAGGAAAGTGTCCAACCGATTTATCATACACAAACAGCAGTTGACCGGCGTTGCCTGGTGAAACGGTGTTGGGATGCCTCGTGTAAGGAGAAGTGCGTACCATCACGTTTCCGACTTTGATAAAGGTCGGATTGTAGCCTATCGCGATTGCGGTTTATCGTATCGCGACATTGCTGCTCGCGTTGGTCGAGATCCAATGGCTGTTAGCAGAATATGGAATCGGTGGGTCCAGGCGGGTAATACGGAACGCCGTGCTTGATCCCAACGGCCTCGTATCACTAGCAGTCAAGATGACAGGCATCTTATCCGCATGGCTGTAACGGATCGTGCAGCCACGTCTCGATCCCTGAGTCGACAGATGGGGACGTTTGCAAGACAACGACGATCTGCACGGACAGTTCGACGACGTTTGCAGCAGCATGGACTATCAGCTTGGAGACCATGACTGCGGTTACCCTTGACGCTGCATCACAGACAGGAGCGTCTGCGATGCTGCACTCGACGACGAACCTGGGTGCACGAATGGCAAAACGTCATTTTTTCGGGTGAATCCTGGTTCTGTTTACAACATCATAATGATCGAACCCGTGTTTGGCGACATCGCGGTGAACGCACATTGGAAGCGTGTATTGGTCATCGCCATACTGGCGTATCACCCGGCGTGATGGTATGGGGTGCCACTGGTTACACGTCTCGGTCACCTCTTGTTCGCATTGACGGCACTTTGAACAGTGGACGTTACATTTCAGATGTGTTACGACCCGTGGCTCTACCCTTCATTCGATCCCTGCAAAACTCTACATTTCAGCAGCATAATGCACGACAGCATGTTGCAGGTCCTGTACGGGCCTTTCTGGATGTAGAAAATGTTCGACTGCTGCCCTGGCCAGCACATTCTCCAGATCTCTCACCAATTGAAAACGTCTCGTCAATGGTGGCCGAGCAACTGGCTCGTCACAATATGCTAGTCACTACTCTTGATGAACTGTGGTATCGTGTTGAAGCTGCATGGGCAGCTGTACCTGTACACGCCGTCCAAGCTCTGTTTGACTCAATGCCCAGGCGTATTAAGTCCGTTATTACGGCCAGAGGTGGTTGTTCTGGGGACTGATTTCTCAGGATCTATGCACTCAAATTGCGTGAAAATGTAATCACATGTCAGTTCTAGTATAGTATATTTGTCCAATGAATACCCGTTTGTCATCTGCATTCCTTCTTGGTGTAGCAATTTTAGTGGTCAGTAGTGTATTTCCGCTGGTTTCTTCTCCTTAATCAGCCTTTAACTGTAAGGAGGACAAAGTCATTACTCAACAGACATGAAAGTAAGTGATACCCGTTGGCTAGAGAAAAAACTGAGACGGGTCGGAGTAGATAGTAAGCGTAGTACAGCGGGAAGCGCCGAGTGAATTACGAACATCAGCCGGGGCCCGCATCGCGACCGCCACCTGCAGGTGACAGTTCGTGGCCCGCGGGCGGCCGCCATATGGGGAGCACAGCACAGCACAGGACAATGACACCGGCGCTCTCGCATTCCCAGCCACAGGCCGTACTCACTGCCTAACGGTGGCCGGCCAAAAACCACGACGCTCTAAATTTTCACTCAGTAGCGGTTTTATGTACACTCTAAGATAAAAAAAAACGACGTTCCACGAAGGAATTACCCGAATCGGACGGAAATCGGTGGATGCGGTGTACATGAACAGACAACCAAATGATTATAATTCCAGAAAAATTAGATGATCAAGAGAAAGAGCTTCACAAATTGAACAATTCAGTAATGCGTTGGTCCACCTCTGGCATTTATGTAAGCAGTCATTCGACTTGAAATTGATCGATAGTTGTTGGATGTCCTCCTGAAAGTTATTGTGCGACACTAGGCTCAATAGGTGTGTTAGTTCGTCAAAATCCCGAGCTGCTCGGGGAGTCCTTTCTATAATACTCCAAACGTTCTCAACTGGGGAGAGATTCGACGAGCTTTCTAACCAAGGTAGGGTTTGGAGAGCACGAAGACAAGCAGTACCATCTCTCTCCGTGTGCGGGCGGACATTATCTTGCTGAAATGTATGCCTAAGATGACCTGTCATGAAGGGCAACCAAACGGGGCGTAGGATATCGTCGATGTACCGCTGGGATGTAAGTGTGCCGCGGATGACAACCAAATGGATCTTGCTATGAAAAGAACAGCACCCCATACTTTCACTCCTATGGCCGGAGCTCACTGCGAAGCTGGACTCATCACTGAAGACAGTTCTACTCCAGTCAATGAGATTCCAGGCCGAATGTGCCAGACACCACTGCAAACGTGCTCGTACAGAGGTCAATGGTAGTCGGCACAAGGGGCGTCGTGAACTCGGCACCCTTCCTTTCTGTGAGCCACCTACTGACAGTCTGCCGGCCGGAGTGGCCGTGCGGTTCTAGACACTACAGTCTGGAACCGAGCGACCGCTATGGTCGCAGGTTCGAATCCTGCCTCGGGCATGGATGTGTGTGATGTCCTTAGGTTAGTTAGGTTTAATTAGTTCTAAGTTCTAGGCGACTGATGACCTCAGAAGTTAAGTCGCATAGTGCTCAGAGCCATTTGAACCATTACTGACGGTCTCTGTGGTCACTGACGTACCGGTTACACGTCGGATCAATGGTGATGATGAAAACGGGGCTCTGAGTGCCTCTCTGATGATTGTTCGGTTCTGACATTCTGCCGTCTCTCTTGGTCGACCACTTCCTTCTTGACGTTGTGTTCGGCCTTGGTTCAACTATTCCTCTCAACATCGCCGAAAAGTGGCCGATTACTGCATCCGGCTTGTCTGAGCCCAACTACACGTCCTCTCTCAAATGCTGACATCTGCGTATGCTGTTCACGCGGCCTGTCTGCAAGGCATGGTTACTTGGTTCTAATGACTCTGAGCAATAAGTCCCCTAGACTTAGAACTGCTTAAACCTAACTAACCTAAGGACATAACACACATCCATGCCCGAGGTAGGATTCGAACCTGCGACCGCAGCAGCAGGTTCCGGACTGGAGCGCTTAGAACCGCTCGTCCACAGCGGCCGGCGGCATGGTTACTATGTAACTGAGTACATGGAGTGAAATTCGCAAAGATTTTATGTCTTGGTATTATCGAAATGTCTCCTGTTTACTATCCTTGCCAGCCGTGCGGTGAAATTGTGCTGCAACGTCACACATTCACCCAAGGCAGCCAAAGTTTACACTTTTGTATTTTCCGTCGATACCTGTAGGCATATCAGTTTGTCACCAATTTGCATAACTCCTTCGTGGTACGTCATTCTCTTGTGTCTTAGAGTGCATACACTGTACCATACTTCAGCTAATTTTATTCACTATCCGGTATTGCGTAACGATTAGCCGAAGAGCAACAGTCCTGACAGCACACTCGATTTCGACGTTGATGTTCGAAGCATCGAAAATAGTTGGCGTCACGACGTTGCGGAACTGATTTCAGTGACTACAACTACTTCATCAGTTTCTACAACCTGTCGCGATGAAATTACTTGCACATAGCCCAGTCTAATACTTGATACCATTTAGCCGTGCGGTCTATGGCGCCTTATCACGGTTCGCGCGGTTCCTCCGTCGGAGGTTCGGGTTCGAGTCCTCCCTCGGACATGGATGTGGGTGTGTTGTCCTTAGCGTAAGTTACTTTTAGGTAGATTAAATAGTGTGTCAGCCTAGGGACCGATGACCTCAGCAGTTTGGTCCAGTAGGATATTACCACAAATTTCCAAGTTTGATACCATTTACAGTCTGGCCGCATTTGTAAGCTCAGTGGACAATAATTATTTAAATAACAAACTTTTTAATATAAACAGATGGATCACTGAGGCGTTTAACCTGCAGTGTGTGGAGAGAGTAGTTCAGGACAGAAGCAGATCTGTGATTTTTGTAGTTGCTCTTTGAACCACGACTAGGACCCACTTATTCACATTCCCGTAAACATAAATCAAGACGTTTATTTCGGTGACTCTTTTTTCTATATCTTAACCATGGTTACGCTTCTTCCTGCGATGACAACAGCGGTGTTCACATAACTCCACACATACGTCCGTGGTTTGACGAACACCCACAGACCGTATCGCACCTTGAATGGCTCGCTAAATCACGCGATCTTAATTATGTACAAAATGTATGAGACTGTTATCAATAGCAGGGAAAACGTAGGAATCAACAAACTCGCAATTTGGCAGATATGTTGGACGAATAAGTGGCTTTGGCGGCACATAATATCTGAAAAACCTTGTGGCCAATCTTTCTCGCCGAACTGAGGCCATTAACAAGCCTAGAGCACGCACAAATGAACCGTCAAGCCTTTTACAAGTGCCGCAGCGATCTAGTCATCCTCAAATTCATGCGAACTTCTTCTTCGTGGGCAATACCAATCAGTTATGTTTCAGAATGGCTCTAAGTACTATGGGACTTAACATCTGAGGTCATCAGTCCCTTAGAAATGCTTAAACCTAACTAACCTAAGGACATCACACACACCCACGCCCAAGGCAGTATTCGAACCTGCGACCGTAGCAGCAGCGCGGTTCCGGACTGAAGCGCCTAGAACCGCTGGGCCACAGCGGCCGGATCAGTTATGTTTCAAGCAGACATTGTACACATATACGAGCAAATGTAAAAACGTGACAAAGTGGCAAGAAGGGGCAGTCTTGTTTGCCCGTGCCCACATCCACACGTTGTGAAGCTGCTGGACTTGTTGGTGCTCCGCGACGGACTATTCAACGTTTCCACAAGCAGTGGTGTAGCGCACGTGTCCACGAACACGTCACAACTGTGGTCGGGAAAAGGTCGTGGCAGAGGAACCAGAGACGTTTTCACACCTTGTGAATCAAAATCGTTTCCAAAACCGACAATAATTGCTGCAGACGGTAAATGAAGGTCCATACCAACCTGTCAGCGAGAAAACATTGCGGCGGGAACGGCATGCGATGAACATATGGCGTCGGTCATCTCGCAAGAGGCCATTACTCGCAATGTCTTATAAAGAGGACAGCAGCAAATAATACGTCACTCACTTTCGGAACACTCCCCCGCCCTATTACATCTCGATTGGCCTGCAAAATCACCTTATTTTTACCCCACAGAAAACCTGCGGTATGTGTTGAAACAGCGAGTAAAACGCCGACATCAGCATCTCCGCAATTTGGTGAAACAGCGCAATCAAGACCCCGGCAAGTGGCTCAACCTGTAAGCGACGTATCTGCACAACCTTATGGACTCACTTTCTAACCGAATACAGGCGGTTTTGAAGTCCGAAGACGGAATTACGCGGTACTGAATGATGTTTGCAATGATCTCCCTAGGTGTGAAAAATTTTTTATCCGGTGAGGTTATTAATGTGATTTCTCCTGGTGGTAACGAATTTTACAGCCACTGTGGTTCAAAATGGCTCTGAGCACTATGAGACTTAACATCTGAGGTCACCAGTCCCCTAGAACTTAGTACTACTTAAACCTAACTAACCTAAGGACTTCACACACATCCATGCCCGAGGCAAGATTCGAACCTGCGACCGTAGTGGTCGCGCAGTTCCAGACTGAAGCGCCTAGAACCGCTCGGCCACACCGGCCGGCACAGCCACTGTGCGTATGTACTTTGTTGACGTCACACTTCACTGATATTGTGACTGTGTCACCTCCACAGACGCAACAGAATCGTGTGCAAACGGCCTCATGTACATATTTTATCTGCCAGGCAATATGCAGGGCGTATTTTCAATTCATACGGATTCTTCTTCCGTAGAAAGTACAGTCATGAGACGAACATCCCTCGTCCCATGTTTGTGCAGCCTAAGATTTAGTCAATAATTTTAACGTCGAAGTTTGATGTGTTTTAGGAACGACCTTCGGGAACCGCATGTGGCCGAAGCAGACAGCCGACGGTGGAAGTGGGGACTAGCAGACATTTCCAATACGTGATGGAACGGTACAGGAAATGTATGTAACACGAACGACCTTCGGGAACCGCATGTGGCCGAAGCAGACAGCCGACGGTGGAAGTCGGGACTAGCAGACATTTCCAATACGTGATGGAACGGTACAGGAAATGTATGTAACACTTGTCTCATAGCACGAGCAGCCAAGCCCGGACCAAGTAAGGTGTTTTAGAAGTTGCTATCCTCTGGTTGGTTCATTATAGAAACATTTCGTGCATTGTGTGACAAACGAGCTTCGTTTGGACGAAGTACACTGCGTAATACAGTTAAGGGATCACTCTTTCGAAACCCAACAGTTGTCTCCCATTGCGACGCAGAAGTTTGAAATTTGGCTCAAGGTGTCTACAATATTCAACAGTTGTCTCCCATTGCGACGCAGAAGTTTGAAATTTGGCTCAAGGTGTCTAGAATTTTCCTCTGTAATGCAAAAGCGTAGCGCCCTGCGGCGACGCTTCAAACAGCGGGGCGTCGACACATGCGAGAAAAAGGTCAGAGCTGAGAGTTCATGTGACGTGTAACACTGGTTAATGACGTCATACTGGCACCAAATATCACCAAAATACTGGCCGGCCGCGGTGGTCTCGCGGTTCTAGGCGCTCAGTCCGGAACCGCGCGACTGCTACGGTCGCAGGTTCGAATCCTGCCTCGGGCATGGATGTGTGTGATGTCCTTAGGTTAGTTAGGTTTAAGTAGTTCTAAGTTCTAGGGGACTCATGACCACAGATGTTAAGTCCCATAGTACTCAGAGCCATTTTTGAACCAAAATACTGCCCAACGGCACCATAGACGTCTCACACGATGGGAAGGTCGTGACACCGCCTCCCATTCACATCCCCTTTATTTGACGCCTTTGTGATGGAGGTCAGAATCGCGACGATGGGCGTCGCAATCACGCGATTTTCTTATGGGTGACAGAGGAAAACACTTTAGACACGCCGCCGCTCAGAATCGACACTAAAAGATCTGGGGAAGTGGCATAAAGGACGTCGATGAGTGCAACCGTTTCATTGCAGCACTAATTCCATTTCGATGGGCGAAAACGACAGTTAGTAGCGCGATGGGCAACAGCAGTACGTTCTCGATAATCTGTGACTCTGCTGACATCCACCCGGTCTTTTCAGCCCTTCTCTGAGGACACTGTGGAGCTGCATTCCCACTGACCGTGATCGCACACCTTTGCAGTGCAGTGTGACTGCAGTTTTGCTCTGATGTACAGTGTGGAACGACTAAGAACCACTGGAAACCGTGCGACGAAGTTTGAACTTAATCCACATAAGCAAAGGGTGCTTATGCACTTTCAGCCCCTTGTTCCACGCCTTACTTTGCCATGCCATGCAGAGGGCATGATTGAATAAAATGCCAAAGGGGCTCCCTAAGACCCCCCAGTTTGACAACACCTGCGGTGGCACTCACAAACCTTTACTGAGAATTTCAAAAATGTACCTGTACTGAGACAACCTGTAAGTAGTCCTAGCCATCTGCCAGCATGCACCCAGGATTGGAAAGGTGTGAAGGGGCTGTCTGCCTGCAGACGTATAGGACTGCTTCACAGAAGGGCGCGGAATGGGAAGGCTGAAAATATGTAAGTACCATTCGCTACGTCGGATCACATTCAGATTTCGCGGAGTGTTTGTAAACAGACCCTTATGGTTCCAATCTGTACACAAGAGCAAAACCTGCGGTAGCACGGACCTCCAAAGGCGTGGTATCACGTTCAATGAGGACGGAACCCCACTGTGTCCTCAGAGAAGGGCCGGCCGTTGTGGACGAGCGGTTCTAGGCACTACAGACTGGAACCGCGCGACCGCTACGGTGGCAGGTTCGAATCCCGCCTCGGGCATGTATGTGTGTGATGTCCTTAGGTTAATTAGGTTTAAGTACTTCTAAGTTCTAGGAGACTGATGACCTCAGATGTTAAGTTCCATAGTGCTCAGAGCCATTTGAACGATTTGAATCCTCAGAGAAGGACTGGGACGTCCGGGGATGTCAAAGGCTGTTAAGAATATCGTCCAGCTGCTCGTCGCACTGTGTACTGTCGTTTCCCACCGAGATACGTGTGGGAATCAACGCTCCAGGGAAAGGGGTGGTTTCATGGACGTCCTTTATGCCATCCCTAGAGGCTTTTTCGTATATAAGCGCCTGAAACGCTTTCCTCGGCCACCCATAAGAAAAGAATATGCTTTCAGCGCTGGACGTCTCGGTTCTGATAGAGCCCGAGGACAACGTTGAAGGGCGTCACGGTTTTGCACCGTTGCAGAGGGAGGTCGTAGGTATCTTTGAGCCCAAATTCAAACTTCTCTCCAGCATCTGGAGACAATTATGAGATTTCGAAAAAGTGATTCTTTAATTCAGTCGCACAGTGTAAATCCATAATATATTAATAATGTGATCATTTTACGTACCGGTAGTCAGCATTATATTCTATCAGCTTGTCGTTTGAGAGTTGCAGAAAAGTAGTGATACCTCCATCAATATTGGTTTCTGTGAAAGCTGGCAGATACGCGAAAATCTTACCCTTATCTCGAGGCTCCACAATGTTCATTTACGTTAAAGAGAAAACAGTGACACAGTGTATATTCAGGAAACTACTCTAACCATCTCGAAAACCTTTTCTATGAGGTACCAGTACTCTGCCCGGGACTGCGCAGGGGCGCGCCGCTATCTCGGGGACTGTAATAAGTACGCGCCTAACTGGCGGGCACGCCAATGGACACTTTCTATCCGCCGCTCTTCACACTTGTCGCGGGCGTTGCCTCGGCACGTGGGAAAGCTGCCAGCGCGGGGGTCACTGAAGGAAGCGCCGCTGCTCTCTTCCAGCTCCGTCGCCGATATGGAAATGCGCCTTTGTCTCCATTATATTAGAGGCGGCCGCATCCTCCTTTCCGAGCACGTAATCTTCAAACTCGAGAGGAACGCCCCTTGTATTGGAGGATTTCTGCCAAGAATCACAAACACGTCAACGCTAAGGTTTACGGCAGTAAACTCTGAAAAGTAGACACACCGCGTAGCTGCTTCGTCCTTCAGAGTATCGCGCATGCCATAAAGAATTCCAAATAGCTCCTGCAACTCATACACCGACCGAAACGGAAAGTGTTGCACCATGAACATCGTGACCGAACGCTACCAAACTCGTACCCCAGTGTTTCCATGCCTCTGGAACCTCTTGATTAATAGTTCATCCTTATGAGAACTTATTTTCGGTAATTTCAAGTATGTGATAGACCATTACTGTTTACAATATATATAAATGATCTAGTAGAAATCCTCGGAAACTCTTTAAGACCGTTCGCAGATGATGCGGTTCGCAGATGATACGGTTCGCAGATGATACTGTTGTCCACAAGAAAGTAGTAACTCCAGAAGACAGTATCGATTTGTAGAGTGACCTGCAGAGGACTGGTGATTGGTACAGGATCTGGAAGTTGACCCTCAAAATATGAGAAAAAACGAGGGTCACTACAAAAGAAATGCACACTATTTTTTTTTAAATCCATCATTTGTTCTACATGTTTGAAAGTTATACAGTGTGTAGATACATCCTTTAGGAACAATATTTTCATTTCTCCACATAATTTCCATTCCTCTCAACTGCCTTACGTTATTCTGGAACCCGCATGGTAAAATTCTGGACCAACCTATTGGAGCCACTGTTTGGCAGCGTGCACAAGGGAATCATCATCTTCAAACCTTGTTCCACGAAGAGAGTCTTTCAGTTTCCCAAAGAGATGATAGTCACATGGAGCCAGGTCAGCCAGTCGGAAGTTAGACAGGGACTGTTAACGTTGTTTATTTCCAAGTTGACTATTGGAACTGATCTGATTGCAATCTAATTTCTACAGACGGCGAGCAATCGCGTCGGATTGTGACTTTTTGATCCTGCGTCGCAGTTAACCCTGTCACTGCCATTTTTTTCAGATTGAAAGTCATGAATGTATGGTTACTTTAATAATATGAAAATAGTTTTCCCGCTGTTCGTTTTCCAACACCAGGTGGGGTGGGACTTGCTGCGATATTCACAAGTTCCTCTGAGGTTTCAGAAGACGCCTGGGCAAAAACTGCAAGGCATACAAAAAACAGACACAGTGGATAGTGTGTCTCTCCGCGTTCAACTCACATTTCAGGTAATATTAGCACCGTTGGTGACGCGAAAAACGTCAGTACGTGCCAGCAATTCATTGACACGAATTGTCCTGGAAGGCGCGACAGCAGTCCGATTTGCAAATCTGTTCATTGGGTTGCCTACCTGCTGGCGCAAACTTATTTGATGTGGCAGTACGGAGCAGACACCACAACCTAAGGGTGTGAGATGTAATTATACTGCCCAGTCACACTGATGTGACCACCTGTCAAAGGCCTGACTAGCCAACTAGCTTTTGCAGCGCCGACTGCTGCCATGGCCGGCTGCGCTAGGTTTCTCGGTTGAGGAACCATGGCGTGAACAGGCTAATCGAGGTGGTCCGACAGATTCTCGATTGGGTTTAAATCCGGAGAGTCTGATGCTCGATTGGGTTTAAATCCGGAGAGTCTGATGGCCAGGGGAGTACGTTAAACTCATCCTGGTGCTGCTCCAACGACGTATGTACATTGTGAGCTGTGTCACACGTCGCATTGTCCTGCTGGTACGATGCCATATACTTCTGAGTTTTCTTTTTTTTCGCGTCCCATGTATTTTTCTAGAGACTGGTACATTAGATGACTTCTCTACTTTAATGTTGTGACGGCCGTTGCGGTGTTTGTGCAAGTTCCGTAATTTTTCATTTATTCCCCGTCCGCCATTCTCTGGTATCATAATCGATTACATATCCAAAACTTTTTCTTACTATTTTCCTTTAGAATGTCAGTAATTTTATCTTATCGCACCCCCCTCTCTTAAACGTAAACATTATTAAAATATCGGAGTTACGAACTTTGTACTTGACGCGAGCTTCCTTTCGCAAAGAAGTTTGGTGGAACTGTAAAGCAATAGCTGCTGGAAGTGCATTTGTTTCCATCATTCTACTGTCTTATTGAAGATGACATGATAATGATGATGATGATGATGATGTCGGTGATGATGATGACGATGATTATGATTATGATTATGACGAGGACTATGATTTTTGGGCGCTACGCTGTACGGGCATCAGCTCCCTCCTGACTGAAGAGACACCTTAAGTACGTCAAGTTGTCGACTCTCTTAAAGGTTAATCCGTATACAGCCAAGAATATAACAACTAGGTTTTCTTATTTTTCACCAGGCATTCTGTTTTCTCCTCATTAACACGTAGCCCTGATTTCTCATCATTTCTGTGATAGGCTCTGAGCACTATGGGACTTAACATCTGTGGTCATCAGTCCCCTAGAACTTAGAACTACTTAACTACCTAACTAACCTAAGGACATCACACACACCCATGCCGGAGGCAGGATTCGAACCTGCGACCGTAGCAGTCCCGCGGTTCCGGACTGAGCGCCTGAACCGCTAGACCACCGCGGCCGGCATTTCTGTGATAGGTCTGAATCATTTGTTCTTCTTCTTCTTCTGTCATTAAATTGCTAATTACTGATACATCATCCATGTAAGCGTATCCAACACATTTACGTCTACCTACATGTCTATTCCGCAAACCACCTTATGGTAGGTGGAGTGGTGTACTTTCTGTATCACTGTATGTTATATTTACACAAAGAAGATGGATTGTTTTGGCGTACTTTATATTTCAAATTCGCCATCAGTCTCTCTCTCTTTTCGATTTCTAGCTGTATTAAGTGTTTTTTTTTCATTTTCTACGTCTCCCTGCACGTATCCTTTATCAAAACAAAGTAGACGATTTCAACCATATCACTTTATGACGAGACTCTTAAAGAGATTTCATTTAGCGATTTTTTGCTGAAGTGACCAACAAAGTTAAATTTCTATTATCGTTCCTACAATTCTTGGCTAATGGATGTGTGTGTGAGTGTGTGTGTTTCCTGAATTACTAATTAGTAATTAATTCTAAATCAACCGCGATAGCGAGTCTAGTACATCTGCATCTATTTACATCCTTACTCTGCAATCCTCCTAACGGCGTGTTTACATAGCTCATATAAGCCTTTTGGATAATTTTGGGTATTGCATTGCGTCATTATAAACTACAAAAACAACTATATGGTCGACGTTTCGATCGACTTGCTGCGGTTCTCTTCAGGGCGGTACACAGCACAGTAGTTTACAATGACGCGGCCCAAAACCCAAAATTATTTATATCCAAAATGACACTGGCCGTGGAAGCCTACGAACTTATAATAACTCTATACGTCTGTCCGACACCTGAAAGCGGAGAGAACATGTACTTTAAACGAAGGTGACTTTGTGCCACTTTTGAAGGTTTTCTTAAAAATCATTTTTCCTAGAAAAACGTTTTTGGTAAAATATGGAGGTGTATATAGAGGAACACATGCCTCGTCCAATAAACTCAGTACTTATTACCCCGAGTGCACGTTTCTACCAAAATATTCCCAGAAATGTTGCACAAACACATAGTGATGACTTTGTGCCATGATCTTGTTTTTCCGTTTTTTAATGCTAATAAGTGAGTAGCCTAACACGAACCACCTACAAGGTAACTTTGTGACACTAAAAAGTAAAAATTCCCAAATACTTATATTTTATTGAATATTAAACGTATTATTAAAAATTTGACAGTACTTAACAAGTTTACTGGTCCCATATTTTTTTAAATTCAGGAATACAAAATGATAACACTCTGCGACCACATCGATCGAGATACGCTTTTGTAGTGGACCGCAAATCCAGCAATGAAAATAGGAAACCACAATCACGCATCGTCACAATATGTGCAGCAAACATATCCTCTTCTTTACGAAATACAGTTTGTCCACCCACTGGTGCATGATGTTTTCCATGCAATTTGTTCATGAGTGTATTTCGGTGAACAACGTATCTGTTAGCAGCTGCACGGATAGAGATATTTTTCTCACTAATTTCTTTAAGCGCCTTCTCCAAAGAATCACCAGTGTAGTTGGAGTAGGGACGACAATGCGAGACTTTTTTTTATATCTTCGTGGCATCATCTGCATAAGTTCCGTCTACAGTAAATTATTATTATTATGAATACCGGCACAGTATATAGTTGAAAACTCTTAATGAACAGGTGGCACAAAGTCACCCCTACATCTTTCAGTTTTTGACAACTCTCGCTAATGTGCCAAAACCACCAGTGAGAGAACATTGACAGTGTGGCACCAGACTAATGAATAATGTAGCAAATCTGTGTACAAACCAGAGCTTGCTGATATTCTTCCTTTAGTGAGACACAATAGGAAGTTTCCGACAAACAGGCTCGAACAGCGAAATACTCAGAGTGCTGCAGGCGGTCTGGTGGGACCATCTGAAGTTGGACGTAAATAATGAATACGTACTATCCAGCAGAGTTTTAGGCACTTCATCTCTTCTGGTGGGGACATTCCAAACAGCTAGGACGCATTTATTCGAAAGAAAGTGCGACCGGCACAAAGTCACGTGCGCGGCACAAAGTCACTCCGGTTTACGGTACACACTTTAGTGTTCCGCCGAATGGTGTAATACTTCTAATAACAAAGTAACGAAACTTCGGTGACTTCACAAAATTTACGACGGAGCGTGGAGCGCCCTTAAAGCGAAGTTACTGTAGCGAGGATACATAAACAGTGCTGACGCAGGCGCGGTGAATCCCCCTGGCGCTGACACGCTGGGCAGTAACTCGCGCAGCAGCACACTACAATGTCTCGAGTCGACCGAATTAAACTGCGTCCTATATTCGTGTCAACGACATCGATGACAGAATGCTTGGGATTTTTCCGGAGACAAACTGTAACGGCAGCGGATGGAAAAAACTGATGGTTTGTGGCCTGAAATCGTTAATGTCTCTCAAACATAAAGGGCGTAGCCTCTTAACAACAGTTTTAATACTTTATTGTTTGACTCCAGATACTTCTAATCGCCATCCTTTTTGCGTTTTTGTCAAAGCTCGATTAATGTTCACAGACGAACAGCAATTTCCTTAATCGAACAATATGATGTCGTTGATGTCGTGTTCAGTCCGAAGACTGATTTGATAAGCTCTCCATGCTAGTGTATTGTGTGCAATTCACTTCTTCTCTGCATAGCTATTGCAACCTAAATCCAATTGATTCAGCTAACTGTACTCATTCATTAGTCTCTCTCTAGATTTCATCTTCTCCACCCCCACTCCCAATGCCACTCACTGCCAAACTGACCATTCCCTGATGTCTCAGCACATGTCCTACCAACCGATCCATTCTTACATTCACATTATGCCACTAATTTATTTTCTGCCCCAATTTGATTCAGCACATATTCATGAAGTATTCGATCTTCCATATAATCTTCAGCATTCTTCTGAAGCACGACATTTCAAAGGCTTCTATGCTCTTCTTGTCCGAACTTTTATCGACGACATTTCATTTCCATTCAACACTCCCCTCCAAACAAGTACTTTCAGAATCGAACAGCACACGAGGCAGAAAAACTGGGTGTTTTATTAGGCTGGTGCATAAGTTTCTAGCGTTTTCGTTTTGCATGTTGGTATTCCGGTTGCTATGGGTTTGCTTATCGATTTTCATTTGCTATTTGAATTTACATATTGACATTTTGTCATTTGGATATAGTGAGTGGAGCTGTGGACGCTGGAAAATGGAGTGCCAAGTGTGAGGAATTGGGATATTTCCGCCAAATTCTTCTGTCCGAGTTCAGTAGAGGGATGACAGCAGCAGACGCAGCGAGAAACATTTGCACAGTGTATGGGAATAATATTACTGGACGGAACACGCCAAGAAAATGGTTTTTCTCGTTTTAAAGAGAATCGTTTCGACATTAGTGGCTCTCCACGTCCAGGAAGACCTTCGAGTTTTGATGAAGATCGTTTAAAAGCATTAATCCACAAAGATCCACGCCAGTGTACTCGAGAATTGGTAAATGTGATGAACTGTGATCATTTCACCATCGTGTGACATTTTCATGCAATGGGGAAGGATCAAAAGTCGGGTTTATGGGTACCACATGCTCTAAGCCAAAATCACAAATATCTGCGGGTGCCCATATGTGCATCTCTGCTTGCTCGTAATCAATTAGCTCGTGGAAAGTACCGACCAGTCATATTCTGTCTCGTTACTGGTAACGAGAAACGGTGTCTTTATGCTAACATAAGAAAAGGAAAGGTATGGTAGAGCCCAAACAAAGCAGCAACTCCCCTTGCAAAGAACTGCGCGCATCCACAAAAGATGTTATGCATCTGATGGAACTGCGACGGTGTGGTGTTCTATGAATTGGTTCCCCGAGCTATAACCGTCACTGCTGACATTTACTGTCAACAAATGAGACGTCTTGCAGACGCACTCCAAGAACAACGAACAGGAAGACAGCGTGAAGTGTTGCTACTCCACGATAACACCTGCCCGCTTTCCGCTAGACTGACAAAGAAACACTATACAGGAGTTGGATTGGGAAGTCATTCCGCACCCACCTTGTTCACCGATCTTGCGCCCTCAGATTTTTCACCTTTTCTGCTCTCTATCGAATAACTTCCAAGTAACTTCCTTTCCGGATGAAAATGCGCTCCGAACGTAGCTCGACGAATTCCTCGCCTCAAAACGAAGTGATTTCTACAGTCGCGGAATCTAAAAGTTATGCCAGATGGCAGACTCTTGTAGATAGTGAAGGATAATATATTACTGATCACTAAAGTCTCTGTTATGTGTATCTTATGGAGAAACTCTACGAACTTATGCATCTAACCAATAATTAGTCTCTAAAAGTGAGATGGTATTATTGGCAACAATTAATGTTTGCAATATGTTTCATATGGTACGCCATTTGCTGAGATGGAGCACTGGAGGGGGCTTCAATGTACTGTGGATGTGAAGGCTTTTTTCAAAAACGATGACTGCATTGCTGCTGCTACACGGGAATACCGTCGTCACTCGAATCTCAGACATGGTGATCCTGTACAATCGCCACATGTAGTCATATCATAGGTGATATCACCAGGAAGGTCCAGAAGTTGTCGCTCACACAAACGGACAGAGGAGGTACCAGATGTCTCAGCCAACAGTTCAGAGTATACTGTGAGACCAAATTCCGGCAAGGTGGGACTCTCCAGTCGTGGTGTGCACAGAATTTTACGGAATAGCTTGAAGCTGCAACTGTACACGATACAGTCGTGCAACAGTTAAATGAAAGTGATTATGAAATGCGAATGACTGTTGAACTGCTGACTAAAATTAGGGACAATGAAGGATTTTTAATCCTCACGAACTCCTTCAATGCCCCTTACACAGGCAGGAAATGAGAGTGTGTTGCGCTGTCTCTTCAGTGGGCATAATCCATTCTTTCTTCTTTAAGGACGAACGACGAGCAACCACACTCACGTCTCAGCGGTATGCTGCCGCGGTTGACACATTTCTGGCACCTGAAGTTGGACAGTTTCCTGCAAATTAGTATCAGTTTCAGCGAGACAGTGCTATGTCACATTGTGATCAGATTTCAATGGCAGCAGAGCGTAGAGTGGTAACGACATCATATAATGGGCTCCCGACTTATCGGTCAGTGATTACTTCCTTTGAGGGTCCCTGAAACACAGGGTGTGTGCTAGAAACTTACACACAATTGAAGAACTGAAAGACGCTATTCGCATATTAATCAGAACATTCTTGTACAGGTACCTGAAGGTGCTGTGAGTTATTTACATCGCACATTGTCCGAGTGTCAACGTAACAGTGGTGGACACCTACAAAACACTATTTTCAATACATGAACAGTGCGTGAAATTGCAATACGCAAGGGCTTCGTTGTTGTGGTTGAAAATGTTTTAAAATATAATCCTTAGCCTGTTTCGCTATATCCTAATCGGCCCGCTTTCCTGCCACACGCTGTACTTAAACAAATATTAATCTAGGTATTCAAGACTAGGTAAATTATGTATAACTGTAAACTGCATGTTTCGTCAGACTTGCTGCCATCAACGTAATAAGCAAACGTTATTTTAAAATTTATTACGAATTTCTGTCAATCAGGCACCATTTTGAAGTGAGCCATTTAATACTTTGCGTCGCTATTGTATTTAAAAGATACAACTAATCTGTTACAAGACATTAGGGCGTAGCGTGCTAGACTGCGAGATAGGGAGACGAGCTGGACGAAGATAGAACCCTCCGCAAATTAACGATCGTCGGTCTAGTAAACTGGCCGACCTGAAGTGTTAAAACGCACTGTCACATGGGACAGATTTAATGCGATTCACAGACAGGTAGCGCACACACAACTTGTCTCTCTTAGATAACCTATGTACGCAAAGCAACTAATGCCACTACGATGGTCACGTTTCATCCAGAGGGACGGAACGTACAAACACACTACAGCGGAGTACGAAGCCCTCTGTTACTGAGATAAAAACACAAGTTGAAAGTGCGAAAAATGTTCTAATAAGCGTTTTTTGAATTACTGGGTCGCTGCTAGGCTATTGATACATCTCCTTAGTGGAGTTCATAAAGTGAGTGTTAAAACTTTCTTTATAGCTTTATACTCCCTTGTGGTAAGTGAGGACTACGCTGACAGAAAGGGCATCCAGCCACAAAAAGTCAAAATATAAATAAATTTGCCAAATCTAACAGCGCACCCTGTACGATGCGCTGAACAATAGGAAAGAAAGACTCTTAGTCCAAAGACACTTAGTCCATACGGTGCAGCAAAGCATAACGCATCTCAAAAAGCAAGTCATGAAAGTGGCGCCCATTATAAAGGATTGCATTATTCTGTAAATCATACAAAAATAACGTAATTAGAAAATTATTAGTTGCTGTGGCCATAAGCCTTTCGTTATTACCATTAGCTCTGCCCTTCTAAAAAAAAAAGCACTTCCAATACTTGGCTATTAATGTCTAAAGTGTTTCTTCCGCATCTCCTGCAACATGACAAAATGTTATGCAACAGTTTCTGGAGCAGCCTAGTTTCTCTGCCAAGCGATCTTTAAACTCGCACCAGAGAGAGAGTAGTTGTCATTTCTACAGGTGTTACTGAATATAATAATTTTTACAATAAAAACCTTTCTTCATGATTGAATGTTATACTAATGCTCCAGATATACGCGTTTTCCTTCGTTTGGAAAGGATCTTTAGTGGTCATCACTGTAATGTCACAAGCATTTTGCCAAATTTAAACGCAACTGTAATACGAGAACGCCACGCAATATTGCACTCCATCACAGAGCTCTCACACTTCGCAGCCGGACTCAGTTGCAACCCGCAACTGCCTTCGCCCGTTTCATATAGTGACAAAGAGGAACGATGTATGGCGTTCCCTTGTTTCGTCCGGAATTTTACAATTTCATTATTGTCTTTTGGGGGCCCATTATCGAAGAAATGATAACTATTATACTAACCGTTTCCGCGAGGAAAATACTCTCCCAGCAACCAACTATTTATGCGTGCGTTTATTCTTCGATACATCTACACTTTATCTGTCGCTATGGTAATATATCTTAACGCATGCAAATAGATTTCGCTAAATAGCTTTAGGTACACCATCATTGTAAATGAATACATGTTACTTGTCGAGCAAGGAGGGTCTTGGCAACCAATCAAGTGCCATCATCAAAAACAGTTTGTTAATTATTGTTGTTTTTATCGATAAGCGGTACCGTGAGTGTATGCTGAACTTTCTTCTGCTCAAGGAAAGTGTTTTTAGCACAACTTAAAGTAAGATAATGGGAGGAATACCAGCTCTAAGGAATAACGACCGAAAGGAACCATCGCTACATTTTCTTGAATCGATGTAAGGAAACAACGGAATACCCAATTCACTTTGGCAGATCGCGGAATTCAGCTGGTCCTATCGAACAAGAGTCAAATGACTTGTCCGCTGCCTCAACCCAGCATTAACAGCATTTTACTAAACATATTCATAGTCTTCCACCGCCACTTGGTATAACGTTTCATACTGATGAATGAGCATCACAGTCAATAAATGTTCTAATTTTTTTCTTTCGTTAACTGGTGTTTCCGGTAACATGACCCTCGTCAGGCAAGTGACTGCAGTCGCTAAAAACGCTAGCGTCATGATAATTGTAAACAAAAAGGATATTAAAGTATAAAAATGTGTTTAGAACTAAAACTTCAATGATACAGACAACTCACGAAGTACAGAAAGCAACACCTCGACAAGCTTATGGGCTACCGTTGCTTGGTGAGCTATGGAATACACGGTATTTTTTCTTTATTGTAATGTTTCCACTCAAGGTTTTGTTACTGTAATGGCGAAGCGTCGCGCAGCATGCGACTGTACAAATGTGTGTCAAAAGAAGTAATATTTAGTTACTCACGTACGGTTGTTTAAAACACTAAAATTTTGCTTATACATCATTGAATTGATTGGATGAAGCTGAGGAATGATATCGGTTCCGAGCAGTTGCGAATGAAAGTTCTATTTATGAATAATTATTTGTGTGTAAATGTGTGGATCTATTGATCTGATATGGGTGAACAGATGAATTGGTGAATGGGAAATTGGTAAACGGTAAGTAGGAAATCGCGAATCCAGTCGCACAACTGAGACGATACCCCGTAGGCCCGCAGCTTGATTAGAAGTCGCTTGTGAGGAACGGTGTCAAAAGCTTTCCGGAAATCTAGAAATATGGAATCAACTTAAGATCCCCTGTCGATAGTGGCCATTACTTCGTGCGAATAAAGAGCTAGCTGCGTTGCACAAGAACGATGTTTTCTGAAACCATGCTGATTACGTATCCTTAGATCGTTCCCTTCGAGGTGATTCATAATGTTTGAATACAGTATATGCTCCAAAACCCTACTGCAAACCGACGTCAATGATATAGGTCTGTAGTTCGAGGGATTACTCCTACTACCCTTCTTAAACACTGGTGCGACCTGCGCAATTTTCCAATCTGTAGGTATAGATCTATCGGTGAGCGAGCGGTTGTATATGATTGCTCAGTAGGGAGCTATTGTATCAGCGTAATCCGAAAGGAACCTAATCGGTATACAATCTGGACCTGAAGACTTGCCCGTATCAAGCGATTTGAGTTGCTTCGCAACCACTAAGGTCTCTACTTCTAAGAAACTCATGCTAGCAGCTGTTCGTGTTTCAAATTCTGGAATATTCCATTCGTCTTCCGTGGTGAAGGAATTTCGGAAAACAGCGTTCAATAACTCCGCTTTAGCGGCACAGTCGTCGGTAACAGTACCATCGTCACTGCGCAGCGAAGGTATTGACTGCGTCTTCATGTCTGATGTCTTCCCGGACGACGACGTCATCTTTCAGCAGTATAATTATCCGTGTCTCGATGCCAGAATTGTGCTACAGTGTTTCGAGTAGCATGATAGTTAAATCCCGTTAATGTCTTGGCTACCAAATTCGCCTGATGTGAAACTGGTGGTTCCCGTCTGGGTCGCTATCGAGCGCCTTCACCGGTTACACAAATCAGCGGCCAGTTGCTTACGGGAATTACATAATTTGTGCGTGGACACCTGGTGTCACATAGCTCCACAAATCTACCAACCAACTGTAGAATCGATGATACGCAGAATCGGTGATATACTGCGCAACAAAGATGGCCCAACAAGCTATTAAACAGGTGGTCATAATGTTTTGGCTCGTTAGTGTAAACAGACTGAAGCGACGAATGATAATTTGTACCGAGGTCGGGACGAACCTGGGTCTCTTCCTCACATACAGATGGGCTAAACACTGCGCCACCCTGTAAGTGTGGCTTTGCAGAACTTCATGTACTACTCTAGCATGCCCCCCTCCTCAGTCCAAATTCCCATTTACGTTGCAGAGGCTCTCCAAATGTATCAGAATTGCGTTCGATACTGAGGTGCTAGGTAGTCCGCACGTTGTGCAAAACAATGGTGCCAGGGTGGCGTTGTAGTTAGCCCATCTGCCTAGTGTGCAGGACACCCATGTTCGAATCTCGGCCTTGGTAAGAATTTTCTCCGTCCCTTCAGTCTGCGTGTGTATAGTTTTTTTATGGAAAGGAACTAATCATACACTTTTCATTTTCTAAGGTCAATAAAAGCATACGTTTTCTCGTAGTCACGAATTTGCTCGAAAGAAATCTGTACGGTACCATATGCCACAACCAAGTGTTTATATTCATCACTAAAGATAATGTTGTTCAAGGGATGTTCCTCTGCCGTTTATTACTCGTAGAGTTACATTTACTAGCGGATCTATGGAGTAATATTTTAGCTATCGTAAAAAAATTTGTCGAGGTGCGGCAACGTACGTCTTTTGGCGTAAATGTTTATCTAGAACACGTCTAACTGGCACGTACCATACACCAGTCTAGAGAGGGCGCACCTCGCATTGTTAGCACTGCGCTGAAAGCACTCTTGTTCCACTCCAACAGCATGAGGCCGCGCACGACAAGCCGGGTTTTTATGTAGTAGGGAACAGCTAGTCTCAACAAAAGCTTGGTGCCAAGAGTAAACTGTAATGCCAGTTGGTCGATCCCTATCACAATAACTAAGACACCTCTGCATAACAGTGAGAGTGAAATTCGTTTTAACAAACTTAAACATAACTGTACTTCGCTCACCTTCGAGTAGACGTTATAAACCGCAACGAAAATGGTAATTGTAACTGCTTCTCAAACCAAATAGTCAGGTGACACTACAATCAACAATATATGTGAATATTACTCTGTATTATTTTAATGTACGAGTGAATACACTCACAAACAAGGCATGAACACGGAGTGAAGTAGATCCTCTATGACTGGGTTTTCTCTGTTAGCACCTCACTGAATGTCATTGCATCGATGAGATCGGTAATCCACAGTAAACGTACACTCGACGTTGCGTCTGCATTATTTGTGACTTCATAGTATAAAAGTATGAGTGCCACTCTCTAGGCAACCAGTTACTGATGTTCAAATCCCAGCATAAGAACAAATGTGCCATGTTTCTTCGGATGAACGATGTCTAGCTCTAGCGCCACATGAAATGCGTGCATACTGCGTGGTGGAGACAAGAGTATATCATTAGCCTTCTTTACTGTTGCGACCTTCTGCTGAACGAATTCATGACGGAACTTCTTGGTACACAGAGTGCACCGGAAATGTTGAGACAAAATTCGAGGGGTTGCAATGGGTGTCGAAAGGAACAAACAGAGGATAGGAACCCGTGTCCGGTAGCATCATCCAACGACGCTGCAGAGCAGCAAAGTTATAGCCGCCAACGCCTGCCAATAGGCCACCCCTTCGACAGCAAGTTGACTTTTTATGACGACGGACGGTAGTCAGAAAGTCTCGTACTGTTGTTTGTTTTTCAGTGATCGCGACTGTTTGCCACGATCGCCAGTGCATAAGATGGAGCCTGCTGCTGCTGCTTAGAAATGTCTTGTCTCCTCCGAAAGCGATGCTCTGTTGCCCCAGTGGATGATGGTTTCGGACGCGAATTTCCATCTGCTCTTTATTTTTCTCCTGGAACCCTCTAAAATCTGAACGGTTTTTCGATATACAGGGGAAAAATTAAACCCAGATGGAAAATCGTGTCAGAAACTGTCATCCGCAAAGGCGACAGAGCATCACACCGATAGGAGATAAGGCCTGTCTACGCAGCATCTACTTCACTGGTGATCGTGGCAATAAATCGTAATCACCGAACAACAAACAACATTGGGAGACGTTCCACCTACGGTCCGTCAGCGTACAAACTCACGTTTACTGCCGAAGGAGTCATCCAGTGGCAGGAGCCGGCGCCTATTAACTTCGACGTCCTGTAGAGTCGTTGGATGACGTTCCCGAACACAGGATCCTACGCTATATTCGTTCCTCAATACGCCCTCTACAAACCCTCGAAGTGTGTCGCAGCATCTGTCATAGTTGACTAAACATGTTTGGGGGTGACTCTGCTCTCACTCCAGACACAAGCTTTATAAGCGCAGAGATTACAACAGACTCTCCAACCACAGTTAACGGCATATAATTCTTAATGTAACTGTTATTTATTTGGCAGAATTTATGGTTTGCCTTTATCAGAAACTTGTATTAACGGTACAGCTCTACAACTATTTCCGTAGCTGCATAGGCTAATACAAGTTCGTGTGGTGGTCCTCGAATGCTGTTAGTGGAAGAAATTTAGCAGGCAAGATGAGGTGAAGTGATGCCGAAAAATTCGTTTTCACCAGATGTGCGATAACATCTTCCCTATCTCACCACAGTGTCTCGTGGAGTGAGAGCACGTGACGCTACTGACGATGATCCGTCCGTCGGATCAACGTCTCCTTGTTTTGTTCAGCGTCTCCTTGACGCGCAGCATCGACAGGGGTAGGCTATATATGTAGCTATTCCTCGCTTCTCTCATTGTCACGGGCAACTCAGACACGACGCTACACCTTGCAATAAAGCCGTGACAACAAAGACAGGTGATACCTAACCGCTCACGTAGCGTCAACGAGGAAAGCTCCGTCTATAACTTGAGTCACAGGAGTACGTAAAACTACTGTGATACTATTCTATTTGACGCATCTCGCCAGGAATTATTCTCCTGCGCTAATCTCTTCATCTCAGGGTAGCACTTGCACCCTACACCGTTAATTATTTATTGGATTATTCAGATCTCTGTCTTCTCCTACAGGGTTTGCCCTCTATAGTTCCTTCTTCTGCCATGAAGTTCATTTAGATTTTTGTTTATAACGGATCTGATAGTGAAATACTATTAATGAAGGTAGATTTGGTATTAGTTTAATTTATTTAATTCAACTGATATTGGGCCGAGCGGATTGGCCGCGCGATTAGAGCGCCATGTCACGGATTGCGCGGCCCCTCCAGCCGGAGGTTCGAGCCCTCCCTCGGGCATGAGTGTGTGTTTTCCTTGGCGTAAGTTAATTTAAGTAGTACGTAAGTCTAGGGACCGATGACCTCAACAGTTTGGTCCCTTAGGAATTCACACACATTTGAACGCATTTTAAGTGACATTGGCTCTGAGTTGTGCACCATAACAGCTGTCTTATCATCCTTTCCTTTGTTTGGTCCGTGTTTTCCATTTGTTCCTTCCTTCGACGATTCTACGGAGAACCTCTTCATTCCTTACCTTATCAGTCCACCTAATTTTCAATATTCTTCTGTAGCACCACATCTGCTGTTCCTACATTTGTTTTTTATGGTCATTCCACTGAAGGTCGCTCTGGATATTTAGTTATTCTTAGATATTCCATTTCCAGTTATTCGTCTTCAACAGGGTGTTGTAAAGTAGTGGATTTCTTTCCCTATGTATGCGCGGTATGTCACATTTATTTACGTTCAAGGTCAACTGCCAGAGTCTGCACCATTCATTAATCCTCTGTAGGTCATTCTGCAAATCGATACCGTCTTCTCGTGTTGCTACTTTCTTATAGAAAATCGCATCCTCCGCGGTCAGTCTTAAAGAGAATCCGATGCTTCCTAGTAGGTCTTTTATACACATTGTAAACAGTAATGGTCCTATTGCTTTCCTTGGGGCACTCCGGAAATTACTTTTACATCTGCTGATTTTGGTCCTTTAGGAGGGACGTGTTGAGCTCTGTGTGCATGAAAGTCTAGAACCCCCTCGCAAGTTTGGTTCCACCCTCCGTGGGCTCGTTTTTTTTCCACTAAGCGGCAGTTCTGGACGGTATCAAATGCCTTTCTGAATTCAAGGAACACGACAGCAAACTGTGTGCCTTTTGATCTTATTGAGGAACAGAGTAAGCTGAGTTTCGCCATATCTCTGAATGAGGAACCCATCTTGATTTTTATAGAGGAGCTTTTCGTTCTCCGTAAACGCATAATTCTTATGCATAAAACATATTCGATAATTCTACAATAAGTTGACGTCAACGATATGGGTCTATAATTACTTGTAACTGTCCTACGACCTTCCGTGAAAACAGGAATTACTTGACCTTTTTTCTAGTCGCTAGGCACCCATCGTTGCTCCTGCGAACTACGATAAAGCGCTGCTGGAAAGGGAACAGATTCCTTTGCCCAATAATACTCAGAAAATATCCCTGTACAAATGCCTAAATTTGGTCGGTGCAGTTCGGGTTAACCCTGAATAATCGCCGGATGAAATGACTGTCGCTGATGCGTACTGTCATGCTAACATATCTCAACGGCGAGTGGTCAGAGATTCCGACAATCCAAAAATCAGATATGACAGACCTCTGGGTTAAGTATTGCAACTTGTTTGGTTTCATAGTTTGTATGTTTCGTTACCATCATAGACACGAAGCGGCCGCGTTAATCGTTGCATCCACGCTGCAGTGGGCACGGGCTGGCAGAGAACGCTGCGATGGGAAGAGGCAGCGGCGGTGGCGTGGAAATGAATATGCATGGCGCATTACGTAAGGCGGGGCGGCGGAAACCGAATGCTGCTCACGGCCGGCCTTGCGACAACGGCCAGTTCGTCGTACAGGCCCCCGGTGAAAGCATCCGGGCGGTTCCGGGAGCCTGCATCGGCGGACTCAGGACAATTAGTCTCAGAAAGAGGGCTTCCGCAGTACGGACTCGCTACTCTCTTCGAACACCGTGCCAAAAACTCGAAACATAAAAAAGCGGTCATCTTGATTACATGGGATTACAAGGGGTAGTCATACAGTATTAATCAACCTAATGTACAAATGTGCAGTTCTGAAATCCCCGCGCCAGTACCACAGCTCTTCACTAAAAAAGGAAGAATAAACAAATAAATATAAACAAAAATGGTGCAGCACATTGATAAAGAGGAACATTGTGTGGTAACTTATTTCCTGCATTTGAAGCGGAACGCCGCTGCATCAGCCGATGCAGATTTGGTGCGAATTTACAAAAATGTACAATCGTGTGACACAATGGTTGGATGGCCCAGTGTGGTCAGAGAAATCGGAGTAACGAAGTGTCAGCCACCTCCCTATGAAGAATTAGGATTCGCAGGACAAGTGGAGGCTCTGGCACTCAAAGCAGTGCATATCGCATCAATACTGCAAAAAAATGAAAAATCGGTCGTGAAGCAGTTCTCAACAAACTGCTTGAGATTTTCAAGACAGACGTCACCTCCCGCTGGATTCCGCTGTTGGTCACATCCATTCAACAAGTCCGCCAAACCCGACCAGAAGGGAAAATGTTGCAGCTGAGTCAGGCCAATCCAGATGACGTCTTTAGCCATCTAATCGCCACTGACGAGTGCCGGCTGCAGTGGAGTCTCTCTCTCTCTCTCTCTCTCCTCTCTCTCTCTTAGTTCTTGCCAATCAGAGGCCACTACCATATAAGGCCATGCTACGACCAACCAACGGTCTTCACGTGAACACTCACGCCTTAGCTCGCGGTAGCCTCTATGTTCAAAATGGTTCAAATGGCTCTGAGCACTTTGGGACTTATCATCTGAGGTCATCAGTCCCTTGAACTTAGAACTACTTAAACCTAATTAACTTAAGGACATCACACACATCCATGCCCGAGGCAGCATTCGAACCTGCGACCGTAGACGTCGCACGGTTCCAGACTGAAGCGCCTAGAACCGCTCGGCCACACCGGCCGGCAGCCTCTATGTATTAGCAGGATTTAAGCCATATTGTACAACGTTAAAGTTCGCGCCTGGTCTGTTAGCCGTAAATATTACATCATCTTCCACAATCATTTGCAAGATGCAGTGATGCACGTGGCAGGGGACAAGCAACTGCTAATCTACGCTTCAGTTCCTACGTTTAAGTAGCTAAGGGACTCATATGAAGGCAGAGGGCGATGACAATTTCTCACTTTCTGTTCAGCAGGAGCGGGTTCCGAATCCCCCATTTGACCATCCAGATTAAAGTTTTCTGTAGCGTTCCTACAGCACTGTAGTCCCTCACGGTTGACGGTGCCCCGAGACCACGGGTACCGGTTTGCTGATGACTTGTGAATACCGCTTGTCTCGTGGCTCGTTGTGTATGCGTCGCTGACAAAAGGACAGCCCACGTTCTTGCATTAATTCAGTCTTTCAATTGCCCATAATGCGCCCTCTATTGCGCGCAAGGACGCTCACACAAGAAACCCAGAGCTCTTCCTGATGTCAACGTCAGATACAGAAAAGTCCGTTCAAGTTTCCAAATGTCATCCAGTACCACTTTTCAGTGGTGACTCCGTCTGAGGAAAAGAGAAGATTTTACTGGAAGAAAGTCAGTGTTCCAGGTAAACAATCACACAATTCTGTCTTTTAAGTAAGAAACACAAGGGAGAAAAGAACTTTAGACACATCTTCCGCATGTTGAGAGTGTTGACGTGGCAACTGCAAGTGTGCTCGCAGCGTGAGACATGGTTAAACGATACAGCCAAGGTCACTTCCAAAGATAATATACAGCAAAGATATATATTTGTACTCCCTTTAATGTAAACAACAGTCATTAACGACAATAGATTAGCGGACTATGCCTACCTTAGTTGCATATTAAGTAATGTTCAAATGGTTCAAATGGCTCTGAGCGCTATGGGACTTAACTTCTGAGGTCATCAGTCCCCTAGAACTTTAAACCTAACTAACCTAAGGACATCACACACATCCATGCCCGAGGCAGGATTCGAACCTGCGACCGTAGCAGTCGTGCGGTTCCAGACTGTAGCGCCTAGAACCGCTCGGCCACCTCGGCCGGCTTAAGTGATGTAATACACAAAAGTTTCTGAGATGCAATACTCATATAATCTTTGCCATAGCACATCACGGAATCCAAGGCATTTCCCTTGATACTATACACTGATCTTGCTAAAAGCCGAGACGCGCATGCACATGAGTAAGTGTATCTTAGCTGTAAATTCTTTTTGGGAACTATGAGACCCTCGCTATTTCATCACACCATGTCTCGCGCCGAGAGCACATTTGCAGCTGCCACCTCAGTATTCGTAACAATTGGAACCTGTATGGAGGCGGGCACGTGGGTATTTGAATGTAAGCAAGAGCCCAAAACGTCAATATACACCAAGATTTTCGTTATGTCTCCCTCAGCAGTATATTACGTAATGCAATACACGTATCCATATGTGATGTAATACACGTAAGGTCTGAGAAGCAGTACTCATTTATGCTACTGCATATTATGGAGTCTAAAGGGCTTCTCTTGATATTACACATTGATCTTGCCTGAAACTTTTGTTGCGACTCCATCAGTAATGCAAAATAACATCACTGGTGTGGAGTAACACACCATAAACTCCAATGCGGCTTTCGAACTGCTACTTCATTGGATGAATAATCGTACCGTCCAAGCTATCAGCTACTGCTGACACAAACTTTACACCTCTAGTATGATTTACCGACTCCCTTTCCTAGCGTTTCGCTCGTCGTAAGGGCTTCACTATTTTCAAGATTTAGTAAATTTATTTTTCTTTAAACTTTGTGGCCGGATGCGCTTCCTCTCGACGTAGTCGCCACTTAACATTTATCGTGTACAATTGTTTCTCAGTTTTAATGTATTTTAACTGCCTGTTTATCGTATTTTCTGAAGCGAAGATTGAGGACAAGCTCAGCATTTGCCTAAACGAGCGTGGAAAACCGGCAAACAACCAGACTCCTTTTGGCCGGCGTATCAGACCAACGGTCGTTATTACCTCCCTGTAGAGTGTTTTGTTTGTGGCAGACCACGGTGCCAGCACGTCGCGATTCCGGTTCGTGAACAGCAACAAGGCGGACCTCTCATTAACATCATTTTTTTTTTTTTTGGTCATCAGTCTACTGACTGGTTTGATGCGGCCCGCCACGAATTTCTTTCCTGTGCTAACCTCTTCATCTCAGAGTAGCACTTGCAACCTACGTCCTCAATTATTTGCTTGACGTATTCCAATCTCTGTCTTCCTCTACAGTTTTTGCCCTCTGCAGCTCCCTCTAGTACCATGGAAGCCATTCCCTCATGTCTTGGCAGATGACTTATCGTCCTGTCCCTTCTCCTTATCAGTGTTTTCCACATATTCCTTTCCTCTCCGATTCTGCGTGGAACCTCCTCATTCCTTACCTTATCAGTCCACCTAATTTTCAACATTCGTCTATAGCACCACATCTCAAATGCTTCGATTCTCTTCTGTTCCGGTTTTCCCACAGTCCATGTTTCACTACCATACAATGCTGTACTCCAGACGTACATCCTCAGAAATTTCTTCCTCAAATTAAGGCCGGTATTTGATATTAGTAGACTTCTCTTGGCCAGAAATGCCTTTTTTGCCATAGCGAGTCTGCTTTTGATGTCCTCCTTGCTCCGTCCGTCATTGGTTATTTTACTGCCCAGGTAGCAGAATTCCTTAACTTCATTGACTTCGTGACCATCAATCCTGATGTTAAGTTTCTCGCTGTTCTCATTTCTACTACTTCTCATTACCTTCGTCTTTCTCCGATTTACACTCAAACCATACTGTGTACTCATTAGACTGTTCATTCCGTTCAGCAGATCATTTAATTCTTCTTCACTTTCACTCAGGATAGCAATGTCGTCAGCGAATCGTATCATTGATATCCTTTCATCTTGTATTTTAATTCCACTCCTGAACCTTTCTTTTTATTTCCATCATTGCTTCCTCGATGTACAGGTTGAAGAGTAGGGGCGAAAGGCTACAGCCTTGTTTTACACCCTTCTTAATACGAGCACTTCGTTCTTGATGGTCCACTCTTATTATTCCCTCTTGGTTGTTGTACATATTGTATATGACCCGTCTCTCCCTATAGCTTACCCCTACTTTTTTCAGAATCTCGAACAGCTTGCACCATTTTATATTGTCGAACGCTTTTTCCAGGTCGACAAATCCTATGATAGTGTCTTGATTTTTCTTTAGCCTTGCTTCCATTATTAGCCGTAACGTCAGAATTGCCTCTCTCGTCCCTCCACTTTTCCTAAAGCCAAACTGATCGTCACCTAGCGCATTCTCAATTTTCTTTTCCATTCTTCTGTATATTATTCTTGTAAGCAGCTTCGATGCATGAGCTGTTGAGCTGATTGTGCGATAATTCTCGCACTTGTCAGCTCTTGCCGTCTTCGGAATTGTGTGGATGATGCTTTTCCGAAAGTCAGATGGTATATCGCCAGACTCATATATTCTACACACCAACGTGAATAGTCGTTTTGTTGCCACTTCCCCCAACGATTTTAGAAATTCTGATGGAATGTTATCAATCCCTTCTGCCTTATTTGACCGTAAGTCCTCCAAAGCTCTTTTAAATTCCGATTCTAATACTGGATCCCCTATCTCTTCTAAATCGACTCCTGTTTCTTCTTCTATCACATCATACAAATCTTCACCCTCATAGAGGCTTTCAATGTATTCTTTCCACCTATCTGCTCTCTCCTCTGCATTTAACAGTGGAATTCCCGTTGCACTCTTAATGTTACCACCGTTGCTTTTAATGTCACCAAAGGTTGTTTTGACTTTCCTGTATGCTGAGTCTGTCCTTCCGACAATCATATCTTTTTCTATGTCTTCACATTTTTCCTGCAGCCATTTCGTCTTAGCTTCCCTGAACTTCCTATTTATTTCATTCCTCAGCGACTTGTATTTCTGTATTCCTGATTTTCCCGGAACATGTTTGCATTTCCTCCTTTCATCAATCAACTGAAGTATTTCTTATGTTACCCATGGTTTCTTCGCAGCTACCTTCTTTGTACCTATGTTTTCCTTCCCAACTTCTGTGATGGCCCTTTTTAGAGATGAACATCAATTACTGCTGTATATGATGCTGTGTAAGAACCAAATTCACCAAATATCCGCTCCGTGATTACCAAATACTGGCAATAAAAATTACTTCCACCGCCGCGCTTCAAACCGACAAACACTTGTTAAATTGCCGCCGTAGTAGGACGTATTAGCAGCTTCGGTTGCGGAAGTGAGATATAAAAGAAGATGTAAAACAACTTGATGCTACGGATATAATCAGACCTTTCAAGAACTACATTTTCAGATATTCACGAGAGCGGAGCGCGAAATCCGCCCTAAACGTGCATGGAAATCACGCCAAGGACAACTTCCGCTTGTATATGGAATCAAACTCCGACCTGAGAACTCGGTTTACAAATCATGGATTAATTTCAACTTCACACACACCTTCAATCATAAGATATTAAGTAAAAACATAACGACTGCAGGAAAACTAAGAAATTAGAGAGAACAAAGATTACTGAAGATTCTTTTTAATTACTGCTCTGGTTACTTCTATTAACTCAAGTGGATCCTCAGAGGTAGCAGACCTTCAATGGCGCCCCGTTATGTTTTTCTGGTGTGTGAGTGCATCACCGTGAGTTAGGTTTCAAGTCACGCGTCATGCTATCACTGCTTGTGGGAACTATGTTGCATTCTATTAGGCCAACAATAGCACAGCGCCTCACGTAGCCCATACTGCTTACAAAAGAACCCGTGTCAGCATCATACGAAACAAGCAGCGCGCTGCAATCAGAAGGGTTTAATTTCTTGCACTTGCTCATCCTCGCCTTTGACGGGTCCATGTTGTGACAAAGCGTTCAAGTATTTAGCACCACAGCTGTCCAGAAGTCAGGTGACTGTTTGGAATTTCACATCGTAAGACTGTGTGACTAATAAGCTCTTTTCCAATAAAATACAACGTTCAATAAAATACAACGTTCCATCCACTTCATCCCGTTAGATTAAAGCAGTGTTTCTTGATTTCGGAAAGGCTATCGATATCGTTTCAAACTCTAGCTTACTGAACAAAATAAGAATTTACGAAATATTAGGCCAGTTTTCTCTCTGCAAGGGTCGTACGTGAGATGCACATAATTATAGGGCTACATCGTCGAAGTGAGTCTGCTGTAGAACTATGGAACGTGTTTTGTGCTCAAGAATTACGACCTTTTTGGAGAACGAAAATCTCCTCTATAAAAATCAACATGGATTCCACAGACGCAGATTTGCGAAACTCAGCTCGCTATGCTCCTCCATGAGATCCCTAGCACTGTAGAGAAGGGCGCTCAGGTAGATGCCTGTCCCTTGACTTCAGAAAGACATTTGACACCGTCCCGCACTGTCGTTTAGTGACAAAAATACGATCTTACCAAGTATCGGACCGGATCTGCGGTTCGATCAAGACTTCCTTGCACACAGAGCTCAACACGTCACACTTACGGAACAAAATCGACAGATGTAAAGGTAACTTCTGCAGAACCCCAAGGAAGTGTGATAGGACCGTTACTATTTACAATTTATATGAACGATCCAGTAGAAAGCTTCGGATTCTCTTTAAGACTATTCGCAAGTGATACGATTTTCTATAACAAAGTGGCAACGCCAGAGGACGGTATCGATTTTCAAAATGACCTACAGAGGATTGATGAATGATGCAGGCTCTGGCAGTTGACCCTGAACATGGAAAGAAGTCCACTACTATACAACTACACTATTGATGACAAACTGCTGGAAATAGCATCTACCCTAAAATATCTGGGAGTAACTATCTAGGGCGATCTTAAGTGGAATGACCACTTAAAACAAATAGTAGGAAAAGCAGATGCCAGACAGTTTCATAGGAAGAATGTTAAGGAAATTTAACTTAGCCACGAAGGAAGTGGCTTATAAGGCGCTTGTTCGACCGATTCACGAGTATGGGTCATCAATCCGGGACCTTTACCCAGTAGGACTGATAGAAGAAGTAGAGAAGATCCAACGAAGAGCGGTACGTTTCCTCACGTGTTCGCTTAGCCAGCACGAGGGTGTTACAGAAATGCTCAACGAACTCCAGTGGCAGACGTTACAAGAGAGGCCTTGTGGTGCATCACGGGGGGGGGGGGGTTTACAATTGAAGTTTCGAGATGTTACTTTTCGGGAAGTCGGAGAACATATCACTTCCTTCCACATACCTCTTATGAAATGACGACGACAAGAAAATTGGAGAAATTAGAGCTAATAAAGAGGCTTACCGACAATTATTCCTCCCACGCGCCATTCGCAAGTGGAACAAGGAAGGAGAGATCAGTTAGGGATACTAGAAGTATTCTCCGCCACAGACTGTCAGGTGGCTTGCAGAGCATGATGTAGATGTACATGGACTGAGAACTTCTTAGCCAAATTACAGCTAAGCACGTCGTTGTTGAAGAAGAAATTGTCAGAAATGAAAGCAGCTTCTGGCACACTCCTCGAGAGTGTTGTAGGGGTATTACTTATGCAAATGACCACTCGTGTGAAGCTGTTATTTGTAGCAGAAGCACGACACCACAAAAATGCCGTAAATGTAGAAATGCTTACAGAGAGTCGATGCGTGGTGTGGCAAATGCAATTTATAGCACATACATAGGTGGATGGTCAAACTATTGTTTGATTACGTGATTGAGAAACGATCACTGGAAACAGCCACGTTATTTAAATATGCAGTAGTGTTTTGTCAACAGAGATTTGAAGTTTAACGCCCACAAAAAAAACTGGCTACATGAAAGAGTGCTACCAGGTTGAGTTTCACTGGAGGAATAATAATAAATGTAACTTATCCACTAATGAGTTAGTTTACAAAACCCCTGTTCTACCGATTCTTGAGTAATGCTCAGCCGTTTGGAACCTACAGCAGCTATGGTTAATAGAGAAGGTAGATCCATAAGAGAATAGGACGTTTGCCGAGTTCATTCAGTAAGTACGAGGGAATCTGGTAGCTGCTCATCCACCCCCAAAGGCAGACACTGCATGAGAGGCGTTGCGAATCACGGAGACTTATTATTAAAATTCTGAAGAAGCACGTTAGAAGGTCAAGCAAATTATTGAATTCATAATTATCATCATCATCATTCTCATTATTATTATTATTATTATTACTATTATCAGTAGGTTTACTCATTACTGAGTGTCGTGTCCTCAGTTCTTCAATGACTGAGTCTTCGACTACACATCTCCATTCACAGAGGATATCAACTCTTATCATTGCAATGTGAAGAGGTAGGCCCGAAATCATCTTCGCTTGATTTGCTGCTCTTCCTCTTGATGTTCTGCCCTTGATTGCCTTGGAGGATTGCCTTTTCCAAATTATCATCTTTTCTCCTCAAAATATGCCCAAGGAACTGGAAGTATAATTGATTACTGCGGGAAGATAAGCTTCTCGTGATGTTAAGTTCTTCTATAATGGAAGCATTGGTTCTTCTCTCTGTCCCTGGTACGTATAACTTCTTCGGTTAACACCACATCACGAAGGTATTAATCGGCTCTTGTCACAAGCTTTTTTGTGCTCCAGGTGTCGCAGCCGCACAGAAACACAGGGACCGCCAAAGAGTCCACCATTTTCGTTATTTTGGATACTGCCCGGTTCTGCCAGATCTCAGTGCGTTTAACCATTGTGGCTCGGCCAAGGATGATATGTCGTTTTATTTATTTATCACAGTTTCCTGTGCCATTGATAAGAGATCCTAGATGTACCTAATCATTCACTATCTCCATATCCTTTAAGCAACCTGTAAGTTGGATTTAATCTAAACCTTAATAACCATTAGTCTGGTGTTTTTCGTGTTTATCTCTAGACTGAGATTTCAATTACGACACTTCACTGTACAGGTCAGATCACTCGGTTCTTCTTCACTTTCTGCAATGTAGATAGTATCGTCAGCAAATGATAGTTGATCGTCCTGATGCCAAATGAAATTCCAACTTCCCAGCCATCCAGTGCACACCTTAAGACTTAAACAGCATAGATGTTATAGAGCTGAAGTCACAATATACAGCCTTCTTTGACACATAGAAAAACTCCGGGTGTTCACTATCCATCTTTATGGGTGCTACATGACTGTTACAAAGACCTTAAGTAATGGTACTACGTATTATGGAACCCCAAACACATCGACCACATACCACAACTTGTACCACATGACACAATCATAGACCTTTTTGATAAGCTAAGGAACAAATGAAGACAGTGACACAGAACACACGACATTTCTCAATTATCTGCCTCCAATTCACAATTGCCCCTCGAGTACATCTGTCACAAAACTAGCCCGTTCTGCAGAAATCTGAAACTGCGGCAATTTCTTTAGGTATTGATTCATTATGTTGTTGTTGTACAGAAGGACTTTTCTACCATGCTGGCTAGCATGCGATAATTTTTACATATGCCGACGCGATATGATCAGCATACTTTGTGTACACAGGTCTGAAGATCGTCCTTTCCCACTAGTTTACATAAATATTTTTGTGATAAATAACTAGAATAAGGAGTATATAAATGTATCTTTCACAATCACTGAGAAATAATGCTGTGAATACGTCGTAACTCCTGAATACTTTATAAGTGTTTCTGGTTTGGTCCAGCTTTTCAAAACATGATCCTAAAACATTATGATGAAAAAAAGCGCCTTCGAAGATTTATAGAGCTTCGAGAGCAATTAAAAACAAAACATTTGTACCATTTTAACAAACTCACTGGTAGCTGAGAAAGAAAGTAAAGACCAAAGAAGGTTACTAGATATATCTCAGTACACAACGTCATATGTTGTATGTGACCAAAAATCATAATTAAAAGTACACACATTTTCTAATAATAACTATCAGATAAAATGTTCGACGATTATGTGGAAAGTAGTGTGGCGAAGTCCAGAAGTTAGGCGGCATGGAATACGTTTTTATTTTAAATTTTTACTTAAATATTTAACCAATCGCATGTTACGAGTATTTCTTTAGAGTCGTGTAATTATTACGCTTATTGGTGTGAATAAAGTGTCAGTTTGCAAGAAAGAAGTGTGCAGCGTGTAATGGCGATGTCCCTGGGTCGCGTCTCGCTATTAGCCGCCTTAGCACCATTTTTATTTAAATTCTGTATTTATGTAAATGCTTCATAATATGGAGGGAACTGGAGACAGTGAACAGGGTAGAATGTTCGAAATCGTTGATTCGATCTTGAACTGGATGGAAGATATTACTGGGCTGCTTAAACAATTAGGTTCAGCTGCTTTCGCTCTTTACATAACGGCTATTCAACGAATGAACTTCTCAAAATTTTTTGCGCATTTCCACTCAATAATGTCTTATGGTATAATATTTTCTGGGTAACTAATCACTCAAAAAGAATTTATTGCACAAAGGCGAGCACTGCGAATAATATGTGGTATTCAACCGTAGTCATTTTGTAGGTACCTCTTCCAGAAGTTAGGATTTTTAACTGCACCCTCAGAGTACTAATGAAATTCGTCATAAAAAATCGAGAAGAATATGATGTCCGTAAATATAACACAGAAAAAATTACTTTTATTACTGGTAGCGGAAAAAATTAAAGCTTTTATGTGTAGTTGCATGAGTAGGACTGAGAAGTAATATGTTCACTGATGTTAAATTTAGGCCAGTGTGATGTTTACGAACTTTGAACTGCCGGTGTGTAGCTATCCACTGAAAGTTATCGTGTAGACATGTCCTGTGAACTGACTCGTTCCACATCAATTAGATGAAACAAATCGTTCAAATCATCTATGGAACATGTAACCAACTAAACACAATTTTAACAGAAAGGAAGAGGGTGTAAAATAAAATAAAAGATGGATGCCGACTTTATGCAGAGAGAGTAACAACCGATAACATCAGAAATGATGTCACCAGCTAGATGTATTCATGAATAGGGCACCACTTGATGAGTTGTGGTGCGCTCTGTGCTGCTCATAATGCTCCTATAATTTCAGAGTCCCCAAGAGGTTTCGATACGGTTGCCCATTTCTCTCCGAAGAGTCTTCGCAGATGGCGACGAAACGTCACAACGAGTACAGCTTCCCAGCCCGGAAGCTTCAACTGAAGAAATAAATACGCGCGAAGCGCAAATCCCGAGTTACATACGAAGGCCTTATTTCAATAGTGGTACAAGTCCATTACCACCACTTTTCTGATTATAACGCTTCTGAAATTAATGATTCAAACAAACAGAAAGAAAGGTTCATCTCTAGCAAGAAGCCATATGCTTGAATATTTCTGGTATCTCAACTGCAGATTTTTCAGCGCTCATTTAACTTCAGGGCTCTGTATCTCTAAATGAACAAAAATGGACTTGTACCACTATTGAAATAAGCCCTTTAGATGTCAGTGCAGATAATTTCGTCCGTTGCTTGGCAAAGGCCCACAAGTACATATTTTAACCGTAAGCAAGAATAGGAACAAAGCTATCAGTTGCAATTGCATTGTTTCGTTTTAATTATTATTGTTGCATATCCAGATTTCAGCTATAAATAGTCATCTTCAGTGCATTTGAGTGAGCTATAATCCAACATACTCCCATCAGTATATGTCATCATATCACTTTACTAGTGTATAGGCAGAAGGAAACTGAGATCAAGTGAACGGCAATTCAAATGGTTCAAATGGCTCTGAGCGCTATGGGACTTAACTGCTGAGGTCATCAGTCCCCTACAACTTAGAACTACTTAAACCTAACTAACCAAAGGACATCACACACATCCATGCCCGAGGCAGGATTCGAACCGGCAACCGTAGCGGTCTCGCGGTTCCAGACTGTAGCGCCTAGAACCGCTCGGCCACTTCGGCCGGCTGAACGGCAATTCATCGTGATTCTACACAGACTGGACATTCGTCATTGATGATGGTTTTACTAATTGATAAAAGCTGAGAACTTTGTCTAGCCATGCCAGCTGTTACTCTGTGGCATTCTATAACAGCTCCCTATACTATATGACATAGTATTATATATGAGATGCAACATAAAAGTTACGAAACCGACGAATGTGTGAGTTTCTAATCGACTTCAATAAATACAGATATTGTGGACTTCTGGACTTTTCATTTAGTTTTTATTTTATTTTAAAAGTTTTAACAGCTGTATATAAACACCTGTGTTATACTGTAAGAATGGTCAATCATTTATGTATATCCCTGTCAGTGTTTGAATCCAAAAGTGTCGTCAGCAGCAGAAATAAGCTAAAAGTGCTCTTTTTTTGCTAGACAAATTTCTTGCTCAATTCGTTGTATTTAGAACATCATTCGTTATTCTACTAGCTCATATAGTCTGTCACGAGGTTGTCATGCCTTGGGGACACAAGATTACTAGGCTCTCGTGGAGAAGCAACGGCTGACGCGGCGGTTCCCGACGTGAAAACTTAACAACTGTGTGTGGGTGTGGGACCTCGCGCTGTCAACAGCGACTTCTCTGTCGGTGTCACCACGGCAGAGACCGGTGAAAGCGTTGGGTCGTGCAGCAATTATCGAAGCACCCTAACATCATATAGCGGTCAGTGGAAACGTTTACGATGTTTTCCGCAATTTGATGAAATAGTTGCACGGCTGTCGTTCGAGTGGGAGGCTGACTTCTCAATGAATGAGAGAGGTTCATTCAGACTCGTTTCACGGCTTGCAACGACCACGACCATCTGGTTTCTTGCGGATTTTCGTGGGGACACTGTATTGAAGCTACTGTCGTTTATGAACAAAACAAAAGTATCGGATCAGAGCTATGACTGGTTACGGGACTTTCTTCCCTACAGAATCCACCCCGTCGTTCGCACTGGAACAAAATCGACAATTGTAACTTGTGGAATAGCCCAAGGGAGTGTTACAGAGTCGCTATTATTGCAAATTAATATTACTGATGTAATGGATAACATTTGAGGCTATTCGCGGACGGTGCTCTTGTCTGTAGGTATCTTGGAACGCCAGAAGACTGTAACGAAATGCGGAAAGACTTGCAGAGTGCGACGTTACTGTCTGCATTTAAGGTGACAGAGGGGCAAATGTACGGCTCTGAATAAAGCTTGGCTCCGGTTCCGACAATTATGTCATCTTGGCATATCGCACTTTATGTGTTTGTAAACAACTTCAGTAATCTTCTTCAAATGAATATGCAGATTCTATGTCCCCAGGTGGCTATTTGCTATTATTAATAAATTTAATTTTATGCATACAAGTTTAACGGCCTTCAGCTGGCATAATAATATTTTTTTTCAAAGAAAAATTTCATTTAGCTTGGTTAGGGACTATTGAAGAGACTTGGATTAATTAGAACGGAAAAAACAGCCTTGGTTGCACGATAGATTTGTTTAATCTTGACATATGACGCGTTTTGCCTGTTCTAGACATCATCAGACAATCGATAAAAGTTGTTGCTAATCGTAAGGGAGGCGTCGAACGTTCCATAGAACCGGGAGATAACAGGCAGATAGCCACTGTCAATACCTCACTACATCATCGACAAAAATATTCCTACTCGTAACCGAGGCGTCTAACGTGATTAAGAGTCACAAAGAACTGGGAGGTAACAGCCAGACTGTAAGGTGTCGGCCAAATCCAATACCTTCCATGAAAACCCTGACATGATAGCAAAACCGGCAATATGTCACATAGCTTCGAATAAATCCTGGGAATTAACCTAAGTAATACGATCAATGAGTGAGCGAATGGAATACCACAGACTAACACAAGAATGCCTAAATGCATGTCATACCTTCCCACCGTGAAACAGATGCAGTTCCGAGGCGAGAAACGATAACAGAAGCCGAGAGCAGAGCCGTGTACGCTAGAATGCCCTACGATAAGAGCAGGACAATTGGACACCCACATCGCCGGCCTACCACCAGGAGGTCCATCCCCCAGCCCATGTTAAAAGATAGAGCACTCCAGAAGAACAGTATAGATCTTACAATAACACTAAAAGGGCCACACCAGCTGCAAGTTTTAGCGTGAGACTATACGCTTCTCTGTTGCGTAGCAAACATTAAAAACATTGCCCCACCACGAAAAGTATAACGTTTCTTATTGGATAGACAGAATTTTTGTAGGCGGAGCTTAAGGTTAACATTGAGACACTGATTGGTCAGTTGAAAACACAGCCAGATACCTTTATCTTAAACCAACTTCGGTAAACAGTAGTAAGGATAAGTTCGAGAGAGTTGCTACCGAGACGGCGAGGTGTGTAGAGCTGCACCGCCAGCCGCCCCTGACGCTGCCTAACCACCGACAAGGTAATGAACGCATGTGATGCCACATAAGACCGCATAAGGCTTCACTCAGAACTGCAGAAGTCTCATCTGTTACATCCCCTTTTTACGTAATACTTCATGGTATTCACATTTGCTACTTGAAGTTAAAATCTGAAACGTGATGATTTTTCTGTTATATAATTATTGAGAAGCCACATCAGCCACTGTAATTTACGACAAGTTAAGTAAGTAATTAAAGATAATTGGAAGTCATTGTAGACCATTTTTGATAGTTTTCTCTTTTATGAAACTTAATTTAAACCTAGATTATAGATGTGATATAGCATAGGTCATTCTTCAATCCATTACAGAACTTGTAAATCCATTCAGGGAATATTCGTTCACATTTTTGTTGAATGCAGTTGGTTTTTATCATCCTGTATTAAAATACTTCCTTTTATCAATAGTACAATTTACAAACAATGTTTTGTGAGTAGAATAAAAATTCAATATTTTTGATCCAGTGATGTACACTGTTTGTTTGCTGTGAAGTTGATTATAAAAGCCGAAACCGGTAAAGAATAAACACAGTTGTATAGCAGATGGCACTGATATGCTTTTTCCAAAAAAAAATGTATTTTTTCTTGTCTCTTCCATGTCACGATAGAGGTCACACGTAATCCTTTGTTGTCGCACTAGGCTGCATCTTACATAGGCCGTGGACTGTCTCGATCCATCGAAGATAAAAGCACATCACGATATTTTCTACAAAGTAGAATTCACATCAGCGAGGCGAGAGGCAAAACTCTGATTAGTCCGATTGTCTCCAAAGAGAACAGTGATCCAGAGCCCCAGCAAAGAGGATCCTGACAGGCTGCTGATCAGCTGTGGAAGATTACTGGACGGGTACGTTCCCAGATGCATGGACAACCACAGCAACTGGGATGTAATAGCTGCGGTTGCGATTGAAGATAAAATTGTTTTACGATATAATAGGTGACCCTCCACCATCCGAGGGCTAATTCAGAGACAAACAATCGGCCTACTTTCTTCGCTAGTCGAGAAGCACACTAACTACGGAGGAGCCGCAGTCTTCCGGGGCTCTCGCCTAGCGCCAGCGGCTGCCCCTTCCATCACGGCTGGTAATCGCTGGCTATCGCAGGCGACTGCTCGCGACCCCTGACCCCTGAGTCAGCCGGAACGAGCGCCAGCCGCACGCCCCGTTAAGAAGCGCCAGTAGAGCGCCTCGGATTATCACACGGCGTGCCGGCACGGACTTTTTAACGCGACACGCGCGGGCTATTTCTCGCCGTAGCCGGCAACAACGGCCCAGCTCGCGTGAGTTAAGCCCGCGATGAGCTACGGCGGACGTGTTTACGCGGCGCCCCCTGCGCTCGTTACTGGCCATTTGCGCCGCACGACCGCCGCCGGAGGATAAATACGGCCTCGGTGCCGCGGCTCGCCCACTGAAAGACGGCCTCAGCGTCGGCGCCGGCGACGACAGTCGCGCACCCAGCTGACGTCAGCTGTGTACACACGCCGCTCGGCCAGGGCTGGGGCGCCGCTGGTACTGCACGCGACAGCAGGGAAGACGTTTCTCAGCATCGCAGTGGAGTACTGTGATTCTTGGATCAAAATTTCACCTTCTTCTAGACGACGGATAGTCACATAATTTAACGTACACTAAAGAGCCATAGAAACTGGTACATCTGCCTAAATCTGTGAAGGGCCCCGCGAGGACGCAGACGTGCCATAACACGAGGTGGCACGGACGCGACTAATGTCTGAAGTAGTGCTGGAGGGAACTGACACCATGAATCTTGCAGGGCTGTACATAAATCCGAAAGAGTACGGGGGGGTGAGGGGGGGGGTGGACATCTCTTCTGAACAGCACTCCAGATATAGTCAATAATGTTCATGTCTGGGGAGTCTGGTGGCCAGCAGAAGTGTTTAAACTCAGAAGAGTGTTCCTGGAGCCACTCTGTAGCAATTCTGGACGTGTGGGGTGTCGCATTGTCCTGCTGGAATTGCCGACGTCTGTCGGAATGCACAACGGGCATGAATCGATGCAGATGATCAGACAGGATGCGTACGTGCGAGTCGCCTCTCAGAGTTGTATCTAGACGTATCAGGGGTCCCATATCACCCCAACTGCACACGCCCCTCACCATTACAGGGCCTCTATCAGTTGAACAGTCCCCTGCTGACATGCAGGGCCCATGGATTCATGAGGTTGTCTCCATACCCGTACACGTCCATCTCCTCGAGACAATTTGAAACGAGATTCGTCCAACCACGTACCATGTTTCCAGTCACCAACAGTCCAATGTCGATGTTGACGGCCCAGGCGATGCGTAAAGCATTGTGTCGTGTAGTCATCAAGGGTACACGAGTAGGCCTTGGGCACCGAAAGCCTATATCGATGATGTTTCTTTGAATGGTTCGCACGCTGACACTTGTTGATGGCCCAGCATTGAAATCTGCAGCAATTTGCCGAAGGGTTGCACTTTTGTCTAGTTGAACGGTTCTCTTTAGTCGTCGTTGGTCCCGTTCTTGCAGGATATTTTTCCGGCCGCAACGATGTCGGAGATCTGATGTTCTACAGGATTTCAGATACTCACGGTACACTCGTGAAATGGTCGTAAGGGAGAATCCCCACTTCACCGCTACCTCGGAGAAGCTGTGTCCCATCGCTCGTGTGCCAACTACAACACCACATTCAAACTCACTTAAGTCTTGATAACGTGCAATTGTAGCAGCAGTAACCGATCTAACAACTGTGCCAGACACTTGTGTTATACATAGGCGTTGCCGACCGTAGCGCCGTTTCTGCCATGTATCTGTATTTGAATACACATGCCTGTACCAGTTTCTTTGGCGCTTCAGTGTATATTTGGGATTTTATCAACTGCGGGGAGCGACCTGAATTGTTATATTATTCAGAAACATCAGTTACGCCAAGATCGCTTGTGTATGTGTTTATTAATTACCGGTTTCTACAGATCTGTGCTGTCATCACCGGATCTTGTAACACATTAAGAGACGTTCACGATCTTTGCAAATTTGCAAGTCATATAGTGATATTGCGTTGTTACACAATAAAAGGCAGCAAGGAGCATCAGCATGTCAAACATACGACACGCTTTTCCAAGAAAATTTATGTTGGTTACACGTTATTTAGTCAAAAAACTATGAAAATTTCGGACAATTTTCAGTTTTTCAAAACATTTCTTTCTGGACGCCAAGTCCATTTCATTTTTAAAAGAGCACAAAATTCTCTACAAATCTAATTCGTAAAACTTTTTCCTGCACCCAGTACCAAGGGCGCTACAGTTTGTAAAAAAACTATCAGTTTTTCAAATTTTGTGCAAAATGGGATATTATCGACTTTTGAGCACTTTTATTTCAGTTTCTGTTCATATAATCGATATAAATTATATACGTTGTAGCTGAACATTTCATTTTGGTCGTCTATACCAAATTCCTTTGTTCGCCTTATTTCTGCCAGTTCTGTGTCAAATTATTCTCTTAGTATAGCTTCAGCAGTCACGTCGTCATCCAGCCCTGTTCCATATTTTACTAGACGACTACTGCCGATTAAGTAGTATGTAGATTACAATGCGTTTTTTTTATCCATAGATACGAAGTAATGGGATATGAAGTGAGGGGATCGGGAAGGATGTAGAACGTGGCATAATAGAACCATACGTAATACATTTTTAAAGGGGATGCCTCACCCACAAATGCTAAACGAAACGGTCTTCAGGGATGTGGAATGAGTAAACGACTCTTATACTTATTTTCATTTAAGATATAATACTAACTTGTCAGAAAACATGTAAACACACTATACACTGTAGTGAATGTGACAATTCTTGAGTTTTTGTAGATATACATCATCAAACAGAAAACAGATTACAAACTTATTTAAACAGATAACATTGCTGCACTGAAGACGTGGACATGTCAGATTTTACGTAACACTTACGTTATCTGCCAGTCACGAGTCACTAACTATTGCCACCAAGAATAACTCCGACAGTATGATAGTAGCTGAAAAGTTTGTGGGGCAAATGTTCCATGGGACAACGGGGGCCATAACATGACGTTGGTTTTTTGCTGCTAGGTAGGGTCGCTCCAGAGATATGAAGGTCAACTTCGGTTTTTTTTTCTTTTTTTTTTTTATGGGGTGCTATAGTTTGGTACTTTCTGATGGCGGCTATCGATGCGAATCCAATATCCAATGATGTGTAAACAGTAAGGGCTTTGAAGGTCAACGAAGGTCACAAAGGTGGCAAGAACGTCCATTTACAGAACGTGTTCGGAGTGATGACCATTGGTGTCACTGCAGTGCTGCAATCTTCTTATCGTGGATTGAGTGGTATTCCTTATCACTGCGGAACATGCGCACATGCTCTGACAATTCTCTCTCGGACATCGTGCAAATAGTAAATATTCGCAGAATACGGCGTATCTATCTAACTTGCCATTGACACGTAATCACCATTCGACGGTTTCGCAATACAACAATAATAGGAACGGTAAGATTAGTATCGTCGAATCAAGCGAATTTGAATGATGTATCCTTTCGAAGAACAAGTCGATATGCTTCTCATTTACGGATAATGCCAACGAAATTCAGTCAGAGCTAGAGACTTACACGTTGAAAGATATCCTCAACGTACTCACCCCCGCACATTTAAATATGTGTATGATAAATTGAGAACAAACGCATAGGAGACATATCCGGCAAAGGAAAGTTACTAACGAGGAAACGGAAATTGGTACTCTTGCCACTGTGGTTAAGAGATCCTTGTGTTAGTTCGCGTCAAATCGCAAGGGAATCTGGCATGAGCCAGAGTAGTGTTGTACGTGTTCTGCATCGCCACAAATATCATCCTCACCATATCAGTCTCCGCCAAGAGTTAACTGGTACGGATTGTATGCGTCGCATTGAATTCTGCTGATGGGCTCAACTTCAGATTCAGAGGGATGATTAGATTTATGAATTTGATTTAATTTACTGGCGAGGCTACATTCACGAACCATGGAAATGTTAATTTGCATAACATGCATTAATGGGCAACTGAAAATCCATGTTGGCTGCCTTAAGTTGCACATCAAAAACCGTGGTCGCTAAAGGTATGCTGTGGGATTTTGGAGGACAGAATTATAGGCCCCTATTTCATCGAAGGTAGGAAGTTAACTACATTCCTGCAAGAAACACTAGGTCTGTTATTGGAAGAAATACCTATAGGAACAAGGAACAGAATGTGGTATCAACACGATGGGTGTTGGGTACATTTTTCGCTGATGGCTAGAAATTAGTTACAAGAGACAATTCCAAAGTCGTTGGATTGGACGTGGAGGAGATGTATCGTGAGCGGCTCGTTCAACAGAGTTGACGCCTCTAGATGTTTTCTTGTGGGGATTCGTAAAAGGCATTGTTTATAAAGACGTTCCAACTACACCTGAAGATATGCGATAGAAAATTGTCAGAGCATGTGCTTCGATAAGTCCCGAAGTGATAAGGAATACCACTCTATCCATGATAAGAAGATTGCAACATTGCATTGACACCAATGGTCATCACTTCGAACACCTCCTGTAAATGGACGTTCATGCCATCTTTTTTACCATCGTTGAACTTAAAAGACCTTACTGTTACACATCACTGGATTCGTCTCGATAGACGCTATCAGAAAAGAAGACCAAGATATAGCATCCCATTTAAAAAGACAAAGTTGACTTTCGGATGTCTGAAGCGACCCCACCTAGCAACAATTCCTAAACATAGTAATGAAAAATTGGAAAACCACACATAATATCCAAACAAATTCAAATAATATCACATCACAGCCAATACAGATTAAGCTGGGAATGTACCAAGGAGACTCATTAAGTCCTTTCTGGTTCTGCCTTGCTCTGAACCCACTATCCAACATGCTAAACAATACAAATTATGGATACAATATTACTGGAACATACCAACACAAAATCACACATTTGCTATACATGGATGATAAAACTACTGGCAGCAACAAATCAACAACTCAACCAATTGCCAAAGATAACAGAAGTATTCAGCAATGATATAAATATGGCTTTTGGAACAGAAAAATGTAAGAAAAATAGCATAGTCAAGGGAAAACACACTAAACAAGAAGATTACATATTGGATAACCACAGCGACTGCATAGAAGCGATGGAAAAAACAGATGCCTATAAATATCTAGGATACAGACAAAAAATAGGAATAGATAATACAAATATTAAAGAAGAACTAAAAGAAAAATATAGACAAAGACTGACAAAAGTACTGAAAACGGAACTGACAGCAAGAAACAAGACAAAAGCTATAAATACTTATGCTATACCAATATTGACCTACTCATTTGGAGTAGTGAAATGGAGTAACACAGACCTAGAAGCACTCAATACACTTACACGATCACAATGCCACAAATATAGAATACATCACATACATTCAGCAACAGAAAGATTCACATTAAGCAAAAAGGAAGGAGGAAGGGGATTTATCGACATAAAAAACCTACAATATGGACAGGTAGACAATTTAAGAAAATTCTTTATAGAACAAGCAGGAACTAGCAAAATACACAAATCAATCACTCATATAAATACATTGGCTACACCATTGCAATTTCATAACCACTTCTACAACCCTCTAGATCACATAACATCAACAGATACAAAGAAAGTAAATTGGAAAAAGAAAACACTACATGGCAAGCACCCGTATCATCTAACACAGCCACACATCGATCAAGACACATCCAACACATGGCTAAGAAAAGGCAATATATACAGTGAGACAGAATGATTCATGATTGCAATACAGGGTCAAACACCAGATATTACAGCAAGCATATTATTAAAGATCCCAATACCACAACAGATAAATGCAGACATTGCAAACAACAAATAGAAACAGTAGACCACATCACAAGCGGATGTACAATACTAGCAAATACAGAATACCCCTTAGACATGACAATGTAGCAAAAATAATACATCAACAACTTGCCATACAACATAAACTAATAAAACAACACGTTCCCACATACAAGTATGCACCACAAAATATTCTGGAGAGTGATGAATGCAAATTATACTGGAACAGAACCATTATAACAGATAAAACAACACCACATAACAAACCTGATATCATACTCACCAATAAAAAGAAGAAATTAACACAACTAATCGAAATATCCATACCCAATACAACAAATATACAGAAGAAAACAGGAGAAAAAATTGAAAAATACTTCCAACTGGCTGAGGAAGTCAAGGACATGTGGCATCAGGATAAAGTTGACATTATACCAATTATACTATCAACTACAGAAGTCATACCACACAATATCCACCAGTACATCAATACAATACAGCTACATCCAAATGTATATATACAACTACAGAAATCTGTAATTATTGATACATGATCAATTACTCAAAAGTTCCTAAATGCAATTTAACATATACCATACAGTTAAAGGAAGTCACACTTGATCAAGGTCCGCGTCACTTTCCATTTTTAACCAGACATAACGTCTGAGAAAGGAAAATAATAATAATAATAATAATAATTATTATTATTATTATTATAGCACTGTGGTGGTGGGTGTGCATGTGAATGTTTACAACAAAGTGTAAGCTAGACAAAAAAGAGGTAGTTGAAAGGCGGATTACGAGAAAAATAAAGGGTGCAATACAAATTATTGACGACTATAAAATAAAAAGTAACGATGTGATCAACGAAAAAACACAGAAAATGTCAGAAGTAATGGCAAAGTAGAAATTTGTCTGCTTGTGATATGCCTACAGAACGACTCAGAAAAGATTAACGAAACAAGTGTTCCAGTATTTCTGGAAAATGAAATGGACAACAGCACTGACTACAAAAAATAAGAAAAATACTAGAAAGAAACAACATCAAATATCTGGAAATAACAAAACCTTATTAAGAGTAAAATCCTATATTTAAAAGGGTTTCAGAGCAGAAGGAATAAGATATCGGGAACAGCATGGACAGAGAAAAGCAAAGCTAACATTGGGAGTCATAGTAGTAGTAGTATTAGTGGCTTATTCATCCGTAGGTCTCTTTTTACAAGGATATAGGACATGTTAAAGTATTTACAAATTTAGATCAATTTAAAATAAGCTAATTCGTATATATATATATCCACAGACTTCTAGTTAGAGACAATCATTAGATTTACTCCTGGTATACAATACTTTTTTTACAAATAACTTATTAAATAATGTAATGCCACATTGTTCACTCATACACACACACACACACACACACACACTGGTGAACTCTGGGCCATTTTCTGTACCACAACTCTTCCCATTTGCTATCATGGAAAACTGAGTCAGCATCCCTCCATAATGAGTGAGATGTTGAGCTCAGAAAGAGGAAGAGGTGTTAGTATTGTGCTATGTGTAGCTTGGGGGTAAGTATTTCTAGAAAGGAAAAAAAGAAGGAAAAAACATAAAGTGAAGGTGTTACGTGGAATGTTGGATATTTTATAATCATTATTATTATTATTTATTTGTATACCATTTTCTAATCAAACCCCTACTCTGTTTTATGTAAGTAATCCTTCAGTGTATAAAATGTATTGCATAACAGGTACTTTTCAGCTGCCTTTTTAAATAAGTGTATTTTTGCAATTTCTTTAATCTCTTTTGGTAATTTATTGTACAGTTTTATTCCTTGATATAAAATGCTATTTTGAGTTTTATGTTTATTTTTTCTTGGTAAATGTAAGTTGTCTATCTGTTGTTGCATGGTCATGGTCAGAGCTGTTTGTGCAGTAATTACCAATGTTATTTTTGATGTGTACAACTCACTGGTAAATGTATTCACATGGAGTAGTTCAAATCCCCAGTGTTCTGAACAGATCTTTACAATGAGTCGACTAGTTTTTTTGGTTATTATTCTTATGGCTCTTTTCTGGAGTTTGAAAATTGTGTTCATATTTTGTGCATTTGTTCCCCAAAAAGGACTGCCATAGCTGAGAAGTGAGTGTACATATGAATAATATGTAACTAAAAGACACTGCATGTTACATACTGATGATAGGGTTCTAAGGGCATAACATGCTGATGACATTCTGTTTGGAAGTACCTTTGTGTGTTCATACCATTTCAACAGAGAATCAATATTCATTCCAAGAAATTTTGCATTTGTTAGACAGTCTATAGAGGTGCCATCTACATTTAATTTAACATTGTCATTTTTCCTCTTCAAACAGAAATTAATGGCATTAGTTTTCTTTATGTTCACTTCACTTTATTGCTTATTGACCAACCATAAACTTCCTTTTGAGTTTCATTTTCTTTCTTGGCAAGGAGTTCTCTTGTTCTCTCAGTGACTGTTATATTGTTGTCATCAGCAAAGAGGATGTTTTCACCATGAGTAACACTACTGGGAAAGTCATTGATGTATATGAGAACAGTATTGGTCCTAATATTGTAAGTAAGCTGTTTAGGTGTAAGTAGGCTGTTTAGGTTTTTATGTTGGTAACGCCACGTAGCGCTCTGTATGAAAATCACTGACTGTGCTATGTGCAGTCTGTGGCTGGTTGGCATTGTTAAAATATTCGCTATTGTAGTTTTGGGCAGTTTGATGTGAACAGTGCGTAGCGTTGCGCAGTTGGAGGTGAGCCGCCAGCAGTGATGGATGTGGGGAGAGATATGGCAGAGTTTTGAGAGCGGATGATCTGGACGTGTGTCCATCAGAGACAGTAAATTTGTAAGACTGGATGTCATGAACTGATATATATATTATGACTTTTGAACACTATTAAGGTAAATACATTGTTTGTTCTCTATCGAAATCTTTCATTTGCTAATTATGCCTATCAGTAGTTAGTGCCTTCAGTAGTTAGAATCTTTTATTTAGCTGGCAGTATTGGCGCTCGCTGTATTGCAGTAGTTCGAGAAACGAAGATTTTTGTGAGGTAAGTGATTCATGAAAGGTATAGGTTATTGTTAGTCAGTGCCATTCTATTGTAGGGATTATTGAAAGTCAGATTACGTTGCGCTAAAAATATTGTGTGTCAGTTTATTGATGATCAGAATAAGTAAAGAGAGAAATGTCTGAGCACGTTCAGGTTTGCTCAGCTGTTTGAAAATCAAATAACGTAAGAGGTTTATCAGCACAGTAATTCATAAATTTTTCTAAGGGGATGTTTCAATATGCTACCTTGCGGAACCCCTATATTAATGTATTTTGGTTCTGATAAGTGTTTTACTAAATGTTTGGATCTATTTGAAGTATGTGTTACCTCTACTCTTTGTACCCTATCTGTTTGTGTGATCGAAACCAATCACTAGCTACCCCTCTTATTCCTAATGCTTCTAATTTATGTAATAGAATCTTGTGGTCGACTGTATCAAACGCCTTAGAAAGATCTAAAAATATGCCTGTGACACACTCATCTTTATCAAGAGCATCAAGTACAACTTTTGTGAATTCTACTATGACTGACTCCGTATTTTTGCCACTTCGGAAACCAACCTGTGATTCGCTTAAAAGATTGTATTTATTCAGGTAATTCATTAATTTGTCTTTCATAATTGCTTCTATTATTTTTTAGAATGCTGACAGCAGGGAAATGGGCCGGTAATTTTCTATGTCTTCTGCATTACCTTTCTTGAGCAAAGGTACAACTCTTGCCTGTTTTAACTGCTTCAAGTACTGATTGGAGTACTGGAAACAGGAAACAACAACAAAGAAGGAATATCACCTATAACTGTTACGCATCCTAGTTGGTAGATAGGAAAAAAAGATAACAATGTATTCTTATTATTTTTAGAATCTTAGTCATCTGTGGCTCGTTGGAAATGACGGCGCTGGAATCATGAGTGAAGTGATAAAAATGGAGTCTGAGATGCTGAGAGTGTAAGTACCGTAGTTAACCGGAGATGAGCTGCGGTGGCGGCGGCTGCGGCTGCTCTGCCGGGTGACACACAGCCCCAGGGGACACGCAGGGGGTCAACACGAGCCGGCCTGCTGGCGCAACACAGGAAGCGCCAGCGGGGACCGCCGCTCACAGCTGACAAGGGAACCTCCCCATCGCACCCCCCTCAGATTTAGTTATAAGTTGGCACAGTGGATAGGCCTTGAAAAAGTGAACACAGATCAATCGAGAAAACAGGAAGAAGTTGTGTGGAACTATGAAAAAAATTAAAATATACAAACTGAGTAGTCCATGCGATGATGGGCAACATCAAGGACACTGGGAGTCTAGGAGCGCCGTGGTCCTGTGGTTAGCGAGAGCAGCTACGGAACGAAAGGTCCTAGGTTCAAGTCTTCCCTCGAGTGAAAAGTTTAACTTTTTATTTTCAGTTTATGTGACAAACTCTTATGTTTTCATCACTTTTTTGCGTGTGATTATCACATCCACAAGAAAATCTAAGTCGGGCAAGGTAGAAGACTCTTTTTACCCATGTACAAGTTAGGTGTGTCGACAACATATTCCTGTCATATGACGCACATGCCGTCACTAGTGTCGTATAGAATACATCAGACGTGTTTTCCTGTGGTGGAATCGGTTGACCTATGACCTTGCGATCAAATGTTTTTGGTTCCCATTGGGGAGGCACGTCCTTTCGTCTACTAATCGCACGGTTTTGCGGTGCGGTCGCAAAACACAGACACTAAACTTACTGCAGTGAACAGAGACGTCAATGAACGAACGGACAGATCATAGCTTTGAGAAAATAAAGAAAGTAAAATTTTCAGTCGGGGGTAAGACTTGAACCAAGGACCTCTCGTTCCGCAGCTACGCACGCTAACCACGTGACCACGGCGCTCCTGATCTCACCTTTCCTTGATGTTGCATATCTTGCGCATGGACTACTCAGTTTGTATATTTTACTAATTTTTTTCATAGTTCCACACAACTTCTTCCTGTTTTCTCGATTGATCTGTGTTCACTTTTTCAAGGCCTATCCACTGTGCCAACTTATAACTAAATCTGAGGGGGGTGCGATGGGGAGGTTCCCTTGTGAGATCGCCGAGGCGGCTCAGCTGCTAATGTCACGCTGGGCGCCGGCGTCCCACGACGGAGCATCCCAATGTGAAGACTGCTTTTTTGTGGATAAATTCGTAAAGGCGACGTGACCGTTAAGAACGTATAGTCTATCGTAACAAAGATACATCAGAAACTTCGTAAACCGTTAAAGATAGCGAAAGAAACTTTCTGACAATCGACAGGAGCCAAACAGGCATTTTTCCTGGACAGTTAATAAGCGCAACATTTTGGCCTGACAAATTCTTAAATCACCTATGGTTTCAACAGTACGGCGTCAGGGCCAGATGGTATACCTACAAGATTGTTATGCGAAAGAACTTTCTCCCCTTATAGCAGCAGTTTATCGTAGATCACTGCTGCAACGAGGGTATCTAGCGACTGGACAAAAGCGCAAGTTCCCGTTCCGGAACGGCGCGTTAGATCGCGGCTAGCCGGGCGGGCTCCCTAGACTTACACACTACTTAAACTAACTTATGCTAAGAACAGCATACACACCGATGCCCGAGGGAGGACTCAAACCTCGAGCGGGAGGGGCCGCGCAATCCGTGGCATGGTGCCTCAAACCAGGCGGGCACTCCGCGTCGCTCATTGACGTTAATCTCTTGCAGAATTATGGAACACATTTTATGCTCAAGAATTATGACTTTTTTTTAAGATCTCCGCCCGCCTTTTTCCTCCATGACAACCACAGAGCTGTAAACAACAGCGCTCAGTTTGATGCCGCGTTTCTTGATTTCAGAAAAGCACTTGTCACTGCCCCACACTGCCACTTAGTGGAAAAAAAATAAATAAATGCGAGTTTACTGATTATCGGACCAGCTTCGCGACTTCGTTCTAGACTTCCTTGCACACAGAACTCAGTACATCGCTCTTAAAGGAAGCAAATCGAAAATGTAAAGGAAATTTATGGGGTAAGCCAGTAGGACGACAAGGGAGGTGCAGCCCCACAGTACCATGATCCAAGATGGCGGCCGTGACGTCAGCCGATGACGTCATCCAAGATGGCGGCCATGTCGTCAGCTGATGATGCAAGTACCGTTATCCAAGATGGCGGCTTTTGGCAGGAAGATAAGTCAATTGGGCTACCTCCACTAACCTAACCCCCTCCACTCCCCCATAAAATGGCGAGAAGTTCAAATTCCGTCAGGACAATGCAACTCACCACAGCTACCTCCACCAACCTAAGAAAATGGCGGGTAAAAAGGGCACATGACTACCTTCACTAACCTAAGCCATCTGACCGCCACCTCCTACTAGGAATTTGCGAGAAAAGGTCTCGGCCTGTGCTGGACGTAAATCTTTATTTTGTGTGCATTCTTTATTTAAACAATTTGAGGCAGTACCTCCATCCAGTAGGTTCACCAAGGGATTGAGAGTCCAACTGACAGTACTTCCGCCAGAGGGCACTGTCATCCCCCCTGTGACATAATCTAAGACGGCAGTTTGGGGTGGGGGAAAATGGCGAGAAAAGGACTCAGCCTGTGCTGGATAGGATGGACGTACGTCTTTATTTTGCAGACAGTCTTTATTTAAACAATTTGAGGCAGTACCTCTATCCAGTGTGTCCATCATGAGTTCCAGAGTCCAACTGACCTACTGCATAGTACTGCCACCAGATGGCACTGTCATTCTTCCTGTGACGTAATCCTTGATGGTAGTCTGGGGGGGGAAAATGGCGGGAAAATGACTCAGTCTGTGCTGGGCTGCTGGTGACAGGAAGGAGTGTACTTCATTTATTTTCGAGCAATTTATTTAAGGACGGATTTCACATAATTTATTTATTACACTGATGTGAAACACACGCTCTGACATGCTTGGGGTCACGCCTCACAGCCTACAGACCTGCAAACTACTCGTAAATTACGGAAACAACGCATGTTAAATGCTCTGCAGACACACAAACAACTCCTAAATTATCGAAATAATGCACTACGCAGCACACAGACATGCAAACTACTCGTTTGTCATCTGCAACCACAAACTGTGGAACAAAACGGTCACTGTAGAAACACAACACATCATCAAAAAAACCACACCATGTGGTAAAAAGGTATGAATTCGTAATTTATGTGTTTTTTCAAATATCTGTAATTACGATTTAAAAACTAATAGCTACATGTATACAAACAGTAAAGAACACTCTTTATCTTTAACAGATGAAAAATAAAAGCCTACTGAAGATGCTGCAACTGCAGTGAAACATGTTTGGGTTAAAAAACAAATTGTGTTCTGCTAAAGGCGGACCCTATCCAAAAACATACGTATTGTTAAAGCAAACACGGAAGAAAAAAGCTTCTGCCCCAAGATGATTATGGAAAGCAGTACTCATTGCAACATCCAGCACATGTAATGAACGCTGAATTTTCGTTTTTCAGTGAGTCTGTTGCAATGTAAACCAAGTATATATTCATAAACGGCGTACCACGAGTACGCTGACAAAAAGAAAAGGTGGTGCTGGCAGCGAGATGCGATACAGAGATCTCGCGCTTGAGGAACAGCGTGCATACTCGCTCGGCTGCGGACTCCTTAAATATTAAGAGACAATTACGAACTATATACAGACGCCTAAAATTTTCATGCTTAATTTTCTGGAAAACCGTTAAGAGTTGCGTCTGCCTGTTTACGTATGTTGAAGTCCTAGTCGTGCCCTACACAGCGTGTCTATATGAATCGAATCAGTGAAGAGAATTTCCTACTGTGCCCTTGTTAGCCGTTTCGGAAAGCTTCCACTCTTGATTCGAAAGTCAGTAGCCATGTCCTTTTGGACGTCAGATAAATCGCTCCTTTTGCGCATTGCGACAACGACTGCTCTGCTCTCTGTGTGTGTCCCCCCACCCCCTCGCTGCCAACTGCAGTCTGTGGGTGGTTATTGCACGTTGACGTCGAACATAGGCGGTGCTGGGCCGTATTTACGAAGTACCGACTAAAACTAATAAGGCAAACAGGCCGTTGTACGGGCAGTTCCCCGCAGGCGCAGAGAGCAGAATGGAATCTCCGCATGGCTTTGCGTCGCGTCGCACCGGAGGCCCGTTCGGAGATGCTGCGACAAAGGCCCCGCCGCTTTGGTATGCGGGTCGGGGCGGAGATGTAGATTTGAGGAATTTCGCGGCCTGAGTGACGGGCGGCTTCCCTGGCGCGCGGCCAGCGGCCAGCCGCCACACCGGACAACAATGCCGCCGCTCGGACTGCTCCTTTGTTCCGGCGTTCTCTCTTATCTGTCTCCGCTGGCAACCGTGCTGACTCTGCCTGTACACGAGTAGGCTGTTACACTGTGGCCAGTTCCCGAAAAAAGGAAGAAACGTCTTGCTGACGCCGGCATCTGCTCAGACGGAGCAGCGTAGTCCGATTTAAATTAGATGGCATGTGACGTCTGAGGCCGTTTAAGGTTGTCGCGACTACAGTCCGATTCACGAACGATGGCAGTTCGCGTGTATCAAATGGTTCAAATGGCTCTGAGCACTATGCGACTTAACTTCTGAGGACATCAGTCGCCTAGAACTTAGAACTGATTAAACCTAACTAACCTAAGGACATCACACACATCCATGCCCGAGGCAGGATTCGAACCTGCGACCGTAGCAGTCGCTCGGTTCCAGACTGGAGCGCCTAGAACCGCACGGCTACTGTGTCTCGTGTATCGAGCCACGGACGGGGATTGCACTGTTGCCGGTTCCCGTAAAGTATAAATATCTATGGAGTGAGCATTCGGATGCGCAGAACGAGAATTCTGTTCGCAACATCTCCTGCAGCTCAAATCACGCTATTCTGGGTTGAACAGCGCTTAGCGTTTTTTCAGTGTTATTACTTTCCTGCTGCAGGAAGATCACCTTCTGAGGTACCGTGGGACTTTGTATACTCGTTTTACAGACATCTTAACAATTTCACACCAGGAATTGAAGTTGGCTTAAATATGTGAACAACAATGGTACTTAAGCCACAGTATCATGTCTCAGCGCCACTTTATTTATGTTTTTTCGCTAACGGGATAAGACGTGACAGCCAACAATTATTTTTTTACGTTTTCTTTTGCATTTATTCATGTTACCGAATCTCTGTTCTAATTAATAACACGGATCTGTAGACGGCGCCGAATAATGATGCATTTGGAACTATGAAATTGTTACTGTAAATACGGTAAAGCGATTTGCACCACCTGCTTGCCCATTATTATTTCAATTTTTCTTTATTTATCCTTCTGCTTTTTATAGACAAGTGGACTAACAGCGAGCTGTGTAGAATATCATTCATTTCTGTAATTTCTTTTAATAACCAATCACCATTTAGAGATTGCACTTCATCCTCATGTAATTTTTTCTGGTTCCGTCGTTACAGACTCGGTAAAGCCTCGAAAGCGTGTGTATGTCAACGAAATTTTTAGAAATTCTCTGGATAGATATTACATATTAAAATAAATTTACAGCAGTCTTCGAAAAAGCTTTACCTATATAAATGTAGAAATAAACAGAGCAATATTTGATGCTAACGTATGAGTCATTATATTAGCATATAATAGTCGTCATGCCCAATGGTTGCTTCTGTCATTTAGGCAGATTGGACTTTTGTGACATTTCAACGTGCACTTGAGAATATCTATAGAGCAGAAATCTTGAATGTGTAAAAAAAATTAATAGTAATTTACAGTTTAATGGCGGAAATTTCTTTCAACACGGTTGCGTATGTAGCGGGAATCCAACGAGTCCATGACTACACTTGCGAACTCGTGTACTCGCTTGCCTTCCTGAGCTAATTTAGTCCATTTGTGCCCGCCTCAAGTGACGAGGGGACTGCAGTGGAGACTTAATATTCCAGTCTACGGGGAAACAGAGAAGGAGAGTCCGGAGATGACGTCGCAGGACTCGCTGGCGAGCTTAAGGCGAGTACACGGTGCTAATTTCTGATCTCTAGTGCCCAAACGGGACTCGCGCACCGTCTCGAAAGGGTTAACCTTATGACAAAACGAATCAACCACAAGGACAGAATTACCGTCATTGTTATTGTCGGAATCACTTGAAAACACCGCCACCTTGCGCTTCTTTATAGATGTTATGATAGCTCCGACACATGACTCGTTCACAGAACAATGAAAACATTCATTTCACACAGTGATCGAGGTCTTCATTCTCACTATCAATATCATAGTCAAAAAACATCGAAAGTACTTCAGATTCCTTCATATGTAAATAAATTATGAATAGATCCATCTCTGAAAGCAGGAGAAACTCCAAGACAGAAATAGTAACTATTTTAAATATCACAATGCAATCAAAATGCTAAATAAGCAAAGAGCACCTGAAGGCACTCATGTTTGTTACGTTGACTAATGATGTAAACACCAGCAGATGGCATCTACACACAGCATGTAGAAAACACGAGTTATCTCCAGATCCGTCCGCAAAGCATGGAGCGCGAAACACCAGTAAACTCGGGATTCGTACGCTGTGTGTTAATAGAAGGGCAATACCGAACGCATAATACAAAGAAAACTGGAAATTTCACTGGATAATAACACCATAGCACAACTGACAAACAAATATTTTGTTCCGAGATTAATGGAGACGGACTACACTGAAGAGCCAAAGAAACTGATATAGGCATGCTTACTCAAATACAGATATATGTAAGCAGGCAGAACACGGCGCTGCGGTCGGCTACGCCTATATTAGACAAGTGTCTGGCGCAGCTGTTAGATCGGTTACAGCTGCTACAATGGTAGGTTATCAACATTTAAGTGAATTTGAACGTGATGTTATAGTCGGCATACGAGCGATGGGACACACCATCCCCGACGTAGCGATGAAGTGGGGATTCTACCGTACGACCATTTCACGAGTGTACTGCGAATATCAGGAATCCGGTAAAACATCAATTCTCCGACATCGCTGCGGCCGGAAAAAAGATTCTGCAAGAACGGGACCAACGAAGACTGAAGAGAATCGTTCAACGTGACAGAAGTGCAACTCTTCCGCAAAAAGCTGCAGATTGCAATGCTGGGCCATCAACAAATCGCAGCGCCAAATGGCTCTGAGCACTATGGGACTTAACTTCTGAGGTCGTCAGTCCCCTAGAACTTAGAACTACTTAAACCTAACTAACCTAAGGACATCACACACATCCATGCCCGAGGCAGGATTCGAACCTGCGACCGTAGCGGTCGCGCGGTTCCAGACTGTAGCGCCTAGAACCGATCGGCCACTCCGGCCGGCAAATCGCAGCGTGCGAACCAATCAAGGAAACACCATCGATATGGGCTTTCGGAGCCGAAGACCCACTCGTGTACTCTTGATGACTGCACGACACAAAACTTTGCGCCTGCCTGGGCCCGTCATCACCGACAATGGATTGTTTGATGACTACAAACATGTTGCCATGTCGGATGAGTCTCGTTTCAAATTGTACCGAGCGGATGAACGTGGACGGATATGGAGACAACCTCAGAAATCCATGAACCCTGCATGTCAGCAGGGGACAGTTCAACCCGGTGGAGGCTCTGTAATCGTGTGGGGCGTGTACAGTTGGAGTGATATGGTACCCCTGATCGTCTAGATACAACTCTGACAGGTGGCACTTACGTAAGCATCCTGTGCGATCACCTACATCCATTCATGTCCATTGTGGATTCCGACGGACTTGGCAAATTGCAACAAGACAATGCGACACCCAACACGACCAGAATTGCTACAGAGTGGCTCCGGAAACACTCTTCTGAGTTTAAACTCTTCCGCAGGCCACCAATCTCCCCAGACATCAACATTATTGAGCATATCTGGGATGCCTTGCAACATGCTGTTCAGAAGAGATCTCCACCCCCTCGTTCTCTTACGTATTTACGGGCAGCCCTCCAGGATTCATGGTGTCAATTTCCTCCAGCACTACTTTAGACGTTAGGTGAGCGCATGCCACGTCGTGTTGCTGCACTTCTGCGTGCTCGAGGGGGCCCTACACGATATTAAGCAAGTTTACAGTTTCTTTGACTCTCCAGTGTACATGGCTGAGACGAGCTAGATAGACAACTACGAGAAATGAGAAACAACAAATGACGAGTTAGCTCGCCGGCAGCCTGTCTTGGTGATCTAGTGGTAAACTGCGAGTCTGGGGACGGAAAAGTTTCGGGATCGAATCTACTTTCACTCTAGCCATCACATCTCAATGGTGCGAAGGTATGCCAGGAACAACAGCTGATTTGGATTCCACGTTAAGGTAGGACAACTGGGGAAGGTTATGGACGCGCAAATCGCCGAAGCGGCGCTCACTTCAAAAGAGTTGGAAAAAACGATGCTGCGAACGCTCTTGGGGGACTCCCAGCCAATCATGCCGTACAAACTTACATTTCACCTGGCCTGTATGCAGTGGCATTTGAAGGTGTAGCTGCAGAATGTGGGTGAACGGTTCGCATTCCGACCGAGTAAACTACGAAGGCAATTTAAATCTCACGGGCGGTAAAAGCCTTGATCTATATTAGACTCCTACTACTAAGCTGGTGTGAATCTTCAAGGTTTTATGGTCGTGGTCCGTAGTCCAGGAAACTGCTTTTGTTCCTGAAATTTCGTCCAGAGCTGTGTTGGGCGTCTTCAGAGGTGCTCCTCGTTCCGTTGAGTCTTGCAGCCTCAGAATTCGACAGTAGTGTAATACTGCACTGGACGAAACGCCAGGAACTACAAAGTTTCATAGACCACGATCATACAATCCGAAAATATTCATCAGATTCTCTACATACTCTGTCATAAAGGATCCAATGCATGGGGTAAGTAGCAATCCGCGACTGTTTGCTAATTACGCTGAAGTATAGTGGAAAGTATGGAAAGTTGAGTAAATGTTGAAGAACAGGGATTAGGGAGAATTTCTATTTGTTGTGACGAATTGCAGCTAGCTCTAAATGTAATTTGATGCATATGAGTAGGAAAAAACAATCTTGTAGTGTTGAGATACAATATTGGTGGTGTGTTTCTTGACACGGTCACCTAGAGTAAATACTTAGGCGTAGCGTCAAAAAGCGATAAGAAATGGAACGAGCGTATAGGGAAGGCGAATGGTCGATTTCGGCTTATTGACAGAGTTTTAGGAGAGTGTAGCTCATATACAAAACAGACAGCGTGTAGTACATTTCTGCGACCCATTCTTGAGTACTGCTCGACTGTTTGGGATCCACACCAGATCTGATTATAAGAAGACATCGAAGCAATTCGGAAACGTCCTGCTAGATTTATTACTGGCAGATTCGATAAAGACGCGAGTGACTCTTCGTGAACTCAAATAGGAGTCCCTCGCGGAGGGGGGAGGTGAGGGGAGTTTTTTTTCGTAGAAGACTAAAAGAACAGGCACTTGCAGTTGACCTCAGAACGCCAACGCACACTTTGCGTACGAACGGGACGTGGGTAGAAAGAGTTAAACAAGTGAGAAAGGCATAATGTTGATTTTATTATTAACCGCCGCTTACGGAATTTGTTCAATATGAGCACCAGAGACGTCGACGAGATGCTGTACAGCGTCAGATTTGCACCTGGTGGCCAAAATTGGAACCAAGCGTTTTTTTGCAGCGTAAATCTGTTCCGCATTAACGCATGACTTATCTGCCATATTTCGCTTCCATACGACAATCACAGCCCATTCTCGGCCCCCGTAAGTGCACATTAATTGTTAACGAGGGGGTACTACGGCGGCGGCCGCCCCAGTGCAGCCGGCTGCGCGCGACCCTGCGGAGAGAGTCCGTGTAGCCGTGCGCTCCGCTCCCAGAATTAGTCTGCGCTTCCTCGGCGCACTTCCTGCCGCCCGCCCGCCCGTCTGTTAGGGGCGGGCCCGACCAAAACATACACACCGGCCTTCCTGTAAAGTGGAGACGAGAACAGGCCAGCCGAGAGCCGCGCCTGACGGAAGCCTGCAGTCCGCGCCGCCGCGCCGAGCACGCGCTGAAAGCCCGCTACGCTGTGTCCGCCCTCGGCTCGGCAAGTCGTTCCCATTGTGCGGCGCAACCCGCTGACCGCGTCTGCTGTGTCACCTCGTCCTGTACCGACGACAGCGACTGGACAAAATTCCCATGACCCCCTGATACCGCGCGTGCTCACATTTGCCAGCCAGCCAAAACTGTCTGAAACTGTGTGGGGAAAACTGCATAAAACGTCAGTCTTGGTCAGTGGCATTTACCCCTTTCCGATGTAATGTCGGAGCGCGCCCGAAAAAAATGGTTCAAATATCTCTGAGCACTATGGGACTTAACATCTGAGGTCATCAGTCCCCTAGAACTTAAAACTACTTAAACCTAACTAACCTAAAGCCGTCGACACACGGACCGTGCTGTCGAACGCCAATGTTGCGCGTGCCGAGTTCAACGTGCTGCTAAACGCTCAGGAACGATGCGACTTGTGCATACGGTACGTGGGTCCCAACGTGGTATACGCGATCGCAACGCACTCCAGCGGCAGTTGCGGGATGTTTGTAGCTCGTAAATCAGACTGTTTACTAAACGGGTGCGCGTAAAATTCCCACATTAACTCTATCAAAACGCACATTTCCTCCGTTGCCCATAGGCTAGTCGCGTTGTTCTATATGTAATATACACAAATAAAAACTTCAATATCCATGTACATGTTTTAAGAGGAAAAGGAAAGTACCATGTCCAATAAGTAAGAACAAAGGCTTATAAAGTTCTACTACAAACAGTGCGATACAAATTTGCAATAGTTCTCCACATAAGATAAGCATTATTCCACCATTCCCATTTTTAGTAAAACCCTACTTCATCACTGTTCCTACCCAGTAGCAGAATTTTTGCAATATGTGAATTACGAAAAGTAAAAGAAGAAGGAGCAAAATATCGTTATACAAGTAGCACAAGCTGTCATGTAGGTGAAGCCAATCGAACACACTCACTCCTCAAAAAAAGGTGAACTTATATTTCAATAACATCAGATATTATAGTATATACGTAAATTAAACTAATAGTAATGCGTCAGAACCTATTACGCGAATATTAGGGAAAAAAACTTAACATGGCGAGGCGCGAAACATCGACATCTCATGCATTCACTTAAGTCAGTTACGCTACTTACTCCGCTTTTTTTTTTAACTCATTTTGTTCGTTTTCGTTCGTTGTATCTGCTCGGGGCGGACGTCGGAAGACTCCCGTTTCAGTTGGTCGCTAATCCATTTACTCAGTTTTTTTTTATTACAGAGGGCAACGAACCTCCTGACAGAACACGCTGAGTTACCATGCCGGCTTATTAATTGAAATAATAATAATAAACTGTACCAAGAAAAATGCGTTTTTGGTGGACCCTCACAGTGTCTTTGCCTTCAAATGGCATACTCTCATAACATGCAAGTTACGATAATACTTTTGCCACGAATAAGATGTTTCATAATTTTTTTGCAACGAATAACACAGTAAACAATGGGTTTTCGAATGATTCTCAATTTGCTGGTGCTCAGAAACGGCATAATATTCTTATAGGCTTGAAATGAATGCCAATATGGCGCCTCACTACTCTGTGCTGTAGGGAGATGGCGTGCATGTGACGTACGTGGCCTTATGCAATCTCATTCGTCAACGCTCAGACGCACGCTCGCAATATCTGACCTGCTAGACATTGCCCTGCATGTTCGGGAAGACTCCCGAACGTGCTATTCCACGTTATGACGTCAGAAACTCGGCACGCTCAACGCTCAACGGATGCACGGTCCGTGTGCCGACGGCTTGACATCACACACATCCATGCCCGAGGCAGGATTGGAACCTGGGACCGTACTGAAAATTTTAGTTTGCGGGAAATTGACTTTAAAGTAAAAACTTTTGAAATTTGTTACTTAAAGTTAATTAAAACTGTCCTGCTGCATATTATGGCCCTTTTTTGGCCTCTAGCAGGTCTTCCAGCTTCTTTTTTACCTTCCTGGATGTTTGTCTTGCTTTCTTGGCCATATTAGATGCAGACCTGTCTGCATCGGCTATCCTCATTTTATCGCAATGTTGCAGCCCAGTGATCATATTTTCACCGGGATTAATTCCTAGGCCGGCTGATGTGGCCGAGCGGTTCTAGGCGCTACACTCTGGAACCGCGCGACCGCTACGGTAGCAGGTTCGAATTCTGCCTCGGGTATGGATGTGTGTGATGTCCTTAGGTTAGTTAGGTTTAAGTAGTTCTAAGTTCTAGGGGACTGATGACCTCAGTAGTTAAGTCCCATAATGCTCAGAGCCATTTGAACCATTTTTCTGATTAATTCCCAGCTTTTTCAGCACGCAACACTTTCCAATATTACCACAACTGAATGTAATAACAGCATCATGAACTCCTAGTTTCATTGTATGCATGCCTACAAATACAGTTTTAGGAAGGCGGTTCCAAATTATGCTGTTGAAACATTCATTTGGGTTCTGTGTCTGCCAGTGCAGACATTTCCTTAGAAGGTCAGGATGAGCCAAGGCTCTGAAAATAAGTTTAATTGATGTAATAACAGCAGCAGCAGGAGAATGCTGGTGAGAATAAGATTCTCCAGTAGCCTGAGCCCTATTGTATTTGCACCACGAATGTTCTCCTAATGGACACAATCCATGACATGGCTTATCATCAGTAGAAGACTTATGGAAGAATATGGCCCAAACATCTCTTTTCATTGCCTCCAGATTTTCTTTATTTCTCCTAATTGCCTGCCCATAGTATACCTGCAAGTTTTCTATAACAACTACTCGCAATCACACTTCAACAAAACTAATTGCGTGTTTGAAAATGTGTTGTTTACAAACAGCAGAAACAAAAGAATACCGACCGTTGCATACCAAGGATAGCCGACACACTCGGGAGTAAAAAAAATCTCTAAAGTGCAATGTAGGGGATATACAGATCTAAAATATATGCAGAAAAGCGGGTGACAGAAAAGTGGGCGTGGCACATAAAACACACATGGTAGGATAATGCTCTTTAAATGCTCGAAAAAAATTTTTTTTAGTAAAATCCTTTTCAGAGACCTTAAATAAAACCTGAATCTATTGAAATATGATGAAAACTGAAAATCGATTTTTTTCGACCTGAACAACGGTGTGTTCCCATTAAATTAAGCAGGCAAATAAAAGAAAACTCTCTTTGACTACCGTTCCCTGCTTTTCTCCAAAAGTGATAAGTAGTTGAATACTAGAAAGAATCATCAGTATTCTCCTATTGATTCTAATTTTTTATACTCGTCTCAAAAATCATGTTGTGATCGGGGATCACACCGCTATTTGGACATTATGAATAATCGGTACTAATGGATGAAAACTGACGTTGAAGAACTTTGTTCTCCATGTCAAACTGTCTGTTCTCAACGGCTACGAGCAAATAAAGTCATATCATGTAGACAGAGGCAGCACATTAGCTACACTCTAGTTTTATTGTATACTATGAATGAATTCTTGTTGAGTTTTTAATGTATTACTATTACCATAACTGTCTTCCTCTTCCATATTTCATAGAAATGCCAGGCTAATCTCTTAAAGCAAATGAAGCATTGTACTTCACTGCTATCTCTCTTCGTAGAAATATTTCCAGACTAGAGTTTGTGCCATTCTGCAAAGCAATGGACGTCTGGCGATAGCAGCAAAAAAAGCTACCGCATACACCAGGAGCCTACAAGTCTTGCACATTGCACGTGCACGCGAACCTTAAGCCATGACACACGGCAACAGGGACATTATTGTCTCAACAATGCTGCACCAAATCTTATGCTATGTGTTTGTTGCTCGTTTCTGTCATCATTGTTGTTAAAATATCACTACGGCTTTTCGCGTTTTCTATAATAACTCAATATTACAAACCAATGCAAATCTTAAGAATAAAAATTACTCGTCTTTTTAAAAAAATGTTTATCTAAAAACGAAAAGTTGAGCGCTGCTGCAATGTCTACATAACATTTCCGTTTTTCAGTCGGCAGTTAGTAAATACATAAAAAAAACGAGAGCAGACAAATACCGAAAGATATCGGTTTTCGGAACTAAAATACCGGTATCCGTATCCGTTTTAACCGGTCGGTTTTTCCCACCCCTATGCCACAGTGTGTGACCTTGAAAGCATCTGCCTCGGTCCTACTTCCAGGTGTCAACCAAGCAGTCACTCTGAACAGCTGAAAAATATCATAATTACAGCCTCGAAATGTTGATAAAATTCTTTATTTAACAACCACTTTCGTCGCTCGACAGACCACCATCAAGTTCCCGCACACAAATTGAAATAATACTTTTTTATAAGAAAGCAAAAAACCCGCTTTGGCTCTGGAAAGTTTTTTTTATTGAAACCACGATTGGTTTCACGTCACTTTAAGCCTATCTTCAGGTGATCTAAACAATGATTAGATAGGAAATGTTCTATAATTTTTTCTTTTTGCACTGACTTAGAAATATTATTCTAGGGAACAGAATAGACCTGTATATTACGAACTTACATAGATAGCCAGAGGAAAAGATAGGAAGAGAGAATTTCTGAGCCATAAAAAAAATCCTGAATTCACCTTAAACAACAAGTCAGAACTGAGACATAGGAATATTTTAGGAAATTTTGTCTACCTAACCAGACAGCCCATTGTTCTTATTTTTCGACAACGTACTTTGCTGCACTTGAAAGATTTTTATTGTTCATAAACTATCCATTGTTTTCAAATTGCATGGAATATTATCCATTACAAATGTTAAGTAGTCTGCATAATATGGGATTTACCGTATTTTTTTCTGCCCAAGCATCGTCCATGTTTTATATCACTTGCTGCCGTAAACTGTAATTTATTTTTATGTACAACACCTCCTCCGTCGTCTTCCATGGGAGCTGCTCCTTGACACCCGTACTGCGGGACGGAGACAAACTGGGGGTGGCTCCATTATGCTCTGGGGAACATTGAAGTGGGCATCCATGAGTCTAGTCTACCTCGTGCAAAGCGCCTTCACGGCTAAGGAGTATCATACACCGATTGCAGACCATGTACATCCCTTTGCAACGGTCATTTTTCCCGACAGCAGTGGCATTTTTCAACAAGATAACGTGCCGTGTCACAAGGCCAAGAGTATGATGGAGCCGTTAGAGGAACACAGTGGCGAGTTCCAGTTGATGTGTTGGCCCCCCAAACTCGCCAGATCTGAACCCAATCGAAGCATCTGGCATTTGATTGAACGTGGCGTCAGAGCTCTCATCACCCTCCTACCCGGAATTTACGGGTTCAAATGGTTCGAATGGCTCTGAGCACTATGGGACTTAAATTCTATGGTCATCAGTCCCCTAGAACTTAGAACTACTTAAACCTAACTAACCTAAGGACAACACACAACACCCAGTCATCACGAGGCAGAGAAAATCCCTGACCCCGCCGGGAATCGAACCCGGGAACCCGGGCGTGGGAAGCGAGAACGCTACCGCACGACCACTAGCTGCGGACGAATTTACGGGAATTGGATGATTTGTGTGTGCAGATGTGGTGCCAACTCCCTCCAGCGACCTAACAAGGCCTCTTTTCTTCCAAGTCACGACGCGTCGTCGCTGTTAGCCACGTGAAAGATGGACATACCGGCTATTAGGTAGGTGGTTATAATGTTCTGGCTGATCAGTGTAAAATCCAGAATGAGATTTTCACTCTGCAGCGGAGTGTGCGCTGATATGAAACTTCCTGGCAGATTAAAACTGTGTGCCCGACCGAGACTCGAACTCGGGACCTTTGCCTTTCGCGGGCAAGTGCTCTACCTACTGAGCTACCCAAGCACGACCCACGACCCGTACTCACAGTTTTACTTCTGCCAGTACCTCGTCTCGTACTGCACACATCCCCCAGGCTGTGGCTAAGGCATGTCTCCGCAATATCCTTTCTTTCAGGAGTGCTAGTTCTGCAAGGTTCGCAGGAGAGCTTCTGTAAAGTTTGGAAGGTAGGAGACGAGATACTGGAAGAAGTAAAGCTGTGAGGACCGGGCGTGAGTCTTGCTTCGGTAGCTCAGATGGTAGAGCACTTGCCCGCGAAAGGCAAAGGTCCCGAGTTCGAGTCTCGGTCGGGCACACAGTTTTAATCTGCCAGGAAGTTTCATTCCAGTGTAAAATCGTTGACATCAGATAAAAATTAATTTGACACCGAAAACAAAAGTACCTCTCACACAGTGATGAACATATCATATCATAAAAACATAAAAGTTTAGCATTTATGCAGTATTACAAGTTGTCACATCGTAATACAAACTATCTCGTCAATCAATGGCGTACACACGTGCAGTTGAAAGCACGCGGTACTAGAAGCAGAAAAGTCTCAGTAAACATGGGCTCTAAAACGCATACTTTAAGATGGTTCAAATGGCTCTGAGCAATATGGGACATAACATCTGAGGTCATAAGTCCCCTACACTTAGAACTACTTAAACCTAATTAACCTAAGGACAGCACACACATACATGCTCGAGGCAGGATTCGAACCTGCGACCGTAGCAGCAGCGCGGTTCCGGACTGACGCGCCTAGAACCGCTCGGCCACAACGGCCGGCATACCTTAAGAGTTACGAGCACTTCTTCAGTAGAAGAGATCTGCTTCGCACCAGGCCATAGCTCTAAATGTATGCACTTTAGAGCCCATGTTTACTGGATTTTTTTACTTATTTTGGCCCATACTGCCACCTCCTAAATCACGGAAAGCAGAGAGCTTGCAGTAGATACGTTTCACATCATCGAAGATGAAGAAGTGTTCACAGTTATTAAGGTATGCTTCTAGAGTCCATCTCTACCGAGTATTTTTTGCTTCTAGTGTTGGGTACTTTCAGCCACATGCTTTACGCCATTCATTATGACACACTCTGTATAAAGTGTGCTAGCCAGAGCACTCATTCATTTTACATTTGCTGTCGGCGTTAACACTGTGAATGGGTGGTATGTATTATTTCAATTATGGTTTGTCTCCGCTCTTCCGGAATATGAGACCAACGTCTTGATCAGTCTGTAAATTCCATGTTAAGGACAAGAGCGTTCCTCTACAGGAGAAGCAGCTAATTCCACGGTAGTTTTATGTCTACATTTACATCTACATTTATACTCAGCAAGCCACCCAACGGTGTGTGGCGGAGGGCACTTTACGTGCCACTGTCATTACCTCTCTTTCCTGTTCCAGTCGCGTATGGTTCGCGGGAAGAACGACTGCCGGAAAGCCTCCGTGCGCGCTCGAATCTCTCTAATTTTACATTCGTAATCTCCTCGGGAGGTATAAGTAGGGGGAAGCAATATATTCGATACCCCATCCAGAAACGCACCCTCTCGAAACCCGGACGGAAAGCCCACCGCGATGCAGAGCGCCTCTTTTGAAGAGTCTGCCACTGAGTTTGCTAAACATCTCCGTAACGCTATCACGCTTACCAAATAACCCTGTGACGAAGCGCGCCGCTCTTCTTTGGATCTTCTCTCTCTGTCAACCCGACCTGGTACGGATCCCACAGTGATGAGCAATACTCAAGTATAGGTCGAACGAGTGTTTTGTAAGCCACCTCCTTTGTTGATGGACTACATTTTCTAAGGACTCTCCCAATGAATCTCAACCCGGCACCCGCCTTTACCAACAATTAATTTTATATGATCATTCCACTTCAAATCGTTCCGTACGCATACTCCCAGATATTTTACAGAAGTAACTGCTACCAGTGTTTGTTCCGCTATCATATAATCATACAATAAAGGATTCTTCTTTCTATGTATTCGTAATACATTACATTTGTCTATGTTAAGGGTCAGTTGCCACTCCCTGCACCAAGTGTCTATCCGCTGCAGATCTTCCTGCATGTCACCTGGTATACCCCGTTAATAATTTTGTAAAAGTGCCCGATATCTTAACAACATCATGCCATGTACCATGATTCATAGTGAAGAAGGACGACCCTTTTGTGTTCCCCGCGCCATACATCTCCCTATGTGGCACCCTGCATTCAAAACATGGTGTGTGGGTTATTGACACCCAACGGTCGTGGCTAGAAAGTGAACAGGATGGCGCTGGAGTAAACATTGGTGGAGAGTGGAGTTCTTTCACGAGGACTTGGATGGCGCGCGGCCTAAGCGTCACAACTAATTTTTTTGTCTTCGTCACTGCATTTATTTCGCCACTGATTATGAAAACATTGTATATCGCCACAGTAGCAGACTTTTGGGCCTCTTCTTTCTATGCTGAAGAGAGGAAGGGAGTATCGAAACCTTGTGGACTTTTAAATCTGCCACTGACCATCAGTGGTTTCGAGTACACCCGAGTGATTCTTTACGAACCGTGAGAATTGTCTACAGACACGACTGCACAGCATTTCTTCCCCATCTTGTTTTCTACCGCCTGTACCGCTTACTCGGCTTATCCTGTTACAACACTTCCGAAGTACTTACGCCGCGGCTTATGGGGCTTCTGTGCTGATGACTCTCATACGACCGGAAGGCCTCCCAGCACGTCATTTCCTGTGGCCTCTATTCCATGTCACAATGTTTCCTCCCTCTCCTTAACAGGTGCCCGCTTGTCGATGACGCTTACTTATTTCACCGACAAAGAGGCGTTACAAGACTTAACTTCAGTATAACAAAATTGTTGAGCGAAGTTTCAATTAAATGGTGGCTTAAACCAGTTCGAGCAGGGCAAGGCACTCTAAAATATTCAAATCTGGGATTAGCAAGGGAGCCTTAGGGGCTGGCCCTCTTAAAGGTTTTTCATAATTATCAGAGTTTTCCAAAAGCTGACAAATTTTGGTAGGCGATAAGAAGCTTTAAAGTTTATACTTTTTACGACTTAAATATTGACACAAAGAGAAAAAGTCATCTTTCGAAGCTTATAGATATCAAACGCAACGTTGATATGTTTCCGGGCAAGGTATTTTGGTAATCAAACCAACAAAAAGTATTTCAGTGGGTTTAATAGTATTCAAGACATGATGAGATACGTTTGAAACTGTTTCCCGGACTGGAACATTTCACCGATTTCCAAAAACATATCCACATAACTCTGGCGCTAATTATAAGCTAGATTTTCACATGCTTGAAGCCACTACTGAGATCTGTACACGGGGATATCAGACTTTTTACGAGATCCGTATAGGACATCGAGACGTTAAAGCGATTTTTATCAGTGCGGAAAGTGGAATGCTGTGGCCGCTATTGGCAGACGGTACAGTGGAACCTCGTTTACCCGAACGACGTGGGACCATAGGTCGTAAAGATATTCGCAATTGCGGATAATTCGAAAATCCAGAAAAAAACTAGAATGAATAAAAATATTGGAGCGATCAGTTTGGGTGGGGGGGGGGGGGGGGGAGGGGAGGGAAGGGGGGGTGACGAGGCAGCTGGGTGGGACGTAGGGAGTCATCAGTTCTTTGACAGATTTCATGAGGCCCTTCAGAACTCACTCTCCTGCATGAGCCACGCCATTTCAGTATAGCACTTACACCCAACTTCTTCAATTGTTTGTTGGATGAATTCCGGTCTATGTCTTCCCCTATATTTTTACTTGTTCTAGTACCAAGGAAGTTATTCCCTGACGTCTTAACACAGGTCCCCTACCTTATTATTATCATTATTTGACACACATTTGTTTGCCCACTGATTCTGCGTAGAATTTAATTTTCAACAACGATCTATTGTCAGAATGAGATTTTCACTCTGCAGCGGAGTGTGCGCTGATATGAAACTTCCTGGTCTGCCGGACCGAGACTCGAACTCAGGACCTTTGCCTTTAGCGGGCAAGTGCTCTACCAACTGAGCTACCCAAGCACGACTCATGCCCCGTCCTCACAACTTTACTTCTGCCAGTACCTCGTCTCCTATCTTCAAATGGCTCTAAGCACTATGGCACGTAACATCTGAGGTCATCAGTCCCCTAGACTTAGAACTACTTAAACCTAACTAACCTAAGGACATCAGACACATCCATGCCCGAGGCTGGATTCGAACCTGCGACCGTAGCAGCAACGCGGTACCGGACTGAAGCACCCAGAACCGCTCGGCCACAGCAGCCGGCCTCCTATCTTCCAAACTTTGCAGAATCTCTCCTGAAAGAAAGGATATTGTGGAGACATGGCTTAGTCACAGCCTGGGGGATGTTTCAAGAATGAGATTTTCACTCTGCAGCGGAGTGTGCGCTGATATGATACTTCCTGGCAGATTAAAACTGTGTGCCGGACCGAGACTCGAGCTCAGGACCTTTGCCTTTCGCGGGCAAGTTCGCAGGAGAGCTTCTGCAAAGTTTGGAAGGTAGGAGACGAGGTACTGGCAGAAGTAAAGTTGTGAGGACGCGGCGTGAGTCGTGCTTGGGTAGCTCAGTTGGTAGAGCACTTGCCCTTCCCAACTACTGCTTCCCTTTCATGCCCCTCGACTCTTATAACTGCCATCTGGTTTCTGTACAAATTGTAAATAGCCTTTCGCTCCCCGTATTTTACCCCTGCCACCTTCGAATTTGAAAGACAGCAGTCCAGTCAACATTGTCAAAAGCTTCCTCTAAGTCTACAAATGCTAGAAACGTAGGTTTCCCTTTCCTTAATCTATCTTCTAAGATAAGTCGTAGGGTCAGTATTGCTTCACGTGTTCCAACATTTCTACGGAATCCAAACTGATCTTCTCCGAGGTCGGCGTCTACCAGTTTTTCCATTCGTCTGTAAAGAATTCGTGTTAGTATTTTGCAGCCGTGACTTATTAAACCGATAGTTTAGTAATTTTCACATCCGTCAATAACTGCTTTCTTTGGGATTAGAATTATTATATTCTTCTTGAAATCTGAGGGTATTTCGCCGGTCTCATACATCTTGTTCACCAGATGGTAGAGTTTTGTAAGGGATGGCTCTCCCAAGGCAATCAGTAGTTCTAATGGAATGTTGTCTACTCCCGGGACTTCTTTCGACTTAGGTTCATATTCATATTAATTAGGTTCATATTCATATTAATAAGATAAAAATGTACTTTGCTTATAGTATGCAAATATGCTTAGCGTTTAAGTAACAAAGTGATCTGCGTTAAAAATACGAGGGGTGTTCAGTAAGTAATGCAACACTTTTTTTCTGAAAGCAGGTTGGTTTTATTCAGGGTTCCAATACACCACGCTGTTCTCCATTGTTTTGGCTAAAAAACCTTATATTTCAACATCGTCTCCGCTCAATGCGACAGCCTTACGTCACCTTACTGGGAGGGCCAGTGTGTCCGCATGGGACAATCTAGTGGTCGAAGTTGGAGGCAACGTCTTGCTCATCAATATCGTCCTCGTCATCCACACACTGCTTCCTGCGGAGTACAATTCCACACAAATGTTCCTCTGTTGCTGTTCACGGTCTTCTGTTAGGTGGCGAGGAATCAGCGGACGCACACCTTTGAGTATCCCAACAGATGGACGAGTGGGTCAACACTAACGACCGGGACGTCTAGTTATGCAACAAACTGTTACACTATGATCTTTCGATCACCTCGAATGAGAGTGTCCGCACAGAGCAGAAGTCACAGCTGTCTGCGGTCGGTCAGCACGCGGGAGACTGGACAGGTTTGCGCGACTTTGCTGCGATGATGATAGACGCCTCGTTCAACGACTCGCCGTGCTTTTGTTCACTGCCAGGTCTTCGTAAACGTTCTGGATGCGACTGTCAGCATCTGCGGTGCTCCGGTTATCTACCAAAAAGAAACTCAGTGAACGCTCCGTGCTTGGGGCGTATCTGCGTTAAAGACCTAGTGCCCCCACCTATCGGAAATATGTGAAACTATAGGGGCTGAGGCGGGAATATTCCACGAACGTACACAACTACACTACTGGCCATTAAAATTGCTACACCAAGATGAAATGCAGATGATAAACGGGTATTCATTGGACAAATATATTATACTAGAACAGACATGTGATTACATTTTCACGCAATTTAGGTGCATAGATCGTGAGAAATCAGTACCCAGAACAACCACCTCTGGCCGTAATAACGGCCTTGATACGCCTGGGCATTGTGTCAAACAGAGCTTGGATGGCGTGTACAGGTACAGCTGCCCATGCACCTTCAACATGATACCACAGTTCATCAAGAGTAGTGACTAGCGTATTGTGACGAGCCAGTTGATCGGCCACCATTCAAAATGGTTCAAATGGATCTGAGCACTATGGGACTTAACATCTGTGGTCACCAGTCCCCTAGGACTCAGAACTACTTAAACCTAACTCACCTAAGGACATCACACACATCCACGCCCGAGGCAGGATTCGAACCTGCGACCGTAGTAGTCGGGCGGTTCCGGACTGAGCGCCTGAACCGCTAGACCACCGCGGCCGGCTCGGCCTCCATTGACCAGACGTTTTCAATTGGTGAGAGATCTGGAGAATGTGCTGGCTAGGGCAGCAGTCGAACATTTTCTGTATCCAGAAAGGCCCGTACACGACCTGCAACATGCGGTCGTGCATTATCCTGCTGAAATGTGGGGTTTCGCAGGGATCGAATGAAGGGTAGAGCCACGGGTCGTAACACATCTGAAATGTAACATCCACTGTTCAAAGTGCCGTCAATGCGAACAAGAGGTGACCGAGACGTGTAACCAGTGGCACCACATTCCATCACGCCGGGTGATACGCCAGTATGGCGATGACGAATACACGCTTCCAATGTGCGTTCACCGCGATGTCGCCAAACACGGATGCCACCATCATGATGCTGTAAACAGAACCTGGATTCATCCGAAAAAACGACGTTTTGCCATTCGTGCACACAGGTTCGTCGTTGAGTACACCATCGCAGGCGCTCCTGTCTGTGATGCAGCGTCAAGGGTAACCGCAGCCATGGTCTCCGAGCTGATAGTTCATGCTGCTGTAAACGTCGTCGAACTGTTCGTGCAGATGGTTGTTGTCTTGCAAACGTCCCCATCTGTTGACTCAGGGATCGAGACGTGGGTGCACGACCCGTTACAGCCATCCGGATAAGATGCCTGTCATCTCGACTGCTAGTGATACGAGGCCGTTGAGATCCAGCACGGCGTTCCGTATTACCCTCCTGAACCCACCGATTCCATATTCTGCTAACAGTCATTGGATCTCGACCAACGCGAGCAGCAATGTCGCGATACGATAAACTGCAATCGCCATAGGCTACAATCCGATCTTTATCAAAGTCGGAAACGTGATGGTACGCATTTCTCCTTCTTATACGAGACATCACAACAACGTTTCATCAGGCAACGCCGGTCAACTGCTGTTTATGAATGAGAAATCGGTTGGAAACTCTCCTTATGTCAGCACGTTGTAGTTGTCGCCAACCTTGTGTGAATGCTCTGAAAAGCTAATCATTTGCATATCACATTATCTTCTTTCTGTCGGTTAAATTTCACGTCTGTAGCACGTCATCTTCGTGGTGTAGCAATTTTAATGGCCAGTAGTGTATGTGATACTATTGGGGCTGAAGCTGGAATATTCCACGAAGATACACAACTAATTCCGCTTTTTTTCAGCCGCAATTGGCCGAGTGAAAAAAGTGTGCTGCATTACTTATTGAAAGCCGCACATACTTTGTAAGCAGATAACTATCAAACTGCCGAGCGGGGTAGCGCAGCTGCACTGGACTTGCATTCGAGAGGGCGACAGTTCAAACCTGCACCCGACCATCCTGATTTAGGTTTTCCGTGATTTCTCTGAATCTGTTAAGGCAAATGCCGGGATGGTTACTGTTGTGTCTAGACAAGACAGCCTAGACACAATGAGAGGAAGCCGAGGAAGCCGAAAGGCACGCGCTTAAACTCACGCAGGCTGGCGTGAGGTCTGAAACAGGATACGTAATGAATGCTATAAAGAAAAGTACGTAGCTTCTAGAATACTTAACTTTAATCCATAATTGTAGAACATCGCTCTTGATGATACATGCTTCATATAATAAATATCAATTGAATACGGCGCCTCGCTAGGTTGTAGCAATTGACTTAGCTGAAGGCTATGCTAACTATCGTCTCGGCGAATGAGATATTATTTGTCAGTGAACTGAGGCTAGCTACGTCGGCTGTACAACTGGGGCGAGTGCCAGGACGTCTCTCTAGACCTGCCGTGTGGTGGCGCTCGGTCTGCGATCACTGACAATGGCGACACGCGGGTCCGACGTATACTACCGGACCGCGGCCGATTTAAAGGCTACCACCTAGCAAGTGTGGTGTCTGGCGGTGACACCACAGTTACCTCGAAAGGGCACGACCGCTTTTCTTCTCTTCTTCCGTTTGTGCCTTTTCCCGTAATGATGCAGGGTCGGCATAGTTAATCGGATTTGGTAAGGTTAATTTAAGGGGTGGCTGGATGTCCTTCCTGCCGCCACCCCGTACCCCCTGGACGGAATTAGTGTACCCCAACTGTCTGTGTCTAGTGTAAGCCATGGAAGGGTGCCAAAGTGTTCAGTTGTCTGCGTGCCCTGGCCGGCACACCGGTCTCCGTCGTTAAGCCGCCGGGTGGATTCGATCCGTGGCCGGCGCGCTTACCTGAGTCCAGGAAGAAGCGCATTAGCGCTCTCGGCTAACCTGGCGGGTCGACCGCTTTTCTTCTCTATCCTTCCCTAATCCGAGCTTGTGGTCCGTCTCTAATGACTTCGTTGTCGACGGTACGTTAAAAGCTAATTTTCTCCTCCTCCTTACCATCAGTCTTTCGAAATACAATAAACTTTGTGAACTTCTTGTCAATATCACTTCTTAGGGCACGAGACCTTTCAAAATGCACCAAATCAGTTATTCCAAAACTGATAAGTTTTGAATTTTGCCCTCTGCCGCGAAAGTTTCTGCGAACGGCCAAAGATTCCACTGTACGTATCGCGACAGTTTAATAGTAGCCACTATTCCCTACTCTTGCGAGCCACTGTGCCAGACTTCAGCAGACGAGAAGCGCCGGGACCTGACGGTCGGGCTATCAATCAGTGGCCGGGGGGCGGACCGTGTTCCCACGGTCGGCGCGCCGCAGAAGGAGTCGTCATAACGGAGGCAGCAAACCGCAGCGGTACGCGGCCGCACTGCCAAAAGATCGGGCGGTGCCGCCCGCGCCTGCGTAATGCGCCGCTGCCTCCCGTCGCCTAGGGCTGCGGCTCATCTGCAGGCGCGTGGCCTGCGCCGCCTCCCGACTTTGGGCAGAGGATCCCCGCCCGGGGATCCCTGCGTAATGGCGGCGTTAGCAGCCAGCCCACGCCCGCGCCGGGGCGTTATTCTCGAAACTCGACGCCTAAACCGGTCTCACCGCGCGTGGGCGGCTCGACGGACGCTGCCGCCTGCCCGGCCCGTCACGCGAGCCCGAGCTCGGGTCGCCGCATCGGCCGCCGGGGCTTCTGACCCCGAGTAACGAACTGCCTGCCCTCCGGCGACGAGGAAGGTTTCCAACTTACACCTCAGCAGGATCTGAGTGAGAGAGTCTCCCACTTGCAGAGAACATCAGGAAGACGACGTAGATAATTTGGCAACTTCCAACACGACACTACTGAATTTTTAGTGGAATTCCGCGACATTTGATATGGGCCATAAAAAAGTTTATTCAATGAAACTAAATATGTGATAAAAACAGGGAAGAAAATAACTAAGAGTGGCGTTATAACTAACTAAGATCGCACTGTTTTCCTAGTTTGTTCACTTACACAGGGTATCCCACTTAACTCTAACATCTCTTATATTTCCGAAACGAAACAAATCCTGAAAACTGCTATTGACCAGAAGTGAGCCTATGTCAGGGGCTCAAACAATGGGCAGGAATGCACAATCCCTACAAGTAAACAAACACCACTTTCAATACGATCTTCTTTTAATGGCACGTATATGTTTTTTGTACTGAAGTGAAAACTAGAGGTACTATTAGTGGTGACAGACTTGGTTTCCCTGTTCCTAACCTCATGCCTTCTAAAATACGTGGACTTTGAAGGATGCAACGGTGCCACAATTTCTGCCATAATGCGCAGAGCAAGGGTTCAGGACGGTCCAGGCAACCCGCATTACAGCACTACGACAGGAACCGCGACATAGGTTCCATTATTTAAAGTCTAAGTATTCCAGAAGGTATAAGATTTCTAGCTGTTAAAACAAGTCTGCCATCACTAATTGTAATGTCTAGTTTTCATTTGGAAAAAAACCATGTGTCCTTAAAAAAATAAACGTAATTTTGTGTTGAAAGAGATGTTTGTTTACTTGCAGGGATCGTGCACTCCTGCCCGTTGTGTGGGCCCCTAACGTAGGTGACATAGGTGCATCCTTGGCCCATTGCATTTTTACAGTTTGTTTCATTTCAGAAATATATGAGATGGCAAAGTTAGGTGGGACACCTGTACATAAATGACATGGTTAAATAGTGGAAGGAGGCATTCGGAGAAAAACAACAGATGCGATGCAATAAAAATAGCGGCAGAAAACGAGATAACCATCAATTAAGTCATTTTAAATACGTGGACTGCTACTTTTTTTGCCATGGTAAATATTTAAGACTAAAATAGCAAAATTTCAGAGTATCTGTAGAAGAATAAACGGACCATTAAACAAAAAGACAAATAAAGAAACGCAACTTAAGTTCTATAAAACACTAGCTCTTTCATTGTTACTCTAAGTATTTGAGCAAACAAGGAAGACATTAATCGAATGGTGACGTCAAATGAAATTCCTCAGATCGGTTACAGGGTAGATAGAGCAAGAAACGAAGGTACTGGAAATGAGCTTAAAGTATTTGCAATAACAGAGAAAATCGACATATACAGGAAGAAATGGAAGGAACATGTAAACAGAATGCAACAAAGCAGGTGCCCTAAAAGTGTTTTGCAATAGTTTAAAATCTTAAACATGGCTAAGAAGACTTTTTAAAGACGTAGAAATCTAGATCAAGGGTTTGAATAGGTCTTTATTTCTGCAACAGAGTGGCTGTATCTAACTTAACGCTCAAAATGTTTTGCAATGTATACCCAAAGAGGTAAGGACGAGGGTCGATGCAGCAAGCGATGGAGTTAAGAAGCTGAAGCCGGAACAAATTTCTCGAACCTAATCGATGAATGTAGATTATGATGATGATGAATTTTCTCACAGATAACTGCGAAGAGCCCTGAGATTGCAACTATGAAGGCAAGTCAAAACGTACAAGCAGTTTTGTAAACAATTTTTTTATTGGGGAAACAACCTCCACGAACTTGGACCATCTTTGAATAAGCTCCGCAATTCAGTCCTGGAAGAAACTTGGTGACATCGAGCACATGCACAACCTAGTAATCTGATGGAAACTTGGATTCGCGCATGTGCTCCTTCATAGGACAAAAAAGATGAAAATCATTTGAAGGTAGGCCCCTACAGTTCTGGTGGGTGCTCCAGCCACACAGCTGTTTCTCTTTTCTGCAGTGATCTCTCTATTTTTCCTGTTAGCGCCATCATTCTTTCCCTAGTCATGCACGTTTCTATAGCCTTGTACTTCTCTGCTAGACATTCTGCATTTTCTGTCGATCTCCTTTCTAGACGTCTGTATTCCATTTCACTTGCTTCATTCGCCACATTTCTATATTTTCTCCTGTGTTATCCAAGGATTTTTCTTAAAGTTTGTGTTTTTACTTATATGACCATCTGCTGCTTTCCATACATCTCTCAAAGCTACCAATTCGTTATCTATTGCAGTCCAACGTTGCTGAACATATCCTCAGAACATCAACATCTGGTTCCTTCAATGTGTCCATGTTGCAGCTCCTTAATTTTTTACCTTTTCTCAGTTTTTTTCAGTTTCAGTTTTCAGTTTATAACCAATAAATTGTGATCAGGTTCGACATCTGCCTTGAAAATATCTTGCAGTTTGAAATCTGATTTCGATTGGATTGGATTGTTTGGGGGAAGAGACCAAACAGCGAGGTCATCGGTCTCATCGGATTGGGGAAGGACGGGGAAGGAAGTCGGCCGTGCCCTATCAAAGGAACCATGCCGGCATTTGCCTGGAGCGATTTAGGGAAATCACGGAAAACCTAAATCAGGATGGCTGGACGAGGAATTGAACCGTCGTCCTCCCAAATGCGAGTCCAGTGTGCTAACCACTGCGCCACCTCGCTCGGTCTGATTTCGATATGTCTGTCACATCATTACATAATCAATCTGAAAACTTCCAGTGCCTGCAGGTATCTTCCACTTATATAGTCTTTTCTCATTATTTCTTAAACTGTATGTTACTGATGTTTAAATTATGCTCTGTGGAAACCTCTACCGATCGGCTTCCTCTTTCACTACTTTCCCCCACTCCATGTTCTCTGAGTATTTTCCTTTTATTCTTTTTCTTACTATCGAATGCCGGTCACTCATAAAGATTTAATTTTCGTCTCCCTTAACTATCTGAATAATTTCCTTTATTTCACCATACATTCTTTCAAGTTCTTCATCATGTGCCCAGTTAGCTGCCATATAAAAATGTGCTACTGTAGTGAGTGATGGCTTCGTGTCTATCTTGGCTACAATGAGTTCACTATGCTGTTTACAGAAGCTTACTAGTATTCCAATTTTCTTATTCATTACTGGGCCTGCTCCTGCATTACCCCTATTTCATTTTCCCCACTAATTCCTGCCGTAACTAACATCCAACTATCGACTTCTGTTTTTAATTGTTTAACCTACCTAACAGTGAAAGACAACATCGACACTCAAGGTCAATGGAAAATGACAAAAAAAGTGGAAGCAGCAGCAACAGAAGTACACCGAAAAAAAAGAAAAATCCATTGTGCGCACAAAGTGAAAGAAAGTGGAGGTATACGTCATCACTGACATTCTGAGTGGAAAAATATAATTTTTTCGGACGAGCACTGCTTCAGTTTATTCTACATTGAAGGCCGTATATGTACTGCAAGCTGCAGTGATGAACACAACAGGGTAGACTGCACTGTTGAGCGGCACAGCGGGCATAATTCAAGTGGGATGGTTCGGACCATTATTGGCTATAATGTGCAGTCGCGCCTCCTCCGTGTTTAGGACAATATGAACAGCAACATCTACGTGAGACAAGTTTTAGATGCTGAGGCACTGCCCCTATTACATGCAATTCCAGATGTCATATTTCGGCAGGACAATGTCCGGACACGTATGGTAAAATAATGTTCAAGACTTCTCCAAAGAACGACCAGAACAATGCCTCCCTATTCTGTACGTTCGCCTAATATACTGCCCATCTAATACGTCTGGGATGTGGTCGATCGGCAGCTTGTTCATTCTCGTCCTCGTACAAACACTGGCGATGCTTTGTGAGCACACCTACAAGGCACGTGGCAGAACGTTCCGCAGAAGCATATCTAGGTCCTCTTACAGTCCTTAATTTTATGCATTGATGTCAGAGTTGCTTCCATGACTATTATTTTTGTAAAAAAGAAAAAAAATCCATGTCACGACGCATAGAAGTTGTGATTAAAAAGCTGTACTAAATTCTCAGAACCAAAGAGCATTTACAGTTCTGTGATTGTAATAATTAGTATACTGTCAAGTCCCTGATCTAAGGACCGAGCGAGGTGGCGCAGTGGCTAGCACACTGACTCGCATTCGGGAGGAAGACGGTTCAATCGGGCTTCCGGCCATCCTGATTTAGGTTTTCCGTGATTTCCCTAAATCGCTCCAGGCAAATGCCGGGATGGTTCTTTTGAAAGGGCACGGCCGACTTCCCTCCCCTTCCTTCCCTAATCTGAGACCGATGACCTCGCTGTCTGGTCTCCTCCCCCAAAAACAACTACCTAATCTACTGTCTATTCACCGAGAGCTGGGACGAAACATAAACAGTGTCACGTGAGCGACTGCGCTCGTTTCCAGATGAAGCATTCGGTGTTCACGTGATACGTAGGGGTGTGGAAAATCCTTGGCGCACGCTTTGCAGATGGCGGCGTTCGGCTGGCTGCTGAGCTGTCACGGCGGACCGTGAGAAACCTGGGCAACAATGTACGAAATAAATTTAACAATAATGTTAAAATGATGTTAAACTGAGTTCATTCTGTCGAAGCAGATTTATTTTCATTCCGGTTGCTAACAAAACGCTCCATTCAAACACAATTAATTGTTAATTTTAATAACAATACCAATAATGATAAAGGACGAAACGAGCTTCACTCTGTCGAACTTGAACTGTTTTCACCGAGGTTTATAACAAACCGCTCCTCTCTCTCCTCTATAACGCAGTCTAATTTCCGCATTTGAGTTTCCACTTTTTCTACGACATGGAGGACGCAATTGTTCCAATCCTCTGCAGTCACTGTTCTTACAGCTTCTTCTAGCAGTACTTTAACTTCCGGCATTTTGTATGTTTTGTTTTTCGCTGCAACATAGCCTTTGATTCTGGCCCACACTAACTCGATGGCGTTTAATTCACAGTGGTACGGAGGAATTCTGAGAATAGTTTTCACTGCATTCTTCGCCATTTCATCTATTGCATATTCGTTGTGCGCTGTTCTGTGATTTTTAACTATATCTAAACGTTCTTTCTTCAACATACCGTCTCCGAAATCGATGTTTTTAGATTTTAGCCACTCTGATATTTCGTGCTTATTGGAATTCGCATTGGGAAATTTTTCTTTTCTCCGAGAATGGTACAGCGCGTTATCAAGAACAGTAATTGCATTTTCCTGAAGCCGAGGAAGAACATCTTGAAACCACTTCCCGAAGGTTTCAGCGCACATCTCTTCATGATAATCTCCACTTTTCTTGGATTCGAAAGTCCACAAACATCCTTCAACGAACCCTGCTTTGCTGCCAATGTGTGCGATAATCAGACGTTTCCCTTTACCTGATGGCCCCTTGCTTCCGGTGGATAATCCGGACAGAAACGCTTGTTTTGAGGAATTTATAATGTCATCTACCCAGACGTAACTTCGGGTATGTCCTGCGTTCACCCACGTCTCGTCCAAATAGTAAATGGGTCTGCCTTCATCTCTCAACCGTTTCGTTCGAAGATAACGCCGCCTCCATAAAATGGTGTCATCCCTGTGTATTAGCACGCTATCGCGCCCACGCCGGACATATTTGAAATTCATTTCTCTCAATAACCTATAAAATGTAGTTCTCCGAAAATTGCCCAGATCTGCATCTTCGTTCACGACTGTAAGCACTTTGTCAATTGTTGGCAATTCGTTACGAAAAAAAAATCGTGTGCTTTCCTTCGTATCGCATTTCTATCGAAGTCATCAACACTTTCAGAAAGTTTCTGTCGTAATTTTCCTTTCTTGGGAAACTTCAAAGAGTGTGTGGCCTTGTACTCACTTATCACATGATACACTGAAGAACGTCCAACACGTGTAGCTGCAGCTGTTTTCGAAACAATGTCACTCATCGACTGCTTTGGATGTAACAGTTCCGTTTTATACACATTAAGCACTCAATGATTTCTTCTTTGCTCGTTTCTTTGGTGGACTCAACACGACTTTCGTTTTTTTAATTTCTGATGCCCCTGCCTTGTAGACCCCTCGACGGCATCGCTGTGGTCACGCGCATTGCCGTGTTTACAGTACGTCTCTTGTTTCGGTGAATGGAGTTTAGGGGGTAAATACGCTGTCCAGTCACATTAATGTGACCACCTGTAAGAAGCCTGAATGACCACCTTTTCAGCGTGGCCCGCTGCGGAGCGTGCAAGAAGAGAGTCATTGAGTTTCTGGAAGATACCGACAGGGACGTGGATACTGACTCCATCGCCATGGCTAGCTCCGCTACGTTTCTCGGTAGAGGATCCACGACGCAAACAGCGCAATCGATATGGTCCCACAAATTCTAAATTCGGTTTAAATCCAGGGAGTTTGGTGGACAGTGGAGTACGATAAACTCATCTTGGCGGGCTTCGAACCACGCACGTACAATGCGAGCTGAGTGACACGCCGCATTGTCCAGATGGTAGATGCCATCGTGCCACGGAAAAGCAAACTGCGTGTGGTCCCCAACAACGTATGGATACTTGTGTTGCTCCACTGTGCCTTCTTGAACGACGAGATAACACAGGGAATGCCACGAAAACAACGCTCCCTCCTTCGCCCTCGACCCTTCAGACGACTGTTGCAGTGTGTGTGCTTTCAGATGTCTCACACCGTAAACGCCTATATGCTTCCAGTGGAGCATAAAACGTGATTCATCTGGAAAGGCCACCTGTTGCCACTCAGCAGACGTCCAGTTGACGAAGTGGCAAGCTAAATCCAGCCTTCGTCACCGTCAGCATTTGTGCATGAACCAGGTGCCTGCTGCGAAGATGCGTACGCATCAACATTCGCTGAACGCTTGTTGAGGAGAAATTGTTGGTAGCTCCTTGGTTCATTTGGGCGGTCAGTTGCTCAACACCGTACACATGTCCGCAGCGGTCGTTCACCCCTGTATCCTATGGACCCTGGTGCCCCATCTTTACCTCGGCATCGATTTGGATAGCGCCATTTTCCCATGCGCGGTTACTTTAACCACTTTGGCACGCGAAAAGTTTACAAACTTTGCCGTTTCTGAAATGTTTCCATCCTTGACTTCAAATCTAATGATCATGCCCTCTTGGACGTCAGACGAATCGTTCCATTTCCGCATTATGACAACAACGACTTCGGTTTTCTACGACCTCCCGACACGCTTTAAACTCGTGTACACTGCTGGCCATTGAAATTGGTACACCAAGAGGAAATGCAGATGATAAACGGGTATTCATTGGACAAATATATTATACTAGAACTGACATGTGATTACATTTTCACGCAATTTGGGTGCATTGATCCCGAGAAATCAGTACCCAGAACAACCACCCCTGTCCGTAATAACGTCCTTGATACGCCTGGGCATTGAGTCAAACAGAGCTTGGATGGCGTGTACAGGTACAGCTGCCCATGCAGCTTCAACACGATATCACAGTTTATCCAGAGTAGTGACTGGCGTATTGTGACGAGCCAGTTGCTCGGCCACCATTGACCAGACGTTTTCAATTGGTGAGAGATCTGGAGAATGTGCTGGCTAGGGCAGCAGTCGAATGTTTTCTATATCCAGAAAGGCCCGTACAGGACCTGCAACATGCTGAAATATAGGGTTTCGCAGGGATCGAATGAAGGGTAGAGCCACGGGTCGTAACACATCTGAAATGTAACGTCCACTGTTCAAAGTGCCGTCAATGCGAACAAGAGGTGACCGAGACGTGTAACCAATGGCACTCCATATCATCACGCCGGGTAATTCGTCAGTATGGCGATGACGAATACACGCTTCCAATGTGCGTTCACCGCGATGTCACCAAACACGGATGAGACCAACATGATGCTGTAAACAGAACCTGGATTCATCCGAAAAAATGACGTTTTGCCATTCGTGCACCCAGGTTCGTCGTTGAGTACACCATCGCAGGCGCTCCTGTCTGTGATGCAGCGTCAAGGGTAACCGCAGCCATGGTCTCCGAGCTGACAGTCCATGCTGCTGCCAACGTCATCGAACTGTTCGTGCAGATGGTTATTATCTTGCACACGTCCCCATCTGATGACTCATGGAGCGAGACGTGGTTGCACGACCCGTTACAGCCATGCGGATAAGATGCCTGTCATCTCGACTGCTAGTGATACGAGGCCGTTGGGAGCCAGCACGGCGTTCCGTATTACCCTCCTGAACCCACCGATTGCATATTCTGCTAACAGTAAATGGATCTCGACCAACGCGAGCAGCAATGTCGCGATACGATAAACCGCAATCGTGATAGGCTACAATCCGACCTTTATCAAAGTCGGAAACATGATGGTGCGTATTTCTCCTCCTTACACGAGGCATCACAACAACGTTTCACCAGACAACGCCGGTCAACTGCTGTTTGTGTATGAGAAATCGGTTGGAAACTTTCCTCATGTCAGTACGTTGTAGGTGTCGCCACCGGCGCCAAACTTGTGTGAATGCTCTGAAAAGCTAATCATTTGCATATCACAACATCTCCTTCCTGTCGGTTAAATTTTGCGTCTGTAGCACGTCATCTTCGTGGTGCAGCTATTTTAATGGCCAGTAGTGTAACTTCCACTGCTAGTGCTGCCGTCTGGCCATCTGTGAGTAGTTATTGCACCTTGATGTCGAGCACACGCGGTGGTCACATTGTGATTACACTGTGTATCACTGTAATCACGTTTCCATGTTGATGTTGCAATTTTCACAAACGGTAGTGTATGTTAAAATCTAGGAACAGATGGGCGAGAGCGTCTGAAGTGGGAGTGAGGACAAACGGAACGGTGGGCAGGCTGCAGCAGCATCCGACGGGGACGCCCAGACACGGAGGACGGCCGCTGGGCAGGGCTCCTCGGCGGCCCACGCTCAGAACATCCATTTCTCAGGCTCTGGCCTGTACGGCACGCCCTAGCCGCGCCGGACGAGACCTCCGCACCGAACACTGCTACCCATACGCGGTGCTGGCGATCGCACGACATCATGAAATATACCACATAAGCTAACAGCACTAAAGATTAGTCAGTCCTTTAAAGGATATTCCAGAATTCGAATCAGGAACAACCGCCTACATGAGTATATCACATAATAAAGGCAAGCCTTCCAGTCCAGAATAAATACCAGTTACGTTACTTTCAGAGTACGCTGAAACAATAGTTCCATACTTAGCACTCATCTAGAAGCGCTATTCAGAAAATAAGGATCGATAAGTAGCGAAATGGAAACCACAGTGAAAATGAAAACTGTTTTGTTTGTAACAGTTAGTAACACCACCCGGCTACGTCTCTACGTAATCGCTGTTCCGACTTAAGAGACGTGTCGTAGCACTGTATCAAGTCCGCACTGTATGGTGGATGGTCAAACACCTTCGATGGAAAATACTGCAAGAGCGTACTCATTGCCCCTGCACTGTGCAGCTGAGAACCGTAATGAAGAAGGAAAAGTATGACAGTTATGTTATGTGGGGTTGCATGAAATCAGACATCTCAAGGCAGGCACCCATACTTGGCGGGAAACACAATTTTCTAGGCGTCTTTACGCGCTCACTGTGTGCTCAGAACCGAGAAGAGCGACATGACGCCTTCTACGGGCATAATAGAGTCATTGCCCATCACAACTGTGCAAAGCTTCATCGGATTTTCACTGTGGTTTCAATTTCTTGAACCATTGTTCCTTACTTCCCAAACAGCCTTCGTTCAGCCCCTCACTCGTCGAAACATCAGTGCGTGAATATTGGAATGTTGCACAGGTCACACCAATACTAAAGAAAGGAAACAAGAGTAATCGGATGAAGTACAGAACCATATCGCTAATGGCCGTTTGCAGCAGGATTTTGGAACATATACTGTGTTAGAACCTTATAAATTACCTCGAAGAAAACGACTTGTTGACAAATAGTCAATACCGATTCAGAAAATATAGTCTATTCTCACAAAATAATGAGTGTTATCGACAGAGGATCCCAAATTTATTCCACATTTTTAGATTTCCAGAAGGCTTTTCACACCGTCCCTCACGAGCGATTTCTCGTCAAACTGCGTGCCTACGGAGTATCGTCTCAGCTGTGCGACTGGACTCGTGATTTCCTGCCAGAAATGTCACAGGTCATAGTAAATGGCGGATAGTCATCGATAAAACTGATTTAATATCTGGTGTCCTCCAAGGAAGTGTTAGGATCTCTGTTGCTCCTCATTTACATAAAGGATTTAGGAGACAATATGAACAGCCATCTTAGAAGGTTTGCAGACGATTCTGTCATTTACCATCTGGAGGGTACCATCAGATTACCAAAATCAGTTGCAAAATCATTTAGACAAGATATTTGTATGATGCGAAAAGCGGCAGTTGACTCCAAGTAATGAAAACTATGGAGTCATCCACATGAGTCATCCTCTGTATGTCTGTTACACGATAAATCGCACAAATCTGAAGACTGTGAATTCAAATAAATACTTCATGAATACAATTACGAACAACTCAAATTGTAGCGATCACATAGAGCATTTTATAGGGAAGGCGAACCAAAGGCTGCGATTTATCGGCAGAATCAAAAATGGAACAGGTCCACTAAAGAGACTGCATACAATATATGACTGTACTTTCTCTTCCGGAATAATGCTACGCGGTGTGGTACACACATCAGATAGGATTGACGTAGGACTTCGAAAAAGTTCAAAGAAGGGCAGCTCGTTCTGTATTTTCGCGAAATAGAGGAGAGAGTGCCACGGACACGATACGTGAATTGGGGTGGCAGTCATTAAAAGAAACGCATTTTACGTTGCGGCAGGATTTCTCGTGAAATTTCAGTCACCAACTTTCTCCTCAGATTGTGAAAATATTCTGTTGAGTCACCTATATAGGGAGAAATATCATGATAAAATAAGTGAAATCAGAGGTCAGACGGAAAGACTTAAGTGTTCGTTTTTCCCGCGCGATATTCGAGAGTGAAATGGTAGAAATACACTAAAGGTGGTTCGTTGAACCCTCTGTCAGGCACTTAATTGTCAATTGCATAATAATCACGTAGATGTAGCTGTAGATCTACAATTACATCCACACACCGCAAGACACCTGACGGTGTGTGGCGGAGGGTACCTTGAGTACCTTTATCGATTCTCCCTTCTATTCCAATCTCGTATTGTTCGCGGAAAGAAAGATTGTCGGTATGCCTCTGTTCGGCTCTAATCTCTCTGTTTTCATCATCATGGTCTCTTCGCGAGATATACGTAGGAGGGAGCAATATACTGCTTGACTCCTCGGCGAAGGTATGTTCTCGAAACTTCAACAAAAGCCAGTACCGAGCCACTGAGCGTCTCTCTTGCAGTCTTCCACTGGAGTTTATCTATCATCTCCGTAACGCTTTCGAGATTACTAAATGATCCTGCAACGAAGCGCGCTGCTCTCCGTTGGATCTTCTCTATCTCTTCTATCAATCCTATCTGGTACGGATCCCACACCGGTGAGCAGTATTCAAACAGTGGGCGAACAAGTGTTCCCTTTCAATGAATCTCAGTCTGGCATCTGCTTTACCGACGATTAATTTTATATGGTCATTCCATTTTAAATCACTCCTAATGCCTACTCCCAGATAATTTATGGAATTAACTGCTTCCAGTTGCTGACTTGCTATATTGTAGCTAAATGATAAAGGATCTTTCTTTCTATGTATTCGCAGCACATTACACTTGTCTACATTGAGATTCAATTGCCATTCCCTGCACCATGCGGCAATTCGTTCAGTACAATTTTCCATTGTTACAACCTCTCGATATACTACAGCATCATCCGCAAAAAGCCTCAGTGAACTTCCGATGTTATCCACAAGGTCATTTATAAATATTGCGAATAGCAACGGTCGTACGACACTCCCCTGGGGCACACCTGAAATCACTGTTACTTCGGAAGACTTATCTCCATTGAGAATGATGTAAAACTGGTACCAGGCGATTATGTGAACCTTCACCTCTGACAAAAGTCGTGGAAAAGGAGTGGTGTGTATGGGACAGTATGTTGTATGGATTTAGCGCAGTCCAATGGGTACGGGTGGGGACATGGCACAATGGTTATCGTGTTTGAACGTGCTCTTAATTACACCGTTAATAAAGTTGTCCCATTTATTGTTGTATAAACACAAGCCATAGAAGCAGGCATTAAATCAATGTTCGTAAAAAGATCCCAGGCAACAGGGACTGTAGACGAGTGTATCACTTGGTCGAGGACGACCGGTTTCAGACTAGACAGGAACTGCTGCTGTCCAGACAATAACTGTAAAACCAAGAAGGTGAATGTGCAGAGTAATTAGTTACGATCTTGACACAATAAATTATTGTCTAAGCATGAAAAGGATGCATACTTCCATTTGGTAACATATCGATTCTTTTTTATTTAAAGAAAAAAAGAAACCCTGCTCTCAGTGAATCATGTCGGTTGTAACTAGATTCCAAGCGAACACTGCTAAGGTAATTACATGCAAAAGATATTTGGAGTCAGGCACCTCGCAAAGGGCCATTGCTCACAGCGGCACATAAATTTGCACGCCTTGAGTGGATCAAACAACGCAGAAATTTGACGGCTGTTGACAGCAGGTGTGTAGTGTGGTCCGACGAGTCGCGACTTTTCACATGGCACGAGGCGTCGAGTGCAGCGACGGCGCAGAGTGTGGAGGATGTGTGTAGTCCAGGCCGGCGGTGCTTCCATGATATTCTGGTGGTATTCTTCGTTCAGTGAAATGGGCCTACTCATTCAGGTTACTCTGAATTCGAACCAGGATGTTTGTTCCAACACTATCGGTGATACCTACTATATCATCGGACCTTAATCCCATAGAAAATATATAGAAGTATGTGGAACTGTGGCTGAGAAATAACAATCAATATCTTCCCAAATTTGTTAGCTCTACAGATTCTCTCGGGCTTGTTATGGCGCACCTGGTGAAAGTTGTGGAATCTCTTACTCATGGGATCGGGACCGTTAGCACTGTTAGTCGGTGTTAGAAGCGTGTTTTCCTGAGGAGACTAATTTTCTTACTGTTTTGCACCTTCCTGTGTTGTGATCACAAAGGGGTGTGACACTGATATATGTGTGAATAAAACAGCAAAGGGTCCCTCTAAGATCCATCAGTTCAGCAACGCCCTCATCGGTACCCGCCCGCATTTGTTGAGCACTTTGTACCTGTACAATCATAATACGTGGCGAGAGCTCTAGGCGCCTGCAGGTAGGAAACCATTTGGCTCCTCTCCATTCCAGCATACCTACTATACTACTGGCCATTAAAATTGCTATACCAAGAAGAAATGCAGATGATAAGCAGGTATTCATTGGATAATTATACTGTATTAGAACTGGCATGTAATTAGACTTTCACGCAGTTTGGGTGCATAGATCCTGAGAAATCTGTACCCAGAACAACAACCTCTGGCCGTAATAACGGCCTTGATACGCCTGGGCATTGAGTCAAACAGAGCTTGGATGGCGTGTACAGGTACAGCTGCCCATGCTCCTTCAACACGATACCACAGTTCATCAAGAGTAGTGACTGGCGTATTGTGACGAGCCAGTTGCTCAGCCACCATTGACCAGACGTTTTCAATTGGTGAGAGATCTGGAGAATGTGCTGGCCAGGGCAGCAGTCGAACATTTTCTGCATCCAGAAAGGCCCGTACAGGACCTGCAACATGCGGTCGTGCATTATCCTGTTGAAATGTAGGGTTTCGCAGGGATCGAATGAAGGGTAGAGCCACGGGTAGTAACACATCTGAAATGTAATGTCCACTGTTCAAAGTGCCGTCAATGCGAACAAGAGGTGATCGAGACGTGTAACCAATGGCACCCCATACCATCACGCTGGGTGACACGCCAGTGTGAGGATGACGAATACACGCTTCCAATGTGCGTTCACCGTGATGGCGCCAAACACGGATGCGACCATCATGATGCTGTAAACAGAACCTGGATTCATCCGAAAATATGACGTTTTGCCATTCGTGCACACAGGTTCGTCGTTGAGTACACCAACGCAGGCACTCCTGTCTGTGACGCTGCGTCAAGGATAACCGCAACCATGGTCTCCAATCTGATAGTCCATACTGCTGCAAACGTCGTCGAACTGTTCGTGCAGATGGTTGTTGTCTTGCAAATGTCCCCATCTGTTGACTCAGGGATCGAGACGTGGTTGCACGATCCGTTGCAGCCATCCGGATAAGATGCCTGTCCTCTCGATTGCTAGTGATACGAGGCCGTTGGGACCCAGCACGGCGTTCCTTATTACCCTACTGAACCCAACGATTCCATATTCTGCCAACAGTCATTGGATCTCGACCAACGCGAGCAGCAATGTCGCGATACGATAAATCGCCATCACGGTAGGCTGCAATCCGACCTTTATCAAAGTCGGAAACGTAATGGTACGCATTTCTCCACCTTACACGAGGCATCATAACAACGTTTCACCAGGCAACGCCAGTCAACTGCTGTTTGTGTATGAGAAATCGGTTGGAAACTTCCCTCATGTCAGCACGTTGTAAGTGTCGCCATCGGCGCCAACCTTGTGTGAATGCTCTGAAAAGCTAATCATTTGCATATAACAGCATCTTCTTCCTGTCGGTTAAATTTAGCGTCTGTAGCACGTCATCTTCGTGGTGTAGCAATTTTAGTGGCCAGTAGTGTAACAGGCGGTCAGGGTTCACTCATTGGTTTTCTCTGTGCCAGTGCATTTTTAAAGTTCTCAACAGACATACACGGGTGGTTGACTGTACTGCCGGACTGTGGCGTATTAGAGTGAGTCTTTGCCATTTTATTCATGCATGTCTCAATGTCACACCCCTGTGTGTTCACAGCGAAGGAGGGCTCAAAACAAGAGAGCGCAACACAGGAGGGCCGAAAATGAAGAAGTACCCTTTGCTGCTTCGGATCACTTTCAAATTTCATCGAATGGTTTTGAACTGTCCCATATATACCATGATATACGCCAGAGCAAAAGTTGTGGTCGCTCTGCACTCGAAAGGGATGCGATTAAGTTCCGTTGAGTTTCTGGACCACGATGTCCTTACATAAGGGCTGAAACGTCCGTGGGGTGTCAGCAGTCTCAAAGATTGCCAGGAACCTTGCCCCGATGGTCATCGCACTGTGAACTATTGGTTTCGACCGCAAAATTGGGGGAATCAACGCCTTAAGGGAAGGGGTGGTCTCATTGTCGTCATTTATGGCACCCCGTGAGGCCTTATCGCGTCGATTCTGAGCAGTGGTCTGTGTGAAACGTTTTCCTCGATCACATAACAAAACCGCGAGATTTCAGTGCTAGACGTCGCGGTTTTAACCTCAGTCGCAGAGGCGTCAAGAGGACAGTTGGAAAGTGGATATGGGGGTGTAAGACGACGTTACCACCGTGTGACACGTCCACGGTGCGTCGGGCAGAATTGTGGTGAAACTTGGAGCCAATGTTACGTTACTAAACCTGCTTACACCTCATATGAACTTCTGAGCACTGGCCTCTTTTTCGCATACGTCGACACCTTTGAATCTGAAGCGCCGCCGAGCCCAAGGTCGACGTCGCAGGGCGCCCCGCTTTTGCACCATTATAGAGAAGGGTTGTAAACACCTTTGCAGATTTCAAAATTATACGTCGCATTGTGAAATAACTACGGGGTTTCTAAAAAGTCATTGTTTGATTGTGCTGTGCAATGTATTTCTATTGAAATGGGAAAAACATATTCACAATACGATGAGAGTGGAAAATTTTGCAATCTTCGTGGAGAATTTTCAGATGCACATTTTAATCAGGCTCATTCCTCCATAGGCGGTTGCATACGCGTCTTCAATGCCCTTGTATTGTTATCCGCGTTGTTAACGCTTTTTTTGGTTCATTGGCAGGTTTACGATTAGTTTTGTTTTCTCTGGGTCTATAGTTTCACGCACAAGCCACTGTAGTGGGCTTTTCCTTGGTGCAGCAAGCGATTTCACATTCCACAAACCTATTTCACAGGGGCTAAGCATTTCACGTGTTCAAACACTTTGACATATGCTGCCTCTTGCCATCGACAGGGCGTAGATATTTTCCACGTAACGGTTTTTACTACTCGAAGTAGGCAGCGGCACACAATGCTCAAACATTCGTCTACAGTGTTCTTTCCTTTCTACAAATTCCCAACTTGGCCGGTGCAACGATTCCTGGTCAGCCCACGAATGTTCTTTTGCTCTGTAATTATATTCATTTGAATAACTTACTAAGTTTTCATGACCTCTTCGTCTTTCATATTTCGTATAACTTATACGCAAAGGTGTTATGTACACCAAGCAAAAATAAACAATCGGAAATATGTCATATTACCGCTTTGAACTGCTGGTAAAATTCTTTCCATTTACACAACCAGTTTCTATCGTCTGGCCGTCATAAAGTTCGTGAAAGTATTCACAGCGTCATGTTAGGCGAGATGTAAAATCATTATCGTCAGAGGATGAATAACAGGCCTACATTGTTATCATACCGTAATATAAATTACACCGTCAATCTGTAGACACTGTGCTAGGTAGTGTACTCACTCAAGTTATAACTATAATCGGAGTTACCGCTGTGACCAGATTCATACCACTCAGAGCCGACTGCACTGCTGAACACTATTCACTTGTGCTTTTAGACAACTGTTTACTTGTTGCTGTTTAGTTTCCGTAACAACAGCTCCTAGGGAAGTAGTGGGAGCGAAGGTCTGGTGGCCCTTATCTGAGGGTAGGGAGAGTTTAGGAGAGTTGGCTCATGAGATAACGTCCAGATAAACCTGCCAAGGGGGCGAACGCGTCACCTCGATATCAGGGCCCTTACTGCCAACGCTCCCAGCCGCGCTACTGTGAAGGCAATGAAGTTTGGCGGCACTGGTAAAGTATCACAAAAACATTTGGCTGCTACGGAACAAAACCTCATAATCCAGAAGTAACCCTTGAACTGTGCTCATTGTAATAGTTATTTGTTTACACCATCACTGTGAAATGACTAGCGTCATTCACAACTTTCAGATGTCTAAAGGTATCTATTTACAGCTTTTTGAGATGAAATAATTACACAGTGTGGTCGGAAACGGTATAGCAAGCTTCTGAGGGTAGGTTGTGCTGAGAAATAACTGTTCGGAAAAAATTCGATATGATGCACCGTTTCCTAGTTAATTAGCACTGAAGTTAGCCTATCAGGCCGTTGCGCGCTCAAATTCAAGGATCTAGCTTGGCCGGAAGGCAGATGACAGACTGAGATTAGGAGGAGGAATCCTCATAAAGTGTAATACATCCACAAAAGAAGACGCAGTTACCTCTTAAAGATCATTCCTAAGCCATTACAACTTCCTGACAGATTAAAGTTGTGTATCGAGATAGCGTCTCGCACCTGAAACCTTTCGTTTTTGCAGGCAATGGTTTTACTGATTGAAGTACAGCATGCTGGCTCGTCACATAATCCACCCTTAAAGTTTCAATTCTGGCAGTATATCTTCCCTAGCTTTCTAACGCCACAGAAGTACTCCTCCATACGATGCTGAACCAGAATTCTTAGAAAAACGGGTGCTGCAGAGAAATATCTTAGGCTTATATGTTACTTTCTGTAGATACCAACAACAAGGTAAATCTTTAGGAACAGGGAAAGAGAAATTAAATGACAGAAATAGCTCCCGTAAACTACTATTCACGGAGGATAGGTTTTAACACTACAGTTTTAATTGTACATCTCTTTTAATACGTAGTTCAGTGGCAATTGCCTTTAAGGGTCAGTGTTTAATTCCTGTTAAGGGCACGTAAAACTGGCAAAAAAAAATAAAGGTATTTCGTGGTACGTGCTAATACGAGGGGCGTCAAAAAGTAATGCAACACATTTTTTTCTCGGGCAATTTCAATTGAAAAAAATGCGGAATTTGTTGTGGAGCATAGTGGAATATTCCCGCTCCAGCTCCTAAAGTTTCATGGCTGCGCTACAAGTAGCCTCAAATGGTTCAAATGGCTCTGAGCACTATGGGACTTAACTTCTGAGGTCATCAGTCCCCTAGAACTTAGAACTACTTAAACCTAACTAACCTAAGGACATCACACACATCCATGCCCGAGGCAGGATTCGAACCTGCGACCGTAGCGGTCGCGAGGTTCCAGACTGTAGCACCTAGAACCGCTCGGTCATCCCGGCCGGCCAAGTAGTCTCAAAATGGTGTCTGTAACAGAGGTGCAGTCCAGGCATAAAGCTGTCATTTGAGTTTCTTTTGGCGAAAAAAACGAGAGAATCGTAGATATATTCATACACACTTACAGAATGTCTGCGGACACCTGGCTGTGAACAAAAGCACAACAAGGTCGGCAAACATGTCCGATCTGCCCTGTGCCGACCGGCCGCACACAGCTGTGACTCCTGCAGTGTCGGAACGTGCGGACATTCTCATTCGAGAGATCACGATCACGATCAAACGTCTCGCTGCTCAACTGGACGTATCTGTTGGTTGTGCTGACACAAACGTCCATCAGTTTGAGTACTGAAATGTGTGTGCCTGCTGGGTTTCTTGTCGCCTAACAGAAGACTATATAAAGCAACGACGAACCATCTTTGAGGATTTTTTTGCGCGTTGCAAGGCGTATCGTGACAATTCTTCGTCGAACATTGTCAAAGGCGATGACCTCGAAACGGAAACAAAACGGCAATCCATGACGCCACACAACCTCGCCTCCGAAGAAGAAGTTCAAAGCCGCTCCCTCAGCAGGTACAGTCATGGCTTGGCTCAAATGGTTCAAATGGCTCTGAGCACCATGGGACTTAACTTCTGAGGTCATCAGTCCCCTAGAACTTAGAACTACTTAAACCTAACTAACCTAAGGACATCACACACATCCATGCCCGAGGCAGGATTCGAACCTGCGACCGTAGCAGTTCCGCGGTTCCGGACTGCAGCGCCTAGAACCGCACGGCCACCGCGGCCGGCCTACAGTCATGGCGACGGTCTCCTACCACTCTGAAACAGTTGTTCTGTTTGATGTCCTCCCTCACGGCGCAACGATCAACTGGGAAGTGTATTGTGGTAGCCTCGGGAAATTGAAGAAACGTCTTCAGCATGTACCTTCTCCACGACTAGGCAAGGCGGCTGCGCGGGGTAGCCGCGCGAATTAGAGTACCTAGCCATGGTTCGTGCGGCTCCTCCCGTCGGAGGTTCGAGCCCTCCCTCTGGCATGGATGGGTAAGCCTAAGGACCGATGACCTCAGCAGTTTGGTTCCACAGGAACTTACCACCGCCACCACTACGCAAAGCATCACACACGTCTGGCCGGCCGAAGTGGCCGTGCGGTTAAAGGCGCTGCAGTCTGGAACCGCAAGACCGCTACGGTCGCTGGTTCGAATCCTGCCTCGGGCATGGATGTTTGCGATGTCCTTAGGTTAGTTAGGTTTAAGTAGTTCTAAGTTCTAGGGGACTAATGACCTCAGCAGTTGAGTCCCATAGTGCTCAGAGCCATTTTTGAACACACGTCTGCTCACCCGAGAGGAGTTCGCAGAACTTAATTGGCCTGTTCTTCCTCATCCATCCTACAGTCTGGATCTCGCACCTTTCGACTTCCACGTGTTTGGCGGATTCTAGGACGCACTCTGCGGGAAGCAGTACTTAGATGATGGGGAGGTTACTGATAGAGCAAGCTGTTGGCTCCGACGTCGACCAGTGTACCATGTGGGCATAACGCCGTTGCATTGAACCGAGATTAGGTTGAAAACTAGAGTTTTGTAGAGAAAAAATTGGGGAATAATGTGATATATTGGAATCCTGAATAAAACCGACCTGCTTTCAGAAAGAAATATCTTGCATTACTTGTTGAACGCCACTCGTAGTTGTCAGAGTTTAACAACCCTAAGAACAGCCTCTTCTCTATCAACTTCAATAGGTTCTTTATTCAGTACAGACATATAACAAGTTGTAGATAACCATTCGCTCCTTGTATTTTATCCCTGCTACTTTCAGAGTTTCAAAGACTGTCTTCCAGTCAACATTGTCAAAAACTTTCTCTAAAACTTCGTTGGTATAAACGTATGTTTGTCTTTCTTCAGTCTACCTTCTAAGATATCTCGTAGCGCCGACATTGCCTCAAGTGTTCCCAGATTTCTTTGGAATCCAAACTAATCTTCCTTGAGGTCAGATTCTATCGGTTTTTCCATTTTTCCGTAAATAATTCATAATACGTATTTGACCCATGACACATGTTACTGGTGGTTCTGTAATATTCACATCTGCCTTCCCGGAAATTGGAATTATTGCATTCTACTCGGAGACTGTCTGGGTATGGCTTGCAGAGATTTTTAATTGTATTTTCACCTGACGATCTCAATAACTGACAAAGGAATGACGTTTATTCCAAATGTTTTTTTCAACTTAGAGTACTCTGTCAAGTTCTTCTCGAGTGTCAAATCTTCTACCATATCTTTATTTAGTTGTGCTTCATTTTCCATAATACACTTCCAATAAAGAAACAGCGACCTCCTACATCTTGTATCCTGTATATGAACTGTTGGTAAAACCTATATAGTTAATAATTTTTGTTAAATATTAGAGTCCTCATTTCTCGCAGCAATTACTAACGTTTAGTGTTCATTCAATTAATAAATAAACATGTTACGAATGTTTTGAGACATTCTTATGGCTGTTCTTCCAGTTTTTCTCTTTGCAGTTGAAAAACGGTGGTCCATCTTAACAAATGTACCGCCTCTATAGTTCTGCGTCCTTCTATACGTATCGAATTTTATTAAATGTCTGCCTTTGCTACGATTTGATCACAGTCGATTAATTTTATGGAAGAAATAATCTTCATTATTAATAACCTGCTTTGTACACCTTCCTTCCTTGCTTCGCCCAGGCCGGCCAGAGTGGCCGAGCGGTTCTAGGCGCTACAGTCTGGAGCCGCGCGACCGCTACGGACGCAGGTTCGAATCCTGCCTCGGGCATGGACGTGTGTGATATCCTTGCGTTAGTTAGGTTTAAGTAGTTCTAAGTTCTAGGGGACTGATGACCACAGAAGTTAAGTCCCATAGTGCTCAGAGCCATTTAAACCATTTTTATGCTTCGCAAATCTTAAATGACGAAATGTCTTCGCGTCTCTCACTCTGTGTATGCAAACCTTTTTTTATTCGTTTTTGGTTTGCCTGCCATATAGCCATCTGTTACCGTTTTAGGAATTTCTAGGGCCTTACAGAATAACGTTACATTTCTCGAAAACTTAATGCTTCTTTTTTTTTTTAAAAAAAAGAGTAATGTAACATTTTGCTAAAGGAGAATTATTGGTGGGCAACGGTTGAACATAACTATTGTAAGTAATCCGTTTGTTGTTTAGCATATCAGTTCTTTGTTACTTGCAATTTCTACAAAGTTCAATGATCAGCACAGAAATTCTTCATTTCTGTAGATGCTCTTTATTTTCGTCTTCGAATGATAAAAATTCGTACTTCATACGTATGGATTGACTGGAACGAGAGTTTCACCAGCCCAGGACCTGGACTCAAACATACCACCACACCTTCCTGCGTCCGTGAAGGACAGCAGCTACACGGCATTCCAAATAACAGTGTGATTGAGAGCTAGACGTCGATACCACGAAGCACACGGTGACAGCCGGCCGCATACGCTGAATAGCAATGGAAATCCGTTGCCAGACTTCAGACAAACATATTGCTTTGTTTACATTCGTATACCTGCCTGAAATCGTGCTGCTGCTCGGTGACATTGAGCCACCATCCATACCGAGTGAGGTGGCACAATGGTATGGTACGTCACTGGATTCGTATCTGGAAGCGGAAACATTCTAATTTACGCTTGGGCAGGCATATTTAAGTTTTTCGTGGTTGTCCGAGACAAGCGAGGCCATCGCCGTGGATGGATCGTTACATAGCACCATAGTAGTATCATTTTCCACATAGCAAGTAACACCTGTGGCAAGTCTAACAGAAATGGCTTCAGGCGTAGCAGAGATATGTTGATATATCACATACTCTACCCCCCCCCCCCCCCCCCAGCCCCCTGCGCCAGCCTTCTTGGTGAAAGTCATCGGGACTTTCACCAAATGAGCCTAGCTACTCCATAAACTTTGGATTCTATACTAATGTTGGCCGTATCGAACATTTTTACACGTCACGGCATCTCAACCACAGCCCCACCACTAGGGGTGGTAGGAGTATTTTATCCCCTCCCCCCCTTAGGATTTTTTTATAAATAAATACTCTAATGAGCCAAAACATTATGACCACTGCCCACCACGAGGTTGAATACCTCTAGTTGGTGTTGAGCGGATGTTACGTAGTAAGGAAAGAATAGACGAATGGGCAGTCATTATAACGAAGATACGAGCCACAAATGTGGAAATGCACCGGTATAAGCCGTTTTGACAAAGGACACATTGTTGCGGCGCTGCGGTTGGAATGAGAATCTCTGAAACGGCGAAACTGGTCGCCTGTTGGTGAACTTCTGTCGTGAGCATCAATGGAAAGTGGTTGATGGATGGCGAAATAGGCCGTATGGTACTAGACGACCATGTCTCATCACAAACGGTAGAGGTCGGAGCATCCCTCACTGTGGAATCCAGGACAGGCAGATCTAATGACAGTTCCGAAACATACCGTTCAAAAACCATTGTTGAACATGGAGTTCCACCGCAAACGTGTTGGTGTTGACCCAACGACATTGTTAGTTATTATTACAGTGGGCACAGCATCACTGAGTTTTCACCATGGATCGATAGAAACGTGTTGCCAGGTCGGCGGTTGGGTCCTTACACGCCGTCATCCAGACGAATGGCTGTAGGAATCGTGCACCGCACTACAGATGCAGGCCGGTGAGGGCAGAATTATGCTGTGGGGTACATTGAGTTGGGCTTTTATGGCATCTGTGGTGGCAATCGAAGGTATCGTGACAGTAGCGAACTACGTGAACATTACAGCGGACCACCTGCACCGCTGCATGGTCTCCCACTACAGGGATGACATCTTCCAGCAGGATAACTGTACGTGTTGCAAGGTTAGAATTGTGCTAGAATGGGTTGAGCGGCATTATGGTGAACTCACATTGATGTATTGGCCAGAAAAAATGACTCAAATGGCTCTGAGCACTATGGGACTCAACTTCTGAGGTCATTAGTCCCCTAGAACTTAGAACTACTTAAACCTAACTAACCTACGGACATCACACACATCCATGCCCGAGGCAGGATTCGAACCTGCGACCGTAGCGGTCTCGCGGTTCCAGACTGCAGCGCCTAGAACCGCACGGCCACTTCGGCCGGCTATTGGCCAGCAAATCTGCGTGGTCTGTACCCACTGGAACACATAACTGGGTGCCCGTAGACCACCATCCAGTAATTTGCGAGAATTGCTTGACCTGTGCAGAAACATCTGGTGCCAAAAACCTCTGAGATCCTGCCAAGGACTTGCTTGTAAAATCCATACCAAGCACAATCGCTGCTGTGTTGTGTTTGCATAGTGGATCAACACGCTGTCGAACCGGTTTTATAATGTTTTGGTTCGTCGGTGTATAGAAGGAACAGCAAGGTATAATGTGGTTGAAATTCCTCCGGGGTTATACGTCACGATGCATTCACACTCCTACATCCGCCTCTCGCCCCGCCCTTCCCTCCTTCGCCGCCTCAAACCACTACGGAGGAAGGAGGTTCTTATCCCACAGTGCTTCTTTCCAGTATAGTAGGTGATATGTATAACAAGTTTTGTTGAAAGCGATCTACCCAGTATTGCCCGAGGATTGATTCTGCCAATTTTCTTAGGAACTATGCCAAAAATTTAAATGTGTTTTTAATGCAACATCGGAAAAGTCACATTTCCATGTATTCGGGAAAACATATTTGAAATTATGAAACGGTCATACAAAGAAATATGGATAATATAAAAATGTACAAGTACAGTATCCAGGAGTTTCTTTACGCTCGGCCCAGCTGCTTTGCGCGTCTACAACGCTATCTTGTAAAGATCTCTATCGAAACTTCTCTTCTTGGCTCTATAGACTGCTATTGTTTCCACCTACAGCCGTTTGTGCTTCGGAATTGCAAGCTGTCGAAAGCGCTGGCAGGTGTCAGGGATTTTCTTGAATTGACTCTACTATAAATATATAGACATTCGAAGTGTTAAATGAGCCAAGGGGAATTAATTCATTTCGGGTGGAAACTGACTTAAGAGTTTTGCTACAAGTTCTGCCTGAAATAAAGTCGTGGATCCAACCAGAAGCGTGGCCCGATGCTCACTAAGCATCTTCCATAAGATCGTGAGGCGTCTGGCAACATTGCTGCGTCCCCATTACTTGATCGTCTGTTACATGATTATCTGACCATGTATCTGACGATTAGCCACCTTGTTGTAACACTACAGACGTGACGTCGCTACGCAACTGGTGGATTTTGGTTTCGGCTGGGCTCCAGGTGGAGGAGAGTGCACCGCCGGCCGCTGATTGTGAGCGTGGAGTCAGGCCGGAGGCTGCAGGTGGGCGGCCAGGTGTCAAGGCCGCGCCTCCGCCTCCTCCTCCTCCGCCACCAGGTAGCTCCAGCTGACACAATGGGCCGTAAATCCGGCGTAAGCGCCCAGCGTCGCCTCGCCAGCGGGGTGGTCCCGGGACCCTCAGATTAAACACAGCCGCGCACAGAACAGCGCAACCCCCTCGACAGCGGCAAGGACGCAGGCGTCGCGCTTCCGGCTCTCCCCAGTCGGCGTCTACTGAGGGCGCCGTCAACACGCAGCTCGCTACCAGCTTTCGTAATTGAAGAATCTCTCCAGGCGCTGCTGCTACTGTGGATACCCCTTCCGCCGTTCCCTCGTCCTCCCTGGCAGGCCCGCAAGAAAAGCAGACACTCAAATCCGCTGCTGGCGTCGTGTTGACGGTGTGTGACGCTTCTCGTTATAATGCGGCAGCTATTTTGTACAGTCATCATTTTATTGCTAATATCTTTTTTAATTTTAATTATTCTAATTCATTGTGGCGCGGTGGAACTGCAACATTCTGTTGTGATTAATATTAAAAGACAGTCCGAAGCTGCAGAATGCTCTTGTTGTTGTGGTCATCAGTCCGAAGACTCGTTTGATGCAGCTCTCCATGCTACTCTATACTGTGCAAGCCTCTTCATCTCCCAGTACCAACTGCAACCTACATCCTTCTGAATCTGTTTAATGTGTTCATCTCTTGGTCTCCCTCTACGATTTTTACCCTCCGCGCTGCCATCCAATACTAAAGTGGTGATCCCTTGATGCCTCAGAATATGTCCTACCAACCGAGCTCTTCTTCTAGTCAAGTTGTGCAACAATTTCTCTTCTCCCCAATTATATTCAATACCTCCTCATTAGTTATGTGATATACCCATCTAATCTTCAGCATTCTTCTGTAGCACCACATTTCGAAAGCTTCTATTTTCTTTTTGTCTAAACTATTTATTGTCCACGTTTCACTTCCATACATGGCTACACTCCGTACAAATACTTTCAGAAACGATTTCCTGACAGTTAAATCAATACTCGATGTTAACAAATTTCTCTTCTTCAGAAACGTTTTCTTTGCCATTGCCAGTCTACGTTTTATATCCTTTCTACTTCGACCATCATCAGTTATTTTACTCCCCAGTTGATGTTCATCTTATATCCTCCTTTCAAGACGCTGTCCATTCCGTTCAGCTGCTCTTCCAAGTCCTTTGCTGTCTCTGACAGAATTACAATGTCATCGGCGAACCTCAAAGTTTTTACTTCTTCTCCATGGATTTTGATACCTACTCCGAATTTTTCTTTTGTTTCCTTTACTGCTTGCTCAATATACAGATTGAATAACATCGGGGAGAGGCTACAACCCTGTCTCACTCCCTTCCCAACCGCTGCTTCCCTTTCATGCCCCTCGACTCTCATAACTGCCATCTGGTTTCTGTACAAATTGTAAATAGCCTTTCGCTCCCTGTATTTTACGCCTGCCACCTTCATAATTTGAAAGAGAGTATTCTAGTCAACATATCAAAAGCTTTCTCTAAGTCTACAAATGCTAGAAACGTAGGTTTCCCTTTCCTTTATCTATTTTCTAAGATAAGTCGTAGGGTCAGTATTGCCTCACGTGTTCCAACATTTCTACGGAATCCAAACTGATCTTCCCCGAGGTTGGCTTCTACCAGTTTTTCCATTCGTCTGTAAAGAATTCGTGTTAGTATTTTGCAGCCGTGGCTTATTAAACTGATAGTTCGATAATTTTCACATCTGTCAACCCTTGCTTTCTTTGGGATTGGAATTATTATATTTTTCTTGAAGTCTGAGGGTATTTCACCTGTCTCATACGTCTTGCGCTCTTCATCAGCTCAAAAAGGACGCGTTTCGCACGTGTAGGGCGCCATCAGGTTCTCTGTCAGTACAATAAAGATAATAAACAAGGAAACGTGGTCCTACCGTGAGCTACGGCACTCAACAGTGAAAACCAACAATGTTAATACACTCCTGGAAATTGAAATAAGAACACCGTGAATTCATTGTCCCAGGAAGGGGAAACTTTATTGACACATTCCTGGGGTCACATACATCACATGATCACACTGACAGAACCACAGGCACATAGACACAGCCAACAGAGCATGCATAATGTCGGCACTAGTACAGTGTATATCCACCTTTCGCAGCAATGCAGGCTGCTATTCTCCCATAGAGACGATCGTAGAGATGCTGGATGTAGTCCTGTGGAACGGCTTGCCATGCCATTTCCACCTGGCGCCTCAGTTGGACCAGCGTTCGTGCTGGATGTGCAGACCGCGTGAGACGACGCTTCATCCAGTCCCAAACATGCTCAATGGGGGACAGATCCGGAGATCTTGCTGGCCAGGGTAGTTGACTTACACCTTCTAGAGCACGTTGGGTGGCACGGGATACATGCGGACGTGCATTGTCCTGTTGAAACAGCAAGTTCCCTTGCCGGTCTAGGAATGGTAGAACGATGGGTTCGATGACGGTTTGGATGTACCGTGCACTATTCAGTGTCCCCTCGACGATCACCAGTGGTGTACGGCCAGTGTAGGAGATCGCTCCCCACACCATGATGCCGGGTGTTGGCCCTGTGTGCCTCAGTCGTATGCAGTCCTGATTGTAGCGCTCACCTGCACGGCGCCAAACACGCATACGACCATCATTGGCACCAAGGCAGAAGCGACTCTCATCGCTGAAGACGACACGTCTCCATTCGTCCCTCCATTCACGCCTGTCGCGACACCACTGGAGGCGGGCTGCATGATGTTGGGGCGTGAGCGGAAGACGGCCTAACGGTGTGGGGGACCGTAGCCCAGCTTCATGGAGACGGTTGCGAATGGTCCTCGCCGATACCCCAGGAGCAACAGTGTCCCTAATTTGCTGGGAAGTGGCTGTGCCGTCTCCTACGGCACTGCGTTGGATCCTACGGTCTTGGCGTGCATCCGTGCGTCGCTGCGGTCCGGTGCCAGGTCGACGGGCACGCGCACCTTCCGCCGACCACTGGCGACAACATCGATGTACTGTGGAGACCTCACGCCCCACGTGTTGAGCAATTCGGCGGTACGTCCACCCGGCCTCCCGCATGCCCACTATACGCTCTCGCTCAAAGTCCGTCAACTGCACATACGGTTCACGTCCACGCTGTCGCGGCATGCTACCAGTGTTAAAGACTGCGATGGAGCTCCGTATGCCACGGCAAACTGGCTGACACTGACGGCGGCGGTGCACAAATGCTGCGCAGCTAGCGCCATTCGACGGCCAACACCGCGGTTCCTGGTGTGTCCGCTGTGCTGTGCGTGTGATCATTGCTTGTACAGCCCTCTCGCAGTGTCCGGAGCAAGTATGGTGGGTCTGACACACTGGTGTCAATGTGTTCTTTTTTCCATTTCCAGCAGTGTATGTAAGACGTAAAGGACAGGAAACGACTTAAAAAATGTTGCAATTACTGCCAAAAATCATTCTTCAAATACGTCTAGAAAAGTCGGTAAACGAACTTGTAAAACACCGTAAGAGATGGTATTCCTCTGTAGGTTTATTCTTTATGGTTTTTATACCATCTCTTGCGGCGTTTTTCACGTTCGTGTGCAGGCTTTTTCAGACATATCTGACGAATACTTCTTGGCAGTAACTATAATATTTTTACGCGCTTTCCTATCCTTTACGTCTTACTTACTTATGTTTTCGGTTATCACTATTGTGTATAGTAGCTCAGGATAGGACCACGCCCGGTCATTTATTATGTATTTTTTTCATTGTATTTCCAGATAACCTGAAGATGGCCTGCCCGACTGAAACGCGTCGTTTTTGAGCTAATGAAGAACATTATGCAACCTTGGACTGTTTTTTAACATTAATTATTTTTTTTATTTGGAATTTTTAAACTTCGCTTTCTGAGAAAACGTAACAATTTCTTTTTTTCTTTATTTCAGCAGCAATTGGAAGAGGAGCTGAACGGAATGGACAGTGAACCTGCAATTGTAGGAGCAGCTGAACGGAATGGATAATGTCTTGAGAAGAAGTAATATGATGAACATTAACAAAAACAAAACAAGGATAATGGAACGCAGTTTACATCTTTTTCATACTTTTGACGAAGTTAGCTGCAGATTGTTTATTCGTTGTTGATTACCTAAGTCCAAAACAAACTTGTTTCGGCATATGTGCCATTATCAAGTGTTGCTGTTGACATTACATTAAATATTATTTTATTCTACGTCTGTGTAAAAGTACTGTAAGATTTTTATCTTATATTATACTTACATCTAGATGGAATGACGTCCTTAAATCCTCTCACAGCGTAAGCTCTTAACATAGGTCACATATTTACTTTCTATACAAGAATAACAGTGAAATTTCGTGTTATTTTTTGACAGTTGTAAAATGACTCATTGATGTATCAGATTACATCTTAGGTATTCGGAGATGTTTTTGTCAGAGGCATTGAGCATTATGTAAAAGAGCGATCTTCATGTCGTCTATTGTTTTTTGTCTATCGTGTTGTGTTTATCTTTTTCTAATATGTGAACTGAGCTTTCCAGATAATTTTATGTTAGAGGACTGAAAAAGTTTATTGACACAGTAGAAAAAGAAACGGGATAAGAACACCACAATAATCAAAAAACAATAGACACCAACTTTCAAATCACGCAATGATCACCATTCGAAGATAAGGGAAATTAGAGCGCGCACTGAGCCGTTCAGACAGTCATTTTCCCTCGCGCGATCCGCGAGTGGAACAGACGGGGAGAAATATGACTTTGGCGCGAATTTTGCCCTCCGTCACACACGGCTTGGTGGCTAGCAGAGTATATATGTAGATGTAGACCTTTTACGTAATGTAGAATATCTCTGACAAAAACAATCCTGTCTACCTAACATATAATTTACTTATGACATAAAGCGTCACTGAAACGATCTCTCATTTTTACATCTGTCAAAAAAAGAAAGAGAGAAAAAAAATAAATTTCACTATTATTCTGACTTAGAAAATAAACACGTCGCCTTTGTTAAGAACTTAGTACAAAAAGGAACTTACGTTCCAAGATGATTTAAGGACGTCATTCCATCTAGACGTAAGATGAAATCTCACAATGCTGTTACCCGGCCGTAGAAAAAAAAAAAAAAAGATGTATAAATATCACATCAATAGGAACACTTGATAATCCCACATATGCCAAAACAAACTGGTCGTGAACTTACGTAATCAACAATAAATAAACAATTTGCAACAAATTTTTTCAAAAGTATAAAGAAGATGTCATTTTGTGACCTTATGAAAATGTGCGGGCCCAGCAGAGAAGAAGAATGTAGTTGAATAAATCGGGCGATGCTGAGGAAATTACGTTAGGAAATGAGACGCTAAAAGTAGTAGACACGTTTTGCTACTTGGGCAGCAAAACAACTGACGATGCCCGAAGTAGAGAGGATATTAAATACAGACTACATATAGCAAGGAAACTATTTCTGGAAAACAGGAATTTTTTACATAGAATGTAAAGTTAAGTTGTAAGAAGTTTTTCTGAAGGTATTTGTCTGGTCTGCAACCTTTTACGGAAATGAAACGTCGACAATAAGAAGGTCAGGCAATAAGAGAATAGAAACTTTTGGAATCTGATGCTACAGAAGGAGGCTGAAGATTAGATGGGTTGATAGAATAACAAATTAGAAGGTACTGAATCGAAAATAGAAATTTATTGCATAGCTTGACTAAAAGAAGGGATCGGTTGATACGACACGTTCTGAGGTATCAATGAGTTGTTAATTTTGCAACTGTGATCAGTCGAGGGCAGGAGGGGGGGGGGGGGAGATAAAACTGTAGAGGGGGACGAAATCATGAATGCAGTAAGCAGATATAGATTCTGCAACAATCTTTATGCAGAGAAGACGCTCGCAGAGCGACCCTAATGTGGGTACCTACATCAAACCAGTCCTCGAACTGAATATGAGAACAACAATAACCCAAACATGAATAACCTACAGTAGGTCTCGTTTTACTTCTATAAAAATATTAGACAAAGGCCTTGGTTGGTTTTCTTAAGCCTAAAAACCATAACATATGCTTTTCTTATTTTGATTTGATTGTTCACCCGAAATTACATTTTTACAGAAATGGGACCCATTGAAGATGATACATGAGGTCGACATAAGTTTGAGTAAAAAAACAGAAAAAGAGAAATATATTATGTTTCCAGAGGGCAGAGTTTTAGAAACTGCAATTTAATTCGCAAACACGAACGTAAATATGAGCTTCTATGCCCAAGTAGATACACGTCCGCTTGAGAAGGTGGGTCGGGACTAAGGAGACGGGATAACAAGCTCCCTATTTGAGCGGCAAGACAGAATACTTCGAGAATAGAAATTATTTCACACAACAGGTAACGATCACAGATACTGGACCAGAGGACAAATCTTCTTCTAAATGTAGTGTATTATTTTTCTTTATAGTTTACTCTAAAGTAAAAGTTTTACGAAACAATTTTCGGCGTATGGTCCAACCAGGAGCTGCCAAAGGTGACAAAAATGTAGTCGAAATGAAATGCTAAAATTTAGCGCGTGAAGTGTTTCTCCTCTCTCTCTAAACACTGAGATAGTTGATTAAAACTTTTTCTCAGGAAGCTGCGATATAAAAGGACTATGGCTGCAGAAAACTTGTGCGGTAGCGTTCTCGCTTCCCACGCCCGGGTTCCCGGGTTCGATTCCCGGCGGGGTAAGGGATTTTCTCTGCCTCGTGATGATTGGGTGTTGTGTGCTGTCCTTAGGTTAGTTCGGTTTAAGTAGTTCTAAGTTCTAGGGAACTGATGACCATAGATGTTAAGTCCCATAGTGCTCAGAGTCATTTGAACCATTTTTTTTTTTTTTTTTTTTTTTTGCAGAAAACTTCTGCATTATTTGAATATCGCAATGCGAAAGAGAAATCTCAAATGAAGATGAACGAAAAAATTAATCTTTCTAATTAGTATGCCGGAAATTCAGGATAATCATGAGCCAGCATGTGTTTATATGACGGTTCATCGTGGTATTTAGATGGCGGGGCGGCGACGTCATGCCGATGAGGCGACTGACGTGTTATTGTTCAGTGATAGACGACCCACCAGTTTAACAAACTCTTACATAAAAATGTACGCAAAAGCGGAAATGATCCGTAAATAAACCTCAGGGCGGTTTTGCTTTATAATAATAACGGACAGATAATGAAGAACACGTAACGTCTACGGCCGCTGTATCACCGAACAACCCGCCCTCAATTCCTTTTCGTGCGGCCACTAGAACAATAAAAACATATATACGGCGCTATTTACAAGACAGGAATCGTGAAAGGTAAATTGCTTTGAAATAAGTACAACAAATATTAACTCAAATTTACATGTGTACAAAACGTAAAGTGCGTTTTTGCTTCTTAATAGTAACAAAATTGATGATGATGTAACTTCAGCGAAACCCGTATGAGAAACAACAGAAAAAATTGTGTTTCTTCAACCGGAGAGAAAAGCTTCAACCCCACGATGAATAAATATTGCGATTAAAATATGACGTGTGTGCAGTTCGAGTTCACATCAGAAAAATGCGCAAATATGTGGAAAGAAAAATATTGAAGAGAGACCGTTCTCTTGTTAAAAAAATTGATAACATGTCTTCTAAAAGCGCGGCTGAATAATATATCTTCTTCGTTGATCCATTATGGGAAAAAAATGAATAATATATAGTCTTGGGGTGCAAATACAAATGCTGCAAATGGCTCTAAGGACAATGGGACATAACATCTGAGCTCATCAGTCCCCTCTTTGGGTGTGATACAACTAACTCATTACTATGGTTTTTCAAAAGAGAATATACTCTGTATCGTCATAAAAGTACATTCACATGTACGACATTCCTTTAAACAGCCGAATGGTTGATTCATTCCATTATAAAACAGGTAGTGTTATACGCGATAACATATCAGTCTTGACTCGTGTTTCGTCTGAGAAACATTAATTGCATGTGCCTTGTGATGAAGTTCTTATAACATTTTGCTTTTAAAGTTAGACAATACTTAAGAGAAAGTATAGGGACACAAGTCGTTCTTCGATGCCAAACACCAATCGGCAGGGGAACCATCTTTGATAGCTAAACAATAACAGCTAATTCACGATTGTCATCTCAGTAGGTTTCTGGTGACAATAATAATTAATCGATATGTTTCTGATGACCACCAAATACACAAGTGTTGAGGTAAGTTCTTGTAGCTCAGTGCTAACGGACCACTTGACTTCACTGGCGAGGTCACAAAACAGATGCGGTAGTAACACAACAAACAGGCAGGGGCAACGTCAGTCAGTAATTAAAGTCGCTGGAAAGCGCAGTCCTTGAGCAGCGATGCAGACAGAGACGGAGTTGTCATGTTCACTGTCCTGTTAACTGGCCAGGGCAGACAAACACGCTTCTACAGAGGCGGCAGCAGCGGCCAATTAGAAGTTGTTTGAACTAATTAGCATTCGTCCGCACATTGCAGTATCGCTAAAACGGAGAGGGTGCATGCTTGCAGTAATGAGGTTGCCAGTTGTTACAAAATCTATATACTTTGTACTTTCCCGACAATTTGCAGATTTGTGGTGCTTTTGCAACATTTGTCTTTCATTAAGAGCCGGCCGCGGTGGTCTCGCGGTTATAGGCAAGCAGTCCGGAACAGCGCGACTACTACGGTCGCAGGTTCGAATCCTGCCTCGGGCATGGATGTGTGTGATGTCCTTAGGTTAGTTAGGTTTAAGTAGTTCTAAGTTCTAGGGGACTGATGACCACAGTTGTTAAGTCCCATAGTGCTCAGAGCCATTTGAACCATTTTCATTAAAAAGCAAATACGTTATTATACACTCTGATCAATGATGGTTACAGTGTCTATGTTTACAGAGTGTGTGTATTTTCACAACACGATGTCCTTCAGATATGCCTTGAAGAGCTAAAATAGCGATATACAGGGTGTAACGGGTATAAGTGGTACCTTAATACGTACACACATCAGTGTGTTGGATGCTTTTTCTCTGAATGGAACAGTCTTCCCAAAAACCCATCACGTAATTTACAATCCGATGTTTTGCCGTGTTTCTTGACTTCCGCAAGGCGTTCGATACAGTTCCCCACAGTCGTTTAATGAACAAAGTAAGAGCATATGGACTATCAGACCAATTGTGTGATTGGATTGAGGAGTTCCTAGATAACAGGACGCAGCATGTCATTCTCAATGGAGGGAAGTCTTCCGAAGTAAGAGTGATTTCAGGTGTGCCGCAGGTGAGTGTCATAGGACCGTTGCTATTCATAATATACATAAATGACCTTGTGGATGACATCGGAAGTTCACTGAGGCTTTTTGCGGATGATGCTGTGGTGTATCGAGAGGTTGTAACAATGGAAAATTGTACTGAAATGCAGGATGATCTGCAGCGAATTGACGCATGGTGCAGGGAATGGCAATTGAATCTCAATGTAGACAAGTGTAATGTGCTGCGAATACACAGAAAGATAGATCCTTTATCATTTAGCTACAAAATAGCAGGTCAGCAACTGGAAGCAGTTAATACCATAAATTATCTGGGAGTACGCATTAGGAGTGATTTAAAATGGAATGATCATATAATGTTGATCGTCGGTAAAGCAGATGCCAGACTGAGATTCATTGGAAGAATCCTAAGGAAATGCAATCCGAAAACAAAGGAAGTAGGTTACAGTACGCTTGTTCGCCCACTGCTTGAATACTGCTCAGCAGTGTGGGATCCGTACCAGATAGGGTTGATAGAAGATATAGAGAAGATCCAACGGAGAGCAGCGCGCTTCGTTACAGGATCATTTAGTAATCGCGAAAGCGTTACGGAGATGATAGATAAACTCCAGTGGAAGACTCTGCAGGAGAGACGCTCAGTAGCTCGATACGGGCTTTTGTCAAAGTTTCGAGAACATACCTTCACCGAAGAGTCAAGCAGTATAGTGCTCCCTCCTACGTATATCTCGCGAAGAGACCATGAGGATAAAATCAGAGAGATTAGAGCCCGCACAGAGGCATACCGACAATCCTTGTTCCCACGAACAATACGAGAATGGAATAGAAGGGAGAACCGATAGAGGTACTCAAGGTACCCTCCGCCACACACCGTCAGGTGGCTTGCGGAGTATGGATGTAGATGTAGATGTAGATGTTCATAACTTCACCAATCCGTCAATGTAGGATACCTATTATGCATTCACACTTCCACACTTCAACACCTGACCTGCTGCCCAGAGGAAAACGAGCATTAATGGCTCGCTCTTGCCACATGGAGATACTAACCAACCTACAAGCATACTACTCCTAACAGCTATAATTATTAGTTTGAAATGAACTGAAAAATGATTTAATGTTGTTTGGTACTCTGTTCTGAGTCACCAGTGACAATATCTGCAATTATATCCGTCACACCTTGTATTTGTCTCCCTGTGCACGAATCACGAATTGTGTGAGCATAAGGATTGTGACTACATGACATATGGAAATTTGGATCAGCGCTGGAGGCGTGCTGTGATAGCCGAAGTGGTTAAGGCGACCGCTCACGATTAGCAGGCAATCCAGTTTTGAGTCCAGGTCTGGCACAAATTTTCATATGTCACAAACAGCTGACGTCAGTGCATAGTGCAGAATATGAATTTGTTTCGTAAAATACACAGTGATGATACAAAACATTATGACCAAATCCCAATGCAAAACAGAATGCTGCGAGAAGGCTTTGCATGTGACGTGGTAAGAAAAGTACACCGTGACACAGAGCCACGATGGCGGGTATTCACCTGGTCTTCCATGGGACCTGTAGTTGTGATCGAAGGCACTATCACAACTGCGGACTACGTGATCATTATTGTGGATCACCTTCATCCCTTCAAACCTGATGTCTTCCCGTACAGTGACAGCATTTTCCAGCAGGATAAACGTCCGCGTAAAAAGGCCACAATCGTGCTAGAGTGGTTTGAGCAGCATGACAGTGAACTAGGTTTATTGTTTTGTCCACTAGGTTCGCCTGATATGAACCGATGGGACACATGTGGAACGCTATCGTATGGCAGCTCCGCGTCAACAAACAAACGACACATAATTTACGTGATTTTAGTGCCCTGTAGTTGTGTAACAGAAAATTTGCAGCTGTCACACGGTATTTTATCGCCCAGCGTGTACAGGTGAGAAAGCGTTGTAATATATTTTTTGCTTGTTAAGCTGATGAGTTTAACGTGTGTTTGTATCTTTGTTATTTCATTGTAGTTGTGTTCTACAGAAACCTTTTTTACGTTGCACGTCGAAATCGAGAGAGCTCCAATGCGCCGACGGCAGCATCTTCGTCGCTGCAGCCAGAGCTGATGTGCTGGCCACTCCTACAACCGAAGCGACAGCCAGCGGCGAGGAGAATATACAGGGTGTTTCAAAAATGACTTTACAACTTTAAAAATGAATACAAATTTGTTGAAAGAAGATATAGAGCTGGGTTTAGTGTTATTCTGTAGGGAAATACATCAAGTTTTTTTTTTTTTTACCTTAAACTACAGATGTTATGTGTGGATTCGGTTGGTTATCCTGCACACATCCCATCGGAAGTCAATTTCTTTCCAAACTCACTGTAGCATTGCAGGTGTAACTTGCTCAGTGGTGGCGTAAATTCTTGCTCTAAGTTCAGGTAGAGAAGCCGGCACAAGAGGTACAAAGATGACATCCTTGATGAATCCCCATAAAAAAAAGTCGAGTGGTGTGAGGTCTGGGTAACGTGGAGGCCATCTAATTGGTGCATCACGACCAATCCAATGACCTAGAAAGCGGTCACTGAGAAAATCCCTGCCGTCAGCCAGGTGCTGAGGTGGTGCACCAACTTTTCATGAAGTAAACATTTCGTTCTTGGTCATCCTTATCGATCTGTGATATTAAAAATTGTTTTAACGTATCCAGGTACACTATCTCACTGATAGTTGTCTCACGAGAACAAAGGGGCTGTACACTTTGCTCTTCTTCAATGTACAAAAAACTTTCAGCTTAGGACTACCACGAACATGTTGCAATGTTTGATGTGGATTTTCACTGCACCAAATCCTACAGTTACGTGTGGGATTTGCAGTTCGTGAGATGCTCGCCGGGTCGGTTTCGTAGAGCTGCTGACAAAACGATGTCTCACTCGCTCAGCGACGTCGTCAATGTGTTTGGACGACCCGATGGTTTCCCATGTCTTACCAAGCACCATGCCACTCACAAATTGTAGGCCTACAAGGAGGATCTTCAGCATACTTGGTACAGAAATTACGTTGAATTGTAGCCGCTGACTACGATTCTTCGAAGCAAAACACACAGCTAGCACGCTTGAGTCCTTACGGTGCGATTCGGCACTAGCGAACTACGCGAGACAAAACTTGATGTATTTCCTTTTAAAGTGTCATTATAATCACCTCGGTAGGTACTATGAATTAATTTATATGGATTTTTAAAGTTTTAAAGTCCTGTTTGAAACACCCTGTACTTTCAAAGACTGTTGTCCCCCTGTGGATCTCATTATAAAGCGGTCCCTAGACGGTCAATAATGCTCCACAACAAAATTGTGTAACATTATTGGCATTCTGCCTAGAGTATTCAATAATACTGTGGTTCGGAATGTCGACGATAAAGACGCTGCTGCTGTAATAATTGCTCAATTGCTCAACTTTGTTGCAACAGTAGAATAAAGATGGATGAAAAATTTGGTCAAGGAGCGTCAAAGATCACTCACGGAAAGATGTTGAGAGAACTGACGTTGAACGAGAAAAAAGACTATCATAAATTTTTATATGTTGATGGTCCAACATCTGAAGCATTGCTGGACATGGTTGTCAACGTAAATAGGCGCCCCCACATATAGACACTTCCCCTTGCCCGCTCCCCCCCCCCCCCCCCCAACCCCGCCCCCTTGAAATCTGGAGCCCGGAGTTTTCATTCGTTACAAAATTCTCATACACTTGTAGAAGTGATTCCTCATGATTCCAGTAAAACTCTCGTTTAACCAAATGTAACACTATGTGGCTGACCGCAGTGAGACAATACTAAGCCTATGCCTTTCGCCTTTGTTGTTTTAAGTATTGAAGTGTCATGTGTAACAACTATTGAGTGGATAATCATCAGTTCTCTGGGATATAACTTTTTTGTGACAGCTATAAAATTTACTTCTTGTGCTATCATACACCTTAAAGCTGACCCACTAATTTACATCGAAATTAGCCGTGTTAAAATCTTGTAACCTCCGCCCGCCCCCCTTCTCAATCTATTATGCTAAATACCTTGCTAATGGAAATTTTTCGAAGACTTTTAAATGTACAAGCGCAGTTTCACCTTGAAGTATTTGAGATATGGTAATGAAAACGTGACGTATCATGCAATAGTGAGTGTACTAACCGCTTCCACTCAGGTAGGTAACATATACATACAGATAAATATCTACATATACACTTTTATCCACAATTTTGCATTAATACATTTTTGAAAACATCGTTCTTCGCGGTATTTCACCGTATTTTCCGAGCAGCAAATTATACTATTAATTCGTAACATTTCTTGTTTCTACTCATATGCTCTGACATGCCAGAACGTACTCAGTTATTTATTCATTTCGATGCTTTCCAATCATAACGCTCTTTCGTCGTGTTTTGAACTCATTTTCAACACCACAACAAAACGAACAGTGAACATACTGGCATACACAGCCTGTGGCACACGAGACACTGACAAGGATATTGTCAATGATGCCCACAGATGTCATAATATTTGCGGGCAGCGCAAAATATTTAAAAAGTTTTTGATGTTCTCAATATTATTGCACAACCTCTCACTCTCACCCCTAAACGTTCAATATTATTGCTCTTCAGGGAAAATTGCGCAACATTATCGGCCGTTTAGGAGGCGTTTAGACTGAGAGAATAATTGTATTTTAATGGAACATGAATGACGAAATGTAATTCCAAATGTACGAGTAATGATAATGTGAAACAGTCTGCATTCTGATGTCTTTCAGTCAATATCTCCCATATAACATTTTCGTATTGTAAGACGCCAATTAAAAGTGTTAATTGGAATTTAGTTCTCTGTCTAATCTATAAAGAAACATAAAGTGATTATTTAATGTCTGGACAACGAAGTTAACGAAGTTCTGCTGCTGAGTTATTGAACTTTTTGATGTGAGTTTATCGAAGACTATGATCGGAGCCTAAGATAATTTAAATGGAAGAAAGCTGCAGGAATAAACAGGGACTTCTATCGCCAAAATCAGAAATTTTAAGAGGACAAAATAAAGCAATACTTCGCCAGTTTAGTCTCTCTCTCTCTATGAATATGCTAATTAACTACAAACTGAAACTAACTGTTTTAAATCAAGATTTAAGTATGGTTCTGTGGGTTACACCCTGGTAGGAAGAAATCCGAGTTCGGTCAAGCAAATGAAATGAAAACGGCACTTTCTGTCAACTTTACACGCCGCACTGTGATTAGACATCTGGTGCAATATTCTTTCTGAAACCTATCAAAGACTGATCTAATACTTACCACCCAGAATCGTTGATGTATTTCGATGAAAGGCGGATCCTCACGCTATTAAGACATTTTTTGGCTCATCGATGTGAGACAGCTAAAATTTTACATCTTTTGAAGAGCTGCATCGCCACCATAGCAAGGAAGGAAGAAAGAAAGATTAGGGTTTAACGTCCCGCCGACGATGACACCGTTACACACGGAACAAGATCTCGGATTCGACAAGAATTGAGAAAAAAGTTGGTTATGACCTTCTGACAGGAACCGATCTAGTGTTCCTCTTAACTTATTTAAGGAAATCATGTGAAATAAATTTGGATGGCCAGACTGGGATATGAACCGCAACGCTGTACTAACTGCTGTCTCACTTCAATCGGTGAAGAGATTTTGTTGCTATGTTACTTGATATTAGTTTTAGACTACTTCTCCATCTACCTTCCGAGGTAAGAAAATATTTGTCGCAACATGAAGAATGGTACGTCATCACTTACAGTTATGTTAGTGTCAAAAATGTTGCAGGTACCCCTGTTCTTCGTTTTCTCCTTTTATTTTTGCGCATCAGAAAGCAGTTTCCATAAAGGATTCGATTTCTGGACTAATCATCATGATGACCTTCGAGGGCTCAAATGTCAAGGTTATATTCGCTTTTGAAAAGAGTTAGTGCCAGCTCTTACGCCAAACTACTCACATGAGGTAGAAATATTTTTATTTCTAATGGGCTAGTGGTGCCGACAGCTGTGATATTTTCTTCCGTAGTAAAGCAGAAACAAACTTACGGACAAGCAAACTGCAAGATAATTAGGGAAACTGCTGTAACGTAACATATAACCGACAGTTATACCAAAGGTTCGGGTTGACATGGGTTTGCCACAAAGCCAATACGTCTGTTATACGCTAAAATATATTTTCAGATCTAATGATGGAGAATCAGGGAGACGAATTATGTGTTCGCAATGCATTGCTCATCCTTTTGCCGTCGTTCATGTTGACAGTTGACTGGTCGTGAGTCACACAGTGAAGTAGGTGGCAAAATGCCAAGTAATCAAATACCACATGTTTTCCATCACGAAACACATCTGAAAACGGGACAGGTCGTGAAAGGGAACTCTTCTGCTGCGCTGCGAAGCAGATTTTCTACCTTGAGCATTATGAAGATGGACGATTTCTTGTTGGAATACAGTGCTGATATTACAATCAAGGAACGATATGACTTTTATGCATAAAAGTGTCTACCGAATTCTCCGCCCTTTTGTGATAATAGCGAGCGAGGAAGATAGTTCATAGCGTTCCGCAGCAAACACCTACTGTTCGTCCCATGTAACACTCCAAAATACATACCAGTCGTGATACTGAACCTTTGACAACATTGGCTACGCTAGTTGCATGATTGCAGTCAACTGCTTCCAAGCTGATACCAAATCACGATGTTAAAACATCTTTGATAATTTTGAGTTAAAGGAATGGGCGAATACGAATTAAGTGACTGCTGTTTTTTGCTTTGCAACGTTTTTGCCTACATTTTAAAGCTTTATACTAGATGAATAATAATTGATGCCAGGTATCATCGTTGATTTAGGCTGTTTCCATTAGCAGCAGCTACATTTATGCGGTCGAAGAGGACAGAGTACACCTTTCCTTCAGCACGAGCCAGGATCCATATTCCTGAAAGACAATGCCCTAGCACACACTACCTGGATAGTCCAAACTAGCTTCACAACTCAATGTGCGTACCTGTCTATTGGTACTGCACAGCGACAAACAAAACAGTGCCCCATAAAATAACTCATAAACTAAGCTATTGGTATCCTCCATGAGCTACCATCGGGTGGAAAGATATTTTAAACTAAAACATATCAGACACATACAAGCCTAGCTGATTTAATGGTGTGGCTCAAACACGAACTTCATTGTACAGGGTAGTCAGAAACAATCTGTAAAGGTGTTGCAGGATAGGTTATGCTACAAAATAATCGTTAAGAAAAAAATTCGATACCCTGCGTCGTTTCCGCATTAACTAGCTTTAAAGTCAGTCTGTTGGCGCGCGCAAATTCAAGCGGCCCGCCAGACACAGTGTCAGTTGTTCTCATAACGTACAAAGCCGTACATCGTAGCGCATGAAATTTCTCAGCCTTTGGCTCGGGTTCGACCCTTACTAACGTCCCATGTCCAATTTTTGTATTGCTCGCTTGTTCGATTTTAGGTAATCAAACGATGAACAGTCTGGTGACACCATATCTGGCGGTCCACCTTACTTTGCGCAATCAGTGGTCCGACTGGCTAACTTCAGTGCTATATAACTCGAAAACGGCGCAACTTATGAAATTGCTTCTTAACAATTACTTCTCAGCACAACTTACCCTGTAACACTCTTATAAGCTTTTCAGACCGTTTCTGACCACCTATAGAAGGTGTGCCGTCGGCAAATACAACTTTTTGGACAGTAATATAGTTGTATCCTTCTGAAACAATCTTTTATATTTGCATTAGCTGTGCTGAATAAGTTTTACGAACGATTTTCTGATGAATCCTCAACGAGTTTGTTCAAAAAAGTAGCTACTTAAAGAAGGCATACAGCTGTATTCAACCGGTGACTGGTTTGATACCCACAGTAAGAAAAATTACAACCGTATGGCATTATTGTTTACGAGATCCAGAAGAAAAGTTTCAGTCGCAGAGTTGGGAAAGGTTTCCTCTCATTGTACACAGCGACAGCTTTCCATCGCGAATGTCTTTGATGGGTGCATGTGATGCGAACTCTTCAGTTCGTTTTGTTTGCGACCATATGAAGGAAAAGGGAGAGGGTGACGCCACGTAGACTACTCCTCTGAAGAGCTTCACGTTCACATTCGATAGACATAGAAGCCAATACACTGGAGCAAACCCTGTTGATCAGGCACTCTCCTCCCTTTTCGGATCTATACTAGGGGTACAAATTCTTGCAACGTCAGCATTTAAGCTGGAAGCAAAACTTAACAAACATATGTCGACTCAGAAACAGCGTTCGACAGCATAAATTGGTGCAAAACGCTCGAAATTCTCATAAAATAGGTATTTTATAGGGAAACGCGGGCAATGTACAATATGTACAAGCTCTAACAGGAAACATAAAGAATTGAGGACCAAGAACGAAGTGCTCAGGTAAAGAAGGTTTACGATAGGGATGCAGTCTTTCTACAGCTACGTCTACGTGCTAACTCTGCTATTCACAATAAAGTGCCTGGTAGAGCGTTCAATGAACCACCTTCAAGCTGTCTCGCTATCGTTCCACACTCGAACGGCGCGCGGGAAAAACTAGCACTTAAATTTTTCTGTGAGAGCCCTGATATCTCTTATTTTATTGTGAAGATAATTTCTCCCTATGTAGGTGGTTGCCGACAAAATGATTTCACAATCGGAGGAGAAAAACTGGTGGTTTAAATTTCATGAGAAGATCCCGCCTTTGTTTTAATGATTGGAACTCCAATTCATTTATCATGTTCGTGGCACTATCTCCCCTGTTTCGCGATAATACAAATCGAGCTGCCCTTCCTTGAACTTTTTCGTTGTTATCCGTCAGTCCCATCTGATGCGGATCTCACACCGCACAGCAATACTCCAGGATAGGGCGGACAGGCGTCGTGTAAGCAGTCTCTGTTGCACCTTTTAAGAGTTATGCCAATGAATCGCAGTCTTTGGTTTGCTTTACCAACAACATTATCTATGTGATCGTTCCAATTTAGGTTACTTGTAAGTGAAATCCCTAAGTATTTAGTTGAATTTACAGCCTTCAGATTTGTGTGACTTATTGCGTAATCGAAATTTAGCGGATTTCTTTTAGTACTCATGTGAATAACTTCATATTTTCCTTCATTCAGGGTAAATTGCCACTTTTCGGACCATACAGATATCTTATCTAAATCATTCTGCAATTCGTTTTGGTCATCTGATGACATTACAAGACGGTAAATGAAAGCATAATATGCAAACAATCTAAGAGGGCTAATCAGATTGACTCCTATGTCGTTAATGTAGATCAGGAACAATAGAGGGCCTATAATGCTTCCTTGGGGAACGCCAGATGTTACTTCTGTATTACTCGATGACTTTCCGTCTATTGCTACAAGCTGTCACGTTTCTGACAGGGAATCACGAATCCAGTCACGCAAGTAAGGCGATATTCCATAGGCACGCAGATTGGTTAGAAGACGCTTGTGAGGAGCGATGTCGAACACCTTCTGGAAATCTAAAAATTTTTTCCCTACCGGTCTGTGTGTTCATCGAACATCAGGATGAAAGGATATCAATGATAAGATTCGCTGATAACGTTGCTATCGTCAGCGAAAGAGAGGAATTACTGCAGAACTTGTTGAGTGGAATGAATAGTCTGACGAGCACACACTATGGTTTACACAAAGAAAGACGAAAGTGATCAGGAGTAGCAGTAATGAGATTAGCGATGAATTTAACATCACAGTAGAAGATGAATTAAAGGAATTCTACTGTCTTGGAAGAGAAATTACAAATGACGGACGAAGTAAGAAGAATATAAGAATCAGACTAGCACATACAACGGGGGTATTCGTCGCTAAGACTTTTAGTATCCAAAAATTGGAGAAGAAGAGGACTAACCGTTTGCTGTATGGTATTACAGGAAGACGTTGAGAATTTGATGGACTGATAACTTAATAACAGTGGAGGTTCTCCGTGGAATAGGGGAAGGAAGGAATTTGTGGAACTCACTGACAAGAAGGAGGAACACAAATATAGAACACGTGTTAAGACATCCGGTAATAACATACACGGTACTAAAGGGAGTTGTAAAGGGTGAAAACTGCAAGGGAAGGCAGAGATTGGAATGTATCCAACAAATAATTAAAGACGTTGCGTACAGATTCTACTCTGGGAAAAAGAGGTTGGCGCACGACAGGAAGTCGTGGTTGGACGCATCAAATCAGTAATAAAAAAAAATAAAAAAAAATGTCGTACAGTACGACGGTGGCTGGCAATATCACAGTGCTTTACTTTGCATAACTTTGTTGGTGGTATTATGTACTCGCTTGTCTTCGACATGAAAATGATCCGCATATCTCGTTATAAGGAAATAAGCCGTTTTCGTATGAACTGTGATTTACTCTTGTGTAACTTCTGCAAGCCTTCAGTGTCAGAGAAAATCATTGGACCGGGTGGACATAGGAACTGCGGAGCCACCATATGTTTTATACACTACTGGCCATTAAAATTGCTACACCAAGAAGAAATGCAGATGATAAACGGGTATTCATTGGACAAATATATTATACTAGAACTGACATGTGATTACATTTTCACGCAGTTTGGGTGCATAGATCCTGAGAAATCAGTATCCAGAACAACCACCTCTGGCCGTAATAACGGCCTTGATACGTCTGGGCATTGAGTTAAACTGAGCTTGGATGGCGTGTATAGGTACAGCTGCCCATGAAGCTTTCGCACGATACCACAGTTCATCAAGAGTAGTGACTGGCGTATTGTGACGAGCCAGTTGCTCAGCCACCATTGACCAGACGTTTTCAATTGGTGAAACATCTGGAGAATGTGCTGGCCAGAGCAGCAGTCGAACATTTTCTGTATCCAGAAAGGCCCGTACAGGACCTGCAACACGCGGTCGTTCATTATCCTGCTGAAATGTAGGGTTTCGCAGGGATGGAATGAAGGGTAGAGCCACGGGTCGCAACACATCCGAAATGTAACGTCCACTGTTCAAAGAGCCGTCTATGCGAACAAGAGGTAACCGAGACGTGTAACCAATGGCACACCATACCATCATGCCGTGTGATACGCCAGTATGGCGTTGACGAATACACGCTTCCAACGTGCGTTCACTGCGATGTCGCCAAACACCAATGCGACTATCATGATGCTGTAAACAGAACCCAGATTCATCTGAAAAAATGACGTTTTGCTATTCGTGCACCCAGGTTCGTCGTTGAGTACACCATCGCAGGCCCTCCTGTCTGTGATGCAGCGTCAAGGGTAACCGCAGCCATGGTCCCCGAGATATTAGTCCATGCTGCTGCAAACGTCGTCGAACTGTTCGTGCAGATGGTTGTTGTCTTGCAAACGTCCCCATCTGTTGACTCAGGGATCGAGACGTGGCTGCACGATCCGTTACAGCCATGCGGATAAGATGCCTGTCATCTCGACTGCTAGTGATGCCGTTGGGATCCGGCACGGCGTTCCGTATTACCCTCCTGAACCCACCGATTCCATATTCTGCTAACAATCATTGGATCTCGACCAACGCGAACAGCAATGTCGCGATACGATAAACCGCAATCGCGATAGGCTACAATCCGACCTTCATCAAAGTCGGTAACGTGATGGTACGCATTTCTCCTCCTTAAACGAGGCAACGCCGGTCAACTGCTGTTTGTGTATGAGAAATCGGTTGGAAACTTTCCTAATGTCAGCACGTTTAGGCGTCGCCACCGGCGCCAACCTTGTGTGAATGCACTAAAAAGCTAATCATTTGCATATCACAGTATCTTCTTCCTGTCGGTTGAATTTCGCGTCTGTAGCACGTCATCTTCGTTGTGTAGCAATTTTAATGGCCAGTAGTGTACTTCACTGATATCGTAAATGTCGTCCTCACTGTAGCAGGAAAAATAGTGAAAGTTAATTTAACTCTACTTCCAGATTTTATTCTGTATTTAGCAAATTAGTACGTTTGTGTTCGAAAAACTGTAAGTCGTACTTTCCCGCAATACGGTAGATAATCATTCGAAATATTGCTTTCGTTGTGATAAAAAAGAGCAGTAATACATGGCTGATGACAGAATCCTTTGGCGTAGCCCCTTCCTCTTTCCGCGACCTACTGCCTTGTGCTCCCCCAGGATACACTGGCATTAACAAACATCAAGAAACGTCAACAGAGGCACACGAGCGGCAGTTAATGTGAAGTAAATGCGCCTGCGTCAGCACTCATCTGCGCGCACTATTTGTGCGTCAACACGCGCACGGCACTAACATTCGCCATCTGACCGGTCCTTTATCGGCTTACCGCACTGCACTAAATGCTGTACAGATTCTCTATATTTTGCTACCCGGTATTACGTGACCAGGGTCCAATTATGGTGCGAGCACCAGCCACGATTTGCTGTACAGTGAATTGTGAAGAATGTGCTTATCATATAATAAAACTCGCTTTAGTATACAAGTACCTTCGTCACGATATGTCAAAAGCGGAGACAAGCAGTTTGCGATTGCCATTAGTGGACATAATAAGCATCACCGGAATTTGTGCGGCAAAGAGAGCATGAGTCATAGCTTTTATATATTGATCACCGAACAGTAAAGTGGTTTCATGGGTCAAATAACGAGTTTATCTGCAGAACCTTACTAATTTCGAAGTTCCGTTGGCGCTGTCATCGACTTGGTGCTGGAGCGTTGGTACTCCTCTTCTTTATTTCGTATCCGTCACGAATAAAATACAAACGCAGCATGTCATTCTCAATGGAGAGAAGTCTGCCGAAGAAAGTGTGATTTCAGGTGTGCCGTAGGGGAGTGTAGTAGGATCGTTGCTATTCACAATATATATAAATGACCTAGTGGATATCATCGGAAGTTCACCGAGGCTTTTTGCGGATGATGGCTGTAGTATATTGAGAGGTTGTAACAATGGAAATTTGTACTGAAACGAAGGAGGATCTGCAACGAATTGACGCATGGTGCAGGGAATGGAAATTGAATCTCAATGTAGTCAAGTGTAATGTGCTGCGAATACACTGAAATAAAGATCCTTTATCATTTAGCTACAATACAGCAAATGGAAGCAGTTAATTACATAAATTATCTGGGAGTAGGCATTAGGACTGATTTGAAATGGAATAACTACATAAAATTAATCGTCGGTAAAGAGATGCCAGACTGAGATTCATTGGAAGAATCCTAAGGAAATGCAGTCCGAAAACAAAGGAAGTAGGTTACAGTACACTTGTTCGCCCACTGCTTGAGTACTGCTCACAGGTGTGGGATCCGTACCAGATAGGGTTGATAGAAGAGATAGAGAAGATCCAACGGAGAGCAGCGTGCTTCGTTACAGGATCATTTAGGAATCGCGAAAGCGTTACGGAGATGATATGAGTAGATAAACTCCAGTCGAAGACTCTGCAAGAGAGACGCTCAGTAGCTCGGTACGGGCTTTTGTTGAAGTTTTGAGAACATACCTTCACTGAGGAGTCAAGCAGTATATTGCTCCCTCCTACGTACATCTCGCAAAGAGACCATGAGGATAGAATCAGAGAGATTAGAGCCCACACAGAGGCATACCGACAATCTTTCTTTCCACTAACAATACGAGACTGGAATAGAGGGGAGAACCGACAGAGGTACTCAAGGTACCCTTCGCCACGCACCGACAGATGGCTTGCAGAGTATGGATGAAGATGTAGATGTAGAACCCAGCGCTCATATTCCCATCAATTTGTACTGCATTTTCAGCTGACACATTGTTATCGACGCCCATGACGCCGTACAAGTATCAAAGAGAAGTTCTTCCACATTTCCTCTACTCGTCTTAAGCGACGACGGTTCACAAATTTTGTAAATTTGTGGTAAGATCTTATGAGACCAAACTGCTTAGGTCATCGGTCCCTAAGTTTACACACTACTTACTCTAACTTCAACTAACTTACGCTATGGACGACACGCACATCCATGCCCGAGGAAGGATTCGAACCTCGGACGGGGGGAGCCGCGCGGACCGTGACAAGACGCCCCAAGACCGCGCGACTACCCCGCGGGCGACAGTTCACAGTTCTTGTTTATCTCGCCCATATTATTAAATATGTCCTCTGAATAAAGTTACACATAGCTCAAAACCGAGGCTGCGATAGGGTTTACAAGCTTCCGTGAATAGTTCTCGTTGTGTATTCGAGCGTTCTATCAGTCTTGCTGTATGGTTTAATCCACAGTCCTCAGCCTCGCCTCGTAACACTGCAAATTCCGATCTTTATAATGAAACCTGCCATCAATTATTCTTTGATGAGTTTTCAATGGGAATTACATAAAACTGGAAATATTAGTTCAACATTTTAATCATTGCCTCAAGTTGTTTGGTGATTCAAATAAATCGCATCTGGAACGCTATGAGAAATAGATCGCGTATGAGTAGAAGTTTTTGTTTCTAAACCTGCTCCACAGATATTTTACAACATCATAGTCAGGAGATGCTATATTTGGCGCCTACTGGTAAGCCGCACGTATTGAAAGCAGGATGCCCTAAATCAGGCTCGTCCAAACTGTGCCCCTGGGGCGCCAGCGCCCGCGATCGCCCGCGGCCAGCGCCCGGGCGAATTCGTATGTTGTCGCAGTGGCCAAGCCGTGCCGCTTAGCTGGCCGTGCGGACCGCCCGAACGCCAGTCGATAGATATATTTGTTCTCCCGTTTTCCCTTCGGGCAGAGGACGTCTCACAACTGCTTCAACTAGAGCTGATTGACCTGCAGTGCCATATCCGCCTGGAGGACCGCTTTTTTATGTGTGAAACTCTGGATGACTTTTACAGCTGTCTTCCACGAGAGAAATATCCTCTTTTGCACAAGCTCGCGGCCAAAGTTCTCTCAATGTTTGGATCCACGTATATTTGTGAGCGCTTTTTCTCTGTTTTAAAGCTTGCTAAAACTAAGAACTGTTCATTCCTTGGCGATAAAAATTTGACCAATTCTTTGAGGTTATCAATCTCACGGAATATTGTACCAAGCTTAGACAAAATCGTTTCCTCGAAAAAGAAAAACGTGTAAAATGTTAATTGTCTTCTTTAACAATGTTGACTGTAAGAATTAAAGCCGGACGGAGTGGCCGTGCGGTTCTAGGCGCTACAGTCTGGAACCGCGAGACCGCTGCGGTCGCAGGTTCGAATCCTGTCTCGGGCATGGATGTGTGTGATGTCCTTAGGTTAGTTAGGTTTAAGTAGTTCTGAGTTCTAGGGGACTGATGACCTCAGCAGTTAAGTCCCATAGTACTCACAGCCATTTGAACAGCCAAGAATTAAAGAGCTTTACAACCTTAATTCTATTTTAATAAGTTTTCAAACTTGGTCAGTTAAAATTATTACGTACAAAACAGCAAACTAAGTATCCAATTTTAAAACTCTGAAACGAGATACAAAAAATTGTAGCACGAAGTATAAAAAAATACTTACTTATAACAACTAACAGTAAGAATGAGACTCTATATCCATTACATAAAATTAATTCTAAAAAAGAATATTTTGTTTACATTAGATCTGACCGCGGGACAGTCCAGCGCAGAGCAGTGCTGTGCGGTCTCTCTCACTCCGCAGCTCTCTCTCTCTCTCTCTCTCTCTCTCTCTCTCTCTCTCTCGCTCCTATGCCGACACTAGCGACACACGGTCGCGGACAGGGCGCTGAACTACACTGTCTTGGGCCCGCGGGGCGCGGGCGCGCCCGCCGGACGCAATTCTTGGATGAGCCTGCCCTAAATGCTCAGCCACTCCATCTGAAAATCTCACTTCGCCACATCTAAGACCGATACGATTAAAAGCGCTATGACTTAGCAGTATTTAAACAACAATGACCAGGCACTGTCTTTGATTTTTATTTGTCTGAGAAAGTTTTATCGATGGAAGTCGGGTAGCAGTAATTAATAATACAGTTTTACTATCTGTTTTCCACTTGATGAAAGGTATACAATTGTCAATGAACACTGTTTTGCACTACTTGAGGAGACAGATGAAATAATATATTGACATCACGGTAAAAATGTATGAAATTGGGCGATCATGTTGCCACAGTCGTGCACAGAAAGCTGGACGTCGCACGGCGTTAAGATAGCGTGACCAAGGCACCAGATGGGACTGGACCTGCAACACGAGTCTGTTGCAGGAACGAGAAAAAAACTGTGTCAGCCAGCGAGCAGTTACGTTGCACTGCTGTGGTATTCTTCTTTATAAATTGGTCCAAAGGGAACAGTTGGACGAATTCACAAGAGGAAAATCATTGGAAAACCGGGAAGAGCACGACGAGTCATGGGTGTAGCCCAGGAGTTTGCTAACAGCACTGTTTCACGTGCATGGGGAGCGTTCCAAACCACAGGCACTACTGCTCGGAGAGGAATTCAACTACAGCAGCAGATGACCGCTACGTTGTGCAACCGGCATGATGGGACCCGCGTCAAACAGCGGATGCAGTTGCAACAACACTTAACAGTTGCAAGGCACGCAGTCTCACGCTACACAGTGCCACACCGACTGTATGCGTACGGGTTCTTTGCCGGACGACCAGTACGTTGTGATGCATTGACACCTACACCGTTTGCGATGGTGCCAAGAGCATAGAGGCTGGACCAAAGAGGAGTGGGGTCACGTGCTCTGCTCTGACGAGAGCAGATTCTGGCTGAGTTGTGATTCTGGACGTACCCTCATATAGCGAGGGGTGGGATCAAGTAATGCACACAGGAACAGTGTGACAAGACACGCTGTGATGGAGACGTAATGTTACATAGGCGTTGTCAAGGGAACGGGGAACACTCACCGGTCAACGCTAATGTGACACTGTCCACCATCACCATCTGCGCCTTTCCAGTGGTGCATTCGGCTCTGACCTCGTTTTTATGGATGACAGTGCGCGGCCGCATCGAACAGAGCAAGTGAAGGAGATCTTCGAACAAGAGGATGTCGGGGCCTGCCCGTTCCCCCGTGTGATATTCCTGGCTGTGGCCGACGGTATTTTGCGAGTATTTTGTTAGAAGCTCGCCTTGACGCTGCTTGATACGCGCCAATTAGCATATGGTACAAAAGTGGAGTGAGGTACAAGCGACAGATGGTACAGTATGTACCAGTCCCGTGGGAGAGTCCGCCAGTTGTACTGAACTCCCTTCTGATTGATTAGTACATTCGGGTGTTAGGCGCCAAAATGCCTAACTTCTCTTATTAATTATTTATATGCTTTTCATTGTATTTAACATAGTTTTTAGTATGACCATCTCTCATGGTTACCTTACGAATCTATCGTTTTTGTTTATTAAATTTCACCTAGTTTTGAGAAGCATAAGAGTAACGATATTGCAACCGAAGTGCTTCGGACACCTTCGGGTCGTTCTGGCTCGCCTGGGAGACGAAGTACTTCGGCTGCGCTAATCACTCTTATTTCGGGCGTTCTTCAGAACTGGACATGTTAAACTGTTTATGGCGTTCTGGAGAGATGGACATGTCGTACTCTATATCGGAATTTGGATGAAAAAGTTAATGTACAATTAAGAAAGTTATGTCGAGTGTTATAAAAAACAGTATAAAATATATGAATATTTAATAACAAAACAGGATACATTAATGAGAAGTGTCGCCTACCATCATTCTCAGCACTGCAGATCTTGCCCTTTGTAGATACAGAGCCTAGACTGGGCAAGTGGCATCGTATAAAAAGAACAATCACAGGTTCGAGATGACAGCAGAGCAGCCTCCGCCGAAGAAGATCCCACGACCGGCGAGCTGTTTTCTGCGCTGGGGACACCACTTTAGAAGACGACAGGTTGGTGGGAAGAACGGTTAGAGACATTTAATCTCTCCAGATCTTTCCAGTTTCCAGATCTGACTTGTAAAGGACACGTATAATCTATACCCGACTTAATCCCATCTAGCGCGTATGTGGAAAAATGAAACTCCCCAACCGCAAGAACTTATCAGCCTTGTGGTCAACATGGAAGCACGTTGGAGAGATGCAGAGCATTCATTGCTGTCCATTGTGAACACCATGGCCAGGAATTTCAGTTTTTTTTATAAAATGGATTTGGCTCTTTTTTATTGGAAGAGACCTTTTTAGATTTAAACAAACTATTTTCACGTTTTTTGAGTATTTTAAAGAAAATACAGTTCAATATAAAAACACTTAAAATTTTATTATGATTTTGACACAGTTATTCTATTCCTCTTTCGAAATTAAACAATTAATTATTCGTTATCTGCAGTCGAAAAATGCGTAAACAATTGAGATATTTATTCGTGCCAAAATTATTTTCTCTTTTCATCAAACTTTAATGAGAGGCCTTTTTCTGAAAATTCTTTTCATGTGTCGATCACATGAAAAAACACGCTTGCGATGTGTACCTTTATATGACCGTAATTCGTAGGCTAACGCTGCAACTATCAAGAAATGTTATACGTCACTTAGGTATCGCAATATTCAATTAATCACATTTCTGAGTTTCGTAAAGTGAAACGACTTCTCTTGTCTCTCAGTATATTTTTCAAGGATGAGAAACATCCCTCTGCAGCAAAAGTCGTCAATGGTGCATATTTCATCGTCTCAATTGTTTGTGGCCCCCAATACCACCAACCTTCAAATTTCCCCCCCCCCCTCCCCCCCCCTCCCCCCCCTGAATAATGGCCGGCCGCGGTGGCCATGCGGTTCTAGGCGCTTCAGTCCGGAACCGCGCGACTGCTACGGTCGCAGGTTCGAATCCTGCCTTGGGCATGGATGTGGGTGATGTTCTTAGGTTAGTTAGGTTTAAGTAGTTCTAAGTTCTAGGGAACTGATGACCTCAGATGTTAAGTCCCATAGTGCTCAGAGCCATTTGAACCATTTGAATAGTGGCAAAAACTTTTTTAACCTTCGTATCCGGAATTCTTCAGAAGAATATTCCTTAACTTAGTGACATATGCTGCATCTCTACACCAGCTATTTCCTCCGGATACATCTGCACCTCGGAGACCACGCCTACAGCATCTTTCACTGGTAAAGATGCGGATTCTTTGCGTGAATCTCAATAGGTAGATGCTGGAAGTGATATCTTAAAAATGCCTAGGATGGAACATTCTTGTTATTTTTACGGGATTTTTCAATAAAAGGTGACTCACTAGAGCCGAATCTATCTGCTATCTCTTCCACTTTTCGGTAATGTCGGCATAATATCAGGCTGCGAAGACTCAGGTGTGCCAACGTGTAAATACACTATGTGATCAAAAATATCCAGATACCCCCCAAAACAAACGTTTTTCATAGTAGGTGCAATGTGCTGCCACCTACTCCCAGGTACTCCATATCAGCGACCTCAGTAGTCATTAGACATCGTGAGAGAGCAGAATGGGGCGCTCCGTAGAACTCACGGCCTTCGAACGTGGTCAGGTGATTGGGTGTCACTTGTGTCATACGTCTGTACGCGAGATTTCACGCTCCTAAACATCCCTATGTCCACTGTTTCCGATGTGATAGTGAAGTGGAAACGTGAAGGCACACGTGCAGCACAAAAGCGTACAGTCTGACCTCGTCTGTTGACTGACAGAGACCACCGACAGCTGAAGAGAATCGTAATGTGTAATAGGCAGACATCTATCCAGACCATCACACGGGAATTCCAAACTACATCAGGATCCACTGCAAGTACTATGACAGCTAGGCGGGAGGTGAGAGAACTTGGATTACATAGTCGAGCGGCTGCTCATAAGCCACACATGACGACGGTAAATACCAAACGACGCCTCGCTTCGTGTAAGGAGCGTACACATTGGACGATTGAACAGCGGAAAAACGTTGTGTGGAGTGACGAATCACGGTACACAATGTGGCGATACGATGGCAGGGTGTGGGTATGGCGAACGCCCCGTGAACGTCATCTGCCAGCATGTGTAGTGCCAACAGTAAAATTCTGAGGCGGTGCTGTTATGGGGTGGTCGTGTTTTTCATGGAGGGGGCTTGCACCCCTTGTTGTTTTGCGTGGCACTATCACAGCACAGGCCTACATTGATGTTTTAAGCACCTTCTTGCTTCCCACTGTTGAAGAACAATTCGGGGATGGCGATTGCATCTTTCAACACAATCGAGCACCTGTTCACAACGCACGGAGTGGTTACACGACAACAACATCCCTGTATAGGACTGTCCAGCACAGAGTCATGACCTGAATCCTATAGAACACCTTTGGGACCTTTTGGAACATCGACTTCGTACCAGGCCTCACCGACTGACATCGATACCTCTCCTCAGTGCTGCACTCCGTGAAGAATGGGCTGCCATTCCCCAAGAAACCTTCCAGCACCTGATTGAAAGTATGCCTGCGGAAGCTGTCATCAAGGCTAAGGGTGGGTCAACACCATATTGAATTCCAACATTACCGATGGAAGGGGCCACGAATTTGTAATTCATTTTCAGCCAGGTGTCCGGATACTTCTGATCACATAGTGTACGTGTTCATATGTGAGGGGAATGTTTGATCGATTTACTTAAGGACTGAATGTGGGTAGGAGCTTTGAGGAGTATTTCGTTAACATATGAGGGTTGTACCAAAAGTAATGTTCCCAATGAGCTACAGCCTTGAGGAAAGGTGCTAGGCAAAATCCGACCACAGTGCCATGCACAGTGGTTCCCCCACTGTCAAGCCCACCCGTCCGCGATTCGCTACGTCGCTCAGTGTTGGCTTGGCAGCCGTCAGAGATGAAAGTGTTGATCGCCACTCCCGCCAAGTGCGAGGTTCGAGCAGTAGTCCAGTTTCTCCACGCAAGGAAGTTACCACCCATGGAGATTCATCGGCAACTGACTGAGGTTTATAGTGAAGAGTGCATGTCCATTCAGCACGTCCGCAAATGGTGCAGGGCTTTTGCTGAGGGTCGCACGGAAGTTCACGATGAAGAACGGAGTGGAAGGCCGCCCGTTTCGGATGCGATTGTCCAGAGGATCAACAGTGAGCTGCTCAAAGATCGGAGGGTCACTGTCCGTGAACTTGTTTAACGCATTCCTGAAGCTCCCACGGCACAATTGAAATAACCTTTAACAGAGACGTTGGATTATCGCAAGGTCTGCTCGCTGGGTCCCCCGGATGCTTACAGATGGACACAAGGAGCAACACCTTGACTGTGCTCGCAAGTTTCTTCAACAATGTGTATGTGTGTGTGTGGGGGGGGGGGGGGGCAGGCAACAAGGAGAAGTTGTTGGACTCTATTGTCACGGGAGATGAAACGTGGGTATTTTATTACACCCCTGAAGCAAAAAGCAATCTCGTCAGTGGCGTCACTCCGGTTCACTGATACCAAAGAAATTCAAATAAACGCAGTCAGCAGGAAAGGTTATAGCGACTGTGTTTTGGGATCGGCCGGCCGCGGTGGCCGAGCGGTTGTAGCCGCTTCAGTCCGGAACCGCGCGACTGCTACTGTCGCAGGTTCGAATCCTGCCTCGGGTATGGATGTGTGTGCTGTCGTTAGGTTAGTTAGGTTTAAGTAGTTCTAAGTTCTACGGGACTGATGATCTCAGATGTTAAGTCCCATAGTGCTCAGAGACATTTGAACCATTTTTGGGATAGGAAGGGGGTATTCCTCTCGATTTCGTGCAACCTGGGACGACAATAAACTCAGACAGATATTGTGAAATATTGATCAAACTCCGGCGAGCAATCCAGAATCGCCGAAGAGTACGACTGAAGGAGGGAGTAGTGCTTCTTCACGACAACGCTCGACCCCACGTCGCTCGTCAAACACAGGAGATTTTGAAGAAATTTACGTGGATTTTTATGTCCCATCCCCCGTACAGCCAGGACTTAACCCCCAGTGATTATCACCTCTCCCCAAGCTAATGGAACAGTTAGGTGGCAAACGCTTCAAGAGCGACGATGAAGTCCGAGCAGAGGTCACAAGTTTCCTCAACGGGTTGGCGAGCGACTTCTCCGACTTAGGAATACAAAAGCTGGAGCACCGTCTTCAAAAGTGTGTCGAAGGAAATGGAGCCTATGTTGAAAATTAGACAAAAGTGTAAGCTTTTCAACGATGTGGAAATCAATAACAGTAAACAATGTTTTCTATTTGTAAAAAGTAGAAGCATGCTGGCACTGTTTCAAGTTATAAAGACAAGCGACATTACACCATACAAATTCTGGATTTCAGTGCAGTGTATAAATTTAATTATTATGTCTTTTCTTAAAATACGTAAATTCACTTCATTGATTTTATGTAGTGTTAATTCAGAAAATCTATTTAAAAACCTCTTTAATCCCACTCTTCCTGTTAAAGTAGTATTTAGCCTCTTGTAGGCCTTTGAGTACAATTAAGCACTTTTTAGGTTCTACAAGGTCAAAAACCTTCAAATCCGGGTCCTACCACAAGAACGCCTTACCAAACCTTTGATCAGCATCAGAGCATGTTGCAGAGCTTGCATTGTTGTCCATGGTGACCATCCGCGGTATTAAGAACCATGTCCCACTTTTTTAAAGTCAAGGGGAACATCTTAAATCGCGGTGACTTCAGTGTAACTATCGTCTTTCAATAAAAATGTAATTGTTGTTTGTCTCATTGGATATTTCTTCCAGTTACCCTCTGTAGTACACTGTAGCAGTTCCATCGAGCTGTGTTACTTGGCAGTGCTATCTCGCGAAAGTTACGTTAATCCTTAAGGTTTGCATACCAGTACTCATCATCTGTTGAAACGTGTATGGCGTGATATGCAGAGCAGAGGGTGAAAATCTGTGTTTGGACGTCGTTAGAAAGAATGCTTACGCCTTCCACCTTCTTACGGAACTGTTGAATTCCATACGAGAGTGAAACGGGTAAGACTGCAGATTATAAATCTGTCCGTATTATATAAGGGTCACGTCATTTTCTTTGTTCTTTTCTCAAATCTTCCAATAAACAAGTGTATCACTACACTGAATCACGTTTCTTCGGAAAGGAAGAACAGTAATAGTGATAATTATAGTTACTTATTCGCGGCGAGTTGTAATCGACATAAAGTAATAAATCTCGATGAAACGATCTTTTCAAGGGCTGGACAAAATACGGTAACAGCTACAGAAATGCATGTTTGAACATAAATGCAGCTGTTTGCCAAGCCTGCAGACTGCACTTTTGTATTTGACCACGAACGTCACCTGTGCAGCTTCATGTGTCAATCGTGGTCAGAACAGTGTTCTGTGTTGTTTTGAGTAGTCGTGAATGCATTATGTCGGAGCTAAGCGAATTCGAACGTGGCCTATTTTTTTGATACTCGCGTGGTGGGTGCTTCCGTAACCAAGGTAGCCCAAGTGTTTGGTGTTTCAAGAGACACCATATCGAATGTTTATACTGCATACAGGAAAACCGGCAAAACATCTTCCTCTGTGTGACAACCCGGACTACAGTACCTTCACACCGATCGTGGCGGACGTTCACTGAAGAAGATTGTGAGGAAAAATAAGAGGTCAACAGTTGTAAAAGTAGAACTGAATCTCTCATTTGCGAACACTGTCAGCACCAAAACTACACGAAGGGAGTTGCTAAGTTGGAAATTGCACAACGAGCTGGAATTCCAAAACCATTCATCAGTGGTGCAAGTACCCTTAACAGTAAAACTTGGAGCCAAAGTCGTAAAGCCTCGCTACGGAGCAATGGAAGGAGAAAATTTGGTCGGATGAGCCTCCTTTTACACTGGCTCCGACATCTAGTCGAGTTTATGTTTCAAGAGTGAAACATGGTAGGCGTTCGGTGATAACTAGGGCAGCCATACTGTGGTATTCGATGGGCCTCGTGGCGAGGTCGCATTACTGCCAAGGCTTATGTGACAGTTTTGGCCGAACAGATCCATCCCAGGGTACAACGTTATGTTTGTTCCCAATGGCGATGCTTCGTTCAAAGGCTACAGAGCCCGTGTTCACACAACTCGATTCGTCCAGGACTAGTATCGTGAGGATGATTTAGATTTGTTGGATCTCCCCTGACCACAAAAGTAAACAGATCTCAATATTATTGAGTCTTCGTGATCTGCTTTGTATGTAAGGTTGCGTGATCGCTAACCACTTCCATCGTCGTTACCTGAAGTTGCTACTATTTTTCAGGTAGAATAGATTCCACTGAAAACAATACAGGACCTGTATTTACACACCCCGACGACTGGAAGCTGCTTTGTATACACACGATTTTCTTACGCCGTATCGGCCACGGTAATGTGTTGTGTTTTTGACGTTTCCATATTTTTCTCCACCCCTGGTACATTCATGCGCGTATCCGGTTAAGTCTTATTCGGCAAACAAGTTTCAAATAATGTACACTGTATCTGCGATACACGCACGAGTTCATTGATAAATAAATGTTTGTTTCATCACGATCCCTCTTTATATATTGCTATTAACTCACCACAGTTATTATTATTATTATTCCTTTATGGAGAAATTAGATTCGTTGTAGCGATACATGTGTTTGATGAAAGATTTAAAATAAAAGATAAACAAAGCGACGCAGAATGAGCAGTTTCTGCCGCCTTAGCCCGTTGAGCTAAAGCCGCTGGTCGACGGGTGGTCCTGTCGTAAGGTATTCGACGGGCTCATAAAACTTTGAATCACGATCTCTCGAAAAGGCTTGAGAGATGCATCGTACAAGAGCTGATTTTATTACCTGCAAACATATATAACAACCGTACGAAAGATGAGCAGTGTAACGTCCCCAGGTGGCGACACTCTCTAATTGTTGTTGTTGTGGTCTTCAGTCCTGAGACTGGTTTGATGCAGCTCTCCAAGCTACTCTATCCTGTGCAAGATTCTTCATCTCCCAGTACTTACTGCAACCTACATCCTTCTGAATCTGTTTAGTGTATTCATCTCTTGGTCTCCCTCTACGATTTTTACCCTCCACGCTCCACTCCAATGCTAAATTTGTGATCCCTTGATGCCTCAGAACATGTCCTACCAACCTGTCCCTTCTTCTAGTCAAGTTGTACCACAAACTCCTCTTCTCCCCAATTCTACTCAATACCTCCTCATTAGTTATGTGATCTACCCATCTAATCTTCAGCATTCTTCTGTAGCATCACATTTAGAAAGCTTCTATTCTCTTCTTGTCCAAACTATTTATCGTCCATGTTTTACTTCCATAATGGCTACACTACATACAAATACTTTCAGAAACGACTTCCAGACATTTAAATCAATACTGGATGTTAACAAATTTCTCTTCTTCAGAAACGCTTTCCTTACCATTGCCAGTCTACATTTTATATCCTTTCTACTTCGACCATCATCAGTTATTTGGCTTCCCAAATAGCAAAACTCCTTTACTACTTTAAGCGTCTCATTTCCTAATCTAATTCCCTCAGCATCACCCGATTTAATCTGACTACATTCCATTCTCCTCGTTTTGCTTTTGTTGATGTTCATCTTATACCCTCCTTTCAAGACACTGTCCATTCCGTTCAACTGCTCTTCCAAGTTCTTTGCTGTCTCTGACAGAATTACAATGTCATCGGCGAACCTCAAAGTTTTTATTTCTTCTCCATGGATTTTAATACCTACTCCTAATTTTTCTTTTGTTTCCTTTACTGCTTGCTCAATATACAGATTGAATAACATCGGGGAGAAGCTACAACCCTATCTCATTCCGTTCCCAACAGCTGCTTCCCTTTCATGCCCCTCGACTCTTACAACTGCCATCTGGTTTCTGTACAAATTGTAAATAGCCTTTCGCTCCCTGTATTTTACCCCTGCCACCTTTAGAACTTGAAGGAGTGTATTCCAGTCAACATTGTCAAAAGCTTTCTCTAAGTCTACAAATGCTAGAAACGTAGGTTTGCCTTTCCTTAATCTATTTCCTAAGGTAAGTCGTAGGGTCAGTATTGCCTCACGTGTTCCAACATTTCTGCGGAATCCAAACTGATCTTCCCCGAGGTCCGCTTCTACCAGTTTTTCCATTCGTCTGTAAAGAATTCGTGTTAGTATTTTGCAGCTGTGACTTATTAAACTGATAGTTCGGTAATTTTCACATCTGTCAACACGTGATTTATTTGGGATTGGAATTGTTATATTCTTCTTGAAGGCTGAGGGTATTTCGCCTGTCTCGTACATCTTGCTCACCAGATGGTAGAGTTTTGTAAGGACTGGCTCTCCCAAGGCCTCAGTAGTTCTAATGGGATGTTGTATACTCCAGAGGCCTTGTTTCGACTTAGGTCTTTCAGTGCTCTGTCAAACTCTTCACGTAGTATCATATCTCCTATTTCATCTTCATCTACATTGTCTTCCATTTCTATAATATTGTCCTCAAGAACATCGCCCTTGTATAGACCCTCTATATATTCTTTCCACCTTTCTGCTTTCCCTTCTGTGCTTAAAACTGGGTTTCCATCTGAGCTCTTGATATTCACACAAGTAGCTCTCTTTTCTCCAAAGGTCTCTTTAATTTTCCTGTAGGCAGTATCCATCTTACTCCTAGTGAGATAAGCCTCTACATCCTTACATTTGACCTCTAGCCATCCCTGCTTAGCCATTTTGCACTTCCTGTCGATCTCATTTTTGAGACGTTTGTATTCCTTTTTGCCTGCTTGATTTACTACGTTTTTATATTTTCTACTTTCATCAATTAAATTCAATACTTCTTCTGTTACCCAAGGATTTCTACTCTCTAATTATACAGAGATAATAAAGCAAAGGCTTGAGTGGAGAAGCCTTCAACTGCGATATTAATATTTCACGATTTCTCACTCAGACTGCATTTTAAGCAAAGCAAGACTCTTAGAATTATACGTTTTCTTCCAATCTGGTTGTTGTTGTATTTGTACATATCTGCGTGTACTAGAGCTGGTCGACGTATTATTAGTGTAGAGAAGCACTTTTAGCACTTCATTTAAACGAGGCGATCGCATAAAATTGTTATGTTTAACACTTACAAACAGAATGATCACAAAGCAAATGAAATTCTGGAGTGATAAAATTTTAGCACCACAAAAGGGTAGAACCTGACGGAATGTTTCCTCGCAAGAACAAACCGGCAACAACGAGACAAGAGGTAAACCCTTAATTATTAGGTTGGTGCGTACATTAGTAGCGTTTTTGGTTTGAATGTTGGTATTCTAACTGGTAATAGTTTATTTATCGACTGCCATTTTTCATTTATAGGCTGCTATTTGAGTTTACATATTGTTATTTTCAGATAGCGAGTACAGCTGTGGACGCTGGAAAATGGTGTGCAAAGTGGAGAAATCGGAACATTTCAGACATAGTCTTCTGTATGAGTTCACTAGATGGGCGACAGCAGCGCAGGCAGCCAGAAACATTTGCGTAATGTATGTAGACAATGCCACTGGACTGAGCACGGCAAGAAAACGTTTCAATAATCCACAATTATTCACGTCATTGTACTCGAAAACTGGCAAATGTGATGAACTGTAATCATTTCACCATTGTGTGACATTTTCATGCAATGGGGAAGGTAAAAAAAATCGGACGTATGGGTACCGCATGTTTTAAGCCAAAACCACAAAAAGCAGCAGGTGCCCTTATGTGCATCTCTGCTTGCTCGTCATCAATTGGCTCATGAACAACACCGACCATTCTGTTCACGATGGTTACTGTTGGCGAGAAATGGTGTGTTTATGCCAATAGAAATAAAAGAAAGGAATGGTTGAGTTGAAACAAAGCAGCAAATCCCCATACAAACACCCGTCCACATCCACAAAAGATAATATTATGCATCTGGTGGAAAAGTGACAGTGTGGTGCACTACGAATTGTGTCTCCAAGGTATAACCATCACTGCTGACATTTATTGTCCACAACTGAGAGGTCTCGCCGACGCAGTCCAAGAACAACGACTGGGAAGACTGCGCGAAATGATGCTACTCCACGATAACGCCCGCCGCACTCTGCTAGACTGACAAATAGCACTATACGGGAGTTGAGTTGGGAAGTCATTCTGCACCCACCTCCTTCATCTGATCTTGCGCCATTAGGTCGCACTCTTTTCCGTCTGTTTGTTCGGTACAAATTTTATAGTTGATTCTAAACTAACTTCCCAATCAGCCAGTGATGAAATTTTAACCATTCACAAATGAATGACAATCCAATATGAACTCGCTTTCTTGTCAGTCTGTACGACCGACACCCCCGGGATAACAAGGCCGCTCAGCCGACACCCCCGGGATAACAAGGCCGTCCAACAGTGTTAGTGACGTCACACTAAGCGGCCCATAGCCGACGCAGCAGTCCACGGACACCTCCGTACAGACGCGCCTGATGCTAACGATCTTCTGTCCGTCATACAGAAAGGAGCGAACTATAATTCGAACCAAAGACCAAATTATATATATTCTTGTAAACAGCATAAAGGTTCATAACGAAATACCGATTACATATACGGGCAGGAATAAGTTTAATCGATTGAGGAACTTTGCCACTATTTTATAATTGTCAGAACACTATTTAGCTTTAAAACTCGCATACAGGTGGTGACAAATGCCAACTGACAGCAGTACTTAACATTTTCAAGCTATTACACTCAAAGTAAATTATCTTAAACACTGTCATACATAGCAAAACCCTCACAACTTTCGTTTACAATAAGGTAACAAGAGTTCGCTTTATCTCATAAAAAACATGACTATTGTGAATTTACTCATATGTTCATGGTGACAGCTCTTTTCAAGAATTTTTACAAGTGTATCCCCAGTAATAAAGAATGGAAACAAAAGATAGATATCAAATATTCTCCTTTTAACATAGACATCACTGAACACAAGATTCTGTCTTGCACTGTGATACTAAGGGACTGCTCTTTCCTTTAAGAAAAGCCTGACAATTTGAAGTTCACTCTGCTATTGAAGATACACTTCTTGAAACAATATTAAAAATGTTATGAAAGGTAAGGAAATGAAAAACAACAAAGTGCATTACATGTAAGAATGTGAGCAAAAGACTGAGGCTCTCTTTACTTGCCATTTTCAATCTCTCTACAGCTTTTCCACGTAGAAATCACCAACTGCAAGTCTCATTATTGCTGTCTGTTACTAACAAAGTGCTTTTCTATTTAGAAAACCTGACAATTTGATGTTCATTCTGGTATTGAAGATAAACAAGCCCGTATATGCAATCGGTATTTCTTTATGAACCTTTATGCTGTTTACAAGAATATATATAATTTGGTCTTTGGTTCGAATTATAGTTCGCTCCTTTCTGTATGACGGACAGAAGATCGTTAGCATCAGGCGCGTCTGTACGGAGGTGTCCGTGGACTGCTGCGTCGGCTATGGGCCGCTTAGTGTGACGTCACTAACACTGCTGGACGGCTTTGTTATCCCGGGGGTGTCGGCTCAGCAGTGTTAGTGACGTCACACTAAGCGGCCCATAGCCGACGCAGCAGTCCACGGACACCACCGTACAGACGCGCCTGATGCTAACGATCTTCTGTCTGTCATACAGAAAGGAGCGAACTATGATTCGAACCAAAGACCAAATTATATATATTCTTGTAAACAGCATAAAGGTTCATAACGAAATACCGATTACATATACGGGCAGGAATAAGTTTAATCGATTGAGGAACTTTGCCACTATTTTATAACTGTCAGAACACTATTTAGCTTTAAAACTTGCATACAGGTGGTGACAAATGCCAACTGACAGCAGGACTTAACATTTTCAAGCTATTACACTGAAAGTAAATTATCTTAAACACTGTCATACATAGCAAAACCCTCCAACTTTCGTTTACAATAAGGTAACAAGAGTTCGCTTTATCTCATAAAACACATGACTATTGTGAATTTACTCATATGTTCATGGTGACAGCTCTTTTCAAGAATTTTTACAAGTGTATCCCCAGTAATAAAGAATGGAAACAAAAGATAGATATCAAATATTCTCTTTTTAACATAGACATCACTGAACACAAGATTCTGTCTTGCACTGTGATACTAAGGGACTGCTCTTTCCTTTAAGAAAAGCCTGACAATGTTAAGTTCACTCTGCTATTGAAGATACACTTCTTGAAACAATATTAAAAATGTTATGAAAGGTAAGGAAATGAAAAACAACCAAGTGCATTACATGTCAGAATGTGAGCAAAAGGCTGAGGCTCTCTTTACTTACCATTTTCAATCTCTCTACAGCTTTTCCACGTAGAAATCACCAACTGCAAGTCTCATTATTGCTGTCTGTTACTAACAAAGTGCTTTTCTATTTAGAAAACCTGACAATTTGATGTTCATTCTGGTACTGAAGATAAACACATTTCAGAGGAGTTCTAGAACCTATTCCTGCCCGTATATGTAATCGGTATTTCGTTATGAACCTTTATGCTGTTTACAAGAATATATATAATTTGGTCTTTGGTTCGAATCATAGTTCGCTCCTTTCTGAATGACAGACAGAAGATCGTTAGCATCAGGCGCGTCTGTACGGAGGTGTCCGTGGACTGCTGCGTCGGCTATGGGCCGCTTAGTGTGACGTCACTAACACTGCTGGACGGCCTTGTTATCCCGGGGGTGTCGGTACGACAGTGGTGGGGGTGTGGGGTGAAAAAGCTGGTAAGACCTGACATATCGGCTGCCCTGCAGGTCCGGCATGTTGTGCGGGTAGTACTGTGATGCATCACAGGCGGTATGCGAGCAGATGGGCACGGCTGAGCAGAGAGAGAGAGAGAGAGGGGGGGGGGGGGGTGGAAGAGAAGATGAACAGAGCGAGGGACAGGAGTAGTTTTAGGCAATACACGCGGCACATGCATACAAAAGTGAAGCAGTGGGCACAAAGCTATTATATATAATTATTTAAATAAAAAATATATTCTTATTAAATATTTATAATCCATTGAGAAATTTCACAAACACAAGATTAATGATCAGAATCAAAAAAATGGTTCAAATGGCTCTGAGCACTATGGGACTTAACGTCTATGGTCATCAGTCCCCTAGAACTTAGAACTACTTAAACCTAACTAACCTAAGGACATCACACAGCACCCAGTCATCACGAGGCAGAGAAAATCCCTGACCCCGCCGGGAATCGAACCCGGGAACCCAGGCGCGGGAAGCGAGAACGCTACCGCACGACCACGAGCGACGGACTACTGATCAGAAAATGATTATCTAAATAAAAATAAATTTTTAATAAACTATGTTTTTAAATCAGACAAAGCATAAAATAATTTCTCCCAGGCCCCACAGAGATTCCTGATGCATACTGATAGTCGTCAAAATTTGTGGTTGTGATTTTTTAATCATGACAGACTTGTAAAGTTTATAATGAAAAACGTGGGGCGCTTGCAATAGATAATGTTAAGTAGGCGAATTATCCATGCATGAATTATGTATCGCACACATTCCACGTTTCTCGTTATAAATCTTGCAAGTGTTCAAATGGTTCAAATGGCTCTGAGCACTATGCGACTTAGCTTCTGAGGTCATCAGTCGCCTAGAACTTAGAACTAATTAAACCTAACTAACATAAGGACATCACACACATCCATGTCCGAGGCAGGATTCGAACCTGCGACTGTAGCGATCGCTCGGCTCCAGACTGTAGCGCCCAGAACCGCACGGCCACTACGGGCGGCTTTGCAAGTGTCGTCACATCTATTAAAATATCACAAGCATGAATTTTCAGGACTATTTGCAACGTGTTACGAATCTGTATGGGTTTAGGAGAAGTTGTTTCATACTTTTTAGTCTGATTTAAAAAGTCTTATATCTAAAATTTATTTTTATTTAAATAGTTATTTTCCATTAATTCAAGACAGAGATCGGAATTGCTTTTCGTGTACTTTTTATGCAGGCAAAATGATCATTGGGCATATCAATTTCATTATTCGCCGTGCGAGGTGCCGCAGCGGTTAGCACACTGGACTCACATTCGAGAGGACGACAGTTGAGATACGCGCCCGGCCGTTCAGATTTCGGGTTTACGTAATTTTCCTAAATCGCACCAGACAAATGCCGGAATGGTTCCTCTGAAAGAACATGCCAGATTTCCTTCCCCATTCTTAAGAAAAAAAAAAGGAAAACATACATTCCGTGATCGTACTCCGTCTCTGACCTCGTTGTCGACAGGACGATAAACTCTTCCTTCCTTCAATTCTTCTTTCTGGTTTCTGAAAATTATTACCCTGTTCAAAAGAATTAAGGTGCAAAATGGTTCAAATGGCTCTGAGCACTATGGGACTTAACAGCTGAGGTCATCAGTCCTCTAGAACTTAGAACTACTTAAACCTAACTAACCTAAGGACATCACACACGCCCATGCCCGAGGCAGGATTCAAACCTGCGACCGCAGCGGTCGCGTGGTTCCAGACTGAAGCGCCTAGAACCGCTCGGTCACACCGGCCGGCAAGAATTAAGGGAACACATGTATCAACGTCCAGTAAGTTAAATCTATTTCGATACAGACAATACCTGCAGTCTTCTTGCATGGCTTTAAATCTTCGCTTTCAATGTAGACAACAATTAAAATGATTTGTCGTCTATTGGCTGTGTTATGCTTTACAATGTGTCGTGGCCCCTCAGAAGGAAATGTTTTCTAGTGAGGTACAGAGGTGGTAATTCTCATTTGTGGACATTGTATTCAAGTAAGCATGTGAAATTCGACATCTTAATGCAGTGCAAGTTGCAAGGGTGATCTATATGATCCAAAAACGTGTTGCTGCAGATACCAATGCCTCACCATGTGTCACCCATAGATTGTGGACACGCTATAGGGAGACAAGTTAGTACACAAGGTGTGTTGGACAAGTTCGCCGACGCGTTACAACCCCACGTGAAGACCGATATCTGGTCATCTCTGCGTCGTACGGATACCACCAGAGCACTGCGAGACGATCTCAGAAGAGCCATGGAGCCGCCGTGTCCGATCAGACGGTAATGAACAGGTTACGAGAAGGACCTTACGACCCCGACGTCCTATTCATGTACCCCACTTGACACATCTTGCAGCTCGCTTTCATTTATGCCGCTCCCAAGTGAACTGGCAACTTCGTCATTGGCGAGACGTGTTATTCACAGATGAGTCTAGATATCCTCTGACTCAATGTGATGGCCGTGATCGTGTACGGAGACCCGTGGTAGCGGTACTTGCCAATTCGACAGATTTCCAAGGTTCTGTGATGTTGTTGGGAGGCTCCAATGTTGCCAACCATACAAATCTTCTTGTCCATGGTCGCCTTACCGCCAGACAGTACATCGAACAGATCCTGTTGGTTCCTGCTGCATACGGTTGTGGCCCTGAACTCCTTCTAATGCCAGGGCCCACGTAGCGGGCGTCAGCAGTCAGCAAGGATGTTTTGCGGGGCCTGGAAACTGAGGAAATGGAATGGGCGAGGGTGAGCCCCGATCTAAGCCCCCTCGTGCACGTGTGACACTTGCTTGATAAACCTGTTCGTGGTCATCCTATTCCACCACAGACTCTCCGAGGACTCTCCCGGGCTCTCACTCAAAAACGCGACCGGATACCATAGGATGACCTCTCAATACTAACACGGGGCATGCCACGTAGGCGTCAGGCAGTGATAAACGCTCACGGAGGGCATACGCGTCACTGAAGCTCTCAAAATCCAATGAAACGCACCCAAGATGAGGGGATGCATGGTCACTTACACATTGTTTTGGACACGTGTCGGACATTTCAGTTTTATTTTAATTGTAAATGAACGTGGATGTAACGATGTTTCGCTGTGTACTTCATCTGCGAAATGTCGAGGTATAAGTTGGTAATATGGGGCATGCCACGTAGGCGTCAGGCAGTGATAAACGCTCACGGAGGGCATACGCGTCACTGAAGCTCTCAGATCCAATGAAACGCACCCAAGATGAGGGGATGCATGGTCACTTACACATTGTTTTGGACACGTGTCGGACATTTCAGTTTTATTTTAATTGTAAATGAACGTGGATGTAACGATGTTTCGCTGTGTACTTAATCTGCGAAATGTCGAGGTATAAGTTGGTAATATGGGGCATGCCACGTAGGCGTCAGGCAGTGATAAACGCTCACGGAGGGCATACGCGTCACTGAAGCTCTCAAAATCCAATGAAACGCACCCAAGATGAGGGGACACGTGTCGGACATTTCAGTTCTTTTTATGTAAATGAACGTGGATGTAACGATGTTTCGCTGTGTACTTAATCTGCGAAATGTCGAGGTATAAGTTGGTAATATGTCTAGTCCTCATTGTTCAATGGAGTATGGTAGATGCCCAAATTATGCTCTCTTAATTCTTTTGAACAATTTATGTATAACTGTAAAATAACCGCGGTGGTCTAATTTGCTCTGTAACTGATGCAAGACGCCAGGAAGCGCAACCACACGTACAGAGAATGAGCAGAAGAAAAGACGAGGGCAATCAGGACGACGGCGACATCCAGCCGAGCACAGCACTGGCTAGTTTTCCGCTGCAGTGGCGCGTTATAGCGGCGCTTGCCTCCGACAGAAAGCGGGCGTGCCGGCTCTAAAATTGGCTTCCGGCGCGAGCAATTGCGCCGGTCACCCGGCAAGTGAGTTAATTAACGGAAGCGCCGACACGCGGGTCGCTCTCTCATCGCTTGTTGCCGGCGGTCACCGTTTACGATTTCAAGCTCAGCTGCGCATGAAAAGGATGGCCCTCTATTACATGACTAACTCGTTTTCAGAAACTTCTCTTCTTAGTTCTCATATAAGCCAATGGGCTGCGAATTGGCAACAGGACCTATTTTTGGATACCGTTTGCAGTGTCTGCGTTATACCATGTATTACGCAACGTCCTTCAGACATGCATGCATATCTGAAGGACATTGCGTAGTACATCGTATGACACAGACACTGCCTATAGCATTTCACGCCTAGACAACGCCGCAACTATAATAATGAACGTCTCTCCCACTGTGGGAATCACAGCAACTATGCAAGTACAGGACGTAGACACACAGTGACTTACGCAAGTTGAGATCGGTCCTGGAGGCGTGCTCAGGTAGCCTACGTTCTTAAGGCGACCGCTCGCGATAAGCGGGAAATCCTGGTTTTGGTCCTAGGCCGGCACAAATTTTCGTTATCATTAATCAGTTGTGTAGCTCAAATCTAAACGTATTCGCCATTGCATTTCTTTCTTCCGTGTTTTTGGAGTTGCTCCTCGTCATTGGGAAAAGTAATCATGTCTACGCACGTAAGACTGCATTGGGATCATATTTTAATAACAAAAATCAGTCAAGTTCACAATAAATTATTTGTTTTTAATTCTGGTAACCAGTTTCCATCTATGCGACCATGTTTAAGGCAAAGGCTGCAGATGACGCGAGGGGCCGCTGTGTGGCACCTACTGATACTTCGAAAGACGATTGTGTAGATATACGACGCCTTTCTGCAATTCATCATGTCTTCAGCTGTTTACTACCTATTTCTTGTTCTTGAAATAAACATTTTTCTTCAGTAAATATCTGTAGGTTGCAAGAAAATCCTTCTAAACAGTCCTGTAATGTCTTGTTTCACACCTCTGTATTCCTTAGGAAGACTATAGAATGACATATTTGGTGTCTTCTTTTAGTTATTGCTATCACTTACTGCTGTTCTACAAACCGTTTTACAAATCAATACAGACGGAACAATTCGCACTCATCGGCTATCAACAGCGTAGCTTCTCATCTGCTCGGCCCGCTGTTGTTGCAGTGTATAACCAAGGTCTACATAGCATAGGCCAGGTCGCGCTTCCATGATGCTTTGCGAGGGCAGCCATTTTGGGTCTCTATATGAAAAGCAGATAGAGTTCGTTTATAGCTTACACGGCTGACAGTACTTTTCTGGTGCTGTCAACTTCGAAATGAGATGCTGTGCTGCAGCAACTCGACAAAAGGGATTTAGATATCTTACAGAAGACAGTTAAAGGGGTAAATGGTTATAAAATTATATGAGTAAAGCCATTACCGCTAAGACCTCGTGTTTTAGTATAGAGAAAAATTGTATACAATTTGTTTAAGCTTCACTTTGAGGACTCACAATTAGAAATAAAAAAAGCTAATGGATGGAAATCTGTTAATATGAAAGGCAGTGTAATAAAATTTTTTAGCAGTGTTTGGACATTTCAATGTGAACCTATTCCTATTCCACATCATATGAGACACAGGTTTGAAATCAAACAGTTTATCGCAAAATGCAGTATGTTACTTATTAATTATTATTATATATTATTGCCAGTTTCTTGCTGAAAGTACAATGTGCGTCTAAAAAGTTCGGTCAGTGGTCTCAGAAAATAAGGGAAACAGACTTACAAACAAACTACCTCTACTGCTCTTCAAAGTAATCGCCATTACCTGCATGACACTACTGATGTAGAATGTAAAGCCGTTGGAAACTATCGGCAAACGCTTGTTGTGGAATCGTTTGAAGCCCCGTTGTCACACGTTGTTGGATATTCGCAGTTTCCGAATGTTCGTGAACAACGGTTCTGACACTGTCTTTGGTTATCGTCAACCCTTCTGCTCTCATTCTCACAGGCAGCCGCCGATCGTCCGGTAGCATCCGTCGCACTCGTTGGACGGTGCCTGAAGTTGTGCGTGTAGGCTCGAACGCAGCTCATCCTCGACACATGTCCTTTCTGTCTCTGAAGACTTTAAAATACTCATACAGCGCTTTTTACTCGTTGCTTCAACACGTACACTTTGCACTAACATTACACGAATCTCCGTTGCTGATTTTCATCATTTGAAGCAAAACTTCACGTTAACGTGTTCTTCCATTTTGCAATGACACGAGTACGACAGATACTTGCGGTTAGTCGACGATTGGCTTTGACGAGAAGAGCAAAAGAGTTGAAGATGAGCAAAGACAGTATAAACGCTATAGTTCACGAACATTCATAGACGTTGCGGATATCCGACAACGCCTGACTAGGATGCTTCGAGCGATACCACAAGAAGCGTTTGCTGGCAGTTTCCGAGAGCTTTACAGCTTTACAACTGATGTCACAAGTGTGTTGTAGTTAACAGGGATGATTTTGAAATCCGGTAAAGGCATTCTATTTGCAACTCTTGTTTCCTTTATTTTCTAAGACCACTGACTGAGCTTTTCAGACGCACATTGTATAACCTGTGAACTGTATCCTTCAGGCAAAATAAAACCCTTTGCTTAATGAATTAACAAAGTTGTTTATTCTGTTTTCTTTAAATGTCTGTATGCTAAGCTATAATTTTGTTGACTATCCTTCCCTGTCTTGCAGTCATTCAACTACAGTAGTATGTGTTACAAAAAGTATTCGAGTGCTGTACCTATAAAACTATTACGGCTAGCATGTTTCCATTGTTTGCATTTAATGTGCACATATTTGTAAAAAGAGATCACTACGAAAGTCTTGCCTAACCACTGATTTTCTAAGTTTTTGCGTGACATAGATCCTATACGACTGTGAAACACATAATGCGTCCCATCTCTCTAAAAAGCCGTTCAGGTACAAATACCGTAAACTTCTAGTTTCCACTCGAAATTTATTTTTTATGAATATCTCGGAAACTATTCGCATGTAAACCTCGTCACCAAAGCTACACTAGTAGCATGCAGCACACTTACAACAGTTTATCTCGGTGTTGTACTAGAAAACCTGAGAGCAGCACCTTGATGATGTGGATAATATAGGTGAATTTTTACGTGAAACGTGAGAGTTTGCGATTTTTCTCTAATTAAATTACCGATATCGGTTTAGCAAGATGTCCATGATCTACTTGTAAACATGACATGGCCACTTATGATTCACAGCTAACCACAAAGCGATGTGTATTCCCCAAAAGCACGACATTTTCTGTTACCGACATTGCATTGTGACGCCTGTTCCGACCCCAATACAGCGATTACAAAACAAACACTGGTGTCCCATCTCTCTATACAGAAGATATGACCGAGATTCGAAAACATACCTAGCAAAATATGTTATATGGACTTGGTCCGGAAATGCTGTATTTCCATGTCAGTGCACAGTTACTACAACTCTTTAACACATTAATCAAGAGAAACACACAGGAAAAGAACGTATCAGCATAATGTGAACTACTTCCCTAAATGAAATGCTCAAAATGTCCTCCGTTAGCAAGGATAGTACATCAACCCACCGTCGTATTAAATCTCTGATTCATTGCTGTATCCCTGGAGAATTGTGTATTGTTTCACATTGTGGGCACGGAGACTCTGTACATCTTGTACCAGGGCTCTGTACGCAAGAGCTTTCAAGTGCCCCTCCAAATGAACATCTAGCGATAAGTGCTGGAGAGCATCGAAGCAAAGGAAGTAGTCCACCTCCACGTATCTATCTGTTGTGCACATAGTTCCGCGTAGTCAACGCGTACACAACTTTCCCACTAGAGCGCGCCCCGCTAAGCACAACAGCGCAGGCGCAGTGCTCGTCGTCTCCGCACTACGAGATGGCGCTGTCTTAGGGACGGACCAAATTCTGCTTCCGCCGATCCGCGTATTAATATGTAACGCAGCCAATGAGATTGCTAACTTAGAACATTTTCTCCTCACGGATCACACTCGCGCAGTGATACCTGAACGCGCGAGGTATTATAACGAGTGTACAGACCTCTGATTAGTCAGTCTGCATTAGTCTGCATTTATCTGTACCAGTCTATAGTCTAGTTTCAGTCTGTGCCTAATAAGATTACCATATTCCTGTACATAGCCATGAAGAGAAATGTATAGACACTTTGTCAAGTATCAGAGATATGAGAGAATAAGATTAACGTACCACGACCAAAGGAATTTCAGATTGTCAATTGTAAACAGCATCCAGAATCAAGTTAAGAAAGGTTTATGATTGTTATTATTTTAATAAATGTGTGTGAAAAATAATCAAGTTCTGTTTAAAGTTGGTCACCGTCAATCTGCTACTCTAAGCGTGCAAGTGGCATTTCTATTGTCTGACCTAACGGCAGAACATAAACACGCCATGATAAGACCACGAGACATATTGCTGAGACTCGCCTACTTCGTTAGAGCGAAAAGTCAAATAATCTGATGGTGTGTGTACCGAAGGTCTTACAGTACGCACACCCCACTATCTTCACGGAATTTGGTATCTAGAAGCCAAAGAATATTGACACTGAAATGAGGAGCAGCTCCATCGTGCATGAAGTGCTTGTTCTGACGCACTCGTAAAGGCACATGTTGAAACAAAACAGGTAGAAAATACTTCAAGAATCTTCTGTGAAGTTTAGAAGGTAGGAGACGAGGAACTGGCGGAAGTAAAGCTATGAGGACGGGTTGTGAGGCGTGCTTCGATGGCTCAGTCGGCAGAACACGCTCGCGAAAGGCAAAGGTCCCGAGTTCGAGTTTGGGTCCGGCATACCATTTTAATCTTCCAGAAAGTTTCAAGTATGGCAGGTTCCTCCGTTCAGCCTGGGTCGATGAACTCGAGGCTCTAAGCAGTCCCCATCAACACCCGCCAAAAAGTTTACAGAAAATCTGTGTTGATGCCGCGACTACACAATGTCTTGGGGATTCTCGGCAGCCAATAATAAGATGCAGGAGTGGACCCAAATCTGAACCTTGCGGGACTCCCTTCGTGATTTCTCCCTTGTCATTAATCTTTTTCCTCATTCCAACATTATTTGAACTATTTAGCACAACTTTTGGCGTTCTGTTGGTTAAGTGTGATTCAAAACAGCTATTTTTCCCATGATTAACATAACTATGAAGAGAAGCAGAAAATGAGCTGTAAAATCAAAACAAAGCGTTTCCGGGCTCAGAGCCATATAAGATACACTACTGGCCATTAATATTGCTACACCAAGAAGAAATGAAGATGATAAACGGGTATACATTGGACAAATATATTATACTAGAACTGACATGTGAATCCAGTTTCTCGCAATTTGGGTGCATACATCCTGAGAAATCAGTACCCAGAATAACCACCTCTGGCCGTAATAACGGCCTTGATACGCCTGGGAATTGAGTCAAACAGAGCTTGGATGGCGTGTATAGGTACAACTGCCCATGCAGCTTCAACACAATACCACAGTTCATCAAGAGTAGTGACTGGCGTATTGTGACGAGCCAGTTGCTCAGCCACCATTGACCAGACGTTTTCAATTGGTGAGAGATCTGGAGAATGTGCTGGTCAGGGCAGCAGTCGAATATTTTCTGTATCCAGACCTGCAACATGCGGTCGTGCATTATCCTGCTGAAATGTAGGGTTTCGCAGTGATCAAATGAAGGGTAGAGCCACGGGTCGTAACACATCTGCAATGTAACGTCCACTGTTCGAAGTGTAGTCTATGCGAACAAGAGGTGACCGAGACGTGTAACCAGTGGCACCCCATACCACCACGCCAGGTGGTACGCCAGCAGGGCGATGACGAATACACGCTTCCAATGTGCGTACACATGGATTGATCCGAAAAAATGACGTTTTGCCATTCGTGCACCCAGGTTCGTCGTTGAGTACACCATCGCAGGCGCTCCTGTCTGTGATGCAGCGTCAAGGGTAATCGCAGCCATAGTCTCCGAGCTGATAGTCCATGCTGCTGCAAGCGTCGTCTAACTCTTCGTACAGATGGTTGTTGTCTTGCAAACGTCACCATCTGTTGACTCAGGGATCGAGACGTGGCTGCACGATCCGTTACAACCATACGGATAAGATGCCTGTCATCTCGACTGCTAGTGATACGAGGCCGTTGGGACGCAGCACGGCGTTCCGTATTACCCTCCTGAACCCACCGATTCCATATTCTGCTAACAATCATTGGATCTCTACCAACGCGAGCAGCAATGTCGCGATACGATAAATCGACATCGCGATAAGCTACAATCCGACCTTTATCAAAGTCGGAAACGTGATGGTACGCATTTCTCCTCCTTACACGAGGCATCACAACAACGCTTCACCAGGCAACGCTGGTCAACAGCTGTTTGTGTATGAGAAATCGGTTGGAAACTTTCCTCATGTCAGCACGTTGTAGGTGTCGCCACCGGCGCCAATCTTGTGTGAATGCTCTGAAAAGCTAATCATTTGGATATCATAGTATCTTCTTTCTGTCGGTTAAATTTCGCGACTGTAGCTCGTCATGTTCGGGGTGTAGCAATTTTAATGGCCAGTAGTGTATTTTATACCTCTATGTGGGCGGAATATTTCCCGAGAGTTCGGCCATACCTGTCTGTTGCACCTTGTATAAACCTTGGTGTGACATTAACGAGGAGTGTCGCGACTGTATTCGTTAGACTATGGGATTGTCTCGATGCCTGGCTCGCTGCAGTTAGTAACAGAAGTTGAGTAACAGAAATTAGTGTAGAGATGTATGACTGAACTGCGGAGGACTGTGTGGCCCACAGAGACAGTTGAGGAGCTGGCATTCAGGCCGACCAGTGCGGTAAATGAGCGTGCGAGCGAGCGCGCCGGGAGGGACGCCAAACACGGTGTGGCGAGGCGAGAAAGTGGGCGGCCGTGTGTGCCTTACCGCCGCTGTCCTCGCTCCATACCTGCCGGGCCGCTGACGAACGACTCGCTAAAGCCGTCCCGCTGCACATGTTTTGCGGGTTATCGTCTGTCTCAGGCACTGGTACTCTACTACCAGCGTCTTTTTGTACCTTCGTCATTCAGAATAATGACAAAGGACAGCAATTTTTGCAGTATAATGATTTATTTAGCATAGCCTGTTTCAGGCAGTAGACTGTTCAGGTAGCAGAATAAATCGGTTATCACACAAGCGGAAAAATGCTCCTACGGAAGTACAAAAAAAGAAGAAATATGCTCCTATTTATGAGATTCTGACAGAAAAGTGGCGACCAGCTACCTCATTCTGCTTTCCTCAGCGCCTTTAAAAATTTTCCCAACAATTTTGCCATGCGGACATATTCGATCTCTTTCTAACAAGCAACTCCTTTCTCACTACCAGTATGTGCAACTCCCGCGCACCCACTAACCCGTCGCTGTAAGTCACTCATACTCGTCCACTCCCATTTGTCGACTCTCTCTCACTCCTTCAACCCACCTGATTGTCATTATCTCTTTGTGTGTCTGTGTCACTGTCCCTTGTCTCACAGCTACGTTCTCCTTCGTTCTGTCCTACTAATACAGTCTCCACTCACTGTCACTGTCTCTCTCTTACTTCTTTCATTCCGTCCACTGCTCTGTCTTTTCTCACTGTCAACATCTCTCTCTTCCTTGTTTTCATTATCACAGACTCTGTCTGTCATTATCACTCTCTCTCACCTACTTCCACTTTCTCCGTTCATTTATTCCTCCCCCACTGGCACTGTCTCCTTCACTCTCTTCCTAGCACTTTTCGGTCACTGTCAACTATGTCCCACTGCCTCTCTCTCTCTCTCTCTCTCTCTCTCACACACACACACACACACACTGTTATGTCTCCTTCGCTCTTTCTATACCACGACCATTGTCTATTATCTTCCAGTACTTATTACTGTTTCGTCTGTTTCCCACTGCCACTATCTCTTCGTCTCTCACCATAAAAAAATGCGAATATGATCGCAGCCCAAAATTTTTGGGAAAATTTTTAAAGGTGCTGAGGAAGGTAGAATGCCGCAACTCGTGCCCAATCTTTGAGTCAGCGTCTTTTAAAACAGGAATATTAGCCTTTCTTGTGTTCTGACAAGATCATTTTTCCTCTTTTTCCCTTATTTTCGCTGCAACAGCACAGCATGTCACTCATATGAAAAGAACTTAACTGGCTAGTAAAGTTTTGATAATATATTTATGTTAAACTGAAAAACTAATTTTAAACCCCAGACCGGATTTAATGTGCACAAAAATTATGCAGTGTTCTAGCACAACAACAAGGGATTCCCATAACCCTTTTGAAGATAACGGAGACACTTTACAGCTAATTTCTCGGTGCTATATCGCTTTATAAATTACGTCTTCGCCTCCCGTTCGATACTACGTGCGTATTTTAGTCTACAAGTAATGTAACTTTGAATCTCGGTATCTCCGAAACGGGTAAAGATATCAACAAAATTTTCAAGGTTGCTCAGCATCGGTATCTCACGAATATATCCAAAGATTACATCCACTTGCTGTGCATAGACGTCTTAGAACCCGTTGCTCGTTGTGGTACACAAAACAATCTCTTTCGTGATTTGTCAGGAACCGCCCATGAACTAAATGATGCCTCCATAAGCCCCTTCAGCGCACCATTGATCACATATAATGCCTAAGCTGGAGGAAGTGTGTAATATTCAAACTTTGACCCTGTACTGTAGGATAGTTAAAGTAACAGTAAGCTTTTGACGCGAGGCGTTTTGGAATATGTATTCTGTCGCGTGCGTACCTATGTTACGCAATTGATATTTTCCCAACCTGAGAGCGATAATTTGCATAGGTTAATGCGTGTAGCCAGTTACTGCAGAACAACGCGTAAAGCCTTCAATGAATATGATTTCTGAATCCCATTCCCAAGCCTACGCTAACTGGTGCAGGTCGTATATTACACTGAAGAGCCAAAGAAAGTGGTACAGCTGCCTCATATCGTATAGGGCCCCCACGAGGACGCAGAAGTGCCGCACACGACATGGCATGGACTCGACTAATGTCTGAAGTAGTGCTGGAGGGAACTGACACCATGAATCCTGCAGGGCTGTCCATAAATCCGTACGAGTACGAGGGGGTGGACACCTCTTCTGAACAGCACGTTGCAAAGCATCCCGGATATGTTCAATAATGTTCATGCCTGGGGAGTCTGGTTGTTTGCGGGTGTCTTTAAACCAAGAAGAGTGTTCCTGGAGACACTATGCAGCAATTCTGGACGTCTGGGATGTCGCATTGTCATTCTGGAAACACCCAAGTCAGTTAGAATGCACAATGGACATGGATGGGTACAGGTGATCAGACAGTATGATTAAGTACGCGTCATCTATCAGAGTTGTATCTAGACATATCAGGGGTCCCTTATCACTCCAAGTGCACACGCCCCACACCATTACAGAGCTTCCACTAGCTTGAACACTCCCTGTTGACATGCAGGGTCCATGTATTCATAAGGTTGTCTCCATTCCCGTACACGTCCATCCGCTCGATACAATTTGAAACGAGACTCGTTCGACCAGGTAACATGTTTCCAGTCATCAAGAGCCTAATGTCGGTGTTGACGGACCCAGGTGAGGCGTAAAGCTTTGTGGCGTGCACTCAGCAAGGCTACACGAATGGAACTTCCGCTCCGAAAGCGCATATCGATAATGTTTCGTTTTATGGTTCGTACGCTGACTCTTGGCCCAGCATTGAAATCCGCAGCAGTTTGGGGAAGATTTGCACTTGTGACACACTGAACGTGTCTCTTCAGTCGTCGTTGATCCCGTCTTTACAGGATCTTTTTATGGCTGCAGCGATGTCGGGGATTTGATGTTTTACAGGATTCCTGATATTCGCGGTACACTCGTGAAATCGTCATGACGGGAAAATCGCCACTTCATCGCTAGCTCGGAGATACCGTGTCCCATCGCTCGTGCGCCAACTATAACACCACGTTCAAACTCATTTAAATCTTGATAACCTGCCACTGTAACAGCAGTAACCTACCTAACAACTGCGCCAGACACTTTTTGTCTCAAATAGGCGTTGCCGACCGCACCGCCATATTCTGCCTGTTTACATATCTCTGTATTTGAATACGCATGTCTATAATGGTTTCTTTGGTTCTTCAGCGTATATCCCGTCACTCAAAAAAATTCGAGATTGGATTAACAAAACATAGAGGAAAGTTACGACTGTTGTTTTAATGCTTCAAATGTTCTACATACTCTCCTTCCACTTGAGTATAATGCACAGACCACTCATACACCCAAGTGAAACTGTCAGGAAAGTCCTTCTCTGGGATGTTATTCAATTCGCGCGTGACACTGGGTTGGTTGTGTGATTATATCTTCAAAGGAAATTTCTGCACCTTGCCACTCTGTAGTAGGTTCTTATTGGTAACACCGACATCTCGTTAGCCTTGATGATTTTCCATACAGGAGATGTCCATGTTTTTTTTCATTTCAGTCAAGTCGCAGCGGGCGGCCAAGCATCGTTGTTTTTGTTCGGAGTCAAGACGTGCAGAACAAACATCACACACTCTTTTCTATTCTTCGAAACTTTCGGCGCAATGTCTCGAACACTTGATTTAGAGACGATGTTCCATTGCGTTGTTACAGTCTTGACATTATACAGAATGATAGGCTAGTCTCTTAGTACAATTAACTATAAACTTCGATACGGTTCTGACCTCTAATACAATTCGCGCTGTTGGATTTGAAGTAAAATAATGCTGTCGACGTAAACGGTGATTGCAGACTGGTCTGTGCAGCACTGCGCTCTGACGTCAGCACTCTTCCAGCCGAGGCCTACGAGAAAGACAGGCCGCGGCGCATACGTCACGGCGGTAGTACTGCGCTCGCTCGCTCGCTCAAATTAGCAGACAAACTACGTTTCTACACCTGTTAACTCGTAACTGGGCGCGTCCGTACAAACTAAAACTGAATCTTCTACTGGAATCGGCTATTGTGGAATGTTACTGTTATTAGTCCTATAGTGATGGGAAATCCATGGGTCTACTTATAATTTGTTGGGGCTGCACTGGCGTACAATAAAATAAAATCATGCTAAAATGATTATCAGTTGCATAAGGCACCACTTCCAGCATGTAATGAGTACTGTTAAGCAGAAGAGACTAATTGCTATAAACAAGCCGTTATACCATTTATCTCGAGTATTGATATTAAATTAAATTTTGCTGCAGTACTGTTAATCAATAAGACTTAATAATAGTAGAGTCCAGTGGAAGATGCAGTTCTCGTTAGTACTTACACGCCCAGCTCCGAGTGAACAGGAAATGTATTTTGTCTGCTGAGCTGAGCGAGCGAGCGAGTCCAGGAGTACCTTCGTGGCGTACACGCCGCGGACTGTCTTTCTCGTAGGCCTCGTCTTCCAGCGATGGTAGCATGCGGAACCTCTAGAGGGCGTGTCTACGCCGACGTCTCTCATTCGTTGCTGTGTGTGGCAGCGACTGTCCTTACTTGTGGTTCTGTCGCGAAGTACCATCTCTGACATGGGACCTCTTTCATTTATTTTAATCGTGTCTGAGCTACATCTGTAATTAATTAATACGCTGTATATATTAGATTACAAATACAAGTAAATGATAGTTATTCATTCATATGTACATTCATGATCTTCACATATTGTAAGTCGTCATTATTGTCTAAAGCAAGGCTCATATCTCTCTCCAGTGTTCGGCACACTTCACTGCAGCGTCGTTGGCCAACCACAGGTCTTGGAAAGTGCATGGGGCCAGCAAAGATGGACAGGTCAGCAGGTGTGTCATGGTTTGTTTTCCTCCACATTGGCAGGGCTCTTCTTCGGCGTATCCCCACTTGATCAGGTTATCCTGTGATCTTCCCATTTGACATCTAAGTCTATTTAGGCTCTTCCAGACTCTCCATTCCAATTGTGATCCAGCAGGAAGTTTTTATTTAATGTTCCAACTTTTCAGACTGCCTTTATCCAATTTCTGTTTCCACATTGATTCTCTAGTTGTAGACTGACTTTCGGCTAGTGGACGTTCAACTTTTATGAAGTCTTTCCTAGATTTAAGTCTTGCCTCCGCTGGCTGATGTGCGTACAGGGGATGTCTTCTATCTTCGCACTGCCTGCTTCGTTCGGCCATCGCCAACGTTTGCCGTCTGATCTGGGGGGGGGGGGGCTATTCCAGAACACATATAAAGGAGATCACGGTTTGTAGGCTTCAGGCATCCCGTGATTAATCGACATGAGGCATTCAGTGCTGCGTCTAGCTTCTGAGCATGTATCGATCTTCTCCAGACGGGGCATGCATATTCAGCTGGAGCAAAGCACAATGCCAGGGATGATGCACGTGGAATTTCAGGGTTTGCTCCCCAGTGTGAGTTGGTAAGTTTACGGATTATGCCGTTCCGTGTGTTGACTTTCGCTCTAGTTTTCTCTACGTGTTTCTTGTAAGACAATGTTCTATCTAACGTGACTCCAAGATAAACTGAGTTTGGGCAGTGTTGAAGTTTAACTGAGTTCCATTCCAATTGTAATTCTCTGTTTGCTTCCTTGTTGTTTAGATGAAATAAACAAGTCTGCGTCTTTGCTGGATTAGGTCGAAGCTGGTTCCCGTTGTAATATTCAGTTAGTTCTTCTAAGGCATCTGTTAGGTTTCTCTCAATCTGTTTGATTACTCTAGATTGGCATGCAATGGCTACATCATCAGCATAGATAAAGCTTCTTGTCGTCGGTCCAACTGGTTGGTCATTTGTATACAGATTAAAAAGTAGGGGGGGCAAAACACTACCTTGTGGGAGCCCGTTCTTCTGGTTCCTCCAGCGACTTCTTTGTTCTTGAAATTCCACATAGTATCTTCTGTTGGAGATCAGTGATCTCACAACTTCAGTAAGGTGGTAGTTTCCCGTCATTTTGAAAATTTTTCCCAGGAGGATTTTGTGGTTTTTCGTGTCGTAAGCTGCTGATAAGTCGACAAACACCACGCCAGTTTTTTCTCCCTTCTCAAAACCGTCCTCTATGTATTGTGTTAGGCAGAGGACCTGGCCAGTGCAAGATTTACCTGGTCTGAATCCTGCTTGTTGTGGAATGATTTGCCTTTCTAGTTGTGGTGCTATTTTATTCAAGATAAGACGTTCAAATAGCTTGAAAGGGCAAACAGCAGCGATATTGGAAGATAGTTCTTAGCATTATCTCTTGGTTTACCTGGCTTTGGGATAGCTACTACCTTGGCCTTCAACCATAGCTTAGGTATCGTCTTGTTTGACCAGCAGAGATTATAGAGTTCTAAAAGCCATTCCTTAGCTATGGGCCCTAGGTTCTGTATAAATTCATTAATGACGTCGTCGGGACCCGCGGCCTTCCTGGGTTTCAAGGAACTAATAGTAGCTTCCAGTTCTATTGAAGTGAAGTATGGCTCAGGTGGTATTTCAGTCACTTGTGGCCTCTTATATGAGGTGGCAGTCTTACTGTTCCTGGTTGGTTTACCATTGAAAAGGAGCTACGTCTAAAACCTCTTTCATCGGACGACACCACAAAAACTATGACCGTGCGGTTCTAGGCGCTTCAGCCTGGAACCGAGCGACCGCTACGGTCGCAGGTTCGAATCCTGCCTGGGGCATGGATGAGTGTGATGTCCTTAGGTTAGTTAGGTTTAATTAGTTCTAAGTTCTAGGCGACTGATGACCTCAGAAGTTAAGTCGCATAGTGCTCAGAGCCATTTGAACCACAAAAACTATCACCTTCTAACCTAACCTAGACCTCGGGCTAAGCTACAGAGCGGTTTGTATCCTCAATCGCGTTATTTGCTTTCACATTCGTTGGCCTCGCCATCTCACAACCAAACTGTCACTTTTTAATCGTACGTAGACCTCATCTGTAGATGAGCAAACCAAACTGGTGAAGGAAAAATAAATTATCATGAAAAGTGACTGGTCACAACTTCTACAACCTTTCAACACATATAAAAATTAATTCCTAGTAACACGTGCTCTAGACTAACCGCGTTCTGGCATATCTCGCGTGGCCAGTACGTTCCTTTCTAATACGTAAGAATCCAGTTTGTCGAAGGCACCTGTGTACAAATGCAAAAGCACTGTGACGCTGCTGCTGCCACTGCGGCAACAGCTTAGCAATGCGTCGCATTCAGTAAACCCAAACACAAGGCTCACATTGGCCAACTCTTCATCGTCAAATATATCTTTACTCGTACCACTGTTAACGTACAACAAACTCTGCCGTAATTTTGTCAGTAGAGTTACAGGTTCACCTTTTAAAAGATATGGTGCCTAACGATACTACATCTACATCTACATTTATACTCCGCAAGCCACCTAACTGTGTGTGGCGGAGGGCACTTTACGTGCCACTGTCATTACATCCCTTTCCTGTTCCAGTCGCGTATGGTTCGCGGGAAGAACGACGGCCGGAAAGCCTCCGTGCGCGCTCGAATCTCTCTAATTTTACATTCGTCATCTCCTCGGGAGGTATAAGTAGGGGGAAGCAATATATTAGAGACCTCATCAAGAAATGCACTCTCTCGAAACCTGGACAGCAAGCTACACCGCGATGCAGAGCGCCTCTCTTGCAGAGTCTGCCACTTGAGTTAGCTAAACATCTCCGTAACGCTATCACGCTTACCAAATAACCCTGTGACGAAACGCGCCGCTCTTGTTTGGATCTTCTCTATCTCCTCCGTCAACCCGATCTGGTACGGATCCCACACTGATGAGCAATACTCAAGTATAGGTCGAACGAGTGTTTTGTAATCCACGTCTTTTGTTGATGGACTACATTTTCTAAGGACTCTCCCAATGAATCTCAACCTGGTACCCGCCTTACCAACAATTAATTTTATATGATCATTCCACTTCAAATCGTTCCGCACGCACACTCCCAGATATTTTACAGAAGTAACTGCTACCAGTGTTTGTTCCGCTATCATATAATCATACAACAAAGGATCCTTCTTTCTATGTATTCGCATTACATTACATTTGTCTATGTTAAGGGTCAGTCGCCACTCCCTGCACCAAGTGCCTATCCGCTGCAGATCTTCCTGCATTTCGCTGCAATTTTCTAATGCTGCAACTTCTCTGTATACTACAGCATCATCCGCGAAAAGCCGCATGGAGCTTCCGACTCTATGCTACAGCGAAATGTTAGTCTGTGTGTTAAATTCGGTTTTAAAATAATGTTTTTGCTTAATTTACTGCATGAATATGTTGCGAATTGTAAAACAAGTAACCTAATCCATCACAGATTTTAAGGTTATGTTCATTGGTGAAATCTACGAAAATTTTGGAAAAAAAAACAAGAGAAAGGCAAAGTGACGAACTACTCCCATTTCTTTCCATCTTCGAATTAGAAAGAAACATCTGGAATTAATACGGGAATAAAATGGTTCAAATGGCTCTCAGCACCATGCGACTTAACTTCTGAGGTCATCACTCGCCTAGAACAGAACTAATTAAACCTAACTAACCTAAGGACATCGCACACATCCATGCCCGAGGCAGGATTCGAACCTGCGACCGTAGCGGTCGCTCGGCTCCAGACTGTAACGTCTAGAACCACACGGCCACTCAGGTCGGCGGGAATAAAAAATTACACTACTCAATGTCACATTTCTCGCCTTTACTGATGACCTATCAGTAAGAAAAGCTGAAAAAAAGCCCATCTTCCGATGGAAAAGATGGCGAAATATTGAAAGTATTGTAACGGTGATCATATGTAATATATACCGGAGAAAACAGAAGAACCGTACGCGATGATTATGTCTGTGGGAGTACTCGTAACGACCACTCTTTTCCTGATAAAGTAACAAACGTACTTTTCAGTGAGTAATCTCCTTTCGAGAAAGTTTAAATGAAAGTGTTAGATACCAAGCAGTTAATGAGTTCGCACAAAGACAAAAACGGAATCTCCAGTGGCATAAGATCAGGATTCCAGCGCTAAAATTCCAGGCATGATGGGTGACCAACATACTGCTGTTGAAAAAATGTTATCTGGAGACCTTAAAATGCGTTATAACGCTATTACAGTTGGCCAAATGAAATCAAATTACAAACTAGGAGATAGGGTCTGTATTAAGCACTTACCTGTTCGGCGGAGTGGATCAGTATAGTGACGTACAATAATTCACAGATTTTCTCCTTCTTCTTTAGTTCTAAGTCCTTTTCACTTACCTGAAAAAATAAAAAAATAAACATAGTCATACGTGAAAAAATAATTCTCAGATAATCTTAGCTTATTGTTCCTCTTGTAATGTAATTAAGGAAATATTTGACCGTCAGTGCTGAGGGTTCCTGCTGCTTAATGTGGAATCCAAACTACACTGCAATTCGTTTTCATGATAAGACAAATGGTTTCAAGGGATCATCGCATCAGTCATCAATACAAAGATAGTTCCCAGTTGACTTTGGAGAATTTACCTTCTAATCAATATTAGAGTGTGCGTTACAAAGTCTTACATGACAGGAAACATTCAGCAGGTTTAAGAGGGAAGATATTAGCTGGCAGTGTAAATAAAGTCATCAGTGAACATCCCTTAAGAGATACCCACTTTCTCATTGTTTATTTAATGCAATGTAAATAATACAAATAGAATTTTTTTGAAATAGTGTTGTTATGTGGCTTCGAGGAGGGATCATAGCAATTTTTATGGGTTTAAAGTTGCTCAACTCCGATAGTCTGTCACATGAAAAACGATGCGTTTGGGATTCCACATAACCGCCCATTGAAGTACTTAGCAATAAGTTGCTGTATAATTATACACTGAAGCGCCAAAGAAACTGGTATAGTCATGCGTATTCAAATACAGAGATATATAAACAGGAGGAATACGGCGCTGCGGTCGGCAACGCCTTTATAAGACAACAAGTGTCTGGCGCAGTTGTTAAATCGGTTACTGCTCTTACAGTGGCATGTTATCAAGATTTAATTGAGTTTCAACGTGGTGTTACAGCCGGCGCACCAGCGAGGGGACACAGCATCTACGAGGTAGCGATGGTGTGCGTATTTTCTCGTATGACCCTTTCACGAGTGTACCGTGAATATCAGGAATCCGGTAAAACATCAAATCTCCGACATCGCAGCGGCCGGAAATAGACACTGTAAGAACGGGACCAACGACGACTGAAGCGAAACATTCAAAGTGACAAAAGTGAAACCCTTCCGCAAATTGTTGCAGATTTCAGTGCTGGGCCATTAACAAAGACGCAGACGTAAGACAGAGACGCAGTCTTTCACCCCTACTGTTAAATTTATACAACGATGAAAATAAAAGGAAGGTTCAGTAGTGGGATTAAAATTCAGGGGAAAGGATATCAGTGATAAGATTCGCTGATGACACTGAATGAGAATGAACAGCAGGACCTCCCGACGGAGGATCGAGTCCTCCCTCGCGCATGGGTGTGTGTGTTTGTCCTTATGATAATTTAGGTTAAGTAGTGTGTAAGCTTAGGGACTGATGACCTTAGCAGTTAAGTCCCATAAGATTTCATACACATTTGAACATTTCAGCGTGCGAACCATTCAATGAAATATCATCGATATGGCCTTTCGGAGCCGAAGGCCCAATCGTGTAAGCTTGATGACTGCACGCCACAAAGTTTTACGCCTCGCCTGGACCCGTCAACAGCGACGTTGGACTGTTGTTGGGTGGAAACATGTTGTCTGGTCGGACGAGTCTCGTTTCACATTGTATCGAGTGGATGGAGGTGGACGGGTATGGAGACAACCTCATAAATCCATGGATCCTGCATGTCGGCAGGGGACTGTTCAAGCTGGTGGAGGTTCTGTAAAGGTGTGGGGCGTGTGCCGTTGGAGTGATATAGGACCCCTGATTTGTCTAGGTACAACTCTGACAGGTGACACGTACATAAGCATGCTGTCTGTCACCTGCATCCATTCACGTCCATTGTGCATTCTGACGGACTTGGCCAATTCCAGCAAGACAATGCGACACCCCACACGTCCACAATTGCTACAAAGTGGCTCCAGGAACAATCCTCTGAGTTTAAACACTTCCGCTGCCCATCAAACTCTCAAGACACGAACATTCTTGAGCATATCTGGGATGCATTGCAACGTGCTGTTTAGAAGAGATGCCCACCCCCTCGTACTCTTAAGGATTTATGGACAGCCGCGCAAGGTTCATGGTGCCAGTTCCCTCCAGCACTACTTCAGACATTAGACGAGTGCATGCCACGTCGTGCTGCGTCACCTCTGCGTGCTCGTGACGGCCCTACACGATATTAGGCAGGTGTACCATTTTCTTTGGCTCTTCAGTGTAATAAAAGCGGAATTTCTGTATGAATTCAGGCACCTCACAGCTCATGAAATAAAATATTTTTTTGCGCTCTCAGTATTTTCACGTATTTACAACCCGTTGACGTGCTCTGTGGTATACGATCGTAAATTGCTGTTCCTACCTCCCAGATGTACCAGGAGACGAGTTACTCGAATTAAAAAGGGTGTAAGACAGAGACGCAGTCTTTCACCCCTACTGTTAAATTTATACAACGATGAAAATAAAAGGAAGGTTCAGTAGTGGGATTAAAATTCAGGGGGAAAGGATATCAGTGATAAGATTCGCTGATGACATTGAGTGAGAATGAACAGCAGGACCTACTGAATGAAATGATCCGCCTAATAAGTGCAAAACCTGGGCTGAAAGTAAGCCGAAAAAGATGACGGTAACGGGGAACAAAGGGAATGAGATAAGCGATAAATTTAACATCAAAATTGGTGAACACGAAGTGGATGAAGTGAAGAAAATATTCTACTTTGAAAGTAAAATAACACATGCTGCATGAAGCAAGGACGATAGAAGAAGCAGACTAGCACAAACGAAGAGAGCAACATAAGTCTATTTGAGGAAGACATTCATGAGGATTTACGTCCGAAATATAAGTTAACGAATCATGGAATGTACGAAAATCAGAAATGGGGAGAATCGAACTGCCTGAGATGTTATGCTATAAAAAGATGCTGAAAAGTAGTGTTTCATGAATACTGGTGTTTCCACGGTCAACATTTGCACCAGCTGACTTAAAGATTATTTTTCACCAGACGCGTTTCGCTTTTGTTTCCAAAGTATCTCCAGGGGCCTTTTGAGTTTTGGCATCTTGTTTACATCTGTTGCCCAGAAAATCATAAGCACAGTTTTTTGGGAAAGAAAAGGAGTATTGCTTGTGGAATTTCTGCCTCGTAATGAGACAATCAATGCAGCAGCTTACTGTAAGACATTGCACAATCTGCGCCGTTCAATTCAGAACAAAAGACGTGGTAAGTTGAGCAAGGGCATCGTTTTGCTGCAAGACAATGCCCGTCCGCATGTGGCAAATCAGACCAAAGATCTCATCACATCTTTTCGATGGGAAACTGTAGATCATCCTCTGTACGTACAGCCTCGATCTTGCGCCCAGTGACTATCATCTGTTCCTACACTTGAAGAAGCACCTGGGCAGTCAGCGTCTTCAAAACAGTGGTGATGCAGTGGTTAACACGTCAGGTGGCAGACTTCTATGAGGAGGGTATTCAAAAACCGGTACAACGTTATGAAAAGTGCCTCAATATTGACGGAAATTATGTAGAAAAGTAGATTAAGGTACAGGCTTTCATGTAAAAATAAAATTATTGAGATATCTTAGCACGTTTTTTTTCAATTTCAAAGCGGTACTTACTTAAAAAAACACGCCTCGTACTACGTATTTCTTGTATTTTGATTTTGAAAAATGTCTAGGAGCTTGTGTCGGGCTTCGATAGCGGAAAAGTCATGGCCTATCGCCACAGCAGTGTATCTATTTGCGTTGTTGCTGTTCGCGTTAGTCGGGATCCCACAACTGTCATTCGAATACACATTATCCAATCACATTAATGTGACCACCTATCTAAAGCATGGACACCCAACTACCTTCAGCAGTGCAGACCGCTGCGTGACGTGCAGGAAGAGAGTCGGCGACGTTCTGGAAGGTACCAACACGGATGTGACGTCATACTGACTCCAGTGCAGTGACCAGTAATCGTTTTTTTTGGAAGTCAGATAAATCACTCTGTTACCGCATTACGACAATGACTGCACTGTTTCCCACGTCCCCCCCCCCCCCCTCCCACCCTCCCGGTAGGCTTTATATACCCTAAAATGCTAGAGCCGTCATCTGCCGCGAGTAAGTGGTAACTGCATGTTCACGTCGAACACATAGGTGGTGGTGACACTGATGTGACTGGCCTATGTAGAACTAACGGGTTCGGGAACGCGTTACTCGGTGCCACGCATGAATCTAACTGCCCACGCACTTAGCGCCCGAGAGAACAAACACACTGTTAGCTGGCCGTGCAGGACAGTACAGCTACATCAACAACCTTGTGTCAGTGCAAGGGCTTCACTGCAGGAAGACAAGCACCCAAGCGGACAGGGTAACGACGTCTGGAGCGTGACACGCTGTCAGCACGGCCATCATTGCTGCGGCTTCCCAAGACGCGGCAACAGAGAAATGATGGAAACAGTCTCGACACCTTGTAGCCTCCCCAGACGAACGCAGTTTCCGCGAACGGCATCACTACGGTCTCATCCGCGTGTAGAGACTCCGAGGAGAACTAACAGGGCTACCAGTATCCGAATAGTAGTATCTGAATAGTAGTTGAAGGGACGCTGTTGGTAGCCCATCGGTTCATCCGGGCGGACAGTTGCTCAACAGTTCGTTAAGTAGGAGGAGATGACCACAGCCAATAGGAATATTACAATTTTCAGCAATACCGTCAGCTGTAATTTCACACAATAAATTGATTTTAAAATTACAGTTAATGGTAATGCTGAAAATTGTAAGCTATACTGAACGGAAAAAATTCGCAACACCCTGAGGTTGGTAGGCGTGTTTTCACACCTGAAAGATGATGTCTATTCCAATTTCGCACCATTCACATAAGAGTGGCGCAAGTAGAGCCAATATGAGGATGCAAATCAGGTCTGCTTGAAAAGCACGCAGTAACGATCGTGAGCGTCAGTTATCTTGGGGATTGGAACTGGTGAGTTGATGTTAGTCAAGACTGCCTGTAAGGCGACAAAGACGCCATTGTTAACACTTCACAGAGTTTGAACGAAGTCGTGGGATGGGGGTTACGAGAAACTTGATGTTCCTTCTGCGATGTAGGAGAAAGATTTGGTCAGGAATGTAGCCACTGTATATGATTGCTAGGAGCGGTGGTCGCGAGAATATAGGGTCACAAGAAGACCGGGCTTCGGACGACCATGTGACACTACCATCATCTTTCGCTATGGCTGCATCTGCAACAGCGATTTAAGCCGTAGTTGACATCACAGTGTCACAATGAACTGTAACAAATCGGTTACTTCAAGGACAGCTCCGAGCTAGATGCCGTGTAGCGTACATTCCAATGACCTCGAACCATGTCAAGTGAGAGCTCACTGGAGGTCAGAGTGGGAGTCTGTTGTGTTTTCTGACGAAATCTGGTTCTGCCTCGGTGCCAGTGATGGGTTGGGTTGTTTGGGGGAAGAGACCAAACTGCGAGGTCATCGGTCTCATCGGATTGGGGAAGGACGGGGAAGGAAGGCGGCCGTGCCCTTTCAATGGAACCATCCCGCCAATTGCCTGGAGTGACTTAGGGAAATCACGGAAAACCTAAATCAGGATGGTCGGACGTGGGATTGAACCGTCGTCCTCCCGAATGCGAGTCCAGTGTGCTAACCACTGCGCCACCTCGCTCAGTAGTGCCAGTGATGGCCGCGTGATCCTCGAAAGGAGGCCAGTTGAGGGACAGAGGCCACCTTCTCTCCGTGCTAGACACACTGAACCAACAAATGGAGTTATGGACTGGGGTGCGATTACGTTTGACAGCAAGAGCACTCTCGTGGTTACCCCAAGCGCCCTGAATGCAAAATTGTATGTCATTCTCGTGATTCTTGTGCTGCCATTCATGAACAGTTTTCCAGAGGATGTTTTCCAACAGGATAAAGCTCGATCACCTACCGCTCTTGTAACCCAACATGCTCTACAGTACGTCGACATTTTACCTTGGCCTGCTCTATCAGCAGGTCTGTCTCCAGTCGAGCACATACGGGACATCATACGCCAGCGACGTCCACGAAGGGCATTAAACAGCCATCCCTGTGCAGACCGACCAAGAGCAACAGGCACAGAACTCCATCCCAGAAACTGACATCCGGCAGTCGTACAACACAATGCATGCACGTTTGCATGTTAGGATTCAACATTCTGGCAGTTACACCGGCTATTAATGTACCAGTATTTCACATTTGCAATCACTGATCTCTCGCTTACATTAACTTGTGATCCTGCAATGTTAATCACTTAAATATGTCACCTAGTCAAACTTATTTCCGAAATTTTATCAGTATTCATGAATTATTTTTTGGTGTTGCGAGTTTTTTTTCCGTTATTGTACGTAGCATTCGGCTGACAGAGGTTCAGCACCTGCCGTGATGGCTAGGATTGCCATTCCGTACACAACACGATCACTCCTGGATCACAGAATTGGCGATTTAGTCAGCAGGCCCTATCTTCGAGGTTCCCGTGATGTTATCTTCAACGAGATAATACAAGACTGCCTCTTGCCAGCGCTGTCCTATCTTACGTCACTTCGTCTGGTGCCCTGAGCAGCACGTTCAGATCTCTCAGCAAAAGGAAACATCTGGTCACGGGTTGTCGGTAGGCCACTACGACTGGTGACATCTGGCGTACAGTTTTTGTGCCACTGTCTGTCATCTAAGCTCAATCTGAGTCGATGACAGGCCGGATCTGTTGCTGCCAGAGCTGGCAGCTGTCCTTACTAAATTGCACACCCCTTACACCCAACCCAAATGACCCACAAATTTAATGTACACTGCTGACCATTAAAATTGCTACACCAAGAAGAAATGCAGATGATAAACGGGTATTCATTGGACAAATATATTATACTAGAACTGACATGTGATTACATTTTCACGCAATTTGTATGCATAGATCCTGAGAAATCAGTACTCAGAACAACCATCTCTGGCCGTAATAGCGGCTTTGATACGCCTGGGCATTGAGTCAAACAGAGCTTGGATGGCGTGTACAGGTACAGCTGCCCATGCAGCTTCCACACGATACCACAGTTCATCAAGAGTAGTGACCGGCGTAGTGTGACGAGCCAGTTGCTCGGCCACCATTGACCAGACGTTTTCAATTGGTGAGAGACCTGGAGAATGTGCTGACCAGGGCAGCAGTCGAACATTTTCTGTATCGAGAAAGGCCCGTACAGGACCTGCAACATGCGGTCGTGCATTATCCTGCTGAAATGTAGGGTTTCGCAGGGATCAAAAGAAGGGTAGAACCACGGGTCGCAACACATCTGAAATGTAACGTCCACTGTTCAAAGCGCCGTCAATGCGAACAAGAGGTGACCGAGACGTGTAACCAATGGCACCCCATACCATCACGCCGGGTGATACGCCAGTATGGCGGTGACGAATATACGCTTCCAATGTGCTTTCACCGCGATGTCGCCAAACACGAATGCGACCATCATGATGCTGTAAACAGAACCTGAATTCATCCGAAAAAATGGCGTTTTGCCATTAGTGCACCCAGGTTTGTCGTTGAGTACACCATCGCAGCGCCAAGGGTAACCGCAACCATGGCAGCTGAAAGTCCGTGCTGCTGCAAACGTCGTCGAACAGTCCGTGCAGATGGTTGTTGTCTTGCAAACGTCCCCATCTGTTGACTCGGGGATCGAGACGTGGCTGCACGATCCGTTACAGCCATGCGGATAAGATGCCTGTCATCTCGACTGCTAGTGATTAGAGGCCGCTGGGATTCAGCACGGCGTTCTGTATTACCCTCCTGAACCCACCGATTCCATAATCTGCTAACAGTCATTGGATCTCGACCAACGCGAGCAGCAATGTCGAGATACGATAAACCGCAATCGCGATAGGCTACAATCCGACCTTTATCAAAGTCGGAAACGTGATGGTACGCATTTCTCCTCCTTACACGAGGCATCACAACAACGTTTCACCAGGCAACGCCGGTCAACTGCTGTTTGTGTATGAGAAATCGATAGGAAACTTTTCTCTTGTCAGCACGTTGTAGGTGTCACCACCGGCGCCAACCTTGTGTGAATGTTCTGAAAAGCTAATCATTTGCATATCACAGCATCTTCTTCCTGTCGGTTAAATTTGAGTCTGTAGCACGTCATCTTCGTGGTGTAGCAATTTTAACGGCCAGTAATGTATATTCTTCCTACTGAAGTACACGTGCACAGTAAGTAACACTTCGTTATTTGCAGTCCACCCCTGGCGTCGTAGGTTTAGCGGCCAGCAGTGTAGCTGGGTGTAAGTAAAACGCGCCGGCGGAGTTGCTCGGGTGAGGCACGCGTGAGGCGAATGAGTCCGGCGCTGGCCGGTGGCCGCGGGCTTTCCTGCCCGACGTGGGCGGCCGCTCCGCAAGCAAACACGCCGGCCCAGGCCGAGGGGGGACGCGCCGCCAATGTAAACCGCACGCCGTAGGCGCTGCCGCAACCGCAGCCGACGCACGGGAGGAAGCGGTCGCGCCGCGGCGCGCCGCACAACACCTCAACTCTGCTAGGCCCGCGGCGGGTGGTCCCCGGTGACCACTGCATTCATCAGTGTTATCGTAGCCACCGTCGGATGGTGACAACTCTGCCTAAATACGAGCGTTATGTTAAAAGTAACTACCGCTTCCATGTGGCGTGCGTACCAGTGGGAGCAACGGAACAGTTTCGTCACTCGCTCACGCAGTAGGTCGGTATCAGTGATCACTACAGGGTGAAAATTATTTAAAACGACGTTGCACGGGACACCAAAGCAAATATTTTTCTAATGTATTTTCCTGTGAAGATTTTCTAAACCGATACAGAGAGTTTTAAATGCGAACATTTTTAGGTTAGGCTTTACCGTAACTGTTATTGACATTAAATGAAACAACAAGTTTACTGTTACCAGTCACCATTTTATTTATTTCCACGACGCGTTTCAAAGGTGTAAAACTCCATCATCGGGTGGATTTACATTAGTTAGTACGACAACACATCAAAAGGAACCTGTGACCACTGAAGGCAGTGCCACAAGTTATCCAAAAAATCGTAATACAACACACACACAAATGTCGTACTAACTAATGTAAATCCACCCGATGATGGAGGTTTAAAGCTTTGAAACGCGTCGTGTAAATAAATAAAACGGTGACTGGTAACAGTAAACTTGTTGTTTCATTTAATAACAGAGAGTTTTGTTTGGACGAAAAACAATAAAATCAACAAACTCTTTTTCTAATGTGTTTTCCTGCGAGGCACCGTTTTACCAGGATACGATACGTTATTTACGGTAGAAAAATGTTCTCTGCGCTCGCTGGTAGTACACCGCGTTCTGCAGTCGCCCACCGCGGCGCTCGAGGTTAGAGCAAAAAGGTATAACACCTGATGATGGGCGATAACAGGCCGAAACCGATCGTGTTCTAAATAAAGGACCTTACGCTATTTTCAACCTCTGGTACAATTAATTCAATTACAAGTAGTGGTCCGAGAAAAACTGCATTGATTTGTAAACGAATGTTACGCCGGCGGGTCATGTTCTATCTAACACGGTCTAAGACTGCAGGACTGTCCTTAATTTCTCCTGCTGCTGCTACTATCCGGGCAACTCACCCTTTTCTGATTCAACAGGGGTTTTGTAAACGAAGTTGCCCATCACTCCCATGCAAAGCATTCTTGAGGGTTAAATGAGAGGATCGAGTAGGGCATGATACAGGATCACTTCCACCAATTCACTGTTTTGGAAACTGTTGGTTCAAGAACAGACGCACAGAACGACTAAAACGTGCCGGCGTCCCATCATGCTGGAACCACATGCGCTACCTCGTAGCGAGTGGCACGTCATCCAGCAATTCCGGCAATGGTGTGACGAGGAAATTGTAGTAAAAATGGTTCAAATGGCTATAAGCACTATGGGACATCTGAGGTCATCAGTCCCTTAAACTTAGAACTACTTAAACCTAACTAACCTAAGGACATCACACACAGCCATGCCCGAGGCAGGATTGGAACCTGCGACCGTAGCAGCAGCGCAGTTCCGGACTGTAGCACCTAGGTTCAAATGGCTCTGAGCACTATGGGACTTAACATCTACGGTCATCAGTCCCGTAGAACTTAGAACTACTTTAACCTAACTAACCTAAGGACAGCACACAACACCCAGCCATCACGAGGCAGAGAAAATCCCTGACCCCGCCGGGAATCGAACCCGGGAACCCAGGCGTGGGAAGCGAGAACGCTACCGCACGACCACGAGATGCGGGCTGTAGCACCTAGAGCCGCTCGGCCACAGCGGCCGGCGACATTGTAGTAATGCCTGCCATTTAATGTCCTAGGCAGGTGATATGGACAGTCAAACTGTCACCAACACATGCCCAAAGTTTCACGTACAACCGCACTCGATGAGTGCAAGTCAAGGTAGCAAGACGATTAAACTCACTACAGACTTGCGAACTGTGGATCTTCAATACTCCATCACGCCCCAACGATGCTTCACATTTAAACAGCACAGAGGGTGGAAATGTTTAGATGTATTTGACACTGTTCCAGGTACCACTGCGGAAACTGTTCTCTGAGTGGGTTATCGTATGGTCCCAGGTCGCGCACACGTTATAAGTGAAATGGATGTAACAATTGCTTATGAAGGACGTTTCTTAAATTCGTCTGATTGGTCCCGATGTTACATATGAGTGCTGTTGGATGGTTCTTGCCCCACATGCTGCAGGACAGCTACCTCAAATTGCTAAATTCGTATCGTCCAGCTTCGTCCCTGTCTAGGTAATCAGCAAAATTACGCTGTCTCACGCTGACGTTGATACACAGCAGTAAACGTCGAGTGATGCGATTGCGACATCGTTGTTCATAAACCCAGTGTGTTGCTCGTCCGTTGTGGTTCCCTATGTAGGAAGTACCAACCATACAGTGCACTCACTTCAGGTCTATCGCTCCATTGGAAAAGAAGTGCTGTGCTAGGTCAAGAAGTTCAACTAAATGTGAATGTAAAACAACTATTACAACTGAAAAGGTAAGTATGCCCTCTACTGGTATAACAGGAACCGTTACAACAACAAATCAGTCATTACAACTGACGAGCGAAAGAGCCCTCTACCAGATTATAAAAAATGCTCACAGGTAATTGTGACATTAGAGAAAAATATTTGTTTCGGTGTCCCGTGCAACCTCCCAGAGTTTGTCGGCTCAAATAATTTTCACTCTGTATAGTAAACTGGTAGCCATTGAAATCACAACACTATAAAGGACAGCAAATAACCAAATTTTACTTATTGCGCTTATACAAGCTGAGGTACGTAAGACAGGCCACCTCAGATATATCCAGAATCAGTAAATATATCTAGCTGCGGTTTTCGCCAAGTTATAGAGGAAAATATGGCGAATTTCTTGACGATCACAAGTAATTTTTGTCGTTTGTAGTCACCGAATTACGACACCGATTTTGTTTGTCTTTTCCAATGAAATTATGTATTTGTTTCCGTGGCATTTGAAAGAAGCTTCTAAGAGAACTTCAACGACTTCACATATATGCGACTTGATCAAACAGTATCAAGATAACAGTGCCGTCCACCACTGTGCAGTCGTCAGGAGAAGAGGTTCCACAAATGTCGGCCCTATTGTACCAAATGTAAGCAAGCGCGTAGCTCAGCAATAGTTAGTGTGTCTGTTATTATGGCTGTCATCACAAGTGCTCAAAACGTTGACACGTTGTTAAGTGATATGTAGAAACAAAAAGCATGTTGAATTTCGTCTAGAGTACTAATAGCACAGGCCCGTGTTATAAAGCATTTCATGCCTTTGTGGAATAGCTGGTGTTTCCTAACAGTTCTCTTGTTTTAATTTTCGCCACGGATAAAACTACAGAAGTTTTAATTTTGGGGAGTGTGCAGATCATTTTGCGTTTCCTGAACAATCGTTTCAATGCTCTCCAAATGTTCTCTTAAGACGGTCTGTCATTAAATGTGTGGAATTGGCATTACACTGATTGCCTTATGTCCGATAGGTCGCCTTCAAATAGCTGCGGCATCACGATATACTAGGGACTCGAGATACATGAGTGTTTTTAGATTCCCATAAATAACCTACATCAAACGTTGATAGACAAATAGCGTCGTTTTTACGTACTTACTTGGGTAAGAGTGGATTTTCAAGTGACGATTAGTGCGTGATGCGAAGATTCACCTGACCATTGTTTGTAAACGATGTTTCCTCGGTAAACAAAATGTTGCATAGATATGCCGCTTCATTTTGCACTTTTCGTAGATAACATTCGGAGAACTGTAACCAAATTTGGAAGTCATTGCCATGAAGCTGTAGATGCACTGAAATGTGAATCGCATGAAAAGTGATGGAATGTACCATTCGCACAACAATCGTTTGACTGATCCCTCTGGATACCTGTTGTGATATTGTGGGTTATTGCGGCTAAAATGACAGTTTCATTTCTTTCATCCTTTTCCCTTGGCGTTTTTTATTCTCCACGCTTCCAATTTATAGAATTTTTTAAAATAATTTCTGCAAAGACAGATCGTGACTGCTTGGCACGATCTGGATACCCTTTAGCAGAACGACCACATCGTGGCTCTAATAGTTTGGCGGCAATTGCTATAAACAGTGTTAACGTTTTCTAATTTCGTATACAGTGCGACTGTCTCAATAGCTATTGGAGGAAGTTATCCAACTGCTACAACAACAGAACACAGACTGGTGGGCTTCAAGCGCATAGGTAAACACAAGAACCATGCCTGAGTTACGTATAAGTATAATAGGACCGACGTTTGTGGAACCTCTGCGGCGCTGTTATTTTGATACTGTTTCGTAAAGTCCCATGCATGTCATGTCGCTAAATTTCTCTTCGAAATTTCTTTCAAATGCCAAAAACCCATATAATTCTATTAGAAAAAAAAGTCGGTATCGTGACACGGCGACTATAAATGATAAAAGTTATTTCGAAAACCGCTGCACCTCGATATTTTTATTTATTCTCGATATACACTGAAAAGCCAAAGAAACTGGTACTCCTGCCTGATATCGTGTGGGGAAAGCACGAACACGCAGAAGTGCGGCAACACGACGTGGCACGGACTCGACTAATGTCTGAAGTAGTGCTGGAAGAAACTGACACCATGAATCTTGTAGAGCTGTCCACAAATCCGTAGTACGGGAGAAGGGGGGTGGAGATCTCTTTTTTGAACAGCACGTTGCAAGGCATCCTGGCTATGCTCAATAATGTTCATGTCTGGGGAGTTTGGTGGCCAACGGAAGTGTTTAAACTCTGAAGAGTGTTCCTGAAGCCACTCTGTAGCAATTCTGGACATTTGGGGTGTCGCATTGTCCTGCTGGAATTTCCCAAGTCCGTCGGAATGCACAATGGACACGAATGGATGCAGGTGAGAAGACAGGACGCTTACGTACGTGTCACCTGTCAGAATGGTATCTAAACGTATCAGGGGTCTCATATCACTCGAACTGCACACGCCCCACACCATTACAGAGCCTCCTGTGAGGTTGTCTCCATAGCCATACACGTCCATCCGCTCGATACAATTTGAATCGAGATTCTTCCGACCAGACAACATGTTTCAAGTCATCAACAGTCCAATGTCGGTGTCGATGGGAGCAGGCGAGGCGTAAGGCTTTGTGTCGTGCAATCATCAAGAGTACACCAGTGGGCCTTTGACTCCGAAAGCCCATGTCAATGTTTTTTCGTTGCGTAGTTCGCACGCTGTCACTTGTTGATGACCCAACATTGATATCTGCAACAATCTGCGGAAGGGTTGTACTTCTGTCATGTTGAACGATTCTCTTCAGTCGTCGTTGGTCCCGTTCTTGCAGGATCTTTTTCCGGCCTCAGAGATGTCGGAGATTTGATGTTTCATAGGATTCCTGATATTCACAGTACATTCTTGAAACAGTCGTACGGAAAAATATCCACTTCATCGCTACCTCGGAGATGCCATGTCCCATCGTTCGTGCGCCGACTATAACACCACGTTGAAACTCACTTAAATCTTGATAACCTGCCATTGTAGCAGCAGTAACCGGTCTAGCAACTGCGGCAGACACTTGTTATATTAGAGCTGCCGACCGCAGCGCCGTATTCCGCCTGTTTACATATATCTGCATTTGAATACGCATGCCTATACCAGTTTCCTTGGGGCTTCAGTGGTTTGGGGTGGCCTGTCTTAGTTGCCTCACCCCGTATAGCAGAGGGCTCTATAAAGTCTCGCTATCATTTCAAAAAAACATCAACTGGAAAATATTAGAGGTAAGAACATCGTGGCTTATTGTAAAACGTTAAGTATGTCTCAAATCTTTTTCTGTCATGCCAGAATGTTAACTCGTTAGCAGAACACGAAGGCGATATTCGAATTCAATCCATGTACAGGTTAGCATCGCAGCGTCGACCATTGTGACTGATTGATTCATTCATTCGTGTACGAAGGGTAGCAATGTCTCTGACTGGTGCTGAGTGTACGCAGTACTTGACGTTATTGACAAGAAGAAGTCTAATGGCGTGACGTCGAGAGAGCCGTGTAGGGGGCGGCGATGGGGTGGGGTGAGGAGGGAGACGGGGGAGGGGGGAAGGGGAGAGGGCGGGGGATCATGCGATAGGTTCATCACGACCATTTCATGTCTCAGGCAATTTATCATACACCAAACCCTGCAACTTCAACCTGCAATGTGGGTGTACACACGCCATACGGACCGATAACGGACGGCTGCATGTCTTCGATGTGTGGTAGCAGGAACTGTTTGAGCATTCCCGGGCAAAATTTCCCGTTGCTTCTCTTTTCTGCGAAGAGAAATGGGCTATCGCCCTATCGCGAATCAGAAGACATAAAACATTAAACTTCGGACTATCGCATTGACGATCATTTGGCCACAATGCTAGGACCATCTGCACTCTTTAAGCAGAAAGTCGTAACCGCTTATGTAACACCATGTGGGCATGTTATATTTCTTCCTGCAGTTCGCGTGATGCAAGACGAATGGACTTCTGGGGGTCCGCATTGAAATGCAGCTTGTACTCTGTCGACACACGCTAGAGACACAGAGGGGAGTCCACTCCCATAGAAGTCTCTCACACTGACTCTCTCTTTAAAAGTTTTTTAACCACCTTATTATGCTCGTTTTTGCCGGTGATGTCGGTAATTCCGCAGTACCTTTATCACAAATTTGGATTCTGCATACAAGGGAACACATTGCGCCTCCTTCTGGTCTGTCGCCATTTTGATGCACCCAAAATGAAATCTGCAACAAAGGACAAAGGAAAATAACTTTGGGATCTGGTAAACGTTTTACAGTACCACGATTCCCTAATAGTTTCCAAGTTATGATTTACTTAGAGATAGCGAGGCTTCATGGACGTTCTACACAGTAATACATTAAATTTCCATATTTCGGTGAATACAGGGTACAACATTTACCACACAGTGCTGCCTCCTCTGTCAGAAACAACGTTTTAAACCCGGCTGGGCGCCGAGTCGAACTGAGCTTCGATGACAGATACGGGTACGTCATTCTACGCTGCTTTAATGCCACTCTACAGGTCATAAATCATAGTGGCTGGCGAGTGGTGACGTTCCAGCCTCTCAGCACACCATGCCCAGACGTTGTCAATCGGTGAGCGATCGCGAGGGCGCACTGTGCAAGGGCAATCAAAATATGGTTCAAATGGCTCTGAGCACTATGGGACTTAACTGCTGAGGTCATCACTCCCATAGAACTTAGTACTACTTAGACCTAACTAACCTAAGGACATCACACACATCCATGCCCGAGGCAGGATTCGAACCTGCGACCGGAGCGGTCGCGCGGTTCCAGACTGTAGCGCCTAGAACCGCTCGGCCACTCTGTCCGGCTGCAAGGGCAATCGTCCAGCGCCATATGTATCGAGGTAGGTAACATGTGGTCTGGTGTTATATGGCTGTAAGGTAAGATCATTCAGGCTTCGTAGATAGGGCACAGACACGCCAGAAATGTAGCAGATTTATTCCATCTACCGACCATAGCAGCCACAGAGGATTGTATTGTGTACCCAACGTACCCAAAGACTGGAAAGTTTCACAGGTCACACCAATACTCAAGAAAGGTAGTAGCAGTAATCCACTAAATTACAGGCTCATTCATTAACGTTGATAACACATATTGTGTTAGAACATTATGAATTACCTCGTAGAAAATGGTTTCTTGACACACAGTCAACACGCATTTAGAAAACATCGTTCTTTGAAACACAACTAGCTCTTTACTCGCAAGATGTGTTGTGTGCTATTGACAAGGGATTTCAAATTGATTCCGTATTTCTGGATTCCCGGAAGGCTTTTGACACTGTACCATACAAGCGGCTTCCAGTGAAATTGCGTGCTAATGGAATATCGTCTCAGTTATGTGACTGGATTTGTGTTTTCCTGTCAGGGAGGTCACAGTTCGTAGTAACTGACGGAAAGTCATCGAGTAAAATAGCAGCAATTTCTGACGGTCTCTAAGGTAGTGTTATAGGCCCTTTGCCGTTCCACATCTGTATAAACAATTTGGGAGACAATTTGAGCAGCCGTCTTAAGTAGTTTGCAGATGACTAGTAAAGTCAGATCAAAAAAAAATTGCAAAACGATTTAGAAAAGATATTTGTATGGTTCAAAAATTGGCGATCGACCCTAAATACCGAAAAGTGTGAGGTCATCCACATGAGTGCTAAAAGGTATCCGTTAAACTTTGGTTACACAATAAATCAGTTAAATCTAAAGGCCGTAAATTCAACTAAATATCTAGGAATTACAGTTACGAACAACTTAAATTGGAAGGAACAGATAGCAAATGTTGTTGAGAAGGCTAACTAAATACTGCGTTTTAATAGCAGGACACCTAGAAATGTAACAGATCTACTAAGGAGACTGCCTACACTACGCTTGCCCGTCCTCTTTTGGAATACTGCTGCGTGGTGTGGGATCCTTACCAGATAGGACTGACGGAGTACATCGAAAAAGTTCAAAGAAAGGCAGCACGTTTTGTATTATCGCAAAATATGGGAGAGAGTGTCACTGAAATGATACAGGGTTTGGGATGGACATCATTAAAAGAAAGGCGTTTTTCGTTGCGGATGAACCTCACGAAATTCCAATCACCAACTTTCTCCTCCGAATAAGGAACTATTTTGTTGCCACCAACCTACATAGGGAGAAACGATCACTATGATAAAATAAGGGAAATCAGATATAGGTGTTCGTTCTTTCAGCGCGCTATACGAGATTGGAATAATAGAGAATTGTGAACGTGGTTCGATGAATCCGCTGCCAGGCACTTAAATGTGATTTGCTGTGTATCCTTGTAGATGCAGATGTAGATTTCATAACTCCAGCGCTGGGCCCGAATGAAGACGACTATGAAACGAGCATCGCGATGATGCACTCAGACAAGTGACGTGGGCCTTGTGTCCAATATTGTCGTTGGTCGCATCACTGTTGTGTTGCCTCCCTCTCCTATTGCGTCATGAGAAGTTGCAACAATGGTCGCAGTGATGACAGTTCGTGGTCCACCAAACGTCTGAGTCAGTTTCAAGTTCCACGGATCATTTGCACGAATAATAGTAATGATGTCCACCAAATTATTTTACATTTTCATCGCAAAATAATTTGTGAATATGGCTACGCACTGAACATGTATATTTGTTTATATTAAATATACAGAGGCGAGTTAATGATTCCTACCCTCCACCTTTTACACACTGCAATAACAGAAATTCTTCTGCGGAATAGGAGTTGTCAAGGAGAAAAGTTTTCACTTTATTTTCAAATTTTACTTTGCTCTCTGCGAGACATTTTATATAACTGAATAATTTATAAAAAATTTTAGCTGTAGCACTGCACACCCCTTTTTGTGCTAACGAAAGCCTTAATGGGGAGTGGTCAATGTCATTTTTGTATTGTTATTGTATACATCTTTGTTCCTTTTGAACTGCAGTGGATTATATGCAACAAACTTGATGATGGGATGAATATGCTGTAAAGCAGTAGTCAGAATGCCCAGCTTCGTAACAGATGTCTACAAGATGATCGGGTGTGCACCACGCATTATTCCTAAAGCACGTTTTTGAGCAATGAAGACTTTCTTTCTTACAGATGAGATCCCGTAACACTGCTGCGTAAGACATTTTTGAATGAAGAGGCTCGTTCGTAACACCGATTTAGGTCGATAATAAGAAAAGTCCATGTGCGGTTAAATATCTTTTATCAAAGATTTTCAGACATGATTGATCATGAGAATGATAAATACGCAATACAAGATAGATACACTTTACACAACTGATCATAAAAAATACACACGTATCCAAGGCCATTTTGGGCTCACTTTAGTGATATTATATAAGCCACCAGTCTAATTTCCTTTGATAGTAACAAAGCTTTTTCTGTTTAATTTGTAATTTATTATTTGGTACGTGGTTCAATGGCAATTCAGTTAGTTACGTACTGTTACGTATCTAGGATGATACAAGAGTGAATATTAAAATACGCCATCGAATCTCAATACACGCAAAGCGTTTTAACACATGTGTAAGAATATTTGTGCCTCTCGCCATATACCTACAAATAGCAGTTGCGCAAAGATGTTGTAGTCCACAGTTTGGACGGCACTGATGCAGAAATAACGAGGTGTTACAATCTTTGGTAGGTGAATGGCAGTGGTCTTTTCTTCGTATGTGAGAGTGTTAAACACCACCAGAAATTACAATATATGATGCCACATGTTGGGGGGTTGGGGCTGTTTCGGGGAGGAGACCAGACAGCGAGGTCATCGGTCTCATCGGATTAGGGAAGGACAGGGAAGGAAGTCGGCCGTGCCCTTTCAAAGGAACCATCCCGACATTTGCCTGGAGCGATTTAGGGAATCACGGAAAACCTAAATCAGGATGGCCGGACGCGGGATTGAACCGTCGTCCTCCCAACCACATGTATATTGGAGGATCCTGTAGCCTGCATATTTTTGATGTGATGGCATTATACTTTTAAGGTACATTATAAAGCATGAAATACATAAACAGATATCAATTAATTGTAAGTCAGTATGTGAAATAATGCGAAATGATCATTAACAAAAATGGTTCAAATGGCTCTGAGCATTATGGGACTTAACTTCTGAAGTCATCAGTCCCCTAGAACTAAGAACTACTTAAACCTAACTAATCTAAGGACATCACACACTTCCATGCCCGAGGCAGGATTCGAACCTGCGACCATAGCGGTCGCGCGGTTCCAGAATGTAGCGCCTAGAACCGCTCGACCACCCCGGCCGGCCGATCATTAACATTTTCCTTATTTATAGAACTTGATAATGGTGTCATGTCTTTCCGAAACAGCTTTTTTAATTAAATAAATCATACATTTGGTAGACCGACGCATTATAATCTCTGTACAAACAACAGGAAAGGTTCCCTGATACACTTAACGGAAATTCTGAATACTGTTTGCATTAAGGGCTAGCCCCGAAACCATAGCAAACTACTCAAAGCATTCCCTAGAGCACACTGCCAACAAAAGGGACTATCTCTGCTCCAGTGTGATTCAGTACGGCTTAAGAGCTGATGCTCGCAATCACTTCAATTACTAGATCGGCCTCTCACACTCCGATTAATGCACTAACAATTACTCTCCGCATTGCTGGGATAATTACATAATCACTCCCCGGATAGATGGCCCTTACTGCTTTACAGGGCAATTACTCTGTTATCTTTTCCGATAGATTTACACCGAAGAGCCGAAGAAACTGGTACACCTGCCTAATATCGTGTAGAGAACCCGCGAGCACGCAGAAATGCAGCAACTCGACGTGGGATGCAGTCGATTAATGTCTGGAGTAGTGCTGGAGGCAACTGACACCGGTGAATCCTGCAGAGCTGTCCATAAATCCGTAAGAGTACGAGGGAGTGTACATCGCTTCTGAATAGCACGTTTCAAGGCATCCCAGATATGCTTAATAATGTTCATGTCCGGACAGTTTGGAGCCAGCGGAAGTGTCTACACTCAGAAGAGTGTTCCTGGAGCTCTGTAGCACTTCTGGACGTGTGTGATGTCGCATTGTCCAGCTGGAATTGCCCAAGTCGATCGGAATGCACTATCGATCTGAATGGATGCAGGTGATCAAACAGGATGATTACGTACGTGTCACCTGTCAGAGTCGTATCTTGACGTATCAGGGGTCCCATATCACTCCAACTGCACGCACCCCACACCATCACAGTCTCCACTAGCTTGAACAGTCCCCAGCCGACATGCAGGATCCACAGATTCATGAGGTCGTCTCCACACCCATACACGTCCATCTACTCGATACAATATGAAACAAGACTCGTCCGACCAGGCAACATGTTTCCAGTCATCAACAGTCCAATGTCAGTGTTGACGAGCCCAGGCGGGGCGTAAAACTTTGTGTCTTGCAGTCATCATGAGTAGACGAGTGGGCCTTCGGCTCCGAAAGCGCATATCGATGATGTTTCATTGAATGGCTCGCACGCTGACACTTGTTGACGGCACAGCACTGAGATCAGCAGGAATTTGGTGGAGGGTCACACTTCTGTCACGTGGAACGAATCTCTTCAGTCGTCGTTGGTCCCGTTCTCGCATGCTCTATTTCCGCCCGCAGTGATGTCGGAGATTTGATGTTTTACGGGATTCCTGATATTCACGGTACAATCGTGAAATGGTCATACGGGAAAATACCCCTGTATTGTACCAACAGTAACCGATCTAACAATTGCGCCAGACACTTGCGTTATATGGGCGTTGCCGACCGCAGCGCCGTATTCGATCTGTTTACATATCTCTGTATTTGAATACGCATGTCTATACCAGTTTCTTTAGCGCTTCAACGTAGTTTCATGGTTTCGCAGCGATCGTACAGAAAGAACTGAGCATTTAGCAGCAACGTTTGAAAGATCTAACATATGTGATGGGCTTTACTTTTGTGTTCAAAAATGGCTCTGAGCACTATGGGACTTAACATCTATGGTAATCAGCCCCCTAGAACTTAGAACTACTTAAACCTAACTAACCTAAGGACAGCACACAACACCCAGTCATCACGAGGCAGAGAAAATCCCTGACCCCGCCGGGAATCGAAACCGGGAACCCGGGCGTGGGAAGCGAGAACGCTACCGCACGACCACAAGCTGCGGACTTACTTTTGTGTCTTTGCATATAAAATGCTAAAGTATGCACTACGATAATAGAATTTAACTAGTTCACAGCATACCTGGGAAGATCACAGACGAAATACGAGTCCATGAAGTGTTAAATATCACGCACTGTGTGAGGAATCTCGCCGGTAACGCAGAGTGCCGTGCTGTGAGTAAATTCAGACGGAAGACTTGTTGCTTTAAAAGCCATAGAGGCGTTTCCTCTCAGAAGGCCGTTGGCATTGTGAGGTGGAGTGCAGAGCGCCGCCAACACGGGGGGTCGCGCGGACAGAACACAAGCCATACGTGAGGCACGTGGGGGGACCGGGCTGGCCTGGGGTCTGTTCTCCGGACGGCGCGGCACGGCGCGGCGGCCCGCCACTAACGGCCATCCATCGCCCACCAGGGGGTGCGACCTGCTCCGGAATGTGGCCGTGCGCGGCGACAGGAGACACACAGGGACGGGTGACGGGGACCTCTCGTCCCGTCTATGCGGCTGGAGCCACGGACACCACTTCCACATAGGCTCCCAAAACCTGTTTACTGTAAACCCACTTCCCAATACCGCTTGTGGTTCCTCGTGTAAACACAACCGAAGTCACCTACTCAGTCATGCCATTACAATTTATTACTATTACTGGGGCAAATCGAAATCTGACGGAAACGTATGAATTAAGATAACGAACGAGGAATACCGGAATCTACTTTTGTTTGCTAATGACATCGTCATTCGTCAAGAGAATGAAGATTACCTCCAAAGCTCAACTAAATTTGCAAGATGTACAACTTTAAAATTTCTGTAATCAAACGAAAATATTGGCATTCCGAGGAATACATCCAGTCAGATCAACAACTGTTTTGGATAATTCAGTTTTTGAACAAGTGTCTCAAATCTCTTATTTAGGTTGTGCTATAAGTTTTGATTTTGATCCTGATACTGAAAATAGAATACACAAATTTCAAGCTGTCTGTGGCACCATCAACAGAGCATTGGGCCATAAAGTACAAAAAGAGACCATCACGAAATTCTGTCTAGTACTGGCGGTTCCTGTAATATCCTATGGAAGGACGCAAATGCCGAACTTATAAAAAGAAATTAAAAAATCCAATAGCAGAGATTAGGTTACTAAGGAGCATGAATGGCTGAACAAGAAAAGATATTAGAACCGAATTAAATATTTTCAACACAAATGGAAAAATTGAAAAACATCGTGAAGAATGAGAATGCCAGGTCACAGAACTGGATGCTGAACTACAAGCCGAATCGGAAAAGAGATACTGGAAAACCTCGAAATGGTGGGAATGATTTTGTTTGTGAGTTCGGAACAGGTAGCAGTCTAATGCTTGAAAGGCAGAAGATGACGACGACGACGACGACGACGAGAATGATGGTGATAATGATGATGATAATGATGAGAAGGAGGATTTTAGGTAAACTTCCAAGACACTGCAGTTCATAAAAATATAGTAGGCACATAGAATACATCATTTAAGGAAGAGAACCACAATTGTAACTTTTTTATATGACAAGATTGCATTCTCTTGTACATGTGTGTAATCAGTTTAATTACAACTTTCTTAAAGTTTGCATGTGACTTGATTACTCTTAAACAAGCGTTTTTTCTATCATGAACGGCGGAATGGTGCTTTAAGTCAGTTGCTGCTTTCGATTTTCCGATGTGTGTCACATTCGTATTTGAGACGCTACTCTTTCGCAACCTTTGCAAAAAAAGGCACTTCAAATCTGATAATTTCCATTCATTTGTTTTCCTGTGAGTATACTCCCGTGGATAAAGATATGGCGCCTAAAAGAAAATTTCTGAAAGTAAGGGTTTCAAAGCAGACAGAATTAGATCGTCACGAATGAATAATGACGTAATCCGTAACACATCATTTCGCCTTACTGATACAAATGTTTAGTACCACGCTGAAACCCTAACTGCCTGTACCGTTAATGTTATATATATATATATATATATATATATATATATATATATATATATATATATATATATATATATATATTCCACTGCTCAGATGCATTTCCTGCCAAAGAAAGTTCTTTACGACAGCTTCATTTGCACATTTATTGGTCCAAATGGCTCTGAGCACTATGGGACTTAACTTCTTTGGTCATCAGTCCCCTAGAACTTAGAACTACTTAAACCTAACTAACCTAAGGACATCACACACATCCATGCCCGAGGCAGGATTCGAACCTGCGACGGTAGCGGTCGCGCGGTTCCAGACTGGAGCGCCTAGAACCGCTCTGCCACCCCGGCCGGCTTGCACATTTATTATCTTCCGATTGAACTTGATGTTGACTAGGTTTCTTAAAGGACAAGTATTGATTGCGATCTTCTTAAAATTTCTTGGTCACTAATTCTAAAGGCAATGTCACCAAAAATTAACGTAATCTGAAATCATCGTTTTGATATCAGCAGCGCTAGACTTTAGCTCTCCAGGTAGACTCTGCCTCTTCTCCCTCTACTCCTTCCGCTCCTGGTTACTGCTCAGCCCGGAAGGTGAATTCCTGTAGTGGTGGATTTCCTTCTTTCTCGCGTGTGTGGATCGCTCTTTCTTATATGTGTTTTGATTTCCGGAGGTACTTTACCCTACGTGAATCCACAGTGTTATCCATCTCTACTACGAACCATCTCATTCATCTGTGTCTAACGTGTTATCTTTTCATTTTTTCTGTTATTTCTGGATAGATTTCGACATGGGAACTGAAATGATCCAGTTTCTCCACAGATCGATGTATAAAATTTACTAGGTACCATACCCAGACTGATCTTAGCGTCAAAATTTACTAGTCGATTGGAAAACAAATGCCTGCGTCTCCAGCGCGACATTGATTTAGAAATTTCTATGCTCAAATACTCAACGTAACTGTCGTCTCTTATACACTACTCTACGACAGAATGTTTTATCGTTCAGTCTTTCTATGGAACTCAGAGTTTAGTAAGCAACACAGAAGAAAACCAGGAAATAAATCCACGATACGGAAGCAGCAGGTGTTCTATATTTTTTGCTAGTGGCACAAATTTTAGAGTCATGGTGTGTTAGAATGCAGTGATTGAGTTTTTGATATCAGTAATTGCCAACAATGCGAATGCACGAAATATTTTTACTATAACGTGCAAAAATAGTTACGATGACGCAAAACAAAGCGAAAATGTCAAAGAAAGCCACACAGAAAGTAACAAGAGATAGTTGATTTAGCACTATTCCTATAGTTGCGAGACAATCAGGGAATACCACTCTCATCCTGTTTAACGTGTACACTATCATACAGGAGGCAAATGTCACTCGTAACGGTCCGCTCCTCGTGACGCAGGAATGTTTGCTAGCGAAGGCGGAAGAGGGGACGTCGCAGCTGCTTCCTCTGTTTGTGAACGCATTTGGCCCAAGTGTCAGGTTAGGGCCGGAAATGTGATAAGTACGCCGATACACTCGGATGAGCTGCAGCCAACGCCCGTGAAGGCGGCTCTCTGCAGCCCCATCTGCTGTCTCTAACAAACTACGAGCCCCGCTCTTATCTATCTGCTAATTATACGAAAGTTTTTTAAAAAAGTGGAAGCTTTTGAAATGGAGATCGAAATGAAAAATACGAAAGAGAAACAAATAATTGGGTAAAATTGAAGTTTAGTTCCAATGGACAACAAATATACTTGTTCCCATCAACTTTCTAACTACTGATTCTTTATGCTGAGCACCTAATAGCTGAAATGTTAATTCCGAAGTAGAGTTAACCTTGTATTCACACAGCTGCAAGTCTCGCGACAGTATTGCACAAGAAATAAAGTGAAGATGCCGACGGCCTTGCAGCAGTGATAACACCTGTTCCCTTCAGATCACCGAAGTTAAGTGCTGTCACCGATGGATGACCATCAGGTCTGCCGAGCGCTGTTGGCAAGCGGGGTGTACTCAGCCCTTGTGAGGCAAATTAAGGAGCTACTTGATTGAGAAGTAGCGGCTCCGCTCTCAGAAATACGGCCGGGAGAGCGGTGTGCTGACAACATGGCCCTCCGTATCCGTATCCGGTGACGCCTACTGTCTGAGGATGACACGACGGCCGGTCGGTACCGCTCGGGCCAGCAGGGCTTGTGGACGGAATTTACTTTTACATTAAGTGAAGATACTGAACCAATGGAACTTGTCTTTTAAGCGACAGTGATTTAAATTGGGTCACAAACTGCTTTGGCTGGCTCGTACGTCGGTTTTTGGTAGAATATCTCAAACACTATGAATGGAAAATTTTTGGAAATTTGTGGTAAGGTCTTATGAGACCAAACGGCTGAGGTCATCGGTCCCTAAGCTTACGCACTACTTAACCTAACTTAAAGTAACATACGTTAAGGACAACACACACACCCATGCCCGAGGAAGGACTCGAACCTCCGACGAGGGGAGCCGCGCGGACCGTGACAAGACGCCTTAGACCGCGAGGCACTATGACAGGAAAACACACACGACGTTATTTATTATTTTACAAACTTTACAAAAGGCCATAGCTAAAAGGTGCAAGTTGGAGTCTTACATAACATCCACAAAAGAAGGAATATGAACTGCATTGAAATAATGGAAATTGAAAAAATTAATATTTGTCCACCTGTGCAAGCTTGGTACAGAATGATGAGACACAATCCTCTTACTCGCTACATCTAGCTGCACGTACCGTCTCCTACAAACATACTCAATTTTTCCCTTATTTCATTTACTGTCGTTTCACTTGCCCTCATAAAATTTTACTTACGGTTACTACACTGGTGTACAAAATTTACTTTCGCTTATTGTGTCACTGCAACGCGATGAAACGCGAACCGTGCATAGAAAGAACTGCTTCAGTATAGTCAGAGGACAACTGAAAGAAATGCACACCGATATGAAAAGAAATGGTGGTTTCATTGAAAGACGACACACCGAAGTCGTCAAGATTCGCGGTGGGCTCCTGGACATTACAGTAGCGGGTCATAGGGTGTGTGACCACCACGGACGGCAAAGCATGTTCTGCAACGGGCTTCCACGCTGGCCACAAGGTTGTTAAGGGATTCTTGTGGTAAGGCGTTGCATTCCTCTGTCAGACTGTTGACAGTTGCTGGACCGCCGTTAGTGCATGTGGACGCGTTGCAAGGCGTCTCACCAACGCATCCCACAAACGCTCGTTGGGGTAAGTCGGGGAAACGGACAGACTCGTCCATCTGCCGAATATCCTCTCCAAGAGCTCCTCCACATTCTCTATTCGATGCTGTCGCACATTGTTAGCCATAAAAATAAAGTCAGGACAGAATGGCAGAATAGCGAAATGGCAGAATGCACCCCTAAACTGATGCATGTGGGGAAGGAGTTACGGTATCACAACAACGTTGATGGGTGACTGTACTGTATTCAAAGATTTGCAGGTCACTACGCACATTATGCCTCCCTACATTATGACACCTGGATAACTAAAACAATCATGTTCGACAGTGCTGGACGTACCCTCATTAGACGAGAGGTGGGAACTCGTAATGCACCCAGGAACACTGCCGAACCTTTCAAAATCTTTGATTCCAGAAAGATTTCACAGTCACACATATTTATCTCTGTATACACAATGGCGCACAGTCGAAAACCAGTCTGTAGAAAAAGTAAATACTTTAGAATACTACACCAATTTTTTCATGTAGATTATAATTATCTGGAAATTACGTCATGGTTGGTTTACATAACGTGAACCAGAACTCCACCGAGAAACTTTCAGAGACGGTAGTATGGACCAAACAAACACAGTCTAGTAAACATCTGCTCTAAAATGCATACTTTAAGAGCTATGATCACGTGTTATCTACGCTACTGCGAGACACATCTCTTCTACTGACAGTTCTTTCCTTTCCGTAATTTGATAGGTTGTAATATGGACAAAACCGAGAAAAAATGCCCAGTAATCGTGGGCTCTATAGTGCATACCTTAAGAGCTATGACTAATCGTTCACTTTCTCTACTGTGAAACACATCTCTTCTATTGAACGAGTGCCAATAGCTCCTGAGGCATGCATTTTGCGCCCCATGTTTACTAGTCTTTTTTTTTCTTGTTTTGACCAATACTGACATATCGAAATGTTTTTCGGCGAAGTTCTGGTTCACTCTGATTGTAAATAACACTTGTCGGCAAACGACCTTATGTAATACTGTCGTAGTCATTACAAATCTATTTGAAATATGAACTTTTAGATTATGTGCCGATCTAACTGCGCTCTAATTTGACACAAACCCATATGCTGTTCCCAAGCCACCACATGGGCAACGTTTCTCACTGAATGTGTGGTTATGGTTGTTAGAGGATCCTTTCATTGGGACACACTTTCTTTCAAGGGAATTTGATGGACGAGGGTACCATCGGGTTCTGCGACAGGATGCTCCTGGGTTGTCTGAGAATTATCTCCTTGAGCAACACTGTGGAATGTACTGCATTCATGACAGGACACCGGCACATTTTGCAGCTGATGTAAGATTAGTCTAACGCGCTTATTTGATCCAAGATGGGTAGGTTCAGCAGGCCTAGATCACCTGAACTCAGGCCTCTGGATTTTTCCGTCTAGTGTCAATATAAAAGTGACTACAGCGTTCCAGTTGATATCGTTGTAAGTGGAGCAGTGAACTGTACAGTTTCAAGCTTTAAGAGATGACGCGGGTGTGCAAGAGTTCTTACTGCAGAGGTGAGACCAGTATTGCATTAAAACGACATGCCGACACGTGGCATACCTGCGTTCACAAGTGCAACTGAACTGTATATTATTACACGTAAACTGTTGAAACAGTATTGTATTTCTTGTTAAAGTAGGCCATGCGTGACACTTGAGCCCATTTAGATGGGGACTTAATCGAAAAGTTTACGTTTCAAATATAAAGTTGGTGCATAAGTTCTTAATGTTTTATCATAAGTTTAATAAAGACAACAGATACACATAACAGAGACTTTAGTTACCAGTAATATATTATCCTTCACTATCTACAACAGTAGGCTAACGCTGGGGTAACTTTTCAATCCGCGACTGAAGACATCACTTGGTTTTGGGCGAAGAACTCGTAGAGACACGTTCGGAGAGCGTTTTCATTCATAAAGAAAGTTCCTCGAAGGCTGTTCGACAGAGAGCGAAAAATGTGAAAATCTGCGGGCGCAAGATCAGGTGAATATGGTGGGTGCGGAACGACTTCACAACATAGCTTCTGGCATTCTATCAGAATGGGGCGGGGCATTATCGTCAAGTAACATCACTTCAGGCAGTCTTCCTGGTCGTTGCTCTTGGACTGCGTCTGCAAGACGTCTCAGTTGTTGACAATAAATGTGAGCAGTGATGGTTACCTCTTGGGGAAGAAATTTACAGTACACTACACAGTCGCTGTTCAACCAGATGCCATTATCTTTTATGGATGTGCGCAGGTCTTTATACGGAGAGTTGCTGCTGTTTTTGGGCTCAAACATTCCCTTCTTTTCCTTATATTAGCATAAATACACAATTTCTCGTAACCAGCAATGATACAGAATAGGAATGTTTGGTGTTGTTCACGAGCCATCTGATGACGAGCAAGCAGAGATGTATACGCGGCCACCTGCTGATTTTTGTGATTTTGGTTTAGAGCATGCGGTACTCAAACACCCGATTTCTGAACCTTTCCTATTGCATGCAAATGTCGTACGATGGTGGAGTGTTCACAGTTCACCATATTTGTCAGTTCTCGAGTACATTCAGTTGGATCACTGTGAATGAATGAGTTCAAACGATCTTATCAAACCCGGAAGGACTTCCTGAATGTGTAAATTCTCTAATGTCAGAATGATCCTCCGTAAAACGAGAAAAGCATTTTCTTGTCGCGCTCTGTCCAATGGCGTTATCCCCATAGACGACGCAAATGTTTCTGAATTTCTGAATGCCTCCGCTGCTGTCACCCCTCTACTGAACTCAAACAGAAGAATGTGTCGGAAATGTTCCGATTTCTGCACTTTGCACTCCATTTTCTAGCGTCCACAGCTCAACTCACTACCTCTAAATGACAAAATGTTAACTTGAACAAATAAATAATGACAATCGGCAAATAAACCTACAGCAACTGAACTACCAACGTGCAAAACAAAAACGCTACAAACTTATGCAGCGACCTAACATGTACACTAACTGGCACGATATTTCATACTGAAGTCAATGGCAGATCGTAATCACACGTTCGGGAGGTTCGTTCACGCACCTAAAATTCCCCGAAAGCTTTTACTTGTATTATCATATGTTTTACCCGGAGATAGCTTTCGCTAGTAATTATGAAAGAATTTAGATAATTATAAATGAAGAGAAATACTAAAACACATCCCGCTGACACAGGGCAAGTACAGCCAGTTCCATTGTTCGTTTCGCGTCATCCTGTAATATTTGCAACACAGCCGCGTAAGCCCTTGACAGGCACTGTTTCACAGAAACACTTTTGCAGCAGTTTACGTTGTTTTGTTCTGCGTTTTACAACTCTTCTCAAGAACGCTGTAACGGGTTTACTGACGCAGACTCGTTTGTGTCTTTCCTTCTTCTTTGTGAGCCTCTAAACGGTTGCAAGTGTAACTTAATGTTGTGTACACAACACGTTTCCTTATAAAATATCAATGTACCGCAAATGCATCGAAAGCCAAAGTCAGTAAGTCCTTCGAAGCATCTACGTAACGTACTGAAGTAGGTGGGTCCTACTCGCTTTGCCTGGAGGCTCGCCAGGAAGGACCAAGTCACTTCGGCATGCAGTACCGCTAGCCCAAGTCGCGTCAGGGTCCGCTACATCAATATTGTATACGTTAACATCTTCTCAAAAACACAGCAATTAAACGCTCGAAAACCGTGGAGAATATTGATTAATAATGTGATCTGGCGATCAGAGAGGTGCCCAAATACACTGCCTGATGAAAAAAGTGAAGCTCCCAGAAGTGCCGAGGAAACGAAATGAACCCACGGGTTGAGAATGTATGTGACGTTACTTCAATGGTTACGGAAGCAAGTCAAATTTACAAAGAACAGGATGTCCGTGCCTTACCGTTCTGCCATCAGAATGTCGTCAATCACTACCTGAAGTCGTACCTTGTGGCTCACCATACCATGACGCCAGAAATAACCCCCAGTGCCTCACCAAAACACTGGAAGAGTGGAACCTTTCCTCAGACCACTGCCGCAGTCGCCGACGATGGTCATACGGAGTAGTGCAGAGCGTGATACACCACTGAACGCCATTCATCAGGAGCTCGTGTTTCCCGGTCACGGGAGCAATCCTCACTCAGCCGTTTGTGCTGTGGTTTTTCGGCAGCCTAGGCCTGGGACAGTAATACCTCAGCCCGCTTGTCCAGTTGCTAGTCTCGACTGAAGGTCAGGGTGACACAGAATGTTTCGGCGAGTGCATTACTCGTTGTCGGGTGTGAGGCGGTCACGACGTGGCTGGGGCAAAATTCGGTAATACTACTATGTGGTGGTCAAACGTGGTCGACTGGAACCTCGACGACATGTATGCCTACCGTGATGCTCTCATACAGTGGAAGCCACTGTCTCATCAGATGTCCCACAAATATGAATACCTTACGATTCAACCAGCTGCACAAATGGCGAACCACCAACGTCTGCAAGGTTCTGATAACACAGTCTCACAAGAGTACGAGCCCCCCCCCCCCGTGTCTTTCACAGTGATTACTCAACATCTGACACTGTTCACGCACCTTATGTATCCTACCAACACTAAATACCAACACACCCTGGCGGCCCTTCTACCTGACACACAGGATTGTAACTCTAATTATTTACATTCCCGCCGATGGCGTGTAGGTCTACGAAGTTATCATGTCTTATGGGTGCCTCGCTTTTAATGTCAGGCAGTCTAGGAGCCTGCTATCTTCTTTAACAACTGATGTACAGAAACAAAATCTCACATTCAAAACTGATGAGCGGAAAGACAAAAAAGTAGACGACAGACAAAAATGCATAAAATTCAAATTACTCTCGGTGGCGACGAGAGGCCTCCAACATCCCTACATGATACCATGCCAAAATGCGACTGACCTATCTCCGAACTACGTGCCTGAAAGTGTACTGATACTAAGGCACGTGTACGCTTCACACTTTTCTACACCGCCATCAGGCACCAGATAAATCCTACAGTGAACATGAAGGGGACTACACCGATCCAAGTTCCATTACAGATGTGCCTTTGCCCACCTTCATCGCGCACCACAGTGCTGGGGCTTCGTACTGTTGTTTGTAATTGACACCTGGAAGCCAAATTCATGGTTGTAGACAGTTGCATAATGTGCGGGCCGACACAGCTCTCCTAGTTACTGCCAAAAGGATTCATGAATTCCATTGTATACCCTTTGACGTACCTAAGGTCCATAATTTATAGATAGCGGCCTTCAGCTCGTAGGTAACTGAAGACGACCACTACGATGCTGATTTTCAGTGTTTTGGGTCTGACGACAGCGGCTGAATGTTCGAATGATGTCGTCGTGGTGTACAGTATTTGGGCGAGCATCTTCTCCCACTAACAACCCTTCTTTCTATAGTGAGAACAGTATGTAAAAGCCGAAATGTTGCATTCACAAATGGAAGCAGAGCGCTCTACTGAGTCCCTACTATCAAAGAACCAAGGAGCAAGAGAAAGGAAAAGTAGGGTTCGATGTGCCATCAACGACAAAGTCATTGGAGACGGAGCACAATCTGCAACTGGGAAGGGCCTTGCCCTTTCAAAGGAACCAGCAGTAACCCACTTGTGGAAGTCATTCTAAATTTTTATTAAACACAGTTCCATTTTACAACCCGGCTGTTATAAAATCACTCTTATTTACACCACGACAAGTCGATTTTGGCTGTTAGTAATAAACAGGTGCGTACTAGTATGCTCGTAAATTTACACAGTCACCCTTTCTGGGTATACACAAATGTAGATCTGTCATTTTACTACGTAGTCACTGTCGTAGTAAACACCAGCGAGAGCAACGTTCTATGTTCAGCGTCTTCAATGTACCAGGCAACCCAGAAAACGGACTTTAGCTGACTGGAGGCACTCACTGTGACCTGACGAGTCACGGTATTACTTCCTTTCCAGTTATACCAGGCATCTACCGAGCCGACGGTCCAATGAAGCGTTTGACACACTGGGTGTGTAGGTTGCAGCTCAGATCGGTGATAGGTCTGCTGTGTTTTGGGGGTGTTGCTCGTACAGTGACTTGGGACAATTCACTGAGATTTCCGTCATTTTCAACTATTCTGGTGACCGGAGGGCTGCCCTGTCTTGGGTGTCTTCATGCTGAGTACGCTGTGGACACTCCTGTGCTCCAAGATAACGACAGCCGTGTTTACAGGGGCTGAACGTGTACGTTCCAGGATTGGCTAAATTTGGATGTTCGCATGGGGATTTGGAACCGCCGCCCCCTCGAATGCGCCACTAACGCAGGAGTCAAAATAAGCGAACACGTGTGTCGGCTTATCCGCAAATACTCGACCGTTTCTGAGAAAAAGGCGGTCAAATTTTTCGACGTACTTTGTAAGCCTAGAACTTAGAACTACTTAAACCTAACTAACCTAAGGACATCACACACATCCATGCCCGAGGCAGGATTCGAACCTGCGACCGTAACGGTCGCGTGGTTCCAAACTGTAGCGCCTAGAACCGCTCGGCCACGTCGGCCGGCAAAACCCGATTATTACTTTTATTTTTGTTTTTCACTTGTCTACACATGTCAGTAGAAAATTACTATACGAATGTTTTACAAATATTGAAATAACGTTTTCCTTATCGCCTATGAATTGTATGTATGGTGGATAAATTTTTAAAAATAAATATAAACAATAAATGACAGAAAAATTTATTTGAAATTGTTTTTCGGTGAAATACCTGTAGTACCAAAATTAAATAGGTCAACACCCTGGCGGCCCTTCTACCTGTCACACAGGACTGCAACTCTAAATCATTTACATTCCCGCCGATAATCAACTGCAAGTGCCAGGTTTCACTAAATTGATCCGTTATGCAGTTTGCCGCGAAATTACTGCCAGCGAGAGAAATCTTCAGCAATGTTCACTACGTTTCTTTCCGAAATGAGATTCATACGAAGAAATATCAGTCTGGCATATCTGCCTTCACGATGCTCGTGCTGTTCTGACATTCTATCTTTCGAATGTTCTTGCGATCGTATGATCCAAGAGAATGCACCAAATCTTCCCGAAGAATAAACGTAAGAATAAAATATAAGTATTGATACAAGAATTAAATATAAGAATGTGCGAATTTAAAAAGATTGTAGCCGTAAATGTACACGATGTCCGAAAACACTTTCACTGATTACATAAATTGATAACTCAGGCTAGAAGTAAGATACAAATATGAAAGTTGTGTCGAATTGTTTACAACCATCAAAGTTTTTTTTTCTGTTTTAGGTTCGCAGTACGTAAGTAGTGGATGAGGTGCAGTGCCCAAGAGACACGATCACCAGCCACAGCGCAGAGACACTTCCAGACAGCATTTGGAAGGAATCCACCTGATGTCAAGAGCATTAAAGCCTGGTATGAGAAGTTCAAGAACACAGGATCGGTTGCTGACCTTCCGGCGTCTGGTCGACCAAGAACCTCAGCACACAGGGTGGAAGCTGTAAGGCAGTCTTCTCTGCGAAGTCCGAAGAAATCGGTGTGCAGGGCCTCAAGTGAATTACAGATGCCAAAAAGCTCTCTCCATGACATTTTACACAAACGTTTATTGTTTCGTGCATACAAAGTGCAAATCGTTTAGGCCTTGTTGCCCAATGACAGTACACGTCGATATGACTTTGCGGTCGAAATGCTATCACGTATTGAGGACGATGATGGTTATCTCAGACGAATTGCCTTTTCCGACGAAGCGACCTTTTTTGTCAGTGGAGTAGTGAATCGCCATAATGTGCGCATTTGGGGTTCACAACCCCCTGGCGAGGTCGTGGAGTGCACCAGAGGCAGTCCAAAGGTGAATGTTTGGTGCACGCTATTGCACGATCGAATTATCGGGCCATTCTTCTTCGCTGAGGCTACCATCACATCTGCAGTGTATCTGGACATGTTGCAACTGTATGCTGTTCCTCAGCTGCTTCAGTATCACCCCGATGTCTTGTTTCAGCAAGACGGTGCACTGCCTCATTGGGGTTTGGACGTCCGTGCCTATCTCGATATGACCTTTCCTGAGCGATGGATTGGTCGTGATGGGCCAGCGGTTTGGCCTCCGCGCTCTCTTGACATAACCCCATTAGACTTCTTTTTATAGGGTTATGTCAAGGACCAGATCTTGAAACCCTGCGGCAACGGATAACCACAGTCGTTGAATCGATCCCTCCAGTGATGTTGGCTAATGTGTGGACGGAAACTGAATATCGCCTAGATGTGCTACGTGCTACCAAGGGTGCTCATGTGAAAATTTACTGGTGTGTGAAAAACACTTTGATAGTTTGTAAACAATTAGACAACAGTTTCATATTTGTATCTTACTTCTAGCCTCAGTTATCAATTTATGTAATCAGGGAAAGACTTTTCGGACACCCTGTATGATACTTCTTGTGAATCGCAGTTGTAATTTTACAATTAACATAACGCCTTTGTATCACCTAACCTGATAAGAATCATTCGTATTGTAACCTTCTACGAACATCTGTAGGTAAATGATAAATAAATAAATTAATTAAATAAACAATAACAGCGATCGCGATTCGAATACGGGGCGCAAAAGAAAGACGCCGCGACGCTAGCCACTGTTTCACCACTCTTGCTCAACTGATCGCGCGCTAAGAGGCGTCTAAATTACTTCGAAAACTCTGACCGTCGTTTTCTCAGAAACGATCGAGTATCTACGGATACGCCGACGCACGTGTTCGGTTCTTCTGACTACTCTTCCAATGAGCCAAGTTTCTGGGAAATCGGATCACGGCACTTGCCGTGTTCTCGTCGTAATCTCGGCCATTTCACAGCGGATGCGACAAATTTGGTTACGAGAGTGCAGCAGTCGGTGCAGTCGCCGGGCAGCGCCAGCTCATGTCGCGAACCGAAGTCAGACAGCGTATGCAAAGAGGACAATGGCCTTGCCGGAGGACAATGCCGTTATGCAAGCTGCGTAACGCGCCGTAAAGCCCGGCGCGGACTCCCGCGCCTGCGGCTGCGACTGCGGCTACTGCGGGCACAGCGTATCCGACGGCCGTCCTGAACCCGCTGACCGATGCGCGGGGAAACGAGTGGACCGCAGCACGTCGCCGGGACGACACGGTCAGCTGCGCCCGCGTGTTGCAAGAAGCGGCCGCCCCTGCCGCCCCAGGTTTCGAAAGTTGCCGATCCGTTTTTACTAGTCGTACTTTCTGTTCGGTGACACAGAAACGAACGTGCAACCTGGGGTGTCTGTGGTTTCACTGCGGGCTAAGAAGCTTGTACAGATAGGTTCCGCGCTAAGTAGAAGCTTTCAGCTCGATGATTATGTAAAATTCGTAATAATAAGACTCGTTGTTGGAAGAGCAGTTGAACGGAATGGACGGTGTCTTGAAAGGAGGATATAACATGAACATCAACAAAAGCAAAACGAGGATAATGGAATGTAGTCGAATTAAGTCGAAGTAGAGAGGATATAAAATGTAGACTGGCAATGGCAAGGAAAGCGTTTCTAAAGAAGAGAAATTTGTTAACATCAAGTATAGACTTAAGTATCAGGAAGTCGTTTCTGAAAGTATTTGTATGGAGTGTAGCCATGTATGGAAGTGAAACATGGGCAATAAATAGTTTGGACAAGAAGAGAATAGAAGCTTTAGAAATGTGGTGCTACAGAAGAATGTTGAAGATTAGGTGGGTAGATCACGTAACTAATGAGGAGGTATTGAATAGGATTGGGGGCAAGAGAAGTTTGTAGCACAACTTGACTAGAAGAAGGGATCGGTTGGTAGGACATGTCCTGAGGCATCAAGGGATCACCAATTTAGCATTGAAGGGCTGTGTGGAGGGTAAAAATCGTCGAGGGAGACCAAGAGATGAATACACTAAGCAGATTCAGAAGGACGTAGGTTGCAGTAGGTACTGGGAGATGAAGGAGCTTGCACAGGATAGATTAGCATGGAGAGCTGCATCAAACCAGTCTCAGGACTGAAGGCCACAACAACAACAACAAGACTCGTTGCAAATCCTCTGCAGATGCTTTGGGATTCTTGTACAGGTTCGAGTCCTCCCTCGGGCATGGGTGTGTGTGTTGTCCACAGCGTACGTTAGTTTAAGTAGTGCATACGCTTAGGGACCGATGACGTCCCATAAGATCTTACCACAAATTTACAATTTTTGCACTTTCGTTCCTGATAAACAGTTTAGACAAGAAGAGAATAGAAGCTTTTGAAATGCGGTGTGTTATGTTGTGTGTGTCTCACTGTTGTTTTTTTTTAACTAATTTGTGCCTGATTTGTTTTTTCTGAGAAGCTCAGTAATATATGTAAATACCGTAAGTGTAAGTGTGATTCAAAAAGTACTTGAAGTGAAGTGAAGCGCAGCTGGACAGCAAGAAACTCTTTAGCGCGCAATCCCCACAACGATAGTAGTTGTGAATCTTTGAGTATGGACCCTAAAAAAAAAAAAAAAGACGATTGATTTATTTAAAAAAAAAAAAGAGGACTGCTAATCTGTATCTTGTGGAAAGTGGACGTGTTGCTAGGCTGTCGCTCAGAACGTATTGTTACATTTAATGAAAATTGATATTTTAGTGATAAAACCGAGTAAAGTATGTGTAAGAATTGCCAAACATTAATGTATACAAATTTTCTGGAAGTGAAGAATAGAAATATCTTGTTTTTGGAAAAGGAGGTGAACTTCATTGTCGTTGCCTTCTATCAATCGACAGAATTAGTGTACAAAGTTCACTAAACTACAGGAAAAGAAATGCATTCTCTATAGTTTTCATTCAATAAGTAACAACCTCTCATAATTTCTTAATTACAGGAATTGGATTATGTTCTTGTACAATACTATGGTTCTGAACTCCACTGACCAATCTTGATGTAGCAGGACGTGTAGTCTGAAGGAAGTTTGTGTGTTAAGCAATCTCCTAAAGTCACGAAAAATGGTTCAAATGGCTCTGAGCACTATGGGACTTAACATCTGAGGTCATCAGTCCCCTAGAAGTTAAAACTACTTAAACCGAACTAACCTAAGGACAGAACACACATCCTTGCCCGAGGGGGTTCCCGGGTTCGATTCCCGGCGGGGTCAGGGATTTTCTCTGCCTCGTGATGGCTGGGTGTTGTGTGATGTCCTTAGGTTAGTTAGGTTTAAGTAGTTCTAAGTTCTAGGGGACTGATGACCTAAGATGTTAAGTCCCATAGTGCTCAGAGCCATTTGAACCATTTGAACCTTGCCCGCGACAGGATTCGAACCTGCGACCGTAGCGGTCGCCCGGTTCCAGACTGTAGCGCCTAGAACCGCTCGGCCACACCGACCGGCTAAAGTCACGAAAAGCAGGTTCCTGTTTGATCTTATTTACTTACAACAGTGGTCCCTTAGGTATGAAAAGCTACGAACTCTTGGGCTCAAAGCTGTCCACAATACGGCCAAGTAACTAACAGAGTCGTATTTTAAACGTTAAAGAACAATAACTTCCTCCAAATTGTTATACGTCACCAACTGGTTCAGAAGCTGATCATTGAAGGAGGCAGCAACCAAAATTAAGGTACCAGTTACGACCTAAAGTAAAAATCTCAATCAAAACTCAATCTCTCTCTCTCTCTCTCTCTCCAAACACATATATAAATATTAATATTTTTTAACAAAGTCATTTTATATGCGCTACAGAAGAATGTTGAAGACTGGATTGATAGATCACGTAACTAGTGGAGAGGTACTGAATAGCACTGATGAGAAAAGAAATTTGGGGCACAGCCTGGCTGTAAGGAAGGATCGGTTGACAGCACACATTCTGAGACATCAAGGAATCACGAATTTTTAGTGTTGGAAGGAAGTGTGTGTGTGTTTGTGGGTGTGTGGGTGTGTGGGTGGAGGGAAGGGTTAAAAATCGTAGAGGAAGACCAAGAGATGAATACAGTAAGCAGATTCAGAGGGACGTAAGTTGCAGTTGTTACTTAGAGATACATTCCTAACGGCAAGCACCCCTCACAAAAAATTAGTGAGCCCCACGGGACAACACACTAGTAGAAGAGGGCGCACAAGTTTCTTCAGGTATGCTAGATCCCACTGAAGCCCCACATTTTTTATTAGACCGCATGAAGAAACGAAACTATGGGTAAGCTGACAGCTACGTTTCACCCATTGTTCCATTTTCTACGGGTTAAGATCAGTTCAAATCCCCGTGCGACCATCCAAATTTAGTCAAACCTGGAAGGCACACGTGCAACCGGGAGAACATAGATGTTGTCATCTCGGAATATCGGAATACCCAAGGTGTGGAAGAATGGACAACATTTGGGAGAATGTTGGAAAAAAAGAAAAACAAACAAAAAGTCCGGGTTCATGTTCACATAATTTGGATCAATGGGCACAAAACATCACAGAACGACCATTAGCCTGAACTACGAACTCGACCCTTTGTGGGTCAAACGTGTTATTGAATTATAGATTTTCTCGACGCCTTGTATAATTCGTAAAGAGGTAAAACCGCTGCGCATGTCGCGCCATTGCGACCAATGGCCTCGTGCGAGGTACCTGATTCCCATTGCATGCACCTCCCTCAGATTGGAAACTGACCGAGATGGACATGCTTCTGCTGCCTGCAGCAATTCCTGTCGCGTTTGAATCCCATTGTCAACGACAAGGTGTGACAGTCGCCTTCGGTCCCTGCGATATCTTTACGACCACCGTCCTAACTCCATATTACATGTCTGCGCCCAGACTCTCACGTCTCCACGTCGATATGTACGTGCATTGAATACTTCAAACTGTGGTCAATGCAGAAAAAGGAATACCAATTCGCGTATTATAATTACAGCAAATCTGTACGGACAGTTTTTGAAACATAGGCAGAAAAACTTTCCAATCGTTCTAAATGGTTCAAATGGCTCCGAACACTATGGGACTTAACATCTGAGGTCATCAGTCCCCTAGAACTTAGAACTACTTAAACCTAACTAACCTAAGGACATCACACACATCCATGCCCGAGGCAGGACTCGAACCTGCGACCGTAGCAGTCACGCGGTTCCGGACTGAAGCGCCCTAACCGCACGGCCATCGCGGCCGGCTCCAATCGTTCTCTGGCTTCATGTATCAGATGTCGCAGTTAAAAGTATCCCACCTTCCCTTTGAATGCGAACAATATTTCGTCTTCTGAAACAAACAGCTACAACAATGGACAGTTTTACGGTAATCGATTATTAACATTCTTCTGTTAGCATTTCACTTTATTTCATCAGTGCAATTAGACCTAATTGAAATTGTGGAAGCATATGTGAAGACAGATTCGATTAAGGAAACTCGCGAAATTTTAGGGGTCAAGTGTCCGGGTAGAGAATTAATAGCAACTAGAGCCATACAGAGTCTGTATAAAAACTGGTGCATCTACGGATTTGTGCAAAATATAAAACGACAAAGAACTCCTTCAGTTCACACACAAGAAGTTGTCGCAGGCAATCGCAGAAGAATTATTCAGAGCCCAAAAAAGCCTACACGTGAATTGGCCCAACAAACGCATGTACGTAGGAGGAGTTGCGAGTGGATATTTAAAAGCCTTAACCTGAAGCCATATCGTCTGATGGTTGTGCAGCAATTACACAGCACTCACAGTACACGAGGTGCTAAGCAACGGAGAACCCTAACAGTGTGTGTCAGCAACCACTCCATGATGAAAAAACTGGAGTTTGGTGCGGCGTAACGGAACGCGCATCTCTGGGCCGATGTTTTTGGACACTGTCCTCAACGTGATTGCATATACGCAAATTTTTGATACATTTTGTGCTTAACTCTGTCAATATGAAAGACAATACTGCTTCTTCCCGTAAGATGTGGCAACACGACACATATCTAAAGTATCCCTGGAAAGAGTCCACGATGTCTTCTCTGTGGAACGAACTGTCAGCAAAAGTTTATGGCCACCACATCTAACAACATGTGAGTGTCTCCTGTGGGGGCACTTGAAGAGCAAGGTCTATGAAACAAATCCACACACAGTACAGGAACTGAAAGACATCAGCCGCCATCGATATCTGAACTTTACGTCGGGTTTACCAGAATATGCTTAAACGTGCACAGCGGTATACTAATGCTGCAAGAGGCCACTTTTAACATCTTCTATAAATGTATTTTCACTGTATTTTTTACTGTAAATAAATGGTAAGTCGATTTCATATCTTCATTTGTGTGATTTCACTGTATTTCCGTTACACTTACACCGTCTACTTTTAGCTGCGCCACCCTGTGCAAATTAAGGCAGAAATTTCGTATCTTTCAACATGTTTGATACCTTACCTAACTATCCTAAGTCCATTCGGATAGTGTGTGTGTGTATAAAATACAGCATTACTCTGCTGTTTGAGTACATTAGACAACAAGCTGGGGGACTGCACACGTAACAAAACTGCAGAGAGTTGTAACCAGCATACCACAAAACACTGATCTTGGAAGATATTACAGCTTCAATAAGCAAAAAGAAAAGTGTGTTTGAAAGTAATTACCTTACGATTTAGAAAGTGACGTCCTCTGATTGTCAACGTGCAATACAGATGGAGAGGATGCCACTGAGGTCAGCAACCAAGAAATATAAATTATCGTTTTTACAGCCTAGCACAATCTTTTTTTAACAGAAAAAAGTCACTTTAAAAATAACTAGCTTAGCGTCTGTCTTTGTTTGGTCTCCACAATTCTTTTTTAATCGAATTTTTATGTTGTTCACTAACTGTAACATCATCTAAAATTTATACGCCAATTAAGGCCAAGGGAGCATGGTCTTTTCCGAATGTACTTCTGACAAAAAGCGAATCTGTAGCTGGAGTCGGAGGTCTTTGTTAATCCTGCCTTTTGAGTTCTTGTGGAGACATTTTCAAAGAAACTATCATTCCTTAATGCAAAAATTTTTATCCGTATTTCACCCCCTTAGGGTGTGAATTTCCAAAAATCACTGAAACACATATTCTTTATTTCTAACCAAGAAGTCAGATACTAGTTTTGATAACTGTAGGTTTAAGAATGCTCTAGTAGTATTTTAATAACGATTCATTTTCAAAAAATCTTTCACCTATTTTACCCCCTTAGTAGTTGAAATTACAAAACTGCTGAAACACTTTTTTTTTAAATTTCTGAGAAACTAAATAACAATTTTAGTAGTTCTGGCTTCAAAATTGCCTTAATAGCCATATATTTTCAAAAAGCCTTTCATTTCCTATTTCACCCACTTAGCGGTGGAATTTCGAGCAGTTATTTCTTAACCAGTGCCTACGGTTTAGGATCCACACCCTCTCAAAATTTCATGTTTTTATCCTCGGCGATTTGGGCGATAACGACATTGAATCAGTCTGTCTCTATTTCATCCCCGTACGTGTTGAATTTCCAAAAACAATGAAACATGCATGTTTTCGTTTCTAAGCGAGAAGTTCCAGTTATCAAAGATCTAGCTTTAAAAATGCTTTCACAATGAAATATTTTCATAACAAATTTTACGCCTATTACATCCCTTTATGGGTTGAATTTCTAGAAACAGTGAAATACTTACTTTTTAAATTTCTAATAGAGAAGCCTAATATAAATTTTCGTAGATTTAGTTACAAAAATGCTTTCATAAGGAAATATTTTCATAAAACATTTCATCCCCTATTTCACTCTCTTAGGGGCTTAATTTCCAAAAACAATGAAACACGTATTTTTTTAGTTCTAACCGAGAAGTATAATACCAATTTTTAATGGATGTAGCTTTAAAATATTTTATTATTTCTTTAATAATGATTTACTTTTTAAAAGTTTCACCCACTATTTAACCCTATTTTCCAAAAATGCTGAAACACGCATTTTTTAAATTTCTGATCGAGAAACCAAATACCAGTTTCGTAGCTGTAGCTTGAAAATTGGCTTAATAGCGACATATTTTCAAAAATGCTTTCCTCCCCTATTTCACCCTCTTAGGGTAGGCGATCCGACGCAGAACCGTACACCATAAGGAAGAGGCGGTAAAACATTATGACATTCATGGGATGAAGTATTATGTGCCTGAATATACGGTTTAAAAATTGATGAAGCAATCATTATTACTGCCGCCTAATCTTGCGTGTGGTCACCACGAATGACATACGTATGTGTGATACGGATTCATTGAGATTATAGGTGAATCCCTGAGTAGCTACTTGTCACTATTCACTGAGCGGGTAACCATAGTTGTTAGAGCTCTGGACTCGCTTTCGGAGGACGACGATTCAAACCCGCGTCCGGCCATCCTGATTTAGGTTTTCCGTGATTCCCCTAAATCACTTAAGACAAAAGCTGGGATATTTTCTTCAAAAGGGCATGGTCGCTTTCGTTCTCCGTCCTTCCCTAATCCGAGTTTGTGCTCCGTCTCTAATGACTTCGTTGTCGACGCGACGTTAAACACTTACTTCCCCCTCTCCTCCTGTGTCACTGCTCAGTGACAGTAATCTCCAGCAGTGGAAGAGCGAGGGAGATGCTGATCTACATGATGAAGATTTCTCCGACGAAGATACAGAGAAATGTCATTAAAATGCTTGTAAACGTCTGTGCATGGCTCCACTATATAAAGTTTAGTACTATTGCACCATTACAAGATCTCTGGATTTGCGCTCGAGGTTGTTCAGTTAACAATTCAATTTCTTTGTTGTGGCTTAACTTATAAACCTGTAAGAACCACATATGCAATTAGCAAAAACATAAAACTATTGATTCAAAAACAATGGAACTATTTACAACCAATTGACTGCTGTAAGAAAGCCATACACAGTTTTTTATTTTGAGGGTGCTTAACTACAATAGTCTGAAAATCATGTATCCAACATAGTTCGAAAGTATTTAAACGTCTCACGTAAACGTAGGATTTGTCGACCTGGAAAAAGCGGTCGACAGTGTCCGATGGTGCAAGATGTTCGAAATTCTGAAGCAAATTGGGGTAAGCTATAGGGAGAGACGGGTAATATACACCATATACAAAAATCAAGAGGGAATAATTAGAGTGGACGACCAAGAACGAAGTGCTCGGAATTAAATGGGTGTAAGGCAGGGACGCAGTCTTTCGCCCCTACTGTTCAGTCCATACATCGAAGAAGTAATGACGGAAATAAAAGTTCAAGACTGGAATTAAAATACAAGGTGAAAGGGTATTAATGATACGATTCTCTGATGATACTGCTATCCTCAGTGAAAGTAAACAACAATTACATGATCTTCTGAATGCAATGAACAGTCTAATGATTCAAAATATGGACTGAGAGTAAATCCAAGAAAGACAAAAGTAATGAAAAGTTGCAGGAATGAGATCAGCGAGAAACTTAACATCAGGACTAATGGTCACGAAGTAGATGAAGTTAAGGAATTCTACTACCTAGGAAGCAAAATAACCAATCACGGACAGAACAAGGGGGACACCAAAAGGAGACTAGCACTGACAAAAAAGGGTGTCCCTGGCCGAGTGAAGTCTACTAGTATCAAATATAGGTCTTACTTTGAGGAAGAAATTTCTGAAAATGTACGTTTGGAGCACATAATTGTACGGTATTGCAACATGGACTGCGGGAAAACAGGGACAGAAGAGAATCGAAACATATAAGATGTGGTGCTGCAGACGAATGTTGAAAAGCAGGTGGACTGGCAAGATAAGGAATGAGGAGGTTCTGCACAGAATCGGAGAGCAAAAGAAATATGTGGGAAATACTGACAAGGAGAAGGGACAGGATAATAGGACATATGTTAAGACATCAGGGAATAACTTCCTTGAAAATAGAGGAAGCTTAGAGGGTAAAAACTGTAGAGGAAAACAAAGACTGGAATACATTGATTGAGGACGTAGGTTGCAAGTGCTACTTTGAGATGAAGAGGTTGGCACAGGAGAGGAATTCTTGGAGGGCCGCATCAAACAAGTCAGAAGGCTGATGACGCAAAGAAAAGTAAAAATTTTAATTAGCGTATAAGTGAAAAAATAGTACATAATCTTTTACCTTTTCCACATAACTGAGAACCATCTCATTTACGACCTGTAGAAAGAACAGTTCTTTTATAAATAATTCTTGCGAATTTCAGTTTCTCTGACATGGCCTACATCGTCAAGGACCGCCTCACTACATTTCTACGGAACGAACGATATAGTTACCTTACTTGGATATAAAATCATGCCGAAGAAATTACTGTTTCAGCACCAGGGAAATTCTAGAATCCCGCCGAGTACATTTCCGCGGTAGCACCGAGTGTAGGATGGTAACGCTCCTCAGAACATTAGTCGGGTCTGGCGCTGGAATTTCGCTGCGCGCTGCTGCTTGTTTTACACCACTTGCGCAAAGAGAAACACACGACTGCGCCACGTTTTCGCTCAAAGCTGAGATTTTCAACACTCGCCAGCAGCGAGAGAGAGAGAGAGTCAAAGACCCGCGGTAGGCTCCCAGGTTGGATTTTCCCAGCGCACATCTGACGAAACCCAGCAGGCTGACCCGCCAGAGAGGCTTGCGGAGGAAGAATTTTAGCCACGGGAAACCGCGGCTGGCAACGTCATCCACTGAGACACCAAATCCCTGGTCGTTCAACATCACTTCTAGAAAATAATCATCATTTACTGGCCTAAGCTCTTTTTTGTTTAGAGCTCGGGGTGTCGACGAAAATCTTTTAATAAATCTTACACCTGAATGCTCTGAGTTAAACATTTTAAATAGCTAGAATGGGAAATCGCATAGAAATACAAACATAACGAGGACGAAAAATTAAATCACTTTACTCCCATGTAAGGAACGATTGTGGAAAAGAACTGCAGAATAAAGCCAGAAACAAAACCAGCTTAAGTTTTACAAAACAATGACAGTAACGATCCTTGTTTGTGGAAATGAAGCGTTGCTGACAACACGACGCCAAGAAATGAGGCTTATAAGAAGAGTGGAAGGATGTTCAAGAGAAATTCGTAAAAGAAATGGTATATGGAAAGAGTTAGGGACACGTAAAGCCGGCCATAGTGGCCTAGCGGTTCTGGGCGCTTCAGTCTGGAACCGCCCGACCGCTACGGTCGCAGGTTCGAATCCTGCCTCGGGCATGGATGTGTGTGATGTCCTTATGTTAGTTAGGCTTAAGGAGTTCTAAGTTCTGGGTTGGTTGGTTGTTTTGGGGAAGGAGACCAGACAGCGTGATCATCGGTCTCGTCGGATTAGGAAATGATGGGGAAGGAAGTCGGCCGTGCCCTTTCAGAGGAACCATCCCGGCATTTGCCTGGAGTGATTTAGGGAAATCACGGGAAACCCAAATCGGGATGGCCGGACGCGGGATTGAACCGTCGTCCTCCCGAATGCGAGTCCAGTGTCTAACCACTGCGCCACCTTGCTCGGTCTAAGTTCTAGGGGATTGATGACCTCAGATGTTAAGTACCATAGTGCTCAGAGCCATTTGAACACGTAAAAAAAACTGGAAAAATGGAAGCACCATGGATATCGTGTTGATGAAGAAAGACTCCTCGTAAGGGCTCTCAGTTATAAATGCAAAGGAAGAAGAAATATAGGAAGGTCATACAAGAGTGGAGTACCGCAACAGTTAATTTTTATAGTTCCTGAAGCGAAGAAGAGAAGATGAAATGTCTTTATACGAATAGTTACTCCTAACAGTGTTAGAGATACTTGTATCAAACGTGTTCATTGCGTACGTGCCGGATCTTTGCTACCTGAGAGTAGCAGATAATGTTCCTTTTCAAATTATGAGTTATGACCACGGTTAACATCCAGATTATAACATCCCCAGAAAAGAATTCTATCGAAATCAGTCATTTACAAGAACGTTACGGCGACAGTTCTGTGGAGCGCACCACAGAGGTGAGAACATGACTTTCACGATTTGTGTGTACTTAAAAATGCCTCTGAAATTTGGAACATTTTTAATCAAACAAATACGTGTTACAGTCGCTTTGCTGTGAATATATTCCGGAAACATACACGGGTGAGAGAAAAATATGGAAATACCTCGCCTGCAGGTGGCGCTGCTGCATTTGCCCATAAACGACGCCTATGCAATGCTCTCAATACATTGCAAGTATCAGACGTGGTCAGAACACAGTTCTGTGTAGTTGTGAGTGCATTATGTCGGAAGTGAGTGAATTCGAAGGTGAACAGATCGTTGGTGATCGTATGGTGGGAACTAGTGAGTGCATTATGTCGGAAGTGAGTGAATTCGAACGTGGACAGATCGTTGGCGCTCGTATGGTGGGAACTTCCGCAAACAATGTAGCTGAAGTGTTTGGTGTCTCAAGAGGCACCGTATCGGAGATTTATACCGCATACAAAGAAATCGGAAAAAATAACCGCTGTGTCACAACGCGGTGGTGAGTACCGTGACAGACGCTCATTGAAGAGGACAGAGACGAAAAGCACGAGCGCGTGCTGAAAAGTAATGGCTCTGAATTTTTTTTATTCCGTCCTGAACGTAAAGTAAGAGGACGACTGCTGCAAAAGTCACTGCTGATCTGGTGACTGTCGCACTTATGAACCCTGTCAGCATTAAGACAAGACTACAGCTCAAGAAGCACGGAATCGCAAGACGAGCTGGAATTTCAAAATTACTCATGAGTGATATAAATTCCCGTAACAGGAAAGAGGGGTGCCGAAGCCATAAAACGTGGAGGGCAGTTACTTGGTCGGCTAAGTCTTGTTGCATACTGTGTCCAACTTGTGGGCGACTTTACGTCCCAATAGTGGTACACGGCGGGGATTCCGGGATGATTTGGGCAGCCATGTCGTCGTATTCCATAGGCCCTATGTTTACTCTGCAAAGTAGTATTACCCCTAAGGATTATGTGACCATTTTGGCTGATCAGGTCCATCCCATGCTACAGTAGTTGTTCCTGAATTACGGTGTTTTGTTCCAAGATGACAGCGCCCTGTTCCATCAGCTCGCATCGTCCAGAATTGGTTTTGTCAGCGTGAGTAGGGACTGTCGCGTCTCTCTGGCCACCACAGTTACCAGACCTCAGTATTATTGAGCCTTTGTGGTCTACTTTAGAGAGAAGGGTGAGGGATCGTTATCCACCTCCATCATGGTTACACGAACTTGCCAATATTTTGCAATAAGAATTATATAAAATTTTCTTGAAATCAATACAGGACCTGTATTTATCCTTTCCGAGAAGACTAGGAACTGTTTCGCATACCAACTGTTTTTCTACGCCGTATTAGGCATAGTAATGTGTTGTGTTTTTTGTGTTTCCTTATTTTCGTCCATTGCCTGTACAATGCTGTTATAGTCTGTGTGTAACCTGAAGAGTAAGCAGGCGAGTACTCTTATTACCACACTACGGCACAAGCGACAGCTGCAGGCCGTTTCACGCTTCCGCAGCCACCTTTCATGCCCCACTAAACTCGTTTACACTCTAAGAGTACAAAAATTATTGACTAACACAACCGCAGGAAGCAAGGAAAGTAGGGAGATTATAGTTTAACGTCACGTCGGTAGCGCAATCACTAGAAACAGAGCACAAGCTCGAATTACGAAAGGATGGGGAAGGAAATCGGCCGTGTCCTTTTCAAGGGTACGATCCCGACATTTGCCTGCAGCGATTTAGAGAAATCACGCAAAATCTAAATCTGGATGGCTGCACACGGATTCGAATCGCCGTCCTCCCTGATATAAGTAACGCAAGAAACGCACACGAATATTAATTTATGAAGATTAGATTTTATTGTCCGTCTAGAATGAATGTTCAAACGTATGTGAAATCTTACGGGACTTAACTGCTAAGGTCATAAGTCCCTAAGCTTACACACTACTTAACCTAAATCATCCCAAGGACAAACAACCACACCCATGCCCGAGGGAGGACTCGAACCTCCGCCGGGACCAGCCGGACAGTCCATGCATGACAGCAGCGCCCCAGACCGCTCGGCTAATCCCGCGCGGCTAGAATGAATATATTTTTGAAATTTTGACCGTTGTAGGTTGCAATATATTTTTCTGAGGAGATTAGATCAAAAAATAATACACTAAAAGTAGTAGATGAGTTTCACTATTTGGATAGCAGAACAGCTGATGATGGCAGAAGTTGAGCGTATACAAAATTCAGTTTGGCTGTAGTACGGAAAGCATTTCTGATAAGAAGGAATTTGTTAACATCTAATGTAAACTGAAGTATAAGGAAGTCTTTCCGGAAATTTTTCCTGCGGCGCATAGTACTGCAGGAATTGAAACGTGGATGATGAACAGCACAGACAAGAAGATAAAAGATGCTTTTGAAATGTTGTGCTACAGAAGAATGCTGAAGATTAAATGGGCAGACCCATAACTAAGAAGGAGGTGCTAAACCAAATCGTGGAAAATAGAAATTTATGGAACAATTAAAAGAAGGCTGATAGGACACATCCTGAGGCATCAAGCAATCGTCTGTTTGATAATAGAGGCAGCTGTGGACGGGACAGGGGATAAAATTGTAGACGGAGACCAAGGCTTGATTATAGTCACAGCCTCATTAGATGCCTGTTGCAGTAGTTTTTCGGAGATGAAGACGCTTGTACAGGATGTAGTAGTGTGGAGAGCTCCATGCAGTCTGTCTTCGGACTGAAGACCAAAAAACAACACCATTTTTGTATGTTGCAGCTTGTAAATTTACTGATGAATTGGATGGATTTCTCTTGTAATCAACATATTAATATCCAAAGATTGTTCCTGTGGATCTGAAACCGGTCAAAATTATACAAGGATCGTTCAATAAGTAATGCAACACGTTTTTTTTTTCTCGGCCAGTTTCGGGTGAAAAGTGCGGAATTTGTTGTGGGGGACATCTCCGGATACTCACACTTCAGTCCCCAATAGTTTCACGAAGTTCCGATAGGTGGCGGCGCTATACGGACCCTTCAAAATGGCGTCTGGAACGAAGGTGCGTTCCAAGCAGAGAACTGTCAACGAGTTTCTTTTGGTGGAAAACCAGAGCATCGCATATATTCATAGGCGCTTGCAGAATGTCTACAGAAACCTGACGGTGAACAAAAGCACGGTGAGTCGTTGGGCAAGGTGTTTGTCATCAACGCAACAAGGTCGCACAGACCTCTATGACGCAATGTTGAAACGTGCAGACACTCTCATTCATCACAATCAAACACCTCGCTGCACAACTGGGCGTCTCTCTTGGTAATCCTGACTAACTCGTCAGGTGTGTTCCTCGCCACCTAACGGAAGACCGTAAAGAGAAACGAAGGGCCATCTCTGCTTAATTCCTTGAGCGTTACGAGACTGGTCGTGACATTTTTTGTCGTACATTGTCACATGCTATGAAACATGGGTTCATCCCTTCGAACTGGAAACAAAACAGCAATCCATGGAGTGACGCCACACTGACTATTCTCCGAAGGAAACGCTGCACCCTCAGCCAGTAACGTCATGGCGACAGTCTTCTCGGACACTCTAGGTGTTATTCTGTTTGATGTCCTCCCTCATGGTGCAACGACTAACTCTGACGTGTATTGTGCTCCCTTACCAAGTTCAAGAAACGACTTCAGCGTGTTCATCTCCACAAAAATGCAAACGAACATTTCCTTCTCCGTGACATCGCAAGGCTCACACAAAACTTCATTGGACTGTTCTTCTTCATCCAACAGACAGCCCTAATCTTCCATTTCTTTGGGTCAGTAAAGGATGCACTCAGCGGGAAGCAGTACGTGGATGATGGGATCATTATTGACACAGTAAGACGTTGGCTCCGACGTCGACGAATAGAGAGGTACCATGCGGGCGTGCAGGCCTTCGCCGTGGGGCGGCGTAAGGCCGTCGCACTGAGCATACATTATACTGAAAATTAGAGTTTTGTAGCAAAAAGAATGCGGGATAATATGGTGTATTGTTCAAATGGCTCTAAGTCGGACTGAACATCTGAAGACATCAGTCCCCTGGACTTAGAACTACTTAAACCTAACTAACCTAAGGACATCACAAACATCCATGTCCGAGGCAGGATTCGAACCTGCGACGTAGCGGCCGCGCAGTTCCGGTCTGAAGCGGGTAGAACCGCTCGGCGACGGAGGCCGGCTGGTATATTGTCATCCTGAATAAAATAAACCAGCTTTCAGAATAAATGTTACTTTACTTAGTGAATTACCCTCGCAAAAATACATGGATTGTAGACAGATACTAAAAACTGTTGTACAACCAAGTATTGGTTCAAATGGCTCTGAGCACTATGGGGCTAAACATCTATGGTCATCAGTCCCCTAGAACTTAGAACTACTTAAACCTAACTAACCTAAAGACAGCACACAACACCCAGTCATCACGAGGCCAGAGAAAATCCCTGACCCCGCCGGGAATCAAACCCGGGAACCCGGGCGTGGGAAGCGAGAACGCTACCGCACGACCACGAGCTGCGGACAACAACCAAGTATTGCGACTCTTCTCTAAGAAAAACAATATTTCATTTTTTTTTTTTAAAGAACCTGCGCAATTCACTGCATCCAACACTACACGGCTAGACGACAAACCAATCGCTACTAATCCAGTGCAACTAGTTGTACCGTTCCTCCGGGAAAGACCATTTCCCAAACCACACCTTCTTCAGTTAACGGACTAACTACACTACTGGCCATTAAAATTGCTACACCAAGAAAAAATTTAGATGATGAACGGGTATTCATTGGACAAATATATTATACTAGAACTGACATGTGATCACATTTTCACGCAATTTGGGTGCATAGATCCTGAGAAATCTGTACCCAGAACAACCACCTCTGGCCGTAATAACGGCCTTGACACGCCTGGGCATTGAGTCAAACAGAGCTTGGTTGGCGTGTACAGGTACAGCTGCCCATACAGCTTCAACACGATACCAAAGTTCATCAAGAGTATCGACTAGCGTATTGTGACGAGCCAATTGCTCGGCCACCATTGACCAGACGTTTTCAATTGGTGAGAGAATGTGCTGGCCAGGGCAGCAGTCGAACATTTTCTGTATTCAGAAAGGCCCGTACAGGACCTGCAACATGCTGTCGTGCATTATCCTGCTGAAATGTAGGGTTTCGCAGGGATCGAATGAAGGGTAGAGCCACGGGTTGTAACACATCTGAAATGTAACGTCCACTGTTCAAAGCGCCGTCAATGCGAACAAGAGGTGACAGAGACGTGTAACCAATGGCACCCCATACAATCACGCTGGGTGATATGCCAGTATGACGATGACGAATACACGCTTCCAATGTGCGTTCACGGCGATGTCGCCAAACACGGATGCGACCATCACGCTGCTGTAAACAGAACCTGGATTTATCCCAAAAAAGGACGTTTTGCCATTCGTGCAGCCAGGTACGTCGTTGAGTACACCATCGCAGGCCCTCCTGTCGGTGATGCAGCGTCAAGGGTAACCGCAACGATAGTCTCCGAGCTGACAGTCCATGCTGCTGAAAACGTCGTCGAACTGTTCGTGCAGATGGTTGTTGTCTTGCAAACGTCCTCATCTGTTGACTCAGGGATCGAGACGTGGGTGCACGATCCGTTACAGCCATGCGGATACGATGCCTGTCATCTCGACTGCTAGTTATACGAGGCCGTTGGGATCAAGCACAGCGTTCCGTATTATTCTCCATAATCCACCGATTCCATATTCTGCTAACAGCCATTGGATCTCGACCAACGCGAGCAGCAATGTCGCGATACGATAAACTGCAATTGCGATAGACTACAATCCGACCTTTATCAAAGTCGGAAACGTGATGGTACGCATTTCTCCTCCTTACACGAGACATCACAACAACGTTTCAGCAGGCAACGCCGGTCAGCTGCTGTTTGTGTATGAGAAATCGGTTGGGGACTTTCCTCATGTCAGCACGTTATAGGTGTCGCCACCGGCGGCAACCTTGTGTGAATGCTCTGAAAAGCTAATCATTTGCATTCACAGCATCTTCTTCCTGTCAGTTAAATTTCGCGTCTGTAGCACGTCATCTTCGTGACGTAGCAATTTTAATGGCCAGTAGTGTATATGTGCCTTGTTGGTAGCAGGTAAGGAAAATTTGGATAAAGTGTAAACAAAAAAGCAAATGGTGAAACCTTTTTGTGTGAAAAGAAACAAAACTGAGCTTCGCAAATGGCGAAACAGTCTCTAAAATGTAAATACAAAAAGGAGGCTACATTTATAGGCACTGAAAATTACTGTTCCAGCGGTGTACATACCTATTTGGGTAAACCGGCTATTCGAAACTACCGGAGCTAGAAAAGCTACGTACACTGTAGGATTGTTCTTAGCTCTCGATTTGTATATTCTACTGAAAAACTTTGCATGCATAACGTACATGGCAAGAGAAATCACACAGTTTCTTTTGTTATACGTTTGACTCAAACAATGCGCTTAATCGGACTCTGGTGACTAAAAGCGGACCTCAGTACCGCAGCAATCAAGCTAGTAGTTATTTTCGCACAACCATCTCTCTCTCTCTGTTACATTCCACAGACGACAAATGTTCAAATGTGGGTGAGTTTCTAAGGGACCAAACAGCTTGAGTGCAATGCGACTTGTTAGTCAGTGCGCAACAATCCAAGCAGGAGGTCATCAAAGGACGACGGGATTTACCAGTGCAGAAAAAGGTGACAAAATGTTCAAATGTGTGTGAATTCTTAAGGGACCAAACTGCTGACGTCATCGGTCTCTAGACTTACACACTACTTAAACGAACTTATGCCAAGAACAACAATGCACCCATGCCCAAGGGAACACTCGAACCTCCGGCGGGAGGGGCCGCGCAATCCGTGACATGACGCCTCAAACCGCGCGGCCATTCCGCGTGGCTCGACAGACGTCACTTTCGGCTGCACCGACATACCATTTTACTGTCATCAGGGAAACGCAATATACTTTAGTTTCAATGTTATATCAGTGATGGTTATGGTTTATGTCACTCGAAAAATATTGCGACTGCCACAGATTTCTTCGTGTCCGATCTATTAAACACCTCAGAGAGTGTATAAAGACCAATTTGTTTGGGCTACCGACGGCATTGAACAAGTCGTCCATTAACAAATATGCACACTGGACGCTTTAAAATAATTGATAGGGATCATCCGAAATTAGATGCATATGATTTATTAAATCCCGTAATTACGAGTATTTGTTTACGAATCAAGTAAAAGGAAACAAGTTAGTAATATGACAATACATAGAACTAAACATAGCCGGCCGAAGTGGCCGTGCGGTTAAAGGCGCTGCAGTCTGGAACCGCAAGACCGCTACGGTCGCAGGTTCGAATCCTGCCTCGGGCATGGATGTTTGTGATGTCCTTAGGTTAGTTAGGTTTAACTAGTTCTAAGTTCTAGGGGTCTAATGACCTTAGCAATTGAGTCCCATAGTGCTCAGAGCCATTTGAACCATTTGAGAACTAAACATAAAGTCTCTAAGTTTTTGCTATGTGATATGTAGACTGAAAAATAGCAAGTGTCCGCTTGGAATATAGATAAGCCGGCCGGCGTGGCGTGCTGTTCTAGGCGCTACAGTCTGGAACCGAGCGACCGCTACGGTCGCAGGTTCGAATCCTGCCTCGGGCATGGATGTGTGTGGTGTCCTTAGGTTAGTTAGGTGTAATTAGTTCTAAGTTCTAGGCGACTGATGACCTCAGAAGTTAAGTCGCATAGTGCTCAGAGCCATTTGAACCATTTAGTTTGGAATATAGATAGCCTATATCAGTTATACTATTTAAGTACTGAAACGCAATAGCCTGAGGCACATTACCTACACAAAAGAAAACGCATTCACGAAACAAATATGCGTAAGGTAACTTCGACTTACTCCGTGGAAAACAGCAGTGAACGATTTTCACAGACGCGAATAAAGAATTTCTTTCTTTTGCGTGTCGTGACAGCGTTCTTCAAGCAGGCTTTTCATAATTCTCACGATTGCAGATTATTCTCTCACAGTGAGTCTTGTCCTATGAAGTGAAACGAAGCGTTTACCACTTACTTTTTTTATTCGTCAATGCGGGAAACAAATGATTACAAAAAATTAATCATCGACATACGAAACAGTATCCCACCGAAACCTACCAAAGCATTTCGGATCGAATTCTTCACACAAAAGAGGAGAACGCAGTAACGCAACAGATAATTTTTACCCAAACTTTTCCAAAAAAAATCGATATTGGTAAAAAATGGTTCAAATGGCTCTGAGCACTATGGGACTTAACAGCTGTGGTCATCAGTCCCCTAGAACTTAGAACTACTTAAACCTAACTAACCTAAGGACATCACACACACCCATGCCCGAGGCAGGATTCGAACCTGCGACCGCAGCAGTCGCGCGGTTCCGTACTGCGCGCCTAGAACCGCGAGACCACCGCGGCCGGCCGGTATTGGTAATTTCATTATGTACCAAGCAGTCATTACTTCATGCAAAAAGAAAATGTGCATTACGTCGCACCGGTCAAAATATCTGCGGTCGATTTTCTCACAGAGTAATGTCAGCATATTACTCAGCCGATTAGTGTTGCGCAAATGCTAACGCGACATACGTAACGAAAAGACAGAAATAAAGGTATCAGGACATTTCTATCAGATTAAAGATTTATGAAAGTTTAGTAGTTTAAGACAATTAGGCTCTAACACCTATCTATGATGAGATCGTCAGAGACGGAGTATAAGCTAGGACTTGAAAAGGAGCAGAAAAGCAACTGCAGATGTCTCAAATCAACAAAGAATTCGCCTTCGGAAATTTGTGGAAACTACGGAAATTTTAAATTTGGATAGCCCTGCCGGGGTTTGAAGCTCGTTGTTCCGAATTCGTGCCTAGTGTCTTAACCATTACGTCCGCTTGTTCTGTAATGTAATAATTTTTCTTCAGCATTGCCTATGAGTGTAGCAAAATATACTGTCCACGAAATTGTTTGCAATTAGTTTTACCCATATTTGTACGTGAATGAAGTAGGACAGGGGTGAATAATTTTGTTAACTAAGTAAACCTTTGTAGTTGTCACTTAGCATAGGACAATGCAGGACCTCTTTATTTACATCATACTCCGCAAGCCACGTAACGGTGTGTGGCGGAGGGTACTTCTGGTACCACTGACTACCCTCCCCCCCCCCCCCCCCTTTCCCTGTTTCATTCGCGAAATGACCCGTTGGAAGAATGACTGTCAGTAAGCCTTTGTATTTCTGGAATTTTTTCGTCGTGGTCCTTACGCGAGATGGAAGTGAGAGGACGTACTAAGTAGTCCGACTCTTCCCGGAAAGTGCTCTCTCGGAATTTCAAAAGTAAGCCTCTCCGTGATGCACAACGCCTCTTTTGAAATGTCTGCCACTGGAGTTTGTTGAGCGCCTCTGTAAGCTCTCGCGCCAGCTAAATGATCCTGTGACGAATTGCTCCGTTCTTCGTTGGATCTCTCTCTCTCTCTCTTTCTCTCTCTCTCTCTCTCTCTCTCCCCCCTGTGAGACCCACCTCGTAAACATCCCAGAGGGGAAAGAAAAAAATTGCAACCGGAACTTTCATCCTGTTTCGTGAGACAGACATTCGTATCAGTACAGTATCAGTTAGAAGAAAGCGAGAACATGGATGGTGACTAGTAACAGGTGTACCCAGAGCCGTGTTCGTGACATTTCAAAAATGGTTCAAATGGCTCTGAGCACTATGGGACTTAACATCTTAGGTCATCAGTCCCCTAGAACTCAGAACTACTTAAACCTAACTAACCTAAGGACATCACACACATCCATGCCCGAGGCAGGATTCGAACCTGCGACCGTAGCAGTCCCGCGGTTCCGGACTGAAGCGCCCAGAACCGCACGGCCACCGCGGCCAGCCCGTGACATTTCGAAACTATTTCGTCATTCACCGTGAAACTGCACCAGCCACTGCCTCACATCACGGGTAGGCTCTTGGTATACTCTACAACCTCCTGAGGTAGGCGTCTTAAACGAGACCGCTGACGACCAAGGACGTTTCTCAGCAATAAACAGAGCGTCAACCGGAAAACATCAATGCTTATGCAATGCAAGCAGGGAGTTCCGCACATCCTCAGATACGGGCGGTCGCCGCATAGTAGGACCTGTGACGTCAGTTACTGAGAGGATTACCATAATGTCAAGTATCGTCAACAGGATATTTCATCAAACGGTCCCGTGGAGAGAGCAAGACGAGTACAGGTCATTTCAAGACGAGCGAGGGTGTTGAGGCCGTACAGTATTCAGGGCAGGAGACAAATGTGATTCGCGTGACTCCGTGCCGAAGGCCGGGCCGCCGTATTGGCCTGGACTGCCAGTGGCCGCCCTTCCTGTGCCACAGTCGGCGCGGCGGTGCCCTTTTCCCGAGGCAACCTGGCTGGCTATCAGCCGCAGGACCAGCACAACCCACATCAACCGGTATGAGTTGAAAACAGCGGACAGCCACATATCAATATGACGCCAAGCCCCTAAGAGCATAGAGGCGGAGCTTTAGGTCAGTTGGACAAGAACACGTCCACATTTTGAACACACCAGCGAGTGGGACGGAGAGAGAGAGAGAATCTAAAGATGAAATGCGTGATTATTTATTGTTTCGCTTAATCAGTGCTAGGTATTAAAATGTATGGAGAAAAAATAAAAGCTTTGAGATTCGCCGATGACATTGTAAATCTGTCAGAGACAGCAAAGGACTTGGAAGAGCAGTTGAACGGAATGGACAGTGTCTTGAAAGGAGGGTATAAGATGAACTTCAACAAAAGCAAAACGAGGATAATGGAATGTAGTCGAATTAAGTCGGGTGATGCTGAGGGAATTAGATTAGAAAATGAGACGCTTAAAGTAGTAAATGAGTTTTTCTATTTGGGGAGCAAAATAACTGATGATGGTCGAAGTAGAGAGGATATAAAATGTAGACTGGCAATGGCAAGGAAAGCGTTTCTGAAGAAGAGAAATTTGTTAACATCGAGTATAGATTTAAGTGTCAGGAAGTCGTTTCTGAAAGTATTTGTATGGAGTGTAGCCATGTATGGAAGTGAAACATGGGCGATAAATAATTGGAGAAGAAGAGAATAGAAGCTTTCGAAATGTAGTGCTACAGAAGAATGCTGAAGATTAGATGGGTAGGTCACATAACCAATGAGGAGGCATTGAACAGAATTGGGGAGAAGAGGAGTTTGTGGCACAACTTGACAAGAAGAAGGGACCGGTTTGTAGGACATGTTCTGTGGCATCAAGGGATCACAAATTTAGCATTGGAGGGCAGCATGGAGGGTAAAAATCGTAGAGCGAGACCAAGAGATGAATACACTAAGCAGATTCAGAAGGATGTAGGTTGCAGTAAGCACTGGGAGATGAAGAAGCTTGTACAGGATAGAGTAGCATGGAGAGTTGCATCAAACCAGTCTCAGGACTGAAGATCACAACAACAACAACAACAACAACAACAACAACGGGGTGTTCCTTTTATCTGATGCCCTCGCACACAGCACGTAGATGGCAGGCAGCGAACGCTCCGCTGTCTGGTAAATCAGATACCGCGTCGTCCGTCTACTACCGTAATACTAAATTTAAAACATATGCAGATAAATTTTATACTTACTCACCTCATGAAAGGAGATGCTGGAACTGCCTGCCATTGTTTTCACGCATTTCTTTTATCTACTCAAGAAATTGTTCATCACACGATATAATTCTCTTTAGGTAATTGAATTAATTGACTCACGGATATTATCCTTGCGTTCTTATAACGTGTACTCATTTGTTGTGTACACTTTATCCTTTATTGCCCCCCACGAACAGAAATCGCACGAGGTTAAATCGGGACTCTGAGCAGGCCAGATATTGTCATATCTGTCTGTCATGGAACACATCCTGAAGTAAGCGCAAAGAAACATCGGTGTTATGAGCTCTTGCCGAATCCTGCTGAAAAACTCGAATCTTCGTTCTCTTTCTCTCAGTTCATTAAAGAAGGGTTGCAAAATGTTTTGCTCACATCTTTCACTGTCAACTGTGTCATCACAAGAAATGGGTCTCTTATTCTGTCACCACTAACTGCGCACCACACTCTTATTTTCTGGTCGTGAGGATGTTCCACAAGAAGCAGAATATGTCTATCAGTGCTCCAATGTCGAGAATTTTGGTAATTACCATACCCGTGTAAATTGAAACAAGCATCGCCTGAAAACAATGAGGTTTCAAAACCCATTCGGAAAACCAAACCCTGAGCGCGGGATCACGAGGTTTAAGTTCTTGCACTATTGTTATTTTATACGGTCTTATCGCAAGTCATTTAGCAGCGCTTTTCACAGACGTGCAAGAAATTTGCGTTTGCTATGAAATACGTCTAAGAGGCTATTTATGGGAATTTTTCAGGCGGTATGCTATGTCATCGAGATGAGCTCCTATGAGCACTTACATCGTCGTTTACACTTATTGCCATTAACACATATCGTTTCACAGAATTTATTCACTAATTTATGACTTGCAACACGATTGGAAACTTCAGACAATCTCCGGATCATAAGAACGGACACTCCACGCACATACTAGTCGTAAATAAACATTCGTTCCGGAATGGAATAATTCGTTCTTGCCATTGTTGCGTTCGCAGACTTCACTGCATGTTTGCTTTACTGTTCGAATGACTCTGGCCGAAAAGGCTCGTAGTGCTGCATCAAAAGGAAGATGCGGGACCTATTCAACCGGCCTACGCGGATCAGGCGTCTTGCAAACCAACACCGCGCGTGCGGTCATGAGATAAATGGACGTATTACAGGCTTTTTAACACTCTCTAGTGGCAAACATTACAGAATAAAACATGTACACCATGTGGAGGACTACACTACTGGCCATTAAAATTACTACACCACGAAGATGATGTGCTACAGACGCGAAATTTAACAGAAAGGAAAAAGATGCTGTGATATGTAAATGATTAGCTTTTCAGAGCATTCACACAAGGTTGGCGCCTGTGGCGACACCTACAATATGCTGACATGAGGGAAGTTTCCAAACGATTTCTCATACACAAACAGCAGTTGACCGGCGTTGCCTGGTGAAACGTTGTTGTGATGCCTCGTGTAAGGAGGAGAAATGCGTACCATCACGTTTCCGACTTTGATAAAGGTCGGATTCTAGCCTATCGCTATTGCGGTTTATCGTATCGCGACATTGCTGCTCGCGTTGGTCGAGATCCAATGACTGTTAGCAGAATATGGAATCGGTGGGTTCAGGAGGATAATATGGAACGCCGTGCTGGATCCCAACGGCCTCGTATCACTAGCAGTCGAGATGACAGGCATCTTATCCGCGTGACTGTAACGGATCGTGCAGCCACGTCTCGATCACTGAGTCAACAGATGAGACGTTTGCAAGACAACAACCATCTGCACGAACAGTTCGACGACGTTTGCAGCAGCATGAGCTATCAGCTCGGAAACCGTGGCTGCGGTTACCCTTGACGCTGCATCACAGACAGGAGCGCCTGCGATGGTGTATTCAACGACGAACCTGGGTGCCCGAATGGCAAAACGTCATTTTTTCGGATGAATTCAGGTTCTGTTTACAGCATCGTGATGGTCGCATCCGTGTTTGGCGACATCGCGTTGAACGGACATTGGAAGTGTGTATTCGTCATCGCCATACTGGCGTGTTACCCGGCATGATGGTATGCGGTGCCATTGGTTACACGTCTTGGTCACCTCTTGTTCGCATTGACGGCACTTTGAACAGTGGGCGTAACATTTCAGATGTGTTACGACCCGTGGTTCTACCCTTCATTCGATCCCCGCGAAAACCTACATTTCAGCTGGATAATGCACGACCCCATGTTGCAGTTCCTGTACGGGCCTTTCTGGTACAGAAATGTTCGACTGCTGCCCTGGTCAGCACATTCTCCAGGTCACTCACCAATTGAAAACGTCTGGTCAATGGTGGCCGAGCAACTGGCTCGTCACAATACGCCAGTCAGTACTCTTGATGAACTGTTGTATCGTGTTGAAGCTGCATGGGCAGCTGTACCTCAACACGCCATCCAAGCTCTGTTTGACTCAATGCCTAGGTGTATCAAGGCCGTTATTACGGCCAGAGGTGGTTGTTCTGGGTACTGATTTCTCAGGATCTATGCACCCAAATTGCGTGAAAATGTAATCACATGTCAGTTCTAATACAATATATTTGTCCAATGAATACCCGTTTATCATCTGCATTTCATCTTGGTGTAGCAATTTTAATGGCCAGTAGAGTACTTTTAAAATTTCGAGAATATAGCTTTCAAAATGAGACAGGACAAACTTATCTTTCCAGAATGAATTTTCGCCCTGCAGTGGAGTGTGCCCTGGTCTGACACCTCCTCGCAGATTATAACAATATGTTCTACCGGGACTTTAACTTGCCAGCGGAAGGTAAAAGCTCTCAGGCTCGAGTTCCCGTCCAGCACATAGTTTTAATCTGCTAGGAAGTTTCAACATGTAACATTCCCCTCACATAAATCTCACGTAATGATCGTGACGGCGAAAGTAGAAATAAGCCGGAGGCGTACTGACAGTCGTTCTTTATTCGACACACAGAAAGAAAACAAAATGACGTTGGTAAACGATGTATACTCCATCAGAATGACATTCGGAATACTAATATAAGTGTATATCTACGCACATTCAACATCATTGCGTAAATTCCTTCGGCATCGTTAGGAACACGTACAGCATTTAAGACTGACTGTCTGGAGAACTGTTGTCTAATATTTCCATTGCTAGTACTCTGTCCCAGGCTAAATTTAGTTCGAATCTTGGAAACTTTTAACCGTCATTATTGACTGGCTAGCCAATGGAGGAGGGGGGGGGGGGCGTACAGTTCCTGATATCCAGACAGTGAGCGTCATTATCTTGGATTAAAGTCAATACATGTGTGGTGTCAGCTGCTAGTGGTACTGGGGTTAGCGTAGCTATCTCTCGATCGCGGGACTCCGGGCTCGATTACGGCCGGGTTGGGGATTTTCTTCCCTCAGGACTGGCTCCACGTGTTATTCCTATCGTTATCTACGCGCAAGCCTCCGACGTGTCGTTACTTAAGGATACAGGGCACTTACAAATGGTGGAAAAATCGATTTTTTTAATGACTTTATTAAATTCTATAGTCTTTCCTGATTACATTGATGTATACATTATAGGTTTTCAAATGAAAAATGACCCATATATACAATGTTTTAAAGTTACGGTCATGTATGCCGCCACGCCCCCTTTATTTCTGTTACAGAAACCAGTATTATTTCGAAAAGAACTGTGAACTTTCTGTTTCCAGCGATTATATGTATGATACATTGTATATGTTGGTAACAGTGCTGGTTTCTAGTGTCTGTAAATGATTATCTTTGCTAGTATTAACTTTTGTTTCGCTGAAGCAGTTTGTTCACGTGTTACTGAATGTTTGTTGCCCAAATGCTGCATATATTTGTGGTAGTACATATCCTTTGGTGTGCAATAAATACGAACTATGATACGCACCAAGAAATTCAATAAAAGGAAATTCCGTGGTAACCAGTTCACGAACAAAACAAGCCCCACTGTTGAAAGTAAGCTATGTATCAGTTCTTCAGGGAAGAAACTCCTACACGGCACGCCTCCCGGTGATTCAAATTTTTATGTTAACAATGACGCTGTTTGTAGTGGATTTGTTGTTGTTGATGTGGGCATCTTATCTTCTTTGAAACGTTCCCTTAGAACAATTATACACGACTGTCCTTAAACTGATACACAATATTTTTTTAGCGCAACGCAATCTGACTTTCAAAAATCCCTACAAAAGAATGGCCCTGACTAACATTAACCTATAAGTTTCACAAATCACTTACCTCACAAAAATCTTCGCTACTCAAGCTACTGCAATACAGCGAGCGCCACTACTGCCAGCTAAATAAAAGATTCAAAGTACTGAAGGCACTAACTACTGATAGGCATAGTTAGCAAATGAAAGATTTTGATAGAGAACAACCAATGTATTTACCTCAATAGTCATAATATATATAGCAGTTCATGACAAATTTCAAAACTCCGCCATCTCTCTCCCCACATGCACCACTGCTGGCGGCTCACCTCCAACTGCGCAACGCTACGCGCTGTTCACATCCAGCTGCCGCTGCCCAACACTACAATGGCAGACAACAATGCAAACTAGACACAGACTGCACACAGCACAGCCAGTGATTTTCATACAGAGGTGGCGTTACCAATAAAAAAACCTAAACAGCCTACTTACATCTTTGATAAATGAAGTGACGTAATGTAAACAATGGTGTAGACTGTCTGGAAATAACTGAACAACAAAGTAGCAGGAAAGGTTTAGCGTCAAAATTAGTTGTTCTGTGTAGATCCTGCAATAAATCTACCTCGAAAATGACTTCGAACATTGTGCATAATTCATATGGTGTTAATTTGAAGTGTATGCAATGCATGCAATAGGAAAAGGAAAAAGGCTGCTCAAACGTTTTGTGGTTTGATGTCCTTCCTCCTCCTCCCAGTATGTTCAGCAAGTACACAAAAATAATTTTAGGTGCCCTGACGGTTGTGTCTAAAGCATCTATGACACGTGCAGTAGAAGAAACTGTAAATATTAGTGGAACCAGAGACATTTGCTACTGCACTTGATGGGACATGGCAACGTCGAGAACATTGTTCCTTGAATGGTGTTGTAAGTGCTACTTCTCTGGAGAATGGAAAAGTTGTTGATGTTGAGTGCTTATCTAAGTACTGCCACACCTGCCATGGTAACACTGAAGGACATATTGAACATCAGTGTTCTAAGAATTATGATGGTTATAGTAGAGGTATGGAGTGTGATGGAACTGAAATATTTATTTCAGAGTTCTGTGTCCGTTTATAACGTTAGTACCTAGGCGATGGGGACTCTGAAGCTTACAAAAAAATTAATGAGTTCAATGTTTATGGTGATACCTTGCTAACAAAACTGGAGTGTTGTGGACATGTGCAAAAGAGGATGGGTGCTAGACTGAGGAAGCTACGAAGAGAAGTTAAAGGAAAGTTGCTATCTGATGGAAAATCTCTGTCTGGCCGACGCAGAAACTTAAATAGACCTTCTTCAGAGTTATTATGGACTGGCCATTAGACGAACTGCAGCTCTGAATGATGTTACAGAAATGAGAATAGCTGAATGGGCCACCTACTTTCGTAAGTTGTCCACTGATGACCACCCAGTTCACAGACTTTGCCCTAAAGGAGAAGATTCTTAGTGTGGTTACCAAAAAGCAAAAGAAAGTGGTCAAATATATCATCATAAGCATTCTCTTCCTGAGCCTGTTATGAATGAAATAAGACCAATTTTTAGAGACCTGAGTGACCCTGTTTTGCTTAGCAAATGTCTTCATGGGAGCACTCAGAATACAAATGAAAGTTTCAGCCATTGCGTATGGGAAAGATTACCCAAGTATGTTTTTGTAGTACTAAATTCATTAAAAGTTGATGTACTAGATACAGTGATACGTTTCAATGATGGAGTGACAGGAAGGTTGCAAGTCCTGAGAAATTTAGGCATAAAATGTGGCTCTAATATGAAAGGTCAATTGCTTGCGTGTGACAGACAACGGGTGCGTGAAGCTGAAAGATTCGCTCTTCAAGTTACCAAAGAAGCGAGAAGTGCTAAAAGGAATGCCAAGAAGAAGCTTGAAGATGAAGAAATGCTGCAGGATGAAGACTATTCTTCAGGAATGTTCTGAGGAACAGTTTAATTGGACTGTTATCGTCATTTACAATTTCCCACAAGTTGTATTTTTTGGAATTCAGGTACAAATATTTCCTAAAGTTTATAAAGCATTGATCTATTTTTTTTCTGTAACTTGCAATATTCCATACTTACGTAGCTTTATTGCAGAATCAACTAAATTATAGAGAAAATGACATTTTTTGACATTTTTATTAGGAAAAATTATAAAAATTAAAATGTAAGATGTGATATTTTTAATCCTTGTAATATACATAGTAGATGGAATTAAATAGGTCTAGTACCTCAGCCATTATGTCATGCATATCTGGTAAAAGTTTGGTCTCCTTAAAATGTACAACATTGGATTAAATGGTACCTCAATTTGAGGAAGCATTTTGGAAAAAAATTGCATCAATTTCTTTCAAAAACATTCGGAATACTTCTAATTTGTTTTGAAAGTGTGCTGAATTGCCAGATAACAACAAAAAATCTGTAAAACATATACATCATAAACAGTGCCTGAAAGAAATAGGTGCTGACTTTTACATAATATAGAGCCGGAAAAGTACCCTGTACCCTTAAAAAAGACTTGCACCAGACGGCCGAACATACTAGATGGGACTCTCGGCCAACATCGCCATATGCACATATCACTCAATACATGTGTGTGTGTCTCATAGAATGAGACCACGTGATACTGTTAGTATTTATCCACCCGTGAGATGTGAACGTTTTGCTCGGCACATCCTTGGTTTTATTCGAGATGGTTAAGAAACATACCGGTTTTACTTCCTTCCCCTCGGCATCGGCAATACAAATATGACACTGAACTCTACACACGCACTCATTACAGTCACCTATATTGGACAGATGCACTTAAAATACTCAAAACTTCGGAGTAGGAGGTACCACTGTGCTGTGAAAGAAAGCCTCTCAGAATAGACAGCTTAACAACCTCTTAGGGTATAACAGAGAGCAGTGCCATTCGACTTACTAAGTTGAAGTTGTCATCAACATGAAGGTTGGTTTGAACACCTCTATGGTACATGGATATTGGAGGTACCCTACCCTAGCAGTCCTCCCACCTTAGGACTGGCTTACCCAACAAAGGGGTGACTTACGGCTGAATTCCGAATCACAGTGCATCTCAGATAAAAATCCTCCTCCCCCCCTCTCTCTCTATCTATCTATCTGTCTCCTTCTTTGACTGCACCGCAAGAAAAAATGATATCGCCTGTCTGAAACTCGTGAGCATATGTCAACTAATATGTGACATTATATGCTATCGCTTGAGCCTTGTCCCGCAATTACGCAGGGTCAGCCATCGTTAATCGGATTTGGCATGTTAATGTTTAAGGGGTGGCCGGATGCCCTTCCTGCCGCCACACCGTAATCCTCCCCCCCGGACGGAATTAGTGTACCCCAACTGTCTGCGTCGAGCGGAATCCATGGAATAGCGCGAAAGTGTTCAGATGTCTGCGAGCCGTGTAACTGAGGAGGAACATGGGGACTAGCGGGATGTGGAAAATCGCCTAAAAACCACATCCAGGCTGGCCGGCACATCGGCCCTCGTTGTTAATCCGCCGGGCGGATTCGATCCGAGGCCGGCGCGCCTACCCGAGTCCATGAAGGAGCGCGTTAGCGCTCTCGGCTACCCTGGCGGGTCTAATATGTGACATTATATATAAAGACTAAATATCCTCAAACATTACTCTGGCAATTCCAAGAAAATCGCAAGAGAAGTTTTGCGCGTCTATTATGTTGCCAGAAGTTAGAGTTCATGGTGGTCAAGTAATCAGCGTTCGAGCTTCATAAGACGAACGTGTACTCTTATGAAACGACGGTTGGACTCCCGCTAAGATTTAATTGTTAATCTATTTATTTTCGCCACTGGTCATATTATTTAATCAATATGACATTTGAGAGGTAATATAATTTTAAAAAATCATGTATATTTCATGAAGTTTTAGTGAATTTCATGTTATTTGACTACTTACTAACCTGCGGCGCGGTGAGACGTTGCTAATGTAGCAAGAATGAATAGTGTGCAAATTTTTTGAATATCACAGAATTTACAATTGTACTGCAAAAATGAAGGTGACTCCCTGTTCTTCAACTACTGCAGATAGTGAATGTTGCGACGATTCGACGCATAACGCCGTTACAAAACGTCTATTAAAAGACGCGTTCGCGTATTGTGAAAGTTTTCTTCAAGAAGCGGGCCTTATTGATACAGAGAAATCACCGACGATTTCTGCAGATGCAATGGCGATTGGAGAAGTACTTTATCATTCTGTTGCCGAAATGTTAGGAGAAAAGAGACTCATTACTGAGGAAGACCTCATTCATTCTGCGTCTTAGATGAAGACGATCTATTTCGTGAAGTTGACGATATGTCCGACAATGAGGAATTTGAACCAGCCGAAAAGAGAGCAAACGCCGAATACATTCCGTTGAAGACGAAAAGAAAAGCAGTAGCACTGGAAAAGAATACCCCACGGGGAATCTACAAACTCTCCAGAGAAAAGAATCTCGAAGTTTAAAAAGAAAGGACCATTTGAAGCGATGGGAAGAAACCATAAAAAGTGGTGATCGGCGACCGATAAATACGCACTAATTGATTCGTGTACCAATAACTGTTTCGTGGAGGCTCGCAAAAAGCCTCAGCAAGTAAGTTACGTTTTTGTCAACTTCCCATCTAATTTTTTTATCTTCAGCAACCGTATTTTAACAACAGATTATGACAATGATATGTAACTTTGATTTTAGATTTCAGCTAACAACAAGGATTTTACAGGAGTGGGTTTTGGCTGCTGCAAGCCAATTTCCTTCCGAGGATTTCATATTCAAAACATCACTTCCGTCGGCTAAAAAATTCAAACAACGGGAGAGAATTCGGCAGAGGAAGGTCACGACATATGTGAGTAACAGGGAGTCAGTGACTTGGGAAGAAACACCGAAAGCCGCAAAATAATGTGGCCAGTGACGAAAAAAATATAGATAAAAAATAGCTGTTAGCGGGATTCTAACTGTCGCCTTGTCCAGGACCTTCTTGCTGAGCGCAAACGCTAACATTTGACCACAATGATTTCTTACGGCCGGCACCTTCGCACACGTACATCAATTACATAACAGACGCGTAAAAGTTCTCTTGCGATTTCCTCGGAATTGCCGGAGTAATGCACCTTACTACTTGCACATTATGTTGGTTTTATTGCCTATTAAAGGTGTACAAAGTTTGAAGTAAATCCACGATCCCAACGTCGAGGCCTCCTCTTGTTAGTCATTAAGGCGCATTCGTAGAAAACAATAGCTGTGACACTAAGCAACGATTGTGTAAGAGGTCTTATACCGCAGCACATTCCGTTCGATTACACTGCACGCTCTGAAAGTGAAAGTAAGTCCTCAGTAATTTCCTCGTTTTTCGAACGTTGCAGCAACACTTTCCCTTGGGCTCCTCGTTTATTTACCCTAACAAGCGCAATCTGGAACGCTATTGCGTTTGTGGGAGTTTTTCCCGTGTGAAAGGTTCCTGTTCTTACCGAGCGCTCAAGTCTCCAGCGCTGCATTTTCTTCGTCCTCTCTTCGTTGGCTAATAAAATTCCAACTGGCCTCTAAGCAATTTCTTAGTCAATCACGTAACCTCTTGTACTATATTTAATGTGAAAATCAGATAAATAGCGGCAAGTAAGAACGAATCAGAATGTGAGCAGCTCGCATTCAATCGCAGTAAGTATCCAGACCATGTACGGCAAACAGACAAATTGCAAACTGCAGTTACGCCGTTCCCTTGTGTGCGCTGATCAAAAACAGAACCGTTTTACAAGGAGAGTACACTGTCGAATCAAAACACCTTTCAGCCGTCTAAATTTCCAATTGTTATTTTTGAACGACAAGTTCTGGCGGTTCATTACGCCGTCTTCAGGCCCCCTGACCGACGAGCAGAAAGATTCCCACAAAGTAGGGGTCAACATTCAATGACTGGTGTCTGTATATTTCTACCTGACACAGCGGTCCCGTCGACCATCACTTGTGTGCATATGGGGGTGGGGAAGGGGGATTGTGCGACCTATTCTGATGCTGTTTTCCACTATTTCCTCTTTATCTCAACAGATCTACAGCACTCATTAGCTTCTAAAATTTTTTACACACAATTTTCTAATGTTTATACGGGACATCAAATTTTTCAGCACTGCTACCCCTTTCTTCCCAAGCTAACATTTTTTGGACGTCGTACATGATTTTCAACTAATCGGTCCCTACATATATTAAAATTCACGGGAGATTTCGTCTCTATACTCTTAAGAACTTTGTACAGGAAAAGAGGGAACAACAGCGTAGTTTTCGGTTCCATACGTGTCTGATACAGTACGAATATTGCTAAAGAAAAACAGCGTGTTATACATAACTGCTTTATCAGCAGTTACGGAACCTTCAGGTGGCTACTCTAGTGTACCGTGAGTTGACTGTTATAACCTCTATGAAATCATGGCGTTTTTCACCCAAGACCTAAAACTGCAGGGAATTCAAAAATATTACTCAAAAACCGTTCTTGACAAACTGATATGCTGCTGACCGTCATTTCCATGTTGTTAAAAACGTGTACTTCGTTTTTGCATAGGACAGTCATTTCCATGTTGTTGGTTAACAACGTATACATCGTTTCTAAAGTGATTCGTACTATTGTAAAAAGCGCTTTTTTTTAATTGGAAGTATGGCCTCTAAATTGTTGATTGAATATAGTTGTTTTGAATGTATAAATGTCTAGGAATAGACACGCCATGAACTGTGTGCGTACGAAACTCGTTTGCACTATTTCTCGTATTAGCTATCAATGGCTTGGTTTTTCTGTAGTAAAGTTAACCACCTGCCTCAAAACGTCAATTTAATCGTTAATTTTCCATAACAGCAATCTACAAAGCGACTGATGACAGTTTCCCTTGAATCTGTTGCTCTTAAAAGAATGACAACGATTCTCGCATCTGCCACATGAATAACAGTTTAATAATTGTACTAGAAATTTTTTTCTCCTTATTTTGCCCAGTAGGCTGACAACTTCACCTAACACACGTTTATATTCGGAAGGCTACGTCGAATCATTTGGAGTTCATGCTCCGTGTGTTACGCCTGTCATGACAACATAAGGAAAAAAAATTAGGGGATAGAAGAGAAATATTAGTGTTTAAAGACCGTAGACGACGAGGTCATGAGGGACAGAGCTGGAGCCCAATGAGGGGCAATGATGGGAAAAGAAATCGAAGTTTCGCTTTAAAAGAACCAACGAAGCATTAGCCTTAAACTGTATAGGGAAACCAAGGATAACACCATAGCGTGAGAAGCAGTACCTCGTTAGGAAGCTAGTGGAGCGGTCAAACAACCTCAAAGAGCTTCCGCATCAAATTCTACGAAAAGATGGTGCTAACAATTTTAGTGTTCTTCCAAGAAATCTTCAAAGAACTTTCGCCGCCTTTCGAAGAGCTCAGTCAATAAGGCATGAGCGAGGCGTCGCTCAACGCGTGCCAACTGGAAGGGCAAAACGGGTGTTTGGCGTGAGGCCTACGTGCGACACCGACAGGCGTCCAGTGTCGGAGGACAAACTTGAAAGGGCGCCGCTGGCACATCCGACTGGTTACTTAATTTTCTACGTCGGTACGTCTATGTTTAGTAAAGGATACAACGCAGGTTCGAAATTTCGAACATGTTCGGTTTGGTGTTAACCCCGTAATATTGGTGCATAACGTCATAGTTACGAACTGCACTTCTCCCATTGCATTCCAGATACTGCAAGAGGAAATTTTGCTTTCACTCCAGGATTCGAAAAGGCTACCACCGGTTCCAGTGCCTTTGCAACAGTACGCATTTACGAAGTTCGTTCCGTAAATGAATCGATACATTTTACAGCATATTGTAAATGTGGAAAAAAGGATGCAACCACATATTTAAATTAGCAATAGTTTCATGTCATTATGTTAAACGCTCCCGGACGTTTAATGTTTGGCGTTTGATTCCTGGTTATAATCTCGAATTTTTTCCGGCAGTTGCGGGGACTCCACAGTCTCGTAAGACCAACTACAAAGATATTCCTCGTAGGTTACACATTTCTGTTATCAGCACTAATTGAAGTCACCCTACTGGTCAGTAGATGACTGGAAACGAGTGACTAGGGGTGATGAATCACGCTATTCCCTGTGGCAAACCGATGGAAGGGTTTGGGTTGGACGAAAGCTTGGAGAACGTTACCTGCCAACACGTGTACTGCCAACAGTGACGTACAGAGGATGTCATCTTACGATAGAGGGATGCTTTTCGTTGCTATAGCGTGGTCCCCTTAATGCACTTTAAAAAAATACGTTAGATGCGAAAGGATGTGAACACAATTTACAGCACTGTGTGTGGCGTAAAGTATGGGATCATTTCGCAGACAATGTTTGTATCAGGATGATAGTGTGCTCTGTCATAAAGCATTATCTGTGAGGCAACAGTTTGTGGACAATAGCATTCCTGAAATTGACTGGTCCACCCAGCGTCCTGACCTGAATCCAATGGAACACTTTTGGGATGAGTCAGAACGCAGCCTTCGCTCCTGACGCCAGTGTCCAACATCACCGCCTTGTCTGGTTTCGGCTCTTGAGGTACTGAGGCATCTCATTGAAAGTTCCACACAGAGTTCAAGCCGTCATAAATGCAAAGATTCTCAAAGGGCATGTTACAAATGTCCACTAACTGGTGTCCGGATACTTTTGAAGAAATAGCGTGATTCTTTTGGAAACGGACGGTCCACAGCTGCACTTGGTTGCTATTTTATTTATTTATCTTTCTTTTTTTGCAGCTAGTTGCGCGGTCGCAGCCCCGTTCTCAGCCAAGCCCTCAGGCTGGGACCTGGCGACATCACTGGACACTGCCACACTACCACTAGTGGTCGTGACCTCGAAACAGGTAGCAAAGAACGAATTATAAATAAAATAAAAACTGTGGAATGTTTATTTCCAAAACAATTAAAAAATAGTTCTTTGCTAGACTGCAAAAGAAATGATGAGACCGAGATGAAGACTCAATGAAAGGCGGACAGTGACATTAGAAAACATGGACGCGCATGGCTGAAGAATGGAATGCACTGACAAGTTTCCACGTCTTTATTCTCAAGAGTATTTCAAATGGTTGACACTGAGACAACCAGGAGGGAAAAGATAATGCCTTGGCAAATATTTAATAGCAAGGCTAGAGAGGACAGAGTGAAAAACTGAATACTTACTCAAGGTGATTCGGCAACCTTTTTAACGAAGCAGTAAAATGTCACTGCCAAGAACTACAGGGCACAGCGCCGCGAAGGACACGCGCAGTTTAACACGGTGCACCGTCGCAAGAGAGCGTGCGTACTGGGTTGTAAATGTGTCCCGGCTGATATATGGAGTGTCCTCTAAGAATCTGCAGTAATATCGCCTCCATCGCAACAAGAAACAAAAGTCACCATCTCTGTTTCAAATGTTTGGACCGAGACAAGCGATGCATATTCTGCACACAGGTTTCCTAACTTCATTGACTCTTTAATAACAGTGTTTGGAAAAACGTTATTCGTGCTGACCGTTCCCATCTTCAAAGTGGGCTAAACGATATCGCTTTGTAAATCGATATGTCTATAATAATAAACATTATCTCCGTTAGGCTCACGGCAAAGTCACTGGCAGCACTAAATATTGACAAACAAATGGTACACAAAGACTTTACGTATCTGACGGTATATTCAGGAGACGTGAAACTTCAGTCGCATCACTATTACTATTTAAAATGTATTCCTCCAGGGCCACATTACGATAGCAAATGCGAATTATACTTTATTTGTAGCGAAAGAGACATCTGGCTGTATCTAGCAACCAAAAATGTAATGTAACCACTGGTCCACACGAAGATAGCGCGTCAGCCCGCCCTACTACGAGACCAATATTCTTATCGTACACACACAGTAGCGGCACATCAAAAGACTATATCCATGCCGTCCCGGGACTCGAACTCACGACCTCTGTCTTCCAAATATGCTGTCTCGAGACCTACAAATATGCTGACTTTTCAAATCAACTACATCTAGAAGACCCATTTCTTTTCCATTTTCAAGATGTCGCAGTGCAAAAACTCTTAAGCGGTCGATGCTACGTTCAACACCAAATTTGAAGAATGGGGTCTTTTAGCACACTCAGATGTTATTAAATATTAACAGTTTCTACATCTATTAGGTTTTTTGAAATCTCGTTATATTAATTTGTTTTATTAGCGTATACAATGAAATCTGACTTCCATAGATATTAATATCAGTGTGTGAACGTCGGCTTACAAACTCAATCGACGAGCCCATCGTATGTCTTTTTGCTACTCTGGCCAGCATACGCTATCATGCAAATTATTTTTCGGCGAAGTAATCTTCTTACTAGAGAAGTTTATTTCCTCAAATCACAATAAATGTACATACAGACAATTAGTTTCTGCAAGTTAAATTGCCATCTTCAGCTAATCTACGTATATAGACCGTTGTGCCATGCTACCTAGTGCAGTGACATTAGTCATGGATATATTTCCGCACTGACAACAGGAAATATCCTTTGAGCCAAACGTATTTCATTAGAAATTTTTGGGCGTGTTTGCACGATAATGGATTTATTTTGTAACGTAAAATCCAGCATTGATGACTAGCTTGGGAACTGGCAGATGTACCTAAACGTAAATACACTGACGGAAAAAACGTCGCAACACCAAGTAGGAGTTGTGCGACACAAACTAAAGTTGGTAGGCGTGTTTCTACATCCGAAAGATGACGTTTATTCAAATTTCGCGGCAGTCGCATAAGAATGTCGATGGTGGCGCCCTACGAGGATACAAATCAGGTTTGCTTTAAATAAACGCTGGAACTGTCGTGAGCATTAGACACCTTTGAGACGGATGTGGTGAGTTGCAGTTGTCAAGAACGTCTCTAAGGCGATAAAGACGCCCTTATCAACACGTCACTGAGTTTGAACGAGGCTGTGTATTAGGGCTACGAGAAGCTGGATGTTCCTTTTGTGATGTTGCAGAAACATTTGGCAGGAATATACCCAGTGTATATGATTGCTGGCGGCTGTGGTCACAAGAATGTAAGGACCCAAGAAGACCGGGCTCCGGATGGCCACATGCCACTACCGAGAGGGAAGACCATCGTGTTCGGCTTATAGTTCTGGCGCATCCCACTGCATCTGCAACAGAAATTTGAGCAGTTGGCACTACAGTGACACAACAAACTGTTACAAATCGGTAACTTCGAGAACAGCTCCCGGACAAACGCTGTGTAGCGTGCACTCCACTAACCCCGAACTACCACCACTTGCAACTTAAGTGATGTCAAGTGAGAGCTCACTGGAGGGAAGGGTGCACGTCTGTTGGCATTTTCTGATGAATGCCCTTTCTGCCTCGTTGCCAGTGATGGCCGTGTGTTGGTTAGAAATCAGGTGATTCGATCTGTTGTGCTGGCATTCATGAACAGCATTCTAAGGGGCGTTTCCCAACAGGATAGCGCTGCTGTAACCCAACATGCTCCGCAGTGTGTCGACATGTTACTTCGGCCTGCTCGATCACCAGATCTATCTCCAATCGAAAACATATGGGACATCATCGGACGACAACTCCAGCGTCATCCACAAACAGCACTAACCATCACTGTATTGATTGATCGACCAGGTGCAACAGGCATGTAACTCCATCCCACAAACTGACATCCGGTACTGCACAACACAATGTATGTATGTTTGCATGCTTGTATTCAACATTCTGGCTTTTACACAGATTATTTACATACCAGCATTTCACAGTCTAATAGTTTACCTCGTGCTTACATTAACCTTGATCTTTTAGAGTATGAGATCTTCTTCACGATCTCCTGGCGTTGGCGGTTAACTGAACGGTGTCAAGGACCAGTTTCGCGCTCATGTAGCAGCCTGCTTTGCTTTGTAGCCAATGACAATTGCTCGTCAATAGTAGCTGGAAAAAAATTAGCAATAACCCCACTTCCTCAGCATAAGCGCGGTAAAACTCCATTTTATATGTGAACGCGACACTGGCCCTTGAGAGTATTCAGATAACTGGGAACACTGGAAGATCCCGAAAAAGCTCCCAGTAAATGCGTCGAAATGTCGATCGTGTAGAAGAAACTCTACATCTGCTGCCTAACATCTTAGAAGATTTTACCTTAGGGTTCTCCACTGTTACGTTACACTACTAGCGACAAATCGCTGGAAACAGTAACTACTAAAAAATATTCAGGGGTAATCATGCGAAGCGCCCTTAAGTAGAATGATCAAATTGTTTGCCTATCTGAATTGTGTGAATGGATTCATGATTTCGTCTCTAAAGGTGGCAGTTCGGAGATATTGGCGGAAAGTCATCGAGTAAAACAGAAGTGATATCTGGCGTTCCCCAAGGAAATGTTGTAGGCCCTCTGCTGTTTCCAATATACAGGGTGAAGCATCTAAAACTTGGGCTGCAAATATTGTGGAAATGGAATGTGCTACGGACGTGCGGTTTTCACAGAATGAATTGGTAGTCAGAGTCTCGTATTATTGGCCAATAAACAGATTGTAATAATATTTAGGAGGTGCAATTTTTGTGCGAACATATAGTTTTTTTAAATGGAACAACGACTCTTCACATTAACAAACTAAAAGCAGGGTAAATTAGAATGCCAGTGTTGTTTGTTGGTGGATTCTAGTATGAGTCGTTTACGAGATACTGTATTTTGAAATTTTGAAAAGTTTGTGACATTCAACCTGCATAGTTGCTAATTACGATGATGTTACGTTTGCTTACACTGCGCTTGTGTGTTCCTTGAATGCAATGCGTCTTGCTAGTCAGTCAGTGTGTGACAGTCCAAGTGGTGGGTCGTCAGAGGACGACAGAATTTACCAGTGCAGAAAAAAGTGACATATTCATGGAGTACGGAGAGTGCCGGAAGAATGAAGTTCGTTCTTTTACGGTGTATGTGGGAAGATATCCCAATAGATATTAACCATCTCGCCAATTACTTATCAGACTCTTCAACCAGTTACGTAAAATTTGTACTGTAACACATAGACAACGTAACAGAGGGAAACAAGTGACGGCAGAAGAGTGGAAAATTAATGTTCTTTCTGATGTCGCAGTTGATCCGCACGTTAGTTCCGTGCAATCGCATGAAGAAGTGGCACGAGTCACGCAGGTGTCCCATGCATTCTCCATCGACATACTTGTACGTTCCATCCCTATAACATCTCTCTCCATCAAAGCTGCATGCAAACGATTATGAGAATCGAGCTAACTTTTGTACATGGACATTAAGGCAGGATACTATGTATCACGTATCTTGTTTAGTGATGAAGCTACATTTACGAGTCATGCCACGTAAACCGCCGAACATACACTACTGGTCTGATGACAACCACCCTTTCCTGCTCCAGGTGTAACGTTCGCGTCCACGGAGAGTACATGTATGGTGTGGGACGTGAAACATCAGCTCATAGGGCCGTTTTTCATGGACGGAACACTGACCGCGCAGAAGTATTGCAGCCTCCTAACAGACCGTCTTCCACGGATGTTAGCAGACGTTCCGCTGCAGACTAGGAGGAACCTGAGGTACCATCATGATGGCTGTCCAGCCCACAGCGCACGAAGTACTACAGCATGTATTCACAAATTGTTTCCAAATCCTTAAATCGTTGGACTGGACACAGAGGAACTGCAGCTTGGACGACCGATCACACGAATTGACGCCTGTAGACTTTTTTTCTGTGGGGAAAGCTGAAAGACGCTGTGTACAAGGATATAACAGCTGCACCCGATGATATGCAACGGCGCATTACTGCAGCCTGCTCTGACATCTCCGCTGCAATGCTAGCACGTGGCCGGCCGCGGTGGCCGAGCGTTTCTAGGCACTTCAGTCCGGAACCGCGCGACTGCTACGGTCGCAGGTTCGAATCCTGCCTCGGGAATGGATGCGTGTGATGTCCTTAGGTTAGTTAGGTTTAAGTAGTTCTAAATTCTAGGGTACTGATGACCGCAGATGTTAAGTCCCATAGTGCTCAGAGCCATTTGAACCATTTTTTGAACCATTTGTGATGCCCTTCTCCGTATACGTTTAATATTCCCTATTAGTCCTATTAGGTACGGGACCCACACAGTTGAACAATGTTGCAGAATGGATCGCACGCTTAATTTGCAAGCAATCTCCTTTGTAGACTGATTGCACTTCCCCAGTATTCTACTAAAGCACCAAAATCTACCACCTGCTTCAACCACAACTGAGCCTATGTCATCATTCCATTTCATATCCTTACAAAGTGGTACATCCATGAATTTGTATGAGTTTGCCAATTCCAACTGTGACTGAGTGATGTTACAGTCATAGGATACTAGGTCTTTTCATTTTGTGAAGTGCACAGTTTTATTTACATTTACGATCATTTGTAGTAAATGACTGAATAATTGTACGGATTCGTTCAGACTGTTCTTCGTTGGAGACTACTTCAGCTTCTGCGAAAAGTCGGGTGTTACTATTAATATTGTCCGCAACATCATAATCGAGAGTTCCAACTCATTTGCCTGGGGCAGGGCCGAAGTTACTTCTACATCTGACGATGAGTCTCTGTCCAAGGCAACATGCTGCGTCCTTCCTGTCGAAAGGTACTCCAGTCCAGTCACAAATTTCACTTGATACCTCATATGATCGTACACAGAGTAAGCAGGAAAGCAGATGCCAAGCTGAAATTTACTGGGTGAATCTGAAAGAAACGTAACTTATCTACGAAAGAAATGGCTTACAAATGTAAAACCCGTTCCAAATATGATTAATAGAAGATATAGATAAGCTACAAGGAAGAGCGGCACATTTCATCAACGTAACGTTTAGCCGGCGCGAGAGGTTTACGATGAAGCTGAACAAACTTCAGTGGCTTACGCTTCAAGAGAGGAGTTGTGCTTTATGGAGAGGTTTATTGCATAGTTTAGAAAGCATATGATGCAAAATGAATCGTACAATAGCTCCCTTCCTCCCACATACGTCTCCCGAAATGACCACGACGAATAAATCAGGAATTAGAGCTCGTACGGAGCTTTACCGACGATCATTCATCCCAAGCGGCCACAGCGAAAAGGGAAAGGGAGGTAAAGATAGTGGTATGAGAAGTACTCTCTACCACACACCGTACTGTGGCTTGTGGGCTAGCAGATGTAGATACTGGACGGCAGAACGCAGCTAACTGTTCATCCTGCAAGTACCGGGAAGAGCTACATAATTCCTTCGAGCGCCGTCTATTTCAACATTGGCGATTACATATGTATGCGCCTCAGTATTCTAGGCGACGCGGCGGCCCCTCCTCGGAGAATGGCTGAGCCCGGCTGGTGTCCCGCCGTGATCGAACCAGTGGCGAGTATTTCCGTTAGATAGCCATCAGCCGACACGCGCGCGTCACTCAGCATCGACGCCCCCGCAATCACGTAGCAGATTTACATTTTCCGCGCAGACAGGTGTTTCCGCCCATTCTACGGGGCACCGGCTGGACCTCTGCCAGCTGCCACTTGCCCGCTGCCCGGCCGCGCACATCCTTCCTGCGCGCCTAATGTCGTCTGCACGTGTGCGCTCGGTATGCTCCACACGTACCCACTCTGTTTCTCGTTGCTCTCCCCTTTCCAAAAGACTACGTGCACGCCGAGGCACCGCACAGCCTGCCATGTAAGACAATTAACTGATGTACAGTCTCGAGCATGGGCGTGGACTCCACGAGACAATAAAAGTGTTGGGGCGTCATCTCGTTCCACGACCACGACGGGGAGACGTAAAGTGTTAACCAGTGGAAAAGTGCTCATATCGGAGGCGATTTGCTTCAGCTTATTAAAATACTGACTGAAAACTGGGGTCCAACCTTCCTCACGCTACCTTCCTCATCACCTTTAAAAATTGACCAACTCATTGTCACTATTTCTTTGGGTCTCTCAATAAAAGCGTTGGGGCGTCATCTCGTTCTACGACCACGACGGGGAGATGTAAAGTGTTAACCAGTGGAAAAGTGCTCATATCGGAGGCGATTTACTTCAGCTTATTAAAAGACTGACTGAAAACTGGGGTCCAACCTTCCTCACGCTACCTTCCTCATCACCTTTAAAAATTGACCAACTCATTGCCACTACCTCTTTGGGTCTCTCTATCACTGCCTGTCGTATCACAGCCACAGTTTCCTTCGTTCTGTCCGACTTCTACTGTCTTTCCTCCCTGTCACTGTCTCCCTCTTGCTCTCTCTTACTGCTACTATCTCATTCATTCCTTCTCATTGTTATTGTCTCTTCTCACTGTCCACTACGGTCGCAGATTCGAATCCTGCCTCGGGCATGGATGTGTGTGATGTCCTTAGGTTAGTTAGGTTTAAGTAGTTCTAAGTTCTAGGGGACTGATTACCTCAGCAGTTAAGTCCCATAGTGCTCAGAGCCATTTGAACCATTTTTCTCACTGTCACTATCTCTCTCTTCCTGGTTGTCTTTGACACATACTCTGTCTCTCATTAATACCAGCACTCACCGACTTCCACTCTCTCCTCCTCTTTTATTTCTCCCCCACTGTCTCCTTCACTCATTTCCTAGCACTGTTGTGTCACTGTCAACTATGTTCCACAGTGTCTCCTTCGCTCTGTCTCTAACGCAACCAATGTCTATTATCTTCCAGTATTGTTACTACGCGAATATGTTTGCATGCCAAAATTTTTGGGAAGATTTTTAATCGTATTGAGGAAGGTAGAGAGAGGCGGCTGTACCCCACTTCTCAGAGTCTTTTAATAAACACCAACATATATGCTTTTTGTGGCTCGATAGAAGGAGTTCTCCACTGATTCCCCTCGTTTCCCTGTCACAGCAGGGCATGTCACTCATATGAAAAGAACTTTATGGGTCAGTAAAATTTTGATAGTTTACTTATGTGAAATTTAACCCTTTAACTGCTCTGGACGTGCTAACGCGCGCGCCTTTGTACCTGCCCGCGTAGACACGTTCAGAGTACCAGGTAGAAGGACTGGTGGCGCGCGTAAACACGTTCAGAGCACACAGGGACAGGTACGATGGCGCGCGTTAACACGTCCAGAGCAGCTAAAGGATTAAATAACACCAAACCAATTTTACATCTCAGACCAGTTTTTACGGGCACAAAAATTCTCAGTGCGCTTCAGTACTACAATGTGGGGTTCCCAGAACTCATCTGATGGAGGAGGAGACTCTTTACATAAAATTTTTCCGTGTCATGTCACTTTATAAACTACGTTCACTTCATACCGCATTCTACGTTCGTAAGGTAACTTTGATCCTCTGTAACTCGGAAACGGATAAAAATATGAAAACTTTTAAGGTTGTTCAAGATCGGGATCTTAGGAACGTATCGCAAAAATTACAGCCATTTGCTGTGCATAGTCGTCTTGCATCCGCTGCTCGGCTTTGGTACACAGAAACCATGTTTTGGGGTGTTTCCAGAAATTATAATATTTTTGAAAAAGCCACTTCTAAATAAATGCCTAGAGAACATGCCATTAATATGTAAGCAATCTGCTGCGGTTATTCATTATTTAGATTTCGCCTCACACCGGATTTTATGTCCACATTTTCCGTGGACAAGTAGTTAACTTTGAACTTCTGTTTCACCGAAGCGCACAAAGATACCCATACAATTTTCAAGATTGTTCGACATCGGTATCTTAGGAATATATCGTAAAAATTTCAGCCATTTGCTGTGCAAAGCCGTCTTGGAATTCGCGGCTCGGTTTTGGTACCCACGAACCATGTTTCTCTGGCTTTCTCAGGAACAGCCCATGAACTAAGTGGTGCCTCTATAAGCCCCTTAAGGTGCACCGTAGACCACAAACAGTGCAAAATGAACCAACCAATTTCCTACATTTGCCTAAGCTGGAGGAAGTCTGTAGTAATCAAACTTTGATCTTGTGCTGTAGAATAGTTACAGTAAGACGATTCTTCTGTTGGGTATACAAATGGTCATTAGCCAAATGGCTATCAAAAACACTTGACCCAGACTGTGTCACCAACAGAACCCGATGCATGAACTCCGGAAATTTCCCGTTTTTACGCACGGCGTTTTCAAAAAATGGTTCAAATGGCTCTGAGCACTATGGGACTTAACATCTGTGGTCATCAGTCCCCTAGAACTTAGAACTACTTAAACCTAACTAACCTAAGGACATCACACACATCCATGCCCGAGGCAGGATTCGAACCTGCGACCGTAGCAGCCGCGCGGTTCCGGACTGCGCGCCTAGAACCGCTAGACCACCGCGGCCGGCCGCACGGCGTTTTGGCACATATCACTTCAGTACATGGTGTCGCAAGCGTACCGGTTATCACCTCCACATGATCAAGCTGTGACCATGGAACTAGGTGACGGCGTTAGTGCTCCACCCTTCAATGTGACACGTTTTTGCCACTGACGCGTGACTTGACTGAGATCTCGGTTGTAGAATCTGTGTTGGCTCTAAATACATACATCTGTAACTTCACATATACTCCGTAAGCCACGCATGGTGCATGGCAGAGGGTACCTTGTACCACTATTAGTCTTTTCCCATCCCGTTCTATCGCAAATGGAACGAGGGAAAAACGACTGTCTATCTGCCTCCGTACCAGCCATAATGTCTCCTGTCTTATCTTCGTAGTCCTTATGCGAAATGTGTGCTGGCGGCAATGTGCTGCAAATGCCGCTTCTCTAATTTCTCAATAGCCTTTCGCGAAAAGAACGTCGTCCTGCTCCTTTGAATTCCCATTTGAGTTCACGAAGCATCTCCGTAATACTCGCGTCGCGTGTTGACGGAACGTACCGGTAAAAAATCTAGCAGCACGTCTCTAAACTGCTTCGATCTGCCGGCCGTTGTGGCCGAGCGCTTCTAGGCGCTTCATTCCGGAACCGCACTGCTGCTACGGTAGCAGGTTCAAATCCTGCCTCGGGCATGGATGTGTGTGATGTCCTTAGGTTAGTTAGGTTTAAGTAGTTCTAAGTCTAGGGGACTGATGACCTCAGATGTACACCACAGCATCATCAACAGTGCTTGGAGCCATTTCAACCATTTTTCTGCTTCGATCTCTTCCTTTAATCCGACCTTCCGGGAATCCCAACACTCGAGCAGTACTCAAGACTGGGTCGCACTAGTATTCTATGTGCGGTCTCCTTCACAGATGAAAGACACTTTCCTAAATCTCTCCCAATACGCCCATTCGCCTTTCCGACTACAGTCCTCACACGCTCGCTCCATTTCATAACGCTTTGAAAAGTCATGCCCAGACATTTAAACGACGAGACTATGTCAAGCAGGGCACTGCTAATGATGTATTCGAATATTACGGGTTTGTTTTCTACTCATCCGCATTCACTTACATTTTGCTACATTTAGAGCTGGCTGTCATTCATCATACCGACTACAAATTTTGTCTAAGTCATTTGGCATCCTCTTAAAGTCGCTCAGCGACGACATCTTCTCGTACACCACAGCATCATAAACAAACAACCGCAGATTGCTGCCCACAGTGTCCGCGAAATCATTTATGTATACACAAAAAAACAGAAGTCCTATCGCACTTCTCTGGGGCATTACTGACGATACCCTTGTCTTTTGTCAACATTGGCCATCGGGGACAACGTACTCGGCTCTATTACGTATGAAGTCTTCGAGTCAGTCACATATGTGGGAGCCTACTCCGAACGCTCATACCATCGTTTACAGTCTACAGTGGGGCAACGAGCCAAACGCTTTCCGGAAATCTAGGAGTATAAAATCTTCCCCCTGCCTTTCATCCATAGATCGGAGGATATCAAGTGAGAAAAGGGGAACGTGGGGAAACGTTCTACGTCGAGAAAACACCTCGTCCTCACACGTTATTCATTCGAGTAAAGAAAAAGAAGTAACAGACTGCCCGACAGGAGAATAAGGTGGGAGGATGGGGGGACGGGGTGAGGGGGGAGGGTGAATTGAGATAACCCAAAGAAGCACCATGTGTGATTGTGTCGTGTGTAGAACGAGCTGGGACAGTGTCGTGAAATAATCTTGGTAGGCTGATTCCTAGGAATGGAGATCCCTGTTTAACGTTCCGTCGGCGTGAAGGTCATCAGAAATGGAGTGCCAGCTCGAACAGGAGAGTGATGGGGAAGGAATTCCACTGCGGTTCTGTTATCAGATATATTACTAAAGAACACAAACTCCATGAACGATATAGGATCATTACGAATCTTTCTTTCTTTTTTAAAAAAAGTAATTGTGTCCCTATCAATTGTTAAGGAACCTATCCTGGTAGTTTAAGCCTCAAAAAGAATAACAAACGGAAATTTGAAATCCGTCATTCTGAATGCACAATGATTCATTCGGTTGCTGCCTAGGCAGATATTTATTAAGACGCCGAATGTGAGCTTAATCATTGGGATCGAGATTATAATTTTAATTGAAATGCCTCGAAAAGAAACGCCAGAAATTGCGAATCGTCTAGACAGTAATGGCGGCAAAATGTGGTGGAACTGGATAAGCGCGTCCTATTTAAGATGGACTGGAATGGAAAAATTCATCTTCCTAGCTCACCATTCAGTAGCTTCACGGGACAAAAGGTACACTGAAATAAACATTACGTCCAAGATAATTAGTCCGTTTTGGGTATGGGAAAAAACTGATGGAACGGTGCCGCATCACTTATATTTTTCCAAAGACGTTCCTACGAGTCTCGACACGGTCATAAACATGGAGGGATAATAAGGGGAATTGTCATGACGTCCGCCATGTTAGTAGGGCCAAATATTACCTTCCGGTGGAAGAAAAAAAAAACAGCAACTTGCATCATTTATAGGTGTATTAGTCGTCCTAATTATAACATATTGTGTAAAGGAATCACATTTCATTCGTAAGTGGACGGGTTCAAGCGATATTTTCTTTTATGTTAATGAATTTTAGTTGCCGTGGTCACTTTTTCTATAGAGGTTTGATTTCTGTAATTTTACAACTCTAAAAACAGTCTGTGACAAGGAAATATTATAAACCGTCCACACATAGCAAAACGTGTTCTCAGCATTTTGGGGAAGAGGACAGAGACGAATTATCAGTTTCGTCATTCCGTATTAAGGATAATGCCGGATTACGAAAGCAGCCTTTTCACATCACATACTTCGCTTCTTGGTTACTGGAAATGTGTAACGAAAAGAAAGTTACTTTACTGAGGCCGAAAGTATCGTATTACTCGATGAAATCTGCCTTTCAGACCATAAAAATATTTGAAAGTTCCTTCCTGATACCGTGTTTTTCAAAGAAGCACTGTAATATTTACCATTTAAAATAATTATTGAGAGGACGCGACAGAAATTAAGAACAAGAAGCAATTGTAAACAGTAGTCTGCTACTGTTTAAGGACTACTAACATGGCGGCGCCGGCTTCAAGCAATGTACAGCGAAAGTTTGTAGCCCCTCTCCCTCTTATTATACTTCCACGGTCACAGAGGACGCACTGTCCAGGTTTGTCATTCAGGATACAACGGTCTACCGAACTTGGCTCTGAGCTGCATACCGCTTTCCAGTCGATTGCTCCTGCGGGACATGATTATCTCTTGGGGTCCAACCAGGGCTGTGAGATGGGTGACCACCCACCGTACAGAGAGCGAGCACTTGCTACCCAGTTTAGCTGTGCTCACCCCTTCGCCACCATGGCACAAAACACGTGAGCGCTTATTCCGAAAGTAATGAAAAAAGCCCTTGAAAATTACTATTGCTTGCGAAACTTTTTTGCTCCAGAAGTAACCTCAAAACTACGTCGATTCCTAATCTCAGCGAAGTCCTGCAACAAGTTCGATATTTTGACACTCTACCGCGCCAATTGGACAGAATTTGGCACAGAATCTATCAGGAGAACATACAACGACTCTAACAATCACTGGAAGCCGAAGAAGTGTTTCCATAAGGGCCACAGGTGGACCAACGCGTAATTGACTCTTGAATAAATCCCAGTTTTTCAGAAATTGTAATAATTTATTTCTCCGGACATGCATATCATATCAACTGATTTCCCTAACATTCGGGTAATTTCTTAGTGATGCGTAGATTTTTTTTCTTAGAGTGTATTTTTAGAACAAAGCGTACTCTTCTGCTGTATGGGTAGGGCATATCATAATGCACTCCCTACCACATTCCTGCCACATGCTTTCCTCTCTGTGGAAGGTAGTACAATAGGGAGTCATAAATTTTTAATTAGTACCTCGAAAAAATAAAGGTACATAATGAGATTTTTGTTTGTTTGCAGGTACACGTTTGCAGTTCCGGTATACACCGAAATCCCAGCGCCAAAGTACCTTAGCACGCCGCTAGAAGATTCAAAACGAAATGGAGCATCCCACTGATAAAGACGAGTATCCTTTATCTATATTCGAAGGGGAACGACGCTGGCACAATCCATGTTGAGTTGCCGGAACAACATATGACATAGTGACCAGGGGGAGCAAACGCATCCATTGCGGTCAGACAAGTCCGAATGACGAGGAACGACCATCTCTCTGCGAAGGACCGGAAACTGTTACAGAAGTGAATGCCTTGGTCCCAGAAGTTCGCCGCATCACAATCGAAACGATAGTGAAAAAACTGATACTCAGTCACGGGTCAGTTTTCAACATGTTGCACGACATTTTGAACATGACAAAGGTCGCCTCCTGCTGGGTTCCGCGACTGCTCACATTCATTCAGAATGTCCACCAAGCCGAGGCAGCAACGGAAATATGCCGGGCCCATCCAGATGACGTATTTATCCATCCAATCGCCAGAACGACAGCTGAGTTTATCACGAAGACTTTGGAGACGAACAAACAGAGCAAGCGGTGGAAACATGTGGTCTTACCACCACCGAAAAAGGGGAAGACAAGCTATCATATCATGGAATAAGGTGGAGCTGAGTGTTTCTTGGGACTGTCATGGTGTAGTGCTAATAGATTATACACGTAAGGGACAGGATGGTGATTTTTCTCCACGACAATGCGCCAGACCATTCTAGAGGGTGAAAAGTATTTAAACCGACAAACTCTGGGAGGTTGCAGGGGACATCAAAACAAATATTTTCCCCTAATGTCATTTTTTCCTATGAGGATTATTTAAACTGGTGGAGGCGGTATTCTGCTCTTCAGTTGTTAGAGGCCGTATTACGATCTTCAGTTGTTAGAAGGCGTATTACGCTGTTCAGTTGTAGGCAACTGCTGTCCACCAGTGTAGTAGTGCATTGTCTCTGTTTACTAATGGAGTGATACACCTGGAGTGAGTACACTGATATGGTTGGTGCGTACTACGTAGCGCACCACAACAGACGAGCTGCACAGCGGGTTTATCAACAACAATATCCTAATGGTCATATCACGCATCATACGACCTTTGCTGCTCTGTACCAACGTCTTCGTGGGACCGGGTTATTAGCAGATTACCTGCACAGGGACGCTGTCGCACGGTAAGAACGCTGCAATTTGAGGAAGCTGTCTTGCAGGATATGGAGCGGGATCCTTCAATCGGCACTCGTGAAATTGCACGTAACATGGGGGACGAATCAGACGAATGTAAGAACCGTCCTTCGAGAGCAGTTGTTACGTCCATTTCACTTACAGCGTGTCCACAACCTGGAACCAGTTGATTATCCACCCAGAGCACAGTTTTCGCAGAGGTACCTGGAACAGTGTGAAATGCATCCTACATTTCCATCCTCTGTGTTGTTTACCGATGAAGCAACGTTCGGGCGTGGTGGAGTCTTCAACATGCACAATTCGCATGTTTGGAGTGAGGATAACCCATATGCCACAGTTACTAGCGCTCATCAAGTGCGGTTCTTCGTTAATGTGTGGGTCGGTGTTGTTGGGGTCTGTTTAATTATGCCGTATCTGCTACCTAGGCCATTAAATGGCAGGCAATATTACAATTTTCTCGCCAGAGCATTGCCAGAATTGCTGGAAGACGTCCCGCTCCCTTCAAGATAACGCATGTGATTCTAACATGATGGGGCACCGGCACATTTCAGTCGTCGTGTGCGTTGATTCGTGGACCGACGATTCCCAGAAACGTGCATTGGCAGAGGTGGTCCTGTACCATGCCCTGCTCGATCCCCAGATATGTCCCCTCCGGACTTTTTTGTGTGGGGAGAGATGCGCAACCTTGTTTACGCAACTCCTGTTGCATCAGAAGAGGATCTGGTAGTCCGGATAGTAGCAGCAGCAGGAACAATTCAGGATACTCCTGGGGTTTTTGCCCGTGTCAGACGGAACATGATCCGACGGTGTAACCTTTGTTTACGTGTCAATGTAGGCATTTTTGAATATCCACTGTAATTGAAATTGGGTTGTGTTAATGTGTTGTCTCTTGGTCATAAAAAAATGAAAAAGTGTTTGTTGGTTTGATTAATTTGCTGACAGAGAAATCTTCCTCTACCGGTTTAAATACTCCTCATAGGAAAAAAAATGACATGAGGGAAAAATATTTGTTTTGATGTCCCCTACAACCTCCCAGAGTTTGTCGGTTTATATACTTTTCACCCTGTATACAGTTCACAGTTACACATGCTGCTTCTTTAGGCTATTAAATTTTGCCTCAGATTCCCATACTGCACAAAGTGACTTCTTTCTCTTTCCTCGAATGATGAAACAATTGATTGACAGGCAAGGGCGACGAGGTGGTTTTCGAGATGCAATGTGTCCTGAACGACCAAAGTGCAGGCATCTACAACCAAGGAGCCCTGCTACGGCGTCCTTCATTGGGAAAAATGTGTTGCGTTGAAGGATGAACATACTATATAATCAAAAGTGGACACTGGTCTGAGATATGTCCACTGTTCCCTTTTATGGTGGCTTGAACTCTGCTGGAGACACTTCGGACGACGCCTGTGGAGGAATGGCAGTCCATTCCTCCTTAAGAGTTGAAGCCAGAGAAGGTAGCGATGACGGACGCTGGGATCTGGAGAGAAGTCGACGTTCCAAGTCATCCCAAAGGTGTTCCATTTGTTCCACAGGGACTCTGGCCGTGTCAGTCCATTTCAAGAATGATCGACGATCCATGTTCGTCAATATATGACGTCGGTCTGGTCTTGTTTTAACTGTGGTTGTTCCTTCACGATTCAACTTTATAATCACATCACCAGCAGGTTTAGAAGAGGTGAAATGTCCCTGATGGATTTGTTGTCATGGTGACGTCTTATGACTAGTCGATGATCGAAGTCATGAGCGAGCTCGCATAACTGACCTTTCTGCGTCTCTACTGACAACACAATACTCCCCGCCTTCTTCCAAACCGGTGTTTGCGCCCCTCCTGATATCTAGTGATCAATTCCGCATTAGATAGGGGTTGCCGGATACTTCTGATCTGCAAACAATCCTATTGTTGTCTTCCGCTCGCCGTACTGGTTTACAGTGTTGTGTGTTTAGTGTTCTGCTGTTAAGCAGTCGTAAGTCGTCTTTTAACGCAGGAAGCCAATTCTGATGACTTACTACACTACTGGCCATTAAAATTGTTACAACACGAAGATGACGTGCTACAGACGCGAAATTTAACCGACAGGAAGAAGATGCTGTGATATGCAAATGATTAGCTTTTCAGAACATTCACACAAGGTTGGCGCCGCTGGCGACACCTACAACGTGCTGACACGAGGAAAGTTTCCAACCGATTTCTCATACACAAACAGCAGTTGACCAGCGTTGCCTGGTGAAACGTTGTTGTGATGCCTCGTGTAAGTAGGAGAATTGCGTACCACCACGTTTCCGACTTTGATAAAGGTCGGATTCTAGCCTATCGTGAATGCGGTTTATCGTGTCGCGACATTGCTGCTCGCGTTGGTCGAGATCCAATGACTGTTAGCAGAATATGGAATCGTTGGGTTCAGGAGGGTAATACGCAACGCCGTGCTGGATCCCAACGGCCTCGTATCACTAGCAGTCGAGATGACAGGCATCTTATCCGCATGGCTGTAACGGATCGTGCAATCACGTCTCGATCCCTGAGTCAACAGATGGGGACGTTTGCAAGACAACAACCATCTGCATGAACAGTTCGACGACGTTTGCAGCAGCATGGACTATCAACTCGGAGACCACGCCTGCGGTTACCCTTGACGCTGCATCACAGACAGGAGCGCATGCGATGGTGTACTCAACGACGAACCTGGGTGCACGAATGGCAAAACGTCATATTTTCGGATGAATCCAGGTTCTGTTTACAGTATCATGATGGTCGCATCCGTGTTTGGCGGCATCGCCGTGAACGCACATTGGAAGCGTGTATGCGTCATCGCCATACTGGCGTGTTACCCGGCATGATGGTATGGGGTGCCATTGGTTAACGTCTCGGTCACCTCTTGTTCGCATTGACGGCACTTTGAACAGTGGACGTTACATTTCAGATGTGTTACGACCCGTGGCTCTACCCTTCATTTGGTCCTTCGAAACCCTACATTTCAGCAGGATAATGCACGACCGCATGTTGCAGGTCCTGTACGGGGCTTTCTGGATACAGAAAATGTTCGACTGCTGCCCTGGCCAGCACATTCTCCAGATCTCTCACCAATTGAAAACGTCTGGTCAATGGTGGCCGAGCAACTGGCTCGTCACAATACACCAGTCACTACTCTTGATGAACTGTGGTGTGGTATCGTGTTGAAGCTGCATGGGCAGCTGTACCTCTACACGCCATCCAAACTCTGTTTGACTCAATGACCAGACGTATCAAGGTTATTATTACGGCCAGAGGTGGTTGTTCTGGGTACTGATTTCTCAGGATCTATGCACCCAATTAGCGTGAAAATGTAATCACATGTCAGTTATTGTATACTATGTTTGTCCAATGAATACCCGTTTATCATCTGCATTTCTTCTTGGTGTAGCAATTTTAATGGCCAGTAGTGTATTATGCGGAATAAATGTTCATTCCGAACACACACACACACACACACACACACACACACACACACACACACACACACACACACACACACACACATTCACTCACTCACACTCACACACACACACACACACACACACACACACACACACACACACACACAACACTTGCATAACATCAATTTCTGGTAAGTGCCGTCCTTAGGTCCTATACCTTAGTTTTATTTACGACAGTAAGAAATTTTATTTCACGTACACTTTTTTACGAACACACCTACCTTTCCTGAGGATATATAGGTTTTGTCACGATGAGAGCTGTAGACACAGGTGTATTTACCACTGTCATCTCAAAATTCAGATGTTAAACAGCCTAGACGGGTTCACAGTACGACATTATTGTTGTAACTGTTCTTTCATTTGGGTCTACCTGTAGAACCTGCTGGCACTTTCCTCAATATTACTTTTATAGCATTTTTATCTTAGGGACGTCTAGCGCTCTCCGTACGTAAATTATCAGTGACAACTGACCTTATTAAGTTTGACTAACGTTGGTGACTGCGTCATTTAGTGTTCCTCAATTCACCTTCGAACACGCGTTAAGCCGTTTAGATACAACGGGACATTAGACTATGTAAGTAGTTTTATGATAGCGGCTCACGTCTTTTGTTACCAATTCGCCTGCTATGATTTTAATTTTGTGGTATTAAGAATTCTGAAATTATTAAGTCAGTAGTACGTCTCTTATGAAGTTCTGGATAAAAAAAATTACGTAGAAATACACCTGAGGATGTATCTGCATGGTACGAAACCTGTTATATCAGTCAGTTTTACCAGCATTTCAACACATCAATATATTTTAATTTGTTCGAGCGTTCCTTTAAGTATATGCTTTTTATCGGACAGTAGAGGACAGAGGACGACAACCATCACCAAATTTCATCGACACTGCCTTTTTTTGGCGATAATTAAAACTTAACGATTGCCCTTCGTAATTACTTGGCTTACAACTTGTGTCGTCAGTAAAGTTCGTCGAGAACGTCTTCGTTAGCATAGAAAACCCAGCAATAATACAGGGTGTTTATAAATGAATATCGGGGTTTTAAAGCTTTATAATATTTATTATGTTAAATGGTTCGAATGGCTCTCAGCACTATGGGACTTAACTACTGAGGTCATCAGTCCCCTAGAACTTAGAACTACCTAAACCTAACTAACCTAAGGACGCCACATACATCCATGCCCGAGTCAGAATTCGAACCTGCGACCGTAGCTGTCGCGCGGTTCCAGACTGTAGCGCCTAGAATCGCTCGTCCACTCCGGCCGGCTATTGTATTAAAGTTACAGTTATAAATGATATGTCAAATGAAAGAGCAACTCAAACAGTTTTAACAAGAATCTTATAAGTGTTCAATGTGAGTACCATTTGTCACACGGCACACATCAAGTGTTTTTTGTGCCGTATCCCGGCGGAAAGTTTATGGGCCTTTCTTTTTTGGTTAACCTACTGTAACTGGCACTTCTTACCTTGATACACTAGAGCAATGGCTCTTCCCTCTGTTGCAAGAAGCCAGAGAACTTCATTTTCCAGCAAGATGGTGCGCCACCTCACTGGCAGGCGAAGTACGCGATTGGTTGAACTTCACTATACCCAAGCACCGCAAGGGGCCCAATGGCGGGGCTTGCTTTGCATGGCCTCCACGTTCACCCGACCCAACGCCATGCGATTTTTTCCTTTGGGGCTTCATCAAGGATCGTATGTACGTGCCTCCGCTACCAGCAGACCTCCCTGAATTAAGAAACCGGATTGAAGCAGCTGTTGCTACAATCACTGAAGACACACTTATCAACATTTGGGAAGAACTCGGCTACAGACTTGATGTATGCCGTGTGACAAATATGGCGCTCACACTGAACATTTATAAGGTACTTGGTAAAACTGTTTGAGTTGCTCTTTCATTTGATATATAATTTATAACTGTAGTTTAATGTAATAAATATTATAACGAGTTAAAACCCCGATATTCATTTATAAACACCCTGTATACAGAGTGAATCTCGTGCGAACTGTGTAAACAAAGCACGCTGCGGCAGATACTCCCAACGGCCCCTTCGGCCTGCGTCGCCGCGCGGACGATGGGCAGCGAGGACCTTGGGGGGACCAGCCGCTCAGCGTCCGAGCGTTCACAGGTGCGTCTCGCGAGCGCGCGGGTCCCTTTGTGGAGGAAGTTCCGCCGAGAGCAACAACCGGACAAGCGCCGCAGCTGCTGCAGAGTCGCAGCGGCCAGCAGCCCGCCGTAGTATATATATATGTGTGTGTGCGTGTGTACGTACGCGCGAGTGCGTGTGTGCGTGCGCCATGCCGGTCACGTGGATCCCCTTGGGCCCCGCGTCGCCGGAAGTGACGTCGGCCTTGGTTCCCGCCCGCTGTCACCGCTCCCGGAGCTGCTGCGGCTGGGAGCCACCATCTCCGCGGTACAGGCGACGGTGCCCTCCTCGGGTGACCCGGGAGATGTCACGGACCGCGGCCGGGAGTCGAAGCGGAGCCCGCGGGCGATGCCCCGCCTGTTCGGGCATGGGGGGCGGCGCGCGCACACATGTTCCCGCGCTGTTTCCGCTTCTTACTTCCTCCCATTGTGTTCGCCCGGACGGCTAACAGATGTGGGTTTAAATGACCGCCAGCCGAACGCAGCGGGGAAGAAAAAATTGGCGTCGCGCTTGTAGGTACCAGCCAGCGGCTGCTGGCAATACAAGTGAAAGCGGCCGCGAGTTGCGACTGTCGCCGTGGTTGTCGGCGCACTGTCTCTGGGAGACATGTGCGCGACAGTGGTTCAACTCCACCACTGGGTTAAAACAACTGTCTAGATCGAAATAACATTTATTAATGACCGGTTGCGACTTCATGTAGAAGTTGCACCATCTGGCTCCGCCGATTCTCACGCGGCAACACGATCATCCACATGGCGACGCACCGAATCTGCTGTGGGCGTATCTCGTGCACTGAGGATGACTGGACTGCTATTCCGCAACAGACATTCAGCCACGTTGTTGAAAGTCACGCCAGCAGAATTCAATCCGTCATACAGCCGAAGGGTAGACACACCCCATATTAATGTCCACTAAAAGGAGTTTTGATCAGATAGTGTATTCATGATTCAATGCGATACATTTTTCCCAATGATTGGTGGCATAGCAGACTCCTTACTTGCAGAAGTCTGCATTTTGGTTGTTCAGGAAACTTTCCGCTTCGGAAACACCCTCGTCTTCATTCCGGTAAAGCCTACCAAGCAATTGGTTCAAATGGCTCTGAGCACTCTGGGACTTAACTTCTGAGGTCATCAGTCCCCTAGAACTTAGAACTACTTAAACCTAACTAACCTAAGGACATCACACACATCCATGCCTGAGGCAGGATTCGAACCTCCAACCGTAGCGGTCGCGCGGTTCCAGACTGTAGCGCCTAGAACCACTCGGCCACCCCGACCGGCACCAAGCAATTGTTTCATCGTTCGAGGAGGAAGAATTCATTTGGATCAATATGAGACGCGAGTTAACATCTGATGACCCAAAGAAGCAGCATGTGAAACTGCGTACTTTTTAGAATGAGCTAAAGCATTTTCGTGGAGCAAAATCAACACATTGCTACTTACGAGTGTAATCTGTAGCATCGTATCATGGCAGTCTCAAGAAATACTCAGCAATACCTTGTCCGATGATACGATAGTTGAGTCTTCGCTTTTTTAGAAGATGGTAAGACAGCTTGTTTCCACTGCAAAGTTTGCTCCTTCGTCTCGAGGGTCACAGTGATAGCCCAGCAATCGTCCTAGTATCGACGGCTAAATAAGTCATCTGCACGTGCCCGGCATATACCCACTGCTGCCTCGATGGCTGGCGACCTTTATCACGTTCAAAATGTCGTGCAACGTGCTGAAAACTGATCAGTGACTGATTTTCAGTTATTTTCTATCGCTTCGGTTGTGATGCGCCCGTCTTCTGGCACCAGGACCTCCACTTCTATAACGATTTCCGGTTCTCCACAGGAAGATGGTCTGCCGCTTCGAGCCTCCTCAGCAGCAACCAGATGGTGCTCATTCTCTGAAGATGGATTCTACATGAAGTCGAAACCGTGCGTCAGTAAAATATTATTGCGATCCAGTCCGCCCCGATAGCTCAGTGGTCAGCGTGACGGAATGCCATGCTAAAGGTCCCGGGTTCGATTCCCGGCTGGGTAGGAGATTTTCTCCGCTCAGGGACAGGGTGGTCATCTTCATCTTCATCATCTCATCCTCATCGACGCAAAAGTCGCTGAAATGGTGTCAACTCAAAAGATTTGCACCAGGCGACTGGTCTACCCGACGGGAGGCCCTAGCAGCACGACATTTCATTTCAAGCAGACTTATGTTTTAATTCGTTTGTATCACCAGATCGCTGTTACTCCTCTGGTCCACGTTGTCCAAATTTATGATCACCACCATTGGTCATTTCTATTCAGTTTTTACACCAGGCCAGTTGAGTGCCTGGACGACCCTTTAAATAATGCTTTGGTCCATTTCCCATTTATTTTTGCCCAAACTAAACTAGGGCGTTGTGTCTGATAACTTCGGTATCCATGTAACGATGTATTCTAAATTTTCTTTCCGAAATACAACTGCTAACTTACGTTCTACACAGCCATACTTTATTCTCTGGGGGGCCATCAAACTCGATGGCGAAGGAGAGTCGCTATTGGCAATTTCCCCGCCCCCCTTACGGAAGCTGCCAATGCGTAGGGTGCGTGCGCTACCTAGAGTACTTTCCGCTGCAGCCGACGCCGTTAATGGACGATTGTTCACTAGCGCTCCAATCCTGTGAGCGGGAGATAATTTCATTAGGCCAGATGCGATGGATTCTCGTAAGGTGTTAATTACCATTTCGAAAAGGTAAACTTGCGTGACTACGTATTTGTTTGCTTTAGACAAGTGCATGTCTACAGTCGCCGCACACTTAGAAACTCCCGCGCCACAATTACATAGCACACCACTATTACCAACATTATGGTACATTAATTGGGTATAGGTTGCGACATATTGATTTGATGCCTCTAGTAGGATGATACCTAACTGTGGAGCGGGAATTTCTAAGTGTGCGGCCACTGCAAACATGCACTTGCCTAAAATAAACAAATAAGTTTATCATATCGAAGTTATAATTAAAACTTTATAAGCATCCATCGTATTTCGCCTGATGGGGCAAACAGGTGATGGTGGGCAGTTTCTGATCACCATACTTTTCGTCACTGTCATGAGCTAAATCTCAAACCTCTCCGAAATCCTCACGAAGTCAAAGTGTATGGAGTAGTTGATGATGTTGCGTACGTCGGGCTAATTGTTTTCGCACTCTGCCTTCATTTCACCCCATAGTCTTCTATAACAACATGTTAATTGTGAACATGACACTACAAATATTGCCTAACATGGAATTCGCTACACGTGCGAAACATACGCCGTCTTACACATCAAATCCGCCATCATACTTATGGTGATGAGAGTCGTGTTCAAGCCTGGATACGGAAGAAATTAGATAATATTTCTTGTTTCGATACGCGAAATCACGGTGCAAATACAAAGGCACGGCAAGTTGTGTACGTAATAATATGACATTTTGTCAGTCATTTCGGACTGTTGCAATCAATAAATCCAAATGCTAGGGAATAAAGATGTACAAAAAAGGAAATAAAACGTTAAATATTTTTGGTTACTTGGTAATAACCAGCCTTACGAACAAAAAATTAACCACTACTCTTCTTGACTTTGCGAGGGAGATGTGAATCTACTGGCTGCTTTATCTTTAACAAATAAAAATACTTTCCCCAAAAATATGATGTGCAGAAAGTATCCACTGACATTGTAACACACAGAGTCTAAAAAAATAGCTATTACTTGTTGTTCTTTAGAGTAGTCGCGCGAAATTGCGATAAAAACACAAAGGCACAGCCAGTATGTAACAAAATAAGGCTTCGTCGGTAGAGACTTTTTGGAACGAATAAATGCAAATGCTAGAAAGTAAGGATGTACACCAAAGAAAACGAAATGTGAATTATTTTTTGGTTCTATGGTTACAATCAGCCTGTCGAACAAAAAATTAATCACTATTGTTTTTAATTTTAGGAAGGAGATGCGGATCAGTTGGCAGGCTACGCGTCAATAAAAAAGAAATATGTTCTCCAAAAATATAGTTTGCAGAAAGTATCCAGTGATGCTGCCATATACAATATCCTGGAGGTCCAAAACACGAAGTATGTTCAATTGGTGACAAATCTGGGAGACTGAGTGCCATCGAATGGTGTCGACTTCGTACGAGCTGAAAGCTATGTGGGTACTTCGCATTATATTGCTGCATCATAGGGCCGAACTTAGAAATGGCAGGAAGCAGAATTACAAAACACGTTCGACAATGCGCCAAGTTTTTTCAGCTCTTTAAAGAAAAACGGGACATATTCAGTGATTGTCAGTGATGACTCATAAGCTATTGCCGATCCCATTACGGAACAAGACTCCGCTGCGGGCGTGGCCTACAGCAGGAGTGGAGCGAGGAGACTCCCCGGGTCGCCATCGCTGTGTCCAGCAGCGATACGGGCTGCCGCAGGCGGCTGAGGGAAGTAAACAGCGCAGCGGATGTGCGCGGAGGCGGGGCCGGTGCCTTCTCGTGTTTCCTATGAGCACGCGGTTCTGCAGCCCATCTTCCTGTCATTTCTGGTCGCGCGCAGCTTTTCTTACAAATCTTTCAGCCTATTTAGTTGTTTAGATTTAACAAAGGACCCATACAAACGATTTCGAAGATGAGTCACACGGGTGTCCGGCATCAGATTCCGTCAGTAAACCATTTAAGCAACCTCAGATTGGAAGACCTGTACAAGTTAAGGCGGTGTGCCAGTACGGACGCCACTCAGCTCATGGCTTCCGCAGGATGTGCTTCTCTAATTGAAATGTGGTATGAAATGTGCTGTGTGCTGTGAAACAAGTTAAATGTAAGACTAAAGATATTTACGTGACAATGGAAGTTTAACTGTTTTGGAAATCGAGTCTTTAGCTAAACATTTAGTACATTGTCGCCTTTTTCGCTAGAAGTTTCATTACAATAGAATAAAGTCTAGTAAAGCGCTGTGGTATGCAAACATTTGGATTGTGTACAGCTTTACCATAGCCGTACACACTGATCAGCCAGAAAATTGTGACCACCTACGTAATACGAGGGTAATCCCAAAAGAAAGGTCTCCCATTTTTGTATAAGTACAAAACTCTGTTTGTGTGGCAGTTGGTCGCACTGTTATGAAGAGTGCTTCACGCGCTGTGTGTAAACATGCGCACGCCGCGCTGAGGCGCTGTCTTGGCTTGGCAGCCGTTGAGAATGGAGTTCCCGTTGGATGTTACCGCCAAGTGCGAATTGCGCGCAGTTATTCGGTTTTTGAACGCAAAGGGCACTGCGCCGTTTGAAATCCATCACCAATTGACGGAAGTGTATGGTGAGTCGTGCGTGGATGTCAAAAATGTTCGTAAGTGTGTAGAGAGTTTGCAGCTGGTCGGACCGAAATTCACGACGAACAAAGGAGCGGGAGACAGTCAATTTCTGAGGAGACAGTGTTGCAGGTTGAGAAAATCATGCGTGAAGATCGGCGGATCAGGCGGATCACCCTGGATGATCTCTGCTCGTTGGTTCCTGAGGTTTCCAGAAGCACTGCTCATAGAATTATAATGGAAACATTGAAGTACCGGAAGGTGTGCGTAAGATGGGTGCCACGCATGCTGACTGAGGACCACATGTGGCAAAGAGCTGATGCTTCCGGCGCATTTCTTCACCGCCTTGCAGCAGAAAAGGACAACCTTCTGGTCTCAACTGTCACGGGTTATAACGATATGTTTACGTAATGTGTATACATAAACATACAGTTATAAATGTCCCCGTTCGTAGTCGCTAATTATAACAATATGTTTACTTTTGTGCTGTAACATATAGCTATAATCAGCGATGGAAACATATTTGCGAACGCCGACCGTGTGCGGCTGTTTCATGTTTGATCGTCTGATCAGTCGGAAATTGCATTGCAGAGGAGAGAAAATGCCTATTCAAAATATAATTATTTTGGGATAGCTCAACATGAATTTCCTAAGGGACAGTAGTTTATCATGCATTTACCAGTAGAATATGGCGCGGAGAAAATATTTCGCCGCATGCAACTTCCGTCCGAACTCGACGAAAGAATTCGTGACTGTGAACTCTCTATTTGGCAGAAACATAAAGAAAATTAAATAACTTCACGAAGGAGTGAGACATAGATTCTATATTAAATAAATAGTCCATACACCAGTTCCATTTAACTCTGAATTTATGGCAATTAATAGACGAACTTACACTGCAATGAAGGATTTAACATGGATGCCGTTTTGACTGGCACTTCTCGTAATGAAAACAATTCCTTTAACGTTTTCACATACACGTCGCACAATAAATCTACTGCTAGGCACTGTTAGTATTACACATTTACTTTACACAAAAACAATATTATTTTTAACGATAATAATACGGCGGCAAGACATGCGCGTCCGAAACAAGTTACAAGAGACAAGAGAAGAATGAGTAACTGTTCATCGAGAATATCTCGTACATAAAAAAAAAAAATGTATAAAAGTGTTCTTCTTCTGTCCGTTTTTCGCGCCGCGGTTTTCAAAGTCAATAACTCACTGCATCTCTGACGGCGCTTCGACAATAAACAAGTTACGTCACAGGTCGTTCACCTTTTACAGTCTCACAACATTATTTGTTAACTGTAGCTGTTGCCGAGCGACTGCTCGATTAGTAAATGATTTACAATGATAAGGCAATCACATAATGTTACAGGGTGACGAAACCTGGGCATACCACTTTACACCTGAGACCAAGCAACAATCACGCCAGTGGCGGCATCCTTCTTCGCAGCATGGCGGCGGTATGACATGGGCAAACAAAAACTGCCACAGCGTCTACAAAAATGCATCGACAGAAATGGTGATTATGTCGAAAAATAGCTAAATGTTCAAGCTGTAAACTAATGTAAACCATTGTAGAAAGAAACAGGTCTATGTACTTATAAAAACATTGGAGACCTTACTTTTGGGATTACCCTCGTAGCAAGTATGTCCACCTTTGGTACGAATAACAGCGGCGACGCGTCGTGGCATGGAAGCAATGGGCCGTTGGTAGGTCGCTGCCGGAAGTCGGCACCACATCTGCACACAGAAGTCACCTAATTCCCGTAAGTTCTGGGGTCGGGACGATGAGCTCTGACGACATGTTCAATCACATCCCAGATGTGTTCGATCGCGCTCAGACCCGTCGAACTGGGGGACCAGCACATCAACTAGAACTCGTCACTATGTTCCTTGAACCACTCCAACACACTACTGGACTTGTGGCATGGCGCATTACCTTGTTGAAAAATGCCACTGCCGTCGGGAAACAAGATCGTCATGAAGAGGTGTACATGGTCTGAGACCAGTGTACGACACTCTTTTGCCGTCATGGTTCCTTGCACGATATCCACTGGACCCATGGACGCCCACGTGAATGTTCCCCAGAGCGTAATGGAGCCGCCGCAACCTTGTCTCCGTTCCGTCGTGCAGTTGTCAAGGATCTGTTCTCCTGGAAGGCGACAGATTCGCGCCCTCCCATCGACATGACGAAGAAGGTTGTAACGCCGGAAGTGCATATCCTCCTATTTCCATCTATTTTACTATAAATTTTTTCCTTATTTTGTTACCTGAAGATATGACATTTCTGTGTCTTTATATATTGTAATTGTTTCACTATATATATATATATATATATATATATATATATATATGCATTTATGTCTATGTATAATTGGTTTCTTTTGTAGATACTATTTGTATTTTTCCGCTGGGACTTGCCTAGGGAAAACAATGCTATCGAACGATTACATCGATAGGTCGTGTGGAGAACCAAAGCGTTTAGGATCTTTGGTAGTGTTAACTCTGCCGCGTGATGCGCGGGCAGAGCAGAGAGAGTCTGGCTGGAGGAGGGTGGTGGAGCAGGTGTGTTGTGTGACGCTCCCGCGAGTTGCCGCGCTTTCGGGGTTTGGCAGCATGTAATTGCGCTCGACTTGCTATGTTAGTTTCTGACGTGGTGTCGCGGACGGGAGCGTTAGCTGGCACACATCAAGAGCCCGTTTCGGATGGAGACCGTGTCGAGAAGAAGGCGCGCCAACATCCAGATTCTGCAATAGCGACGGCCGACAATGAGAGACTGTCGCCACCTCCTCGATCGACGACTTCAAACCTTCAATCAACCAACAAGGAAGACTGGTAGCACGTAAAGTTTTAGAACTGTATGCAGACCTGAGCTTTTCAAACTGTTAAATTTTTCTCACTAAATTACAGCAACGTAGCATGAACCTTTGTTGCTCATTGTCCCAATTGCATTACCAAGCAGGGTTCCTTCCATTTCCGGAATGAACCCGAGTGTCGTTGAAATTCAAATGCCAGCATTAAAGTAATATCATTCGATTTCATTGCTTTAATTTCAAAGTTCAGTTATGGTGTTCATAGCTGGCTACAATATTTAGATTACACAAGCACAAATTAAGAGTGCGAGTTTTGTTACCGTATTTTAGCTTACCTGTGACTGCAGCTCAGCTTGGTACTTACTAAATTTTACTGTTGTTAATTGTTCAGAATCATTTAATTCAAGTTCAAAGTTAAATCTCTTATTTCTAAATTGCGTAGATTCAAGTAGCTTTTGAAATGATTGTTGAGATAGCCCAAGACTAACCTTATTTTATTGAATTTCGATGTGCTTCAGAAACAAAGCTCCCTATTAATTTCAGTCACTAAATTAACTTTCAATTTTCCGGTTTTATTAATTCTTTTGCTAAATTAAGTCAGAGTGTAGCGAAATTTATTACTTCTGACAGACTTTCAGTTTTCACACTACACGTGTCAACCTTCAGTTGCCACGCTTCTAGTGCTAATTATATGTGTAATAACCTTTCTTTTTTCAGTTACTATAGTAATTGTCCATAGGACTGGCGACTGTATTTTCCCCCAAATCTCAAATACCTAATTACCGCTAGTTAATTGTTAACATAACGGCCGCACATTTACTTTCTTTACTAACTTTACCCCTTTTCAAAATTAATTTCCACCAGTTTCATTTGCATTTTTCCTTTCATTTAGATGTAACCCTTTCCTCCCTCTTTACCGACAAATTAACTTCGGTGACGATTGCTTTTCACAAATTTCCATTAGGTACACGCGGTTTAATTTTTCACTGTCATTAAGATCGATAAGTGAGGAGGAGGTTACAAGGTATCAGGTTTCATCAGACCGTGCAACACTCGGCCACTGCGCCAACGCCGAGTGCCGAGAGTCACGTGCCCATTTCAGTCGCTACTGCCGATGTCGTGGTGTTAACATTGGCACGTGCATGGGTTGTTGGTTGCGGACGCCCATCGTTAGGAGAGTTCGCTGCAGTGTGTGTTCAAACACACTTGTATTCTGCCCAGCATTAACGTTTGGTGTTAATTCTGCCACAGTTCGCCGCCTGTCCTGTTTTACCTGTCTGCCCATCCTACGACGTTCGACATCTGTAATGAGGGGTGACCGCCCAAACGCACGACGCCTGGATGTGGTTTCACCGTGGTTTTGCCACGAGTTGAAGACACTCGCCAAAGTCGTGCAGTTTCCGAAATGTTTGTGCCGAGCTTCCGGGCCATCAAAATCTGCCCTCGGTCAAATTCAGATAGATTGCGCTCCTTCCCCATTCCACACACGGACAGCACGCTCGCTGATACTGATTAGCAGTCAATCTCCCCTGGTGACGCTGCTATCACCTGGACGCGTTTGTATTGACAGTAGGTCGGTGGTCGTAATGTTCTGGCTGATCAGTCTACATTTCGAGAGAAAACTGGTCGACCAGCAGCTGGAAACCGTGGTTGCCAACGAACAAAAGTAGTAGAAACCAGACGGATGAGACAACGCAGAAAGTAGTCTGATCTCCTCACTTTCATGGTGCAGTAAGATGGACGCAGAGGACACAGTCATGGTAATTACTGCGATTGCTCAAAAACAAGGAAGACAGGAAAATGAAAAAAAGGTTTAACATCTGCTGCAAGAACTAACAACTAAGGGTATCGTCAAAGGTTTCTACAAGTCTCTCCAGAAGGAAATACTGTTGGTCACATTAAGGAGAACAAATTGATGCAGGTTGTAACCGAATTGCACTGGCACAATTTCGGATGTTGTTCAGGGATATGTATTGAGTATTTTGCTGTTAGGAACCACTGGTCACCGTTGGTCCGTTACAGAGTAATTGCACTTCGGTTGATGTCTTACGGGGATTAGCCGAGCGGTCTAAGGCGCTGCAGTCATGGACTGTGCGGTTGATCCCCGCGGAGGTTGGAGTCCTCCCTCGGGCATGGGTGAGTGTGTTTGTCCTTAGGATAATTTAGGTTATGTAGTGTGTAAGCTTAGGGACTGATGACCTTAGTAGTTAAGTCCCGTAAGATTTCACACACATTTGAACATTTGATGTCTTACGCACATTTATCGTTTCATATGTATTGCACTGAAAAAATTTGCACAAAAGTGCAGATGTTAGCGGTATGCATGGTGACTCTTGTTTCGAAACCAATTTGTTCCATTCACTCACAATACTTGTTCTTGACAATAATAACGTCCATTTACTCTTCGTCGCCAAGCTTACGTTAAATACTACTTGGTTTAGTCTTGGGTTTGTTTTTCCGTGAGTGTTAGTTTTACGTTAACGGTGATTCGCAGTAGTATAGGTAGCTTTCCTGGAGAAGAGTTGCTGAAGTTGCAGATGCAAAAGTGGTACGCTATTGTCGCCGTCACTGTGGTATCAGCCCAGTAGAGCACCATTGTGCCGTTCTTCCATTACCGTGGATATATCGGCTGACTCTACATCAACAAGCCCATCCGTAATGCTGTTAATCACTGTTAACGTACTACTAACACAGTCGGAGAAACGAAGTCAAGAAAGAACAGAGGTCATTCCGGATATGAGAGACATTGTAATATGACCAGCCATTAATTTGTAGCAATGTCACAAACCCTAGTGCGAAACTCAGGCCAAGAGCAAGTTTGTCCTCAGAGCTGGGCTGTACGGAACGGATTAAATGGTTTACAAACCTTTAATATCCGTGGATGCGATTGCGTATCGAAGACTTGCTAGTCTGGGTGCGAAGAACGGTCTAGCTCTAGCAGATGCAGTACTACCATTTCTCATATCCGGACAGTCAAACAAATATAACTACCTCAGATGGAAACAGTGAGATACACCATACTCTGATTAGTGTAGCACTTGATGCATGTGTAGTTTTAGATTAACGGCTCGTCGTTTCTGGGTTTTTGGAGTTGTCATATGATTTTAAGGGAATAGTTACCATTTTTCCCGTTTTTATGTGATTTTCTCCTTTCTTTTCAGTTAGATTTTGTGTCTGGCAATGTTAATAATATCACATAGAAATGCAAAATAGCGAGTACTTCATATTTCGAGCAATGTGAAACCACGATTTCTCACACAAAAACAGAGTTAATGGTAAAAAAATCAAACAGTATATTATAATATGTAACGAACGATTACGCCTACTGAATATATGTGAACAACTGACAAAGCACAGTATACCAAAGAAATTTTATAAAACGAAAATAAAGAAAAAGGATCATATATTTCTATCAAAAGGTCCGATTACTAAAATATGACAACGTTAATAATTTACGACGAAAATGTTACATATTTTATCGAAAGAAATCGCCAATAAAACTGTCCATAAAAATTAATTGTAACTGTATTTTCAGTAAAGTAAAAATGTAATAATTGTTGAAAAATTACGTAATGAATTGAGGTAGTGATCTCGTGACTCAGTATCTGTTATCTTTGACTGAGCCTCAGGGTCGGTCTATGTTCTTTGGAATTGTAAGGGGTGGCTGGATGTTATCAAAATTCGAATACTACAAAAACCTGTGGACTATTCAACGTGATTTAAATTTTAAAATTTACGTATAATACTAATCTCGAAATGTAAATTATTAGGGTCGACCAAAAAGTTTCCATTCGAATGTCGTACAGCCCAGAATCGGTATGTCAATCCGGCAACATCGCTGTGAGCACTGAGCTAATAGTTCCACCGACGCATCAGGTTGAAGCAGTCCGTAACTCCCTGCTGCACATTCTCGTCCGATGAGAACCGTAGAGCCTCCGAGGCCCTTTTTAAGGGACCGAAGGCGTTATTCTCGCAAGAGAAGAGACCAAGACCATAGGGTGGGTGCTCCAGCGTTTCCCACTTGAGTTAGCGTGACTTTTGCGTTACGACATTCGCGATGTGGGGACGTGCGTTATCATGAAGCAGTTTCGATTCAACAACGGTGGTTTTCGACGCTGCCCCATAGAAATTCTTCGCCCTGTTTGGACGCACTCGGGTAATGACGTCGCCCTACTTCACGTTTCTTCATTTACCGAACGCACATCGGAAATACAGGAATTCCACACTAATTCATCGCCTACATGTCTGTATTTATAAGCCTGCATCAGAATCTCACTGCGTTGCATACAAGGAGCAGCAACGTCCCTAAACGGAAACATTTTCATCGCCCCGTATAAAATAATTACCCGAGTGAACCACCTACAGGTGGATCGGTGGACTGGGTTACAATTTCAATTGCTGAATGTAGCCGGTTGTCTGTTTTGATCTGCATTTGAAGGAGTTCCAGCAAAAAGAATCCTGTGAGTCGTCATAATATACATTTTCTTCATTTAATGTCACAAAAACGCGATATAAAAACAATGTTTTTGTGTCATATATTAACGAAATTGCCGGCCGCGGTGGTCTAGCGGTTCAGGCGCTCAGTCCGGAACCGCGCGACTGCTACGGTCGCAGGTTCGAATCCTGCCTCGGGCACGGATGTGTGTGGCGTCCTTAGGTTAGTTAGGTTTAAGTAGTTCTAAGTTCTAGGGGACTGATGACCACAGATGTTAAGTCCCATAGTGCTCCGAGACATTTGAACATTAACGAAAATTATTTTAAAACGGTCGTCGGAGGACTTTTTCTTGAAAAATTGTAAAGCAGCCGGTTATTGCTAAAGCTATCTTGCTCCCTTTACGGCTGTCTTGGTTCACCATTAGACCCTTGCGATATTTCAGCATCTTAGAAATGTGGTTAAGGACAGGGAAGTGGCTACATACAGCAAATGAAATTTAAATGTAATCCACTGATCCACCTAAAGATGAGGGCGAAAGCTTACGAAACGCACCATGGAAGAAAATGAAAGTGACTGACACACTTAGATGTCATAATTTCATAAACAGTCGCGTTTTCTAAACCACAGTACAGCATGAGCGACATAAGAATACTATTCTAGGCCTCTGTAAACAATCAAACGTACTTTTCAAATTCGCTTTTTCGCTATCCACGTGTTTGTCAAACAAGCGCACAAGTCTGACAAAAAAATTTGTCAAATTTAACCTTATTTTTGAATAAGGCTATGCATATTATGTCACTAATTACTGTGACATTAGTAGGCAAAGCATGCCGTGCGATGCAAGGTACAAACTTTAAATCTTCCAAATCTGCTCCAATTTGACAAATACGCGAAGTTTTCTAAAATTTTTATCGTCTATGGGGGCGTTTACAATTGTTTATTAAATAATGAGATGTTTCCTCTCAACGACACATACGGTTTCGAATTTCAGCGAAACAAAAGCACCAATGAATTTTTAATTTTAGACAGTGAACGATTTAATGGTGGTACGTACTAGGGATGAACATTCAGTTTGTAGGCCTAACTAACAGAGTAGCTGTTTAGGAGAAGAACTCGTGCATCTGAAGACGGCGGCAGTCCAGTGACTTTATTTTGGACGAGGTAGTGTGCTCGCATCGCCGCGAACTGCGGCCTTCGGCAGCGGCCTATGACAGCAGTAACGGTGCGCCGCCGCCGCCGCCACACCGGATATCCTAAACGCGCTCCGCCCGCCGCTTGTGCTCGCCGTGGGAAGCTGTCGGAGCTCGGCGGTCCCCGCGCTATTCCGGCGCCGAAAAGCCGCCCCCCTAACGAGCGCACTGGTTTCCGGCCCTCTATTAGTTCCATCTGTGCCGTGCCTCTGCCGCAGCTCCTCACCTGGTACCACTGGCTCATCCGCACAGGCAACTGCGGTACTTCCTTGCCGCCGTGGAATCGGGCGGGGATCCGAAGACGGGGGAGGGAAGAGGGGGCGGGGACAGGCGCGTCATGACCCTACACCCCCTCACCCTCAAAGATTATTTTACTAACAGGTGAAGCACACATTTTGCGTCCATATTTATGTTTTCAAATACGTAAGATAACATAACATGTTCGATGACTGACTCCGCCCGAACAGGCCATGAAGCCCCAACGGTACCGACCGTCCGCCGTGTCATCCTCAGCCCACAGGCGTCACCGGATGCCGATACGGAGGGGCGTGTGGTCAGCACACCGCTCTCCCCGCCGTATGTCAGTTTACGAGACCGGAGCTGCTATTTCTCAGTCAAATAGCTCTTCAAAATGGCTCAAATGGCTCTGAGCACTATGGGACTTAACATCTGTGGTCATCAGTCCCCTAGAACTTAGAACTACTTAAACCTAACTAACCTAAGGACATCACACACATCCATGCCCGAGGCAGGATTCGAACCTGCGACCGTAGCAGTCGCGCGGTTCCGGAAATAGCTCTTCAGTTTGCCTCATAAAAACTGAGTGCACCCAGCTTGCCAACAGGGCTCGGCAGACCTGATGGTCACTCACCCAAGTGCTAGCCCAGCTCGATAGCTGTTAACTTCGGTGATCTGACAGAAACCGGTGTTACCACTGCGGCAAGGACGTTGGCCATAACATGTTCACAACCACGTGGAAATGAAAAAGTGCTGGTGCATTGTATCCTCTCCTCCCCTTGTCTCCTTCGTCGTCGTCGTCGTCGGTAGTGGTTGGTTTGGTGCCCTCTCCTTTCTTCTTTACACGCTCGGCAAATCCTCAGGGTCGTATGTTCGAGGAAGTGGGGAAGGGGAACATCTTATTATCTTTTCGAAAACATTAAGAAGTTCCAGTTTATAGACTTCGTTCGAATACGGCAGGAAACGAAAAAAAAGTGTCACTGTTTTCACAAAAGTGATAACATCGAAGTGAAATTGTAGTTTCTACAGTTGGTCGTCAACTGAAATGAGACGCAACACATGAATTGTCTTTTCATGTAACTGCAGTTTATTGAAGTCCCGATCTGGCTAAAAGAAAATCACATTCATTCGGAATTCAATCATAATTAATGCCAATTTTTATAGTGTTCGCCTGTGTGTGTACGGGATTTTCAACTTACAATTCCGTTCCAGCTACTAGTAAATCAAGACTGTTGATATGTTGCTATACAACCATACAATCAAATCTAATTCCCGAAATTTGTCTTTTCTCTCACGAATTGATTATGTTTCGTAATAGTTAGTTAAAAGTCAGTTCAGAATCATATGCTTTCTCAAAACAACTTCCGATATAATTATTATAATTATTATCGGTAATAATTCTTCGTTTTAAGCGAAGTCTACATTGAAACTGTAGCGCGATCCCTTGTAACATATCTCGATCCTCGCTGATAAAGTCCGCAAGATGTGACCTTTCTTTTTTTGGACAGCTAGCGTATTGCTCTCTCTCTCTCTCTCTCTCTCTCTCTCTCTTCCTTTTACCACTCAAAGGACTCGATAATTAATTAGAATTGCCCTCTACAGGACCAAAACACGAAATTCATTTATCGTGCACCAGAGTAACTCGATAGAGTGCTAACATCTCTGTCTTTATCAAAGAAAAAATATGCTTCTTCATTGTCAAGTCTATGTCAAATCACTATCATATCACTGTGAATACGATATAATAGTCATATGATTTTTACTCATATCATACATAAATATTTCAATAGCTTTTCATATAAATTAACAAATTAAAAACCACAAATATTACTACCGTGGTACATACAGTACGTTTCCATAGATTAAAAAAAATCGATTCAGCGTGACGTCACGCATTAACACTTGCTGTTTACCAACCCAGCATGACACTACGCATTTCTCGCAATCGAAACTTCGCTGTTAAACTACTTTCGGAGCATTTCTTACTTTTACCACGACTGACACCTTATGTAAGGTTACAGCATGTTGCCAAAGCTCTCCAAATCGTCCACACAAAGCTGTACGTCACATGGATTGAGGTCAGCGTGACTATGCCACCAAATGGGGCTGGTCTCGCAACACGAGGCAGTTGAAGAAACTGGAAAAGACAGTGTGTTTCAATCAGCGAGCAGTTACGGTGCACTGTGGTGGCGTTCTTTATAAAACATAGCCCGGATACAACATCTGGATGACTTCACATAAGGAAACTGGAAGAAGGACGAAGTGTGATGAGTGTAGACCACGAGTATCGTATTGTTCACACGGCACTGTTTCGCGCGCATGGGGAAGCGTTCCGAACTATAGGCACTCCTGCCAGAAGAGGAGGTGGTCGACCGCAGTCAGCTACAGCAGCAGATGACCGCTACATTATGCAACAGGTAAGAAGGGCGGCAAAACAGCGGGTGCAATTGCAACCACATGTAACATAACTGCAAGGCTAGAAATCTCACTCTCCACAGTGGAATGACAGCAGCTTGGGGCGGTCTCTTGTCCCCACAACCAGTATGTCGTGTTCCGTTGACACCCGCACATCAGTGGCACCGTTTTTGATTGTGGCCAGTGTATAGGGACTCGACCAACCCAGCAACATTGTCGAACACGACTGTTTTGGTGATTCGGGTGTTATGGTGTGGGGACGCGTAATGCTGCATGGGCGTACTGACCTCCAAGTCTTTGAAAACACTAGAGTCAGCAGTCAACGTAATTACGACACTGTGCTCTTTCCCCAGGTGCTTCTTTTTAGAGCTGCATTTGGCCGTGACTTCATTTCTATGCACGACAATCGGCGACCGCATCGAAGAGCGCAGATGGAGGAGCTCTTGCAACGAGAGGATATTCGACGAAAGGACTGGCCTGCCCGTTTAACACCATGAATCCTGCAGGGCTGCCCATAAATCCGTAGGAGTTCAAAATGGTTCAAATGGCTCTGAGCACTATGCGACTTAACTTCTGAGGTCATCAGTCGCCTAGAACTTAGAACTACTTAAACCTAACTAACCTAAGGACACCACACACATCCATGCCCGAGGCAGGATTCGAACCTGCGACCGGAGCCGTCGCTCGGTTCCAGACTGTAGCGCCTAGAACCGCACGGCCACTCCGGCCGGCCTCCGTAGGAGTACGAGGGCGTGGAGATCCCTTCTGAACAGCACGTTGCAACGCTTCAAAGATATGCTCAATAATGTTCATGTCTGGGGAGTTTGGTGGCCAGCGGAAGTGGTTAAACTCAGAAGAGTGTCCCTGGCACCACTGTGTAACAATTCTGGACATTTGGGGTGTCGCATTGTCCTGCTGGAATTGCCCAAGTCCTTCGGAATGCACAATGGACGTGAATGGATGCAAGTGATCAGACAGGATGCTTAGGTACGTGTAACCTGTCACAGTCGTATCTAGACGAATCAAGGTTCCCATATCATTCCAACTGCGCACGCCGCACCCCATTACAGAGCCTCCACCAGTTTTAACAGTCCCCTGCTGACATGCAGGGTCCATGGATTCATGAGATTGTATACCCGTATATGTCGGTCCGCTCGATACAACTTGAAACGAGACTCGTCCAAGCAGGCAACATGTCTCCAGTCATCAACAGCCCAATGTCGGTGTTGACGGGCCCACGCGAGGCGTAAAGCTTTGTACCGTGCAGTCATCAATGGTACACGAGTGCGCCTTGGGCTCCGAAAGCCCAGATTGGTGAGGTTTCGTTGAATGGTTCGCACGTTGACGCTTGTTGGTGGCCCAGGACTGAACTCTGCAGCAATTTGCGGAAGGGTCGAACTTCTGTCACGCTGAAATACTCTCTTAAGTCGTCGTTGGTCCCGTTCTTGCAGGATTTTTTTCCGGCCGCGATGTTTTAGCGGATCCCTGATATTCAAGGTACACTCGTGAAATGTTCATACGGGAAAATCCCCGCTTCATCGCTACCTCGGTGATGTTGTGTCCCATCGCTCGTGCGCCGACTATAACACCACGTTCAAACTCACTTAAATCTTGATAACCTGCCATTGTACCAGGAGTAAACGATTTAAGAACAGCGCCAGATACTTGTCTTGTATAGGCATTGCCGATCGCAGCACCGTATTCGGCCTGTTTACGAATCTCTGTATTTGAATACGCATGCCTGTACCAATTTCTTTGGCACTTCATTTTAAATTGAACAAGAACCATTTAAAAATGTTGACGAATATATTTATCTGGGACAGTTAACTGATATCCAAGGAGACTTAAAAACTGAAATTTTCCGAGGAATCAAACTAGGTTAAAGGGCTTTTCGGGAGCAAGAAAACCTCTTTTTCCCCAAATATAATACACCAAAAAATTTTTGTTTAATAAAAGTTGATTTCTAACAGTATGTTCTTCCCATACTAACATATGGCTATAAAACTTGGATTTTAACAGAGTTTTTCTAAGGAAAATTTCAGACAGGTCAAAGAGCTATGTAAAAGTCTTCCAAGAGCTCACTAAGAAAAATTAAAAAAGAAAAGGGACGATGTACGAGCAGTAAAAAGAGTTCAGAGTGTTGCGAAAAGTTAAAGGCTTGAAAATGGAAACGGGTTAGACGTAGCGAGTGAAAAAATGACGGAAGATGGACTAAGTCAGTAGTAGAGAGTAGTCCCAGAGAAAGAAAATGTCCACAACGCAGACCAACCGACCGCTGGGACAAGAAGACTTAAGAAGGTCGGAGGTCTCAACTTACAGAGGACAGCAGGATACAGAGGCATGGACATAGTGACTGAAATTTCATTTGTTTGAAATTAAAAAGCTCCTCTATGTAAAGGTTTAATTAGTTGAACAGTCGACTTCTATACATAAAAACGTGTATATCCGTTTGTAAGTTTCGGAGATTTCCCGATTATATATATATATATATTATATGCTATTGGACCCTGTTGGATCACGCAAAGCTTCTTGATCCTTTTTCCTTTTTTTCACAATGCTCTCATTGTTTTTGAATGGTTGTTCTTGCTTTCCTCTGTTCATTTTGTTCCTTCTATGTATTTAAGAATTTTCTGAGTAAGTCTTGTTCGGGGAAGCCTACAGACATGCCCATAAATTTTTAATCGCCTTTTCCTAATGTCTGCTGCAAGGTTAGACAATTTCTGAGTTGTTTGACGAGAGTGTAGTCTATAGCCGTCTTCTGTTTTCTTTGGCCCTAGTATCTTTCTGATGATTTTACGTTCTTCATTTAATAAGTTATCTAAGTCACCTTTTATATGGACTGTTAGAGTTCACTAACATACAGGACTTCAGGTTTTAATACTGTATTATAATGCCCAATTTTAGTGGTTTTCGACAAATATTTTTTACTGTACACTTTGTAGTTTCTCCTATAGGCTATCTTTATTTTTTGGAGGCGTATGATTTGTGCTATTTTCTTTCGCCCCGTAGGTTCAAGGACTTCACCTAAGTATTTGAAATATGGGGCTCTATTCATATGACCGTATTTTGTAGTCAATATTTGGGTGTCAGTTTTTGTGGCGATGAACTATATTTATATATATAGTTCATCATGCTTCTACCAGGCGCATCTTCGTTGTCTTGGATATTGCCCGATTCTGCCATATCTTAGTGAGTTTGACCATTGCGGCTCGGCTAAGAATGATTCGTCGTCTTATCTCTTATCACACTTTCCTATGCAATGGATCAGAGAGCATATATATATATATATATATATATATATATATATATATATATATATATATATATGGCTATAAATCGCCAAGGCATCGATCAGAACCAACTTACAGGATGCTTAAGTAACCTAGAGATAGTGAGTGATTGTGTATATCTAGGATCTCTGATCAATTGCAAAGGAAAGTATGACAAAGAGATAAGATGACGAATCATTCTTGGCCGAGACGCAATGATCAAACTCACTAAGATATGGCAGAATCGGGCAATATCCAAGGCAACGAAGATGCGCTTGTTCGAAGCATTGGTGTTTCCTGTATTCTTATACGGATGCGAGACCTGAACCGTGAGAGGTAGTGATGAGAGCCTCATTGATGCCTTCGAGATGTGGTGTTGGCGGAGAATGCTAGGTGTACCGTGGACACAAAAAAGAACAAATGTTTCAATAACAGAAGAAATTAAAATCACAAGAAGGTTATCTTCTCCTGTCAGCCAAAGATACCTTCAGTTCCTTGGGCACATCTTGAGAAGGAAAGGGGATAATTTAGAGAAGACCATCGTGCAGGGAAAAATTGAGGGCAGAAGACCATGTGGGAGAGCAGCAGACAGATGGTTGGATCAAGCGAAGAAGATTACCAGCCTGCCGCTTCACGTCATATTAAGAAAGGCCCAAGATCGCTGTGGATGGAGAAATCTGTCTGAAGTATCAACAACGTAAGAATGAATGAGGAAATGAGGTCGCGACACTCAGCAATGCGTAAAACGACTAATGATGATGATATATAAAGGGGAAATGTTATTACCAAAAGTTTCGAAAAGTTATTGACCGATTTACTTTAAATTTGGACGGACATAGGCTACGTATTTTTAATGTACATGTACAATAGTGAAACATTTCTAGCAAATAGGTAAGTTATATTTATGGCTTATCGTCTTGTGATTAGAAAACAACAGAATGCGAATATACACTAACAATAAACAAGGCTCCAGATTAGTGATACGGGGGGAGGGGGGGGGGAAGAGGCGATGATGGAAGGGAGGGGGGAATGCAGGTAGAGAGCGGATAGTAGGCGGTGGGCAGAAAGAGAAGACAGGAGGAGATAGAGGGAGGGCGAGGAAAAGATGGACAGAGAAGGGGAGGGATTAGGTGATGGACAGAGAGAGAGAGGAAGAAGGAGGAGATGGACAAAAAGAGAGGGGAAGCAGAAGATGGGCAGAGACATTGAGGGAGAAGATCAGGAGGTATATCCAATTTCCATACATGTTAGAAACTCGTGGTCGGGACCAGCTAGTAAATAAATAAATAAAAAACAGATAGACTGCAAGGAAGTGCGAGAAGACCTGCTGTAAAACGACGATAGATAACAAAGGCCGGCCGGAGTGGCCGTGCGGTTCTAGGCGCTGCAGTCTGGAACCGAGCGACCGCTACGGTCGCAGGTTCGAATCCAGCCTCGGGCATGGATGTGTGTGATGTCCTTAGGTTAGTCAGGTTTAATTAGTTCTAAGTTCTAGGCGACTGATGACCTCAGAAGTTAAGTCGCATAGTGCTCAGAGCCATTTGAACCAGATAACAAAGGCTGACAGTTGGCACTGAACGTAAATAAACGTAATGTACTGCACATAAATAGACAAATAGATGCACTACTGTACGATAGCATTACTGGCGACAAAACCACTAGAAACAGTAACTGTCGTAGTAACAACCATCCGGAACGACCTACAGTGAAATTAGCACAAACAGCAGGAAAAGCACACGCCACGCTGAGATTCATCGGGAGAATCTCAAGGAAATATAATTCATTCACGAAAGAAGTGACTTAAAAGCACTTGTAAGATGCGTCCTTGGGTATTGTAGGCTACATCAGCCTGCGACCCCGACCAAGTACGATTAACAGATGACAGAGAAAAGAGCCAACGAAGAGCGGCGCGTTTCGTCACAGAATCGTTGCGTCGGCGTGAGAGCATTTCGAGATGTTCAACAAACTTCAGTGGCAAACGCTACAAGGGAGGCGTTGGAGATCACGGAGAGTTATACTGTTGAAATTTCGAGAAATTTTTCCATCTAAATACACCTCCCGAAATGACCATTAGAAAAAAATCGGAGAAATTAAGAGATAATACGAAGATTTACCGACAATCATGCATTCCACACTTCATCGTCAATGAGAGAGGAAAGTACTAGAATCACACTACTAGATGTCGATAGATAACAGGTAAAATGTTGCATGATAATACGAATACTTTTCGGATTTTGGTCATTATATTCACCGCATTTTATCGGAACACATACGTTACCAGCACTTACCTGTAGTTCAAATGGTTCAAATGGCTCTGAGCACTATGGGACTTAACTTCTGAGGTCATCAGTCCCCTAGAACTTAGAATTACTTAAACCTAACTAACCTAAGGACATCACCCACATCCATGCCCGAGGCAGGATTCGAACCTGCGACCGTAGCGTTCGCGCGGTTCCAGACTGTAGCGCCTAGAACCGCTCGGCCACACCAGCCGGCTTACCTGTAGTTCCTGTAGCTATCTGTCATTAGCAGTATGGACGATATTTCGGTACAGTTTGCCATTTTCAGCCATCATTTATGTTAGAAAGAGGCCACATGGCAATCGTACTTTGCAATTTTTTATATTTATGGTACATAAAGTTCAAAACTCAAATATTACTCTTCCACAGCAAGTCGATGCAATTCTCAAAAATTCTTGAGAAAATCGACTTTGGCGTTTTCCGAGCATCTTTAACATCCTAATGTGATGTCGATTTTTCGACAGGCATCGTAGCTCTGTGGTAGATGCTCCTTGTCACATGAGGGGACTGGTTTCGACTCCTGACCGATGCAAACAAAGGTGGTTGTCCTACGAGCGTTTCCGTAAGGCGTAAATTATATAAAGTTAAAAAAAGTCGGGAGCGCTCGAAACTGCTAATCACCGAATCACTGGTTCGAGTCTCGTTTCGGTCATTATTTTTTCATTTTTCCTCTGTTCCGTTCGAATTTCTACGTCATTTAAATACAAAATTCGTGAAACATATGCTAATTAACATACAGCTAATTGTCATTTTTATGAAAAATGCATTTCTTCTTATTTCTAATAACAGATTGTTAGTGAACACTGCATACATTTTAAAAAAATTTACAAGTTTAATTCTTTTTATCTTCACGGATTTTACACATCGCATAAATGTACGTAGAACATGCACCTTTGTTTAAAAATTTACCACAGCCGGCAATCGAACCCATGTCACCCCTGTGGCAGATAAGCATTCTTCCACAGAACCACAGGGCCTGTCGAAAACATAATCTTTCTTTACAGTATGAAAGATGTTCAGAAAACTTCAAAGTCGATTTTCGATTTTCTCGAGAATTTTTGAGAGCTGCATCGCACTGCTTTGGATGATACATATTTGAGTTCTGAACTTCTTAGCAGCAGAAATATTTCCGATAAAAAGTAGAATAACCCAGTGAACAAACGTTAAAAGATAATGAAGATAGCAGTGCTGACAGTAGAAAGCAACGTATCAATAATAACGGTAACTTTATTTAAAATTCTCCTGTTTGATCGCATTTTATTACATTATTGGCAATTTTTCCGTTTTGGGTTTTCTGCCATCATCAGATCATTAGTATTCTGTTCCGAGTATTAATGCCAAAGTGCCATGAGCAACTGTTGGTGTACCTGCGTGTGCAAAGCATTTGTTCGTGTACCTGCGTGTACAAAGCATTTGACGTTGATACTCTTATCAGAATGCTCTGCAGAAAGATGAAACCGGCAATATTGTGAACTAAACTGCTCAACAAAAGTTTGGAATACTACCGTGAGATGTAGTCAACGATACGAGAGGCCTCACTGACTTAGGCACTTCATGCGTTATCCAGTTAGAGCCCATATACTGGACGTACTGGCACGTAAACATACCGCTGCCGCAGCGGCACGCCGCGAGCAGTCCAGTATCAACAACAGCTTCATTCATATTGTGTTCAGCACTGCAGCAAGATGCCATGTAGAGGCATATAACACTCTGATAGAGTTAGCATAGTGGCCTTACTTTCTGTAAGTCATACACAGCAAGATGTTGCCGATCGGTTACTTGTCACTCAATGTGGTGTGTCTAAGGCATGGAGAAAGTACAGAGAGACGGTAAATGTGAACGATAGACATCACAGTGGTCTTTCTCGTATGACAACACCAATGCAGGATCGTTTCCTTCAACTGTCGGGTCGTAGGCGCTCTTCATCAACTGCGAGAAATATTGGAAATAACCTCTCCCGAGCAACAGGGATTCCTTTCTCAAACTAAAAAATGCGTAGAAGACTGCATTATTCCACAAGACCAATGAGAAGTTTTGCACGGAACCAATGGAACCGACGCAATCGAAGGATCTGGGCTCTTGCACATCAACATTGGGCCACACTAGACGTGTTAGGTTTGGAGAAGCACTAAACGCCACCAGGAACGCCGATACGTTCAGTAAGTTCGTCTGTTCGCAGGTGGAAGTGTAATGTTCTGGGTGGCAATAATGATGGGATAGCGGACCCCTCTAATTTACATCTACCGCAATCTGACTGGTCCTCGATACCTCCAAGACGCCCTAAAGACGTGAAGTTCGTGACAGTGGATGACAATGCAAGTCCGCACCGTACTCCAGTAGAAGAAAATGTTACCTATCTGATAAACAGCGACGGTGTGGAATAATACGAATTACTTCCCCGAGATGTAACGATCACTGCTGACATTTACTGTCAACAACTGAGGCGTCTTGCAGACGCAGTCCAAGAACAGGGACCACGAAGACTGCGTGAACGGCCGCTCCTCTGCAGTAACGCCCTCCTGCATTCTGCTAGACTGACAAAAATCACTACTCAGGAATTAGGTTGGGAAGTCACTCCGCATCCTCCTCATTTACGAGATCTTGCCCCTCAGATTTTCACATTTGCCGCTCTATATCGAGCAACCTGCAGGGACCTCCCTTTACGAATGGCAAATTGGAAATTTGTGGTAAGTTCCTGTGGGATAAAACTATTGAGGTCATCGGTTCCTAGGGTTACACACTACTTAATCTAACTTAAACTAACTTACGCTAAGGACGACACACATACTCATGCCCAAGGGAGAGCTCGAAGCTCCTACGGGGGGAGCCGCGCGAACCGTGGCAAGACGTCCGAGACCGCGCGGCTATCCCGGGCGGCTTTCCGAATGGAAATGCACTCCGAACTTAGCTGGTCGAGTTCTTCGCCTCAAAACCACGTGACGGGATCGAAAAGTTTCCTCAGCGTTAGCAGACTGTTGTTAACAGTGAAGGAGAATATATTATTGATGATTAAAGTCTCCGCTATGTGTATCTGTTGCGTTACAAATTCACGGCAAAACGCTATGTGCTCGTGCACCAACCTAATAGTAAAGCGCAAGCGAGACGGAATTACACGGACCAGTCACATTAATGTGCCTGTATTCGATATCAACGTGCAATAGCCCTCAGAGACGGCAGGTAGCAGCACTAGCGGTGCAGGGTATAAATCTGTCAGGGAGAAGGGGGGAGGGGGGGGGAGGGAATAGTGCAGTCATTGTAGTAATGAGGAAGCGGAGCGCTTTGTCTGACGTCCAGAAGGGCATGATCATTGACTTTCGGGCCAAGGGTAAAAGCATTTCCGAAACTGCTAATTTTGCTAACTGTCTGCGTGCCGCTGGTTAAGCATTCAGTGCATGGCAAAAAAAAAAGGCAGCTGTCTGCACCACGGCCCATAGATGTCAGGGGTGAAGGGATGAAAGACAGTTGCGGTGTGCAGGCGAACAGACGTGCAGTGTTTGAGCAACTGACCATCCATGAGCCAAGGGGCTGCCAACAGTGTCACCTCAATGACCGATCGGCGAACGTTGCTGCGTGTATGCCTCCGCAGCAGGTGCCTGGTTCTTGTAACCATGCTGACTGCTGTTCATCGGCGACGAAGGCTGGAATTTGCTCGTCAGTTCTGCAACCTGCCGTCCAGTGAAAAGCGACACATGACCTTTTCAGGTAAATCACGTTTTATGCTCCGTAGAACAGATGGGCGTTGGCGCGTACGACATGAAACGTCTGGAATCAAACACCGCGCAACAGTGCCGGCCGAAGTGGCCGTGCGGTTAAAGGCGCTGCAGTCTGGAACCGCAAGACCGCTACGGTCGCAGGTTCAAATCCTGCCTCGGGCATGGACGTTTGTGATGTCCTTAGGTTAGTTAGGCTTAACTAGTTCTAAGTTCTAGGGGACTAATGACCTCAGCAGTTGAGTCCCATAGTGCTCAGAGCCATTTGAACCATTTTTAACCGCGCAACAGTCGTCAGACGAATAAAGGCTGGAGGAAGGAGCGTTATGGTCTGGGGGATGTTATCGCAAAAATCCTTGGGAGATCTCGTTAAATGTTCCATATTGCGCGTACATAGGAAAAGAAATCTACTACTGCACAATTACACTATTAATGACAAACTGCTGGAAACAGTTTCTTTCGCTTACGCCATAGTCCCGCAGCGACTGCAGGGTCGGCGTGGTTACAACAGATTTGGCAGTGTTAGTGTTGGGGATGGCCAGATGCCCTTCCTGCCGCCACCCCCCCCCCCCCTGGACGGAATCAGTGTACCCCAATTGTCTGTGTCTAGTGTAAATCGTGAAATAAAGCGGACGTGTCTCAAATGTCTGCGACGCGTGTAACTGGGGCGGAACTTGGGGACCAGCCCGGTATTCACCTAGCGGGATGTGGAAAACCGCCTAAAAACCACATCCAATTTGCTGGAAACAGTATCTACCGTAAAATGTCGAGGAGCAACTATCCAATGCGACCTTAAGTGGAATGACCACATAAACCAAATAAAAGTAAAACTAGGTGCTAGATTGAGATTGATAGGAAGAATCCTAAGGAACGAGTATTTTTCATCAATCTGGAACCTTTACCAGGTACGACTGACAGAAGAGATAGAGAAGATCCAACGAGAAGCAGCGCGTTTCGTCTCGGGATCGTTTGGACGGCGCGAGAGCGTTCCCGAGATGCTAAACGAACTCCATTGGCAATCGTCCAAGAGATGCGTTGGCATCACGGGGATGTTTCCTATGAAAATTTCGAGTGAGCACTTTCCCGGAAGAGTTAGACAACATGTTACTTCCTCCCACACACACCTCAGGAAATGACCGCGACAAGAAAATTCGAGAAATTAGAGCTAACAGAGAGGCTTACCGACAATCATTCTTCCCACGCTCCAGTGGTACCAGAAGTATTCTTCGTCACACACCGTTGGGTGACTTGCGGAGTTTGGTGCACATACACTACCACATTTTTCGCGGTTTCTGTCAGGTATTCCTCTCTCTAAGGGGAAGTACGTAAGTAAATCTTGCTCCTCGCATCGTGACATCCTTTGGAATGAGCGATATAGCAGCGGCGTTCCGCACAAGGACGGACTAGTGCCGGTGTAGCGTTGCTTTTCGCACGCAGAACGCTCTCCGAGCCAGTCAACCGTGTATGCCTTGCGGGTTAGCCGGGTCCATAGGCGTTTCACCTAGCCGGCATGGACTACTGCTCCGTTCATATCCCGTGGACTACGCCCCGATGCACATACAGTGTTATAAAAAGTCAATGCTACTGTGGCCCTCTGAAGGCTTCGAAGTCCTTCCTCAGTGTACAAAGTCATTCTATTACTAGTGCACATGCTAGCGGCAGCGTGTCCATAGAGACTTTTACCAAATGTGACGGAAAGTGGGTGAGACAAATTACAGCGATACTGGGTTAATATTTTGAGTCACTACTGGAACGTTCATGGAGGAGGAGGAGGAGATTAGTGTTTAACGTCCCGTCGACAACGAGGTCATTAGAGACGGAGCGCAAGCTCGGGTGAGGAAAGGATGGGGAAGGAAATCGGCCGTGCCCTTTCACAGGAACCATCCCGGCATTTGCCTGAAGCGATTTAGGGAAATCACGGAAAACCTAAATCAGGATGGCCGGAGACGGGATTGAACCGTCGTCCTCCCGAATGCGAGTCCAGTATGCTAACCACTGCGCCACCTCGCTCGGTGGGAACGTTCATGTCGCTGAGCTACTTTATTGAAAAATCGTCAATTTTTCGACTCATTTGATGCCTGTCCTTATGTATTACACCTTATGTCCTCTATAATTTGTTTTGTATATTCCAGTTTTCAATTTCCACTACTATTTTTTACTTCTTCCGCTCCTTTCAGCGCCGCCGAGTTAACTATTCCTGGATACTGTAGCAGATGGCCCAAGAATCTGTACCTTCTTCTGGTAAGATTCTTCCGCAGATTTCGTTCCTAATCTCATCTTTCTAGTATGGTTTTCTTTCATTTCATTTTACTGAGGAGAAAGTTGCAGCAATCACATGTTATCAAGTTTATTTTATAATCTGTTACTAGTTTCGGATGTTTTCGCAAACATCTACGGAAGGGACATAAAATTTTTTTTTTCCTTCGTTGGAATCGATTGTTTTATCTAGTTACGGAAGATGTACACTTACGAAACTACATAAATGTAGTTCTAAAATTTATTCTTGTAATTGGCGTTTTCTTCTTCCTTCTTGTAGGTGAGACTACCGAATTATGAGCACAGTGCACTATGCACTGTAAATACACTCTTGTTAAACAAAACCTTGTAAGTACAAACGATATCGCAACCCGCAGTCGCATCATCGCCTACATCTGAATAGCAAAACAGAGAGTGGAGAAAAAGTTTTTAAAATTTTGAGAAGAGCTCCAGTCAAATCACTACGTAATTCCCAAGATATTTAGTTACTAAATACCCGAAACAGACAATAAGCCTCCAAGAGGATCGGATACACACTAAGCAGAATACTCACATTCACATCATTTACAGCGAAACTTAAGAGATTACTGGACGCCTCCCATCACTCTCAATCAACATGTATTAAAACGACCTTAAAAGGAACGGTAGTCAAAACACGACTGGCGGAATAAAGGAGGCAGCTTTGGCAATGCCTCAGGTACTAAAACGAAACATGGAAAATAATAAACAAACTATATCTATCGGACTAAGGAGTAGATAACACTCATGAAAGTCTGTTGTAACATGCCCATCCGGAGGAACATAACTATGAAATGGACAGTACTATAAAAGTAATAAAATCATATAAACTACAGTGAAATGCAGAAACCAGCTGAATACTGAGCACATGGCAAATAACAAGTTGACTAGGAAGTGAGATGTTTGTACCTTTATAGTATTGTCTATTTCATAGTTCTGCACGATAATATGTTGATTTCCTTCAGAGTGAGTGTGTTATAACAGACTTATGAATTTATCTATTTCTTAGTGCGATCGAAATATTTTATTATATATTCTCCACGACCGTTTTTAGAAATTGAGGCATTATCATGGACGTCTCCATTCCGCCAGTCCTATTTGGACTACCGATCCTTTTAAGGACGTTTTAATACAACTTGAATGACCGTGATGGGGGCATCAAATAACCTCTACGTTGCAGTGTAAATGATTTGAAAGTGAGTTTTCTGCTTTCTATGTACCCTGTTCTCTTGGAGGGTTATTGTCCATTTTGTATATTTAATATCTAGACATCACTGAAGTTACGTACTGATTTCACTGGACCTCTTGTAAGAATTTTACTTCTTCCTCCAGTCTCTGTTTTTCTTTGTTCACATGCACTTGATGATGCAACTTTAGGCTGTACAAATAAAGTATTATCCAATAGCTGCTGCGGTTTTGTTTAACAATAATGCATTCTTACAGCTGCGGCTACCCATAATATAAAGTGTGTTGGCATTCTGAACACAGTTTTCATGTCTTTTACGCGTGATTTCATAGCACAACAACACATACCTGATGGAAACCGGAAGTTACAATCGATTACATTTTACAATAATAAAGCATCGTATATTTTACCGATAGTTGGTAACATAAAACAAAGTCGATTGTAACTTGTGGTTCCTGCCGGATAAGTGTTATTGTGCTGTAACTTCACGCGTAAAAGACGTACACAGCGTGCTTACATTACAATGAGCCCAAATTTCGGTAACCACATTCATGAAAACGAATGTGAAAATACAAGTTGTTGTGAATTGGCAGGAGCCAATTCACGGGGTTTGGAGGAAGCCGAAAGGCACGCGTTTAAGCTCACGCAGGCTGGCGTGAGGTCTGGAACAGGTAAAGTAACTGCACTATCAAGAAAAGTACGTAGCTTCAGGAATACTTAACTTTAATCCATAATTGGTGAACATCGGTCTGACTGTACATGCATCACAAGATAAATAGGAATTGACAATGGCGCCTTGCTAGGTCGTAGCAAATGACGTAGCTGAAGGCTATGCTAACTATCGTCTCGGCAAATGAGAGCGTAATTTGTCAATGAACCATCGCTAGCAAAGTCGGCTGTACAACTGGGGCGAGTGCTAGGACGTCTCTCTAGACCTGCCGTGTGGCGGCGCTCGGTCTGCAATCACAGACACGCGGGTCCGACGTATACTAACGGACCGCGGCCGATTTAAAGGCTACCACCTAGCAAGTGTGGTGTCTGGCGGTGACACCACACAAGTATTGAGAACGAAGCTAAGATTTGTTTCATGTAATTACGTAAGTGTGTAGCTAGTGTAGATGTGCTGAAACTAATCTAATCCGATGTAGGATAAAAAAATAAATTTAATTACCTAAAGAGTTACAACTGGTTGCAATACATTTTAGTAATATTCGTTGCTAAATTATAACTTCTATATAAAGGCACTTAACTAGATATACGTCTAGTATGAGAGTCGTAGGTCGCGGCCTTAAAAAGAACAATCCCAGCATTTGCCTGAAATACCTTAGGGAAACCATTGAAAACTTAAATCAGGATTTTCGGATGAAAATTGAGCCTCGATCCTCCCGAATACAAGGCTAGTGTGTTTAAAACAGCGCAACCTCATTCGTTTATCCTTGGTATACAGTATTTTGCTCGTAGATTTTGGAAAAAAGTTCATAATATAAAAAGCTAGTGCTACGCTGTTCCCTCATTTCTCAACACCAGTCACTGCACACACACACACACTACCCGCTGACAGCGGGACCGTCATGGTCGTGGATGTTTGGCTCAGGTTTGTGTATCGGGACATCCCATTTGTATGCCTGAAATGTTGACTCAGCATCCCTCCATAATGAGGAAGATGCCAAGCTAGGGTAGAGGATAGGACTTTAGCATAACCATTCCAGAGTTTTGGTGTAAAGTTTTCCTGGAAAAAAACAGTATAATACGGAAATGTGTTGTGAAGTGAAAACGATTTGTTGCATTTTTCAACAAACCCTATACTGTAATCTGAGTAATCCTTTAACGTACAGAACGCGTAGCCGGAGCGGCACTTTATAGCAGCCTTTTTTAAATGTTTGCCGCGCTGCAGTCATGAACTGTGCGGCTGATCCCGGCGGAGGTTCGAGTCCTCCCTCGGGCATGGGTGTGTATGTTTGTCCTTAGGATAATTAAGGTCAAGTAGTGTGTAAGCTTAGGGACTGATGACCTTAGCAGTTAAGTCCCATAAGATTTCACATACTTTTGAATTTTTTTTTAATGTTTGTTTTAGCACCCCCCTCTGTATTTTCAGGCATTCTATTAAGTCCTTGGTAGAAAAGGCTGTTTTGAGTTTTACGTTTATTCTTTCTAGTTAAAAGCAGGCAAAAGATTACTAACCTGTTCAGACCCACTCCGGTAGACGAATGCAGTGAAAGGGCAGCAGGCAGCAGAATTCTCGCAGTGCGCCACTGTCAAGGCGCATAACATGGCAAATTAAGCTGCAGGGGTTGGACAAAAACATGGAAACACCAAACTCAACTGACACTTGCAAAGTATTGAGGACAATGCCCAGGTGCCGTTCGTGGCCAAATAGAACAGCACAACTTGCAGGACGGCCTAGCATGTGCGTTTATGTTCAAGCACGCATTTCTCGCGATGGTTCCATATTTTTGCCTACCCCTTGTACGGCGAAGAATCATGAGAAGTGGAGCATTTGACAACTAATCTCTCTGCTGATAACTATTGAGAGCAACCGACTTCGCGGCGTTTGTGTTTGAAATCGTTCGCGGTCTGATTGGAGGATGTTCGACGACGTGAATGTTGTTTCTAAATTCAGAGAGGTAATACTCCATCTTCGAACAGTGAAGAGTAGGCAGCCAGAAGATACGGCGCACAGCCGCAATTCGTCTACGCTAACCAGACGTCGAAGGCGTCATGCCTCCTAGCTACTTCTGCTACTCTTGACATACACGCAGCTGGATTTTTACTGACCACAAAAACACTCGAAAAGTCACTGCGGATACTCATATATTGACAGATGTCTCATATTTCACTCATTGACAGCTGTCCCAAACAACTTAATGTGAAACAGTGCTAATGAAGGCAACGCAAGAGTGAAACAACGGTTAAGGCATACTTTTACTTTCACTAGAGAGAATTTCTGAGTATGAGCGTTTAATACTAGATAACATAGCTTCTAGTAGATATCTCATGGAAACCAAGATTTATTTCTAAGTAAACGGTGAGTGTATTTAAATAGAAAAAAAGGAAGACGATCATTTCTGCACAGAAAACAGTTAAGCAAAGTGAAAACGAGGACATTAAATCTTGAGTCATTCTAATAAGAGAAAAGGTCACATAAAAAAGTCACAGTTAAGAAGTCGTAACTCGGAACATTACTACGTGATCTCAACGCTGCGGTACTCTCACTCATCTCCTCATTTCTCTGTCCACATCAAAGAGAAAGAACTGCGATGTATCTGCACCAGATTTTACCTAAGCCGTTTTTTGTCTTCTTGGCGTTTAAAAATTCCATTATTTTCGTTCTTTCTCTTTTTCACTACTCTCCACAGTTGATTTGGAATGATAATCTTGCATTTGGCACATAAACTCCGATTATTAGATCAGTATCATATCCTCAAAGTGTCCCTGTCCCCTAAGACGAGAGTCTGGTATCGAAAATCAACTTCGTTTTTTACAGATATGTCGTTTGGAAAGCATGCGGATATAGAAAACCATTAGTTTGAAATTGCAGGTCTCTTGCAGTAAAATTTTTCACTGTATCACGGCCATCTATTCCTTACCACTCATATTTCTTCGTAAATTGTCCAGTACCAGAAACTAAAACACGTCGATTTCATCGAGTGGCATTATTAACATAAACATGTAAAATGTCACGAATGGTTATCTGAAAAGCGGCGCTTACACCGATGCAGCAACGACGATGAAACAGCCCTGTATGGTAATCACTGACTACGGTTGTTTGGCAGCTGGGCGTTTAGTTTTCACCTCTGCCACATGTGTTTCCTGTAATAGCCTTTAATGTCTGTGTTTATATCAAAGAGCAGACATCCCCGTGGCACGCACAACAAGCATAGTCTATAACAAGCGGTTGTCTGTATTGCGCTCTGTAAGTGGATGTAGCTCGTGAGATCAACTGCACTAAATTACATGCTCACAAGTCGCTCAAGACACTGTACTAGCTGTTAATCTCGGCTTGGTGACTTTAGAGCGTAGCATGTGAACACAGGGTTTCATCCATTTCTTTAATTATACCGCCAGAAATCAACACTGCACTGGACAAACAGTTGGTAACAAGCGACAAGGTTCCTTCCCGTTCTATTCGCACAGGGAGCGCTGAAAAATAGCTGCTTAAGTAACTCACTGCACTCTTATTAGTTTGTCTTCGAGTACCCACAGAAAGAATACACAGAGGAGACTGGAATACAGGGTGTTCCGAAACTATTCGTTCATATTAATTTAGTCGATAAACATAAAAAACTTCGGTGTGGCCTCTGAAGTCAACTTACTATGTTCGGGAACGTTTTGTTAGTGGTGCTGACGTATGCTGTTGCGTCGATGTCGCTATCTGGAAATGTGTACTGACATTCAAAACAGCTCCGTGTACGGATGGTTGGCTCTGAGATCTGGTTGGAGACACACCAATTCATTCGCAGGCGTCACCGACTTGTTACAACAAAGATGACTTCCGTGTAAACACACCGATACTGTCGCAATCACTTCCGCCTTGTGACAATAACAGTTAACGTGGAGCGGTTTACGTATTCCGAAATGGTTGATATGCATTTGGTATACGGGCCTATGAACGGAAATGGATGAGCTGTAGTGAGAGAGTATCTACAGCGCTTTCCTAACCGGCGGGCTCCACAACACCAAACATTCGGACGTCTGCATTGCCTGCTCCGTGAAACAGCCACTTTCCGTGCATGATACAGGTGGAATCGAACAGTTTGAGATTCTGCGACACGTTGAAGAGACTGCATCTACAAGTACACGACGTACTGCATACTTCCTTGGCGTCAGACATGGTCCTGTGAGGCTTGTGTAACATGACGAGCAGCTTCATCCGTTCTACTTTCAGCTCGACCAGCTGAAGATTTTCCCCATCGCGTACAGTTCGCACAATGATTTTTACAACATACTGCATGGTGTCCCCTATCCTCCGGAGGAGGTCCTGTACACCGACAAGGCTTTATATACTCGTGAAGGACGTTTTTAATGTCCTCAATTTGCGTGTTTGGGCACATGTGAATCCACGAAGTACTAGACCTCGTGTTCATCAATAGCGATTCGGTGTTAATGCGTGGGTCGGCATTCTCGGTGACAGGTTGACTGGATTATCTGTTCTTCCATTATGCCTCAACGGACAGAGATATCACAACTTCGTGGAACATCTGTTGCCAGAACTGTGGAGGATGTACCTCTGAATGCTAGACAAAGGATGCAGTTCAGCACAATGGGCCTATTTCGGCGTTAAAAAATGGTTCAAATGGCTCTGAGCACTATGGGACTTAACTGCTGTGTTCTGCCGGCCGGGGTTGCCGAGCGGTTCTAGGCGCTTCAGTCTGGAACCGCGCGACCGCTACGGTCGCAGGTTCGAATCATGCCTCGGGCATGGATGTGTGTGATGTCCTTAGGTTAGTTAGATTTAGGTAATTCTACGTTCTAGGGGACTGATGACATCAGAAGTTAAGCCCCATTTGTGCTCAGAGCTTCTTTTTTTTTTTTTTTGCAGTGGTCATCAGTCCCCTAGAACTTAAAACTACTTAAACCTAACTAACCTAAGGACATCACACACGTTCATGCCCGAGGCAGGATTCGAACCTGCGACCGTAGCGCCTACACTGTAGGCCTAGATCCGCTCGGCCACTCCGGCCGGCTTTTCGGCGTTGCTGCTGGGAATTATTTGAGAGCCACCTCCAGGTATCAATAGATCGGCCGAGGAGACCTGTGGCCTGGGCACCGAGGTCACCTGACGTCACGAGTCTGGATTTCTTCCTCAATAGGCATATATGATGCAGCTGGTGTATGAAACTGTTGTGGGTGCAGAAGAAGACCCCGTCGTTAGAGTTGCCGTCGCTGCTGGTACCACTGCGGACATGCCAGGGATCTTCGAACGGACACGACAGTCAATGGTCCGAAGATGTACTGCGTACACACAAGCCACTTATCATGCATTTGAACAGTCCCTATTAGTGCCACTGCCGTAATTGGCATGCTAAACTATCCTCTATGGAAATCGTCCCTTGCGTCAGTAATTGCCGTCTGGAACCATACGTACCATAACTAAATATACTTGTTTGGGGTTCTCTATTTCCTACATTAATTTAAACGAAGTTTCTGAACGCCTCAGTTAATACTGCTTCCTGAATTAATACTGCTTCCTAAAAGTTTATACGCAGGTTTTCGCGCGATATTTGACATCCTTCTTCAAACGCCTGTCGGTGCAGGATTTTCAGCATCTCTGGCACGCACTGCCGTGATTCAGTCAAACTTGTGAACATTCGTGCTGCCATTACTTGAATATATTCAACTTCCTTTGTGGGTCCTATTTGGTCCCATGCATTTGAACAATCTTTGTAGGTAGTTTCTTTCGTAAACCGGCCGGGATTCCTCAGTATGCTACCAAAGGCCCAAAGTCTGCTACCTGCTTTACCTACAGTTGAACGCGTGTGGTCATTCCATTTCATGTCCACACAAATTGTCCCACCCAGGTGTTTGACTGAATTTAATGATTAAAATTTTGACGCGTCGATATCACAATCGTAGGATACTACGGGTTTCCATTTTGCTAGCTATAATTTTACACTTCTGAAAAAATGGAGCAAATTGCAGATCTTTGCACACATCAAATTTCTGTAAAGATCTTACTGGATATTTGTGCCGCTTTCTCATATAGTAACTGCGCACATGTTGAATAAGTCTGACGTTATTATTAATACTGTTTACGAGATAACTGATATACGAGTACAAAAAAATGGTTCAAATGGCTCTGAGCACTATGGGACTTAACTACTGAGGTCATCAGTCCCCTAGGACTTAGAACTACTTAAACCTAACTAACCTAAGGACATCACACACATCAATGCCCGAGGCAGGATTCGAACCTGCGACCGTAGCGGGCACGCGGTTCAAAACTGACGCGCTTAGAACCGCACGGCCACACCGGCCGGCGATATACGAGTACAACCTGATCAGCAACGGATCTAATACCAGGTGGTTCAGCTACTCACAGAGTTTCACTGAGTGCTGTAATTCTTTTATGGCAGCGAAACTTGGTAGATACGCTAATGCGTTAATGTGGAACCGATTTACGCTGAAAAAATTAGTCCCAACTTAGACCACCAGAACCAAACCTAGCGTTTATAGCATCTCGTCAACATCTCCAGTGCTCATATTGAAAAATTATGGCCGGCCGGGTTGGCCGAGCGGTTCTAGGCGCTACAGTCTGGAACCGCGCGACCGCTACGGTCGCAGTTTCGAATCCTGCCTCGAGCATGCATGTGTGTGATGTCCTTAGGTTAGTTAGGTTTACGTAGTACTAAGTTCTAGGGGACTGATGACCTCAGAAGTTAAGTCCCATGGTGGTCAGAGCCATTTGAACCACTTAAAAAATTATGTAAACGGCGTTTAATCATAAAATCAACGTTATGCCTTTCTCACTTGTTTGGCCTTTTCTGCTCGCGTCCCGTTCCTAATCCATTATATATGGAAACATTACTGCACTTCTTCCTTGCATTCACAGCGCCAGATTTGCATCTGCCGCCTAAAATTGGAACTAATTTTTTGCAGCGTAACTAACTCCCGCATTAATGTATTACAATATCTACCAAGTTTTGCTGCCATACGATAATTATAGCCCATACTGGGCTTCTGTGAATAGCTACACTTTAATTATAACAACCTGGGACCTGTCATTGTACCACGCCTGAAGTTGCTTCAGCATTTGTTGACAAAATAATATGATGCGTCCTTCCAATCAAGTAAGCCTCACTCCAAATTTCGTTTAATACCCCATAAGACCATAAGATTCAATATCAAGATTAACGGGATGAAAGGATATCAATGATAACACTCGCAGATTGCTATCGCAATGAAAGTGAAGAAGAATTACCAGTTGAACAAAATGAACGGTCTAATGTGTGCAGAATAAGGATTGAGAGTAAACCGATGAAAGACGAAAATAATAAGACGTAGCAGAAATGAGAATAGCGAGAGACTTAACATCAGAATTGCGGATTACGAAGTAGACGAAGTCAAGTAATTCAGCACACATGAAGGACGAAGCAAGGAGGGTATAAAAGTAGAAAAGTGCAGGAAAAGAGGGCATTCCTGACCAAAATAAGTCAGCTAGTATCAAACACAGCCCTTAGTTTGGGAGAGAAATTTATGAGAAAGTACCTCTGGAGCATATCACTGTCTGGTAGTAAATTACGGATTGTAGGAAAATCGGAAATAGAGGAAATCGAAGCGTTTCAAATATGCTACTATAGAAACTGAATTGAAAATTTGGTGGACTTATAAAGAAGAGGTTTTCTGCAGAATCGGCGAAGAAAGGAACCTACGGAATACACTGCTAGAAAGAAGGGTTAAGAGGATGGGTCGCTTGTTAACTTCCATGGTACTAGAGGAAGCAGCTGAGGGTAAAGACTGTAGAGAAGACAGATATTGGGTTACATCTTCTTCTGCTTCTTTGGTGCTACAGCCCTTGATGGGCCTTGAACTCTTCAACAATCTTCCTCCGTACATCTACATTCCCTGCTTCTCTCTTCCATCTTCGGATCTCTGTCTTGGTAATGTCAGCCAACACGTTGTGCGGCCATCTAGCTCTTGGTCCAACCTTCACTCTTTTGGAATATAATCTGCCTTTCATTATCCATTTGGGCATCCTGTCACCTGTCATTCTTTCCATATGTCCTAACCAGCGTACTCTTTGAGATTTAACAAATTTCATTATATCTTTTCATTGTACAAGCTCATGTATTTCATGGTTGTACCTTATTCTCCAACCTTCTGCCTGTCTCACAGTCCCCTAAATTTTTCGCAGTATTTTCCCTTCAGATGCCCTAGATTTTTCATATCTGCTTCTGTCATCGTCCACATTTCTGACCCACATGTGACAGCTGGTCACCGTAGGGAACAGTTTACTCTTAACTCGGTTGATTTTGTAATTACGGAATTATCAAATACCTGTATGTTTGCGTAATAGGTTCTGTTTCTTGCTTGTATTCTTTCTCTAATACATTGTCTCATATGATTGGAATACATCCAACAAACAATTTAAGGACATATGGTGCAAGAGCTGTTGTGATATGGTGAGGCTGGCACAAGAGAAGAATTTACGGCTGGCTGCATCACAGCAGTTAGAAGACTGACGACTAAAAAACGAAAGATTGTACTTTAGTTAATAAGCACTGGTGTCGTACAGAGTGAAAAGATATTCAATCACCAGATGCTTTTGATCTTTGGTTTTCAAGATGTCATGCGAAAGGATCGTTAGTTGGGTTTAGCATCACCAATGTGTTTGGAATCATCTCTTTTTTGGTATGGTGAAGGTCATTCTGTTCGAGATACCTCTAAAGTTTGAGCCTTGAGGATCGGTAAGACGTCTGTATGTAGGAAAAGTAAGAAAAATGCGAATGATTGCACGAAAGAGACTGCCTACACTGCGCTTGTCCGTTCTGTCCCAGAGGGATCCTTTCCAGAGAGAACTGACAGAGCACATCGAAAAATATCAAAGAAGGGCCGTTCGTTTTTATACTGTCGCGAAATAGGGGAGAGAGTGCCACGGATAAGATACGCAAGTTGGGACGGCGTCATTAAAAGAAAAGCATTTCTCGTTACGAGCAGATCTTTTAACGAAATTGCAATCTCCAGCTCTCACCTACGAATGCGAAAGTCAGAGCTCGTAAGTAAAGATTTAAATGTTGGTTTTTCATTTTTTTCGCGCGCAGCGCAAAAGTGGGACGATAGAGAAACAGTGTGAAAATTGTTCTATGAATCCTTCGCCAGGCATTTAACTGTGAACTGCAGAGCAGTCATAGAGAAGTAGACACAGTAAATGATGCATATCCATCACATTTTGACATGTACAAGCATACACTGAACTTAATATGGAAATAACAAGAAGTACTCGTCATATATTACGTAGTGCAATATTTTTCGTAGCAGGTAAGAGCGTGGTGCTCGGAATGCCAAATACAATTTAAAGACAAACGCTTACCGAAGTTTTAAGTTGGTCTTTCACGCAAGTTGTGATAAAATCGCGTTGGATAATTATAATCGGTCATGATCGATGCGCTCGACTGTGGAGAATGAACATCGTTGTTTCTATTCTACACGGCAATTTCCATTAGTTCGGCGTGTCTGGGAAGAGAAAAGACGAGTGATAATGGTACGGAACACTCACTTTAGATGTTAAAAAGTTATGTATTACCTCCGTCGTGGTGCCGGCGAAGCCACGATTAAGTAACAGGCATCCGTGAAGGTACGAGAGAGAACGAACAGTGCCCCAGGGAACAGTGCAACGGGTCCGGACAGAATTTATGGACTCAGTCAAGGACCATTCGCTCAGCAGTCGGCGATGTTCTTCGGTGCGGCGTCATTACTCTCGGACCGGCATGTAAAGCCAGCGGCGGAAACATCGCAGTATAAACGTGGGAAGCCCGCGGCTAGCCAAGGGGCGGAGTATTTGTGGTGCGCAGCCTCTTCCTGCCTCACAAGGGCTCCTAGCTTGGAGCTGAACGTTCTGGCAAGCGAATAGTTTAAGTTACTCGACTCCTGTTTTGGAAGACCAGAGCTGAATTTCTCTCGTGACCATCCACATTTAGGTTTCTAGCTTTTCCCGTAAAGCAAGTGAATGCACCAAAGTTATTCCTTGGTAAAGGAGCGAACGATTTGCATCATCTCCCTTTCGTGATTTCCCTAAATCACTCCACGCAAATACCGCGACGCTTCCTTTGAATGGGCACGGCCAATTTCCTTCCCACCCTTGAAAGATTCCGAGTTCATATTCCGTCTCTCATGACATAGATGTCGACGGGACGTCATATCCTAATCTTACTTCATTCTCCCACTGTTGGCAGATATCGCAGAAGAAATTTCTTTAATTGTACTACTCTCGCCTTCAGCGAATATTTTAATACTATTCCTCCACGTGATCGACAATGCTCTTGCTCTCTTTAAATGCTGTACATCAGAGTTTGCTTCGTTTAATCTTCTCTCAATGTGAGTTTGCCATGAGTCTGTGAATCGTCTGACCGCTGTTCAGCGCGTATTTAGCCACTTCACAATCTGTGGATTGTTTATGTGATTCAGAATTGAGGAACACTTTGCCGAAAGGTATTTGAAAAATCGCCTAAATACCACAGTATGACTAGCTGTCACGTCGGGTCTACTGTTGTTACTTCCGTTAAACTTCCAGAGAGAGTCTAACTTTCCAGCCCAGTTGCGGGATACATCTTAGGAGAAAAAGTTATTCTTTGGAGATAAATCGACAACGGCGTCGGAACCTCAGCTTACGAAGATGTATAGGAGACAATATCATTCGTCCAATAGATGGCAATGAGCCGTTGGTGAATAGTTTTATACAAGCTGGGCAAAATTAAACTGCCCCGTGAAATATTTCATGCACAACAAGATAGTCAACTCAACTTATATCATCCGCTGCTGCGACAGATGATTTAAGTTGGGTTGCCTACCTTAAGAAGTATGAAATATTTTACGAGCCACTTGCATAGGGAGCAATCAAAAAATTTCCCTTTGTGAGCGTTACTACAGCGTATATATGCAACTTAGTGCGACTCCGATACGGGTACGTGGGCACCGACATGTAGGCAAGGAATTAGTGTGGGATTCGCGTCTTTCCGGCGTGCCAGCGCTAAATTTGGAAATGTGAAATACGGCGACGTTATTACCAAATGCGCCCAAACAGGACCAACGTGCTGTTATTCAACAGCGGTAGACATCCACCGGAGAATGAATGATGAATGATGTGTGTAGAACAGCGCATCTATCGAAGATCACTGTTGGGGGGATTGTGGGTCAAATTATGTGGTGGTCGTGATTCGACACAGTACGCTGGTCGATCTTGGAGGTCGGCCACACCCATTTACGGACAACAAACGCCCTACAGTGCTGATCTCTCCCCATGTGATTATCACACCTTGCTTCCCCTAAATAAGACGCTGAAGGACTGACGACTCCCTTCGCACGACGATGTGGAGCAGGCAGTTACGGATTTCTTCACGCAGCAGGATACGGTGTTTTACCAAATCTTCAACCTGGTGCGTCGGTGGGATGATTGCCTCAAGACGATTTTGCCTGATTGGTGTACCGATTCTAGACCGTAGGGCCTTCGAGTGGAAACATTTTGATCACAGCTTGTATTTTCCTGAACGTGTATATCGACCATTCTCTCTGAAGTAAACACAGGCCGTGAAAGCCCACAGTCTACAAGGGCGTGCTGAAAAGTAATTCCTCCGAATTTTTTATTCTGATATCAGTATCGCTTGAGGTATTACATGTCTTGTATATTGCTCGGTTGACCTCTCTGCTTTGCTGACGCAAGTTGCAAACCTTGCTACAGCGTTCCGAATTGTAGCAAGTAACATGGCGGTGTGCAACATAACTATGTCGATATGTGAGAAAAACCATACTGTACTCGAGTTTCGAACTCGAACTGTTCGTCCACACATGGAGCACCCTCTCCTTCAGTATGAAAATGCCAAACCACACACGAACACTGCGACATTTGCAGCAATCCGAAGCCTTGGGTTCACTGTGTCATCCAACATCCTCCATACAGTCCCAACTTGGCACCATCCGATTTTCATCTTGTTTCAAAACTAAAGAACACTTTCGAGAACTTCACTTTGATAGTAATGAAGCGGTGCAAGCAGAGATGGAGTTGTGGCTCCTTAACAGTGTCAAACATTCCACAGTGATAGTATCAACAAACTAGTCTTTCGTTGGGAGAAATGTATTTGTCGTCCGGGTGTTGAAAGGTAAATAAGTAGACACGAAGAATAAAGATGTAGAATGTTACTAACGTTTGTTTTATTTAAAAAGCTTTACAAGTTTTCACATAAAATTCGGAGGCTTCACCTTTCAGCACGCCTTCGTATTCTATCTCTGTTAATACGATGCGCGGATTCACTGTGCAACTGGCTCACTCCTACATTCCTGAAGAAAGCTCTTGAGCATACGGTAAGTGCTAGAGCAACCATATAAGTTGAAAAAATAAATTAATATAACTTTGTCACATAAACTGACCTTCGAAGTGTTTCAGAGGATTATGCCTTCGTCCTCAGTTTGATTAATTTAAATGAATAAGAATGACACTTTGTAGAAAGTATATGCGCAGTAAATAGGACGCGAAAAGCAGTCTCTAAAAACAAACTAGAACGCAGCGCCATATTTTGTGTAGTGTACAAAAATTGCTTATGTCCTATTAATCTGTATGAGTCCACCTGATGACAAAGGTGTAGACAGTCCTCTGAAACGTGTAGTGGGGAGGACAAAAAATGTAATTGGTTACAACAGTTAGTATTTTCAAATGATATTTCTGTCGAGGTTAAACCTGCAATAAAATGTTCGCACTTGAAGTTGGGGCTACCATTTTTGTCACGAAATCATGAAATTTTATAAAGAAGCAGTGGCAAGCAAAATGTTTCTGGTATACAGAGCTAACGTCGATTGACACTTGTAGGAACGGAACATCAGAATATAAAAAAAAATTCGTTTCAGATGGCGGCATTCACACAGGCCGTCAACAGAACGGAATGGAACAGAACAGGACGTCAAACTCAAGGTTTCAAGAGAAAGAAAGTGTTCCCATTGATATCACTGAGGGGACAGTTGTGTTGTCTGCTGATATCAGACCGCTCACTCAGGCTAAACAAGTGGACTGTGTGTTTTTGTTTCTTCTTGGCCTTTATTTCATTGTCTGCTTTGTTTACACGACACACTGCAAATTTTCCATAAAGACTTTTATATTTTCGCCATGAGTTTTCTTCCTCAAAACAGATCAGATATATGGAAGTGATACATGATTTAGCATTTGTAATATATGTGGCGATCAAGAAGATTCCGTTTGAGGGCGTTCCTACGTTGTCTATGCAACGTCGCGCGACTCCGATGAGGGTATGTAAGTATTGACATGTAGGCTAGGGATTAGTGAGGTATTTGTGTTTTTTTCACCTGCATGCATTAAATGCGGAAAAGTTAACTATGGCGACGTTATCACCAAATGCGTCCAAACAGGGCCAACGTGCTATTTTTCTTTTCTTGGCTGACAAAGGACACACACCGGCAGACAACCTTCGGAGGGTGAAGAATGTGCATGGGGCAGCATATCATTCAACACCGTTGTAGAAAGATGCGAGAGGGGGTACTTCTATTTCATGATAACGCATTTCTCCATATCGCAAATGTCGTGACGCAGAAGCTGCGCCAACTCAAGTGGGAAACACTTGAACGCACCCACCCTATGGTCCTGATTCCCCTCGCGTGGTTATCACGTTTTCGATCCCCAAGGCCCGGAACTGTCGACGATTCCTGTCGGGCGAAGATGTGCAGCAGGCAGTTAGGGACTTCTTCACGCAGCAGGACACGGTGTTTTGCCAAACGGGTATCTTATTCGGGATGCGTTGGTGGGATTATTGCCTCAATGCTCACGGCAATCTTGCCCGTTTGGCATACCGAGTCTGTATTGAACGGCCTTCGAACGAAAAGTTTTTGATCGCCCCTTATACTTGGACAAAGAAACAGGTTTTGTGTCCATAAATAAACACCTAAATTGAAGAAATAATTTTTTAACAGAGAAAATGTTGGCTGTCTTGAAAAGGAAAAATACGATTGTTTCTGGAGTTATTTGTAACGTAAACAGAAAAAGTAACGCAAGAGAGAACGTAAAGACGCTCTGTGTACTGCCTTCTACATACTGTTCGATGTATTTGTGCCAGCGGTGGCAGGGCGGTTCTAGGCCGGAACCACGCGGCTGCTACGGTCGCAGGTTCGAATCCTGCCTCGGGCATGGATGTCTATGATGTCCTTAGATTAGTTAGGTTTAAGTACTTCTAAGTTTAGGGGACTGATGACCTCAGATGTTAAGTCCCATAGTGCTTAGAGCCATTTGAACCATTTTTTGATGTGTTTGTATATTTACACAATGTTTCAAATAAGGTGCTTTTCTCTATAACTTACAAAATGATAAGTTAAATGAATATTTATTTAGATATCTAAACATAAGAATCGTTGCCCTTCCTGAGAAATTACGAACAAAGTTTATTTAATAATTTTTCAGACTTTTACAGCAAGATGTTATAAGGGCATCTTTTTCTATCATATAGCAGAGGTATTTAAACCAGCTATGTACATTTGCTATCAATTTGAGCTATGGGGTAGGAAACATTCAAAGTTTTAAGACTGGATGCACATGCCACACATAACTGGCTGTGTACAGATGGGTGTTTTGGTGGCGGAATGTCCGTTTAAGTGAGGTGTTCGAACGCGTGTCCATTCTCCTGAATGCACGACACAGTGAGCCTTGTAAAGAACCCAAGGACAAGACGTAAAGTTGCAGGTGTCAAAGAAGGACAAGCTTCCTCCGTGCGCTGTTTGAAGTCATTTTCGGTTAGACTGTAGACTGTATCCTTACACCGCAGTATACAAGGCGGGTCGGAACACACAAACAAACGGTGTTCAGTCTGCCACGGATACTGACGTCGATAAACAAATCTCAGGTGACTTCAAACAACGTAGCGACGAAGCTAGTCGCTCCATGACACCACCAAATTTCATCCTGTCCGTAGGCCGTCTAGAAAGATCACTGCTTTGCGCATTCAGGAAAATGGGCACGCGTTCGAACACCCCACATAAATGAACATCCATCTGAGGTCAGCATGTTGCATCCACCCGTAAAGCTTTGATCGTTTGTGGCTCCCTAACTGAAACGCACAGAAATTTTATTTAAATTATTCTGTAAACAGTTGGTTTGAATACACAGCTACATGATAAGAAACAATGTTGTATTAAACAATTATCTCGTTTCTGTAACTCTATGGGACATCCGTATCACTATCCGCTATCCCAGAACCCCGTACTCGTTGTCGGTTGCCTACATAACGGCTACCAAGGGCAACAAAAATTTGATTTTCAATATTTCGCGTAATTACTGGCAGAATTTCAAAATTTAAAATACTGTCAAAATCTACTCATTAAGAAGTATAATTTTATGTCAAAACTTTAGCACAGTAAGATAAGTATTACGGTTAGAAACTGTGTTTGTCTTGAGGCAGTGTACTGATGGCGTGCAAATACCTGGTATACATTCATCCCCTATTTGAGGATTAGAGCACTTAGCGTCTTCCAACAAACTTTACACATAACTTCGAAACTTTTCTCCGCTGACAAACTACACAAAATGATGAAAGAAAAAAAATATTTTATCTCTTACTACAATTTAGCTGTTTATGTAGTAAAACTTCATGATCAGGCACAAAATTTTAATTTACTGGTATTACTTCTTTAGTACCAACCCTGCTCGCAACACAGTCTGCAGACAACGGCTACCTATACCACTGAATGTACCTACAAAATTTTATCGTTCTACGACACACAATCCAAGAGATATGACAGTATAAACAATTGGAGGTGTGAACAGCTAGGTTTTACTTAAACTGACGCGCAGTGAAACTTCAGCATCACATATGTTGTTTTTAATTCATTAGTTTTCTACTACTAACTCTGTTCGCAACACATTTACAAACAGTATCTACATATATCACCGAAAGCATGCGCGTCAGATTTGAGGTCATAAACATTGAGATTCGTGAAAAACTAGCTTTTGCCGGACTATATTCATCCATGAGAGCAGCTAGCGACTTCTAACACAAACAGACACCGTCCCGACATGCCTTGAAGGCCTTACGGTACCGACCGACCGCCGTATCATCCCCACACCTTAGGCGCCACCGAATGCAGATACGGAAGGACATGGGGTCAGCACACCGCTCTACGGCCGATGTCAGTTTTCGTGATCGGAGCCGCTACTTCTCAGTTAAGTAGCTCCTCAATTGGCCTCACAAGGGTTGAATGCACATACTTTGCCAATAGCGCGTGGCAGATGCGGTCGGTGATCCATCCAAGTGTTAGCCAAGCCGAACAGTGCTTAACTTCGGTGATCTGGCGGGGACCGGTGTTATCACTGCGACAAGGGCGTTGGCGACTTCTAACACACTTGAATTGTAATATCAGAGCTTTCCTAAAATTTTTCTCGCTTACATACTGAAAGTCAAAATATTTAATACGTTAACTCATTTTTTGTAAAGTTATCATATCATTGAAGCTGTTCTATGCGTGGGGGTTGTATTCTTTAAAGATTAGGGGGATCAAATGGCTCAGAGCACTATGCGACTTAACTTCTGAGGTCATCAGTCGCCTAGAACTTAGAATTAATTAAGCCTAACTAACCTAAGGACATCACACACATCCATGCCCGAGGCACGATTCGAACCTGCGACCGTAGCGGTCGCTCGGTTCCAGACTGTAGCGCTTAGAACCGCACGGCCACTCCGGCCGGCATTACGGGGGATCACTGGTAACTAAGTAAACTACACAATTTCACAGACATTGTAGTGTTTCTTGAGTTAACCTATGTAAATAAATATTATTTTCACTCATTCTTATTATTTCGTAAGTAGCGGAGAAAAATACTTTAACTAAAACAGTCCATATATTTTCTCTAGCAATAATCCACACATATTATAAAAATGGATATACGTCTGTATGTATGTATGTATATGTATGTATGTGCGTATATATCTATGTTCCACATCTCTTCCTAAGCCACTGGACCGCTTTCAACCAAACCTGATACACAAATGACTTACTGTGTGGCCATCATCGCTGTGGGGGTAAGAACCACCTCCGTATCAAAGGGGTGGGGTCAAAAAGCAGAGTAGCCCACGAAGCGAGAATAGCCATATTTTACGCATCCAGTATTTGAGAATAAGAGTACTTAGTGACTTACAACAAACTTTACACTTAATTTCAAACTTTTAAGAACCTTTTTCTCCCTGACGACCCCCGACAAAAAGATGAAAGGAAAAAAGTTTATGGCTTATTAGATTTTCGCTGTTCATGCACTGGAACAGCCGCCTGAAGCATGACGTTTTAATTTACCACTTCGATACTACTAACTCTATTAACAACACATTCCGCGGATAGTAGGCACGTATACCACTGGATGCACGTGCAAAACTGTAGTTCAGGAGATACGACGTCATAAACATTAAGCTGCGTGAAAATGAAACTGCAGCGCGAAATTCGCTAGCTGTATGGGTGAAATATGTGCACAAATAAGTTCAAAAAAATGGTTCCAATGGCTCTGCGCACTATGGGACTTAACTTCTGAGGTCATCAGTCCCCTAGAACTTAGAACTACTTAAACCTAACTAACCTAAGGACATCACACACATCCATGCCCGAGGCAGGATTCGAACCTGTGACCGTAGCGGTCGGCGGTTCCAGATGTAGCGCCTAGAACCGCTTGGCCACTCCGGTCGGCTACAAATAAGTGTGAAATATGCTAAATATATGTGAAATATATCTGACATGTGCGTACCTGGACACAGTCACGGATAAGAAGCTTATTGTAAAGCCCTGGGACGATTTCAGCCAAATTTGATACACATATTAGTCACGGTCTGGAAGGAATACTATCGGAGTGAGAACCACCAGCGTCCTATTGGGGTGATCGTTATAAAGTGGAGAGAGAAGGGGGGAGGAGGAGATGGGCAGACACCGAAGGGGAAGGAGAAGATGGAGAGAGAGAGAGAGGGGGGGGGGAGAGGGAAATAAAGAGAGAAAGGAGAAAGGAGGGGACGAACAGAGAGAGGGTAGAGGAGGCGATGGACAGAGAAAGGAAAGAGGAGGAGATGAATAGGGAAAGGGTGGAGGAGGAGATGCGCAGAGGCAGGTGGAAGAAGGAGATGGACTAATAGGAGATTGGAATAAATACATACCCTGACCCTGCCGCTGTTTTAAAATGTTCGATCCACGTTTTTCCAACTGTTTCGCGTCTTAGCAGTTTACATTCAGTTTAATTTGTTTTGGCCATTAATAATCTTTATCGTTGCTACTTTGGTGCTATTATCGACTTTTTGTATCACGGATGGCACCTCATAACCTCACTTTCACACTTCGATATTGAGCTTAGCGTAGTGACGCCGTGACGGCGTTCAGTCACGACTTGACGGCGACGTCACCTTGCCGTATCGTCCCATTCAAGTCCAGTTTGCGTCTCGATCTTTATCTGGTCGACAGCTCCGTCTTCCACCTTCCCGTAGCGCAGATGCCGAGGCGGGCCGCAGCCCCCTACCTCGGAATACATTTCCACACTAAAGAACCGGAGTGGAGGAGAGATGAAAGGTGAGCCGGTCGGCGCATTCCTGTGTGATCGCGGGGGCCCAAACGTGCCGACCGGAAGCGCGCGGGCCCACTTCCTCCGCTGCGCTCCGCGGCCCGGTAGCAGGCAGCCAGCAGGTAGCAGGCAGCCAGCGAACGCCTCCATTAGCGCCTCGAGCCACTCCTCTGCGCATGCGCCGCTTCCGTTTCCACTGCGTCACCCTGCCGGCTGCCGACAGCTCCCACACCGGTGGCCCGCTTCCTCTCCACTGCGCCGCCTTTCCGCTCCAGTGACGTGTCGAGCCGCACATTCCAACCACTACTTTCTGAACGATTGACTACGTATCGCAAGAAAGGCGCTACCTCTGCCGACAGTAGATACTTCCGCGGCAACTTCAGGCAGCGCTTTATCTGCTGCTCTTAAGGCCCTCACACGTTCAGTAATATTGTCAAAGTATCAATATATTGACCATCTGAGGACCATATTTACGTATTGCTCATAACAGAAATATTGACGAGCAGTATTTTGACTTTTCAATATATCGTCTTGCGGAACGTGCCTTATCTGCCATCTCAACAGTGGAATGTCAATTATGCCCATACGAACGTGAGGACAACACGGCACCAACGGAGAAAATCTCCGACCCGACCAGAAATCGAACCAAGGCCCCTTTGGTTAGCTATCCGCCGCGTTGATGGCCAAGATAACGAGGCGGACGACGACCAGTATTGATGGTTCCAAAAATATTCTCAGTATAGTCAATATCAACTGCACGTGAAAGATCAAAAATTTACTGTTTGAAAATATTCGTCACTCTGGTATTGACAGAGCTTCATGAAGCGACCACACGACGTCAGTGTGCATTGCTTGTGTTTTCAATTCGTCTATAATCTCCTCCAGATTCAATTTTTCAAGCAGTCTTATAACACAAAACGGTGTTGGTAGGTCATTACAAAAAACTGGTTCAAATGGCTCTGAGCACTCTGGGTCTTAACGTCTGAGGTCATCATTCCCCTAGAACTTAGAACTACTTAAACTTAACTAACCTAAGGACGCACACACACCCATGCTCGAGGCAGGATTCGAACCTGCGACGGTAGCGGTCTCGCGGTTCCAGACTGAAGCGCCTAGAACCGCTCGGCCAGCCTAGGTCTGTACAGTGGTAGTCGTTGTACACTTCAGGATAGTTAGTGGAGGATTCACACTGGAATTGCTTTCTTCATTAATTTGAAAACATAGTAGGCCTCACCACATACAGGGCGTAATTTACTTCACTTTTCCGTGTCCGGAAACCAAATTATAGTCTTTCAGCTCAGTACTAAAAACCACGTTCACAGCTTCTTTCTCGTCCAGCCACAGATCGACGAGGCTGCATCTGTAGCGACTGTTTCGACAAGCCAGGTGTTTCATGTGTTGCACAGCACCAAAGTCGCACTTGTCAGCAGCCACATTTCCACGACTGCACCTGGTCGTGTTTGTTTTCATCAGGACCAATCCTGTTCTTATGCGGTTTACGGTCGTCCACGTTTTCCAGTTTGTTATGGAGCCACCGAGTACTACCTATGCTGTTGGATAGTCCAAGTGGTGATTCTTGAATATCTACATCTACATCCACACTCCGCAAGCCACCTGACGGTGCGTGGCGGAGGGTATCTTGAGTACCTCTATCGGTTCTCCCTTCTATTCCAGTCTCGTATTGTTCGTGGAAAGAAGGATTGTCGGTATGATTCTGTGTGGGCTCCAATCTCTCTGATTTTATCCTCATGGTCTCTTCGCGAGATATACGGAGCAATATACTGCTTGACTCCTCGGTTATGGTATGTTCTCGAAACTTCAACAAAAGCCCGAGCCGAGCTACTGAGCGTCTCTCCTGCAGAGTCTTCCACTGGAGTTTATCTATCATCTCCGTAACGCTTTCACGATTACTAAATGATCCTGTAACAAAGCGCGCTGTTCTCCGTTGGATCTTCTCTATCTCTTCTATCAATCCTATCTGTCACGGATCCCAAACTGGTGAGCAGTATTCAAGCAGTGGGCGAACAAGTGTATTGTAACCTACTTCCTTTGTTTTCGGATTGCATTTCCTTAGGACTCTTCCAATGAATCTCAGGCCTGCATCTGCTTTACCGACGGTCAACGTTATATGATCATTCCATTTTAAATCACTCCTAATGCCTACTCCCAGATAATTTATGGAATTAACTGCTTCCAGTTGCTGACCAACTATATTGTAGCTAAATGATAAAGGATCTTTCTTTCTATGTATTCGCAGCACATTACACTAGTCTACATTGAGATTCAATTGCCATTCCCTGCACCATGCGTCAATTCGCTGCAGATCCTCCTGCATTTCAGTACAATTTTCCATTGTTACAACCTCTCGATGTACCACAGCATCATCCGCAAAAAGCCTCAGTGAACTTCCGATGTCATCCACAAGGTCATTTATGTATATTGTGAATAGCGACGGTCCTACGACACTCCCCTGCAGCACACCTGAGATCACTCGTACTTCGGAAGACTTCTCTCCATTGAGAATGACATCTTGCGTTCTGTTATCTAGGAACTCTTCAATCCAATCACACAATTGGTCTGATAGTCCATATGCTCTTACTTTGTTCATTAAACGACTGTGGGGAACTGTATCGAACCATCCTGAATAGTCGTGGTTAAGAATGTTTTACGGGAACACTGTGGTCCAGGCTCGCTCTCTCAGTCAGTGTGACGATGCCGATCATCGATGGCTTCTCTGAGCCTCTCTGTGAATTAGTGAAATGTTCATCGAGAGCTGGGACTAGCAAGACCAGCAGCTCTGTAAGGCTTTGGTAGAGGCGCGGGTTTATACACCTCGTTGTTGTTCGATATATTTCACAAACGCTTACGTCGAAATTCTTCGCGTGGGTTGATCTCGTCCACACCGGGCAGGATTATTCAGCCGTAAAGAAGCATCGTGCTTGTGCACTAGTTCTCAGGATATTAGGTTTTGGTTCCCACTTGACATTTACGAGCTTTTGCAAAATATTATTTCTGGAGGCGCATTTAGCCGCAGAGGAGTATAGTGCTTGCGCGGTGGTTCTCAGGATAGTTGGTTTTGGTCCCCATTTGCTATTTGTCCGCTCCTGGTAGCTGAGTGGTCAGCGCGACAGAATGTCAATCGTAAGGGCCCGGGCTCGATTCCCGGCTGGAGATTTTCTCCGCTCAGGGACTGGGTGTTGTGTTGTCCTAATCATCATCATTTCATCCCCATCGACGCGCAAGTCGCCGAAGTGGCGTCAAATCGAAAGACTTGAACCCGGCGAACGGTCTACCCGACGGGAGCCCCTAGTCACACGACATTTACGCTTGCTATTTACTCAATAAACACCACATTCCGTACTGTGACGTCCGTACACTGGGTGGAAAATGCGGATATTAAAATGTTCAGCTCAATGGACGCTGTGCGTTGGCGGTACATTATTGTCGGTGGTCCTGACGCGTGCAAAACCAGGAGGGCAGGAATTCCAGGGTGCGACCCAGATGTGGAGGGAGTCCCGTCCGGACGTTGCGTCACGGCGCGCTGCAGACACCGCGACGCCCAAATCAGACCGCGGCGCGCGGCGCCCGCATGCCAAGCGCCGTTTTGGAGGCCGGCACGGCGCGGAAGTTGCCGCAAGACCGACACCTCCCAGCACGGCCCGGGACACGTGGCCGCCGGGGCACAGGACGACCCGGGCAACTGCTCCACTCTGGCCAGCCAGTGCCATCTCCGGAAAAGTTTCCACGTCATCTTCTTATTCCGCATAGCACGGCGCCGCTTCTTATACACAGCTCTAAAGAATTAGAACATAACACTACATGTCTGGCGTAGTCCATTGAGCAATAATTGAACTGTGTCACCAGACTATACCCTTGTTGTTGTTGCGGACTTCAGAGACTGGTTTGATGCAGCTCTCCATGCTACTCTATCCTGTGCTAGCTTCTTCGTCTCCCAGTACCTACTGCAACCTACATCCTTCTGAATCTGTTTAGTGTATTCATCTCTTGGTCTCCTCTACGATTTTTACCCAGCACGCTGCCCTCCAAAACTAAATTGGTGCTCTCTTGATGCCTCAGAATATGTCCTACCAGCCGATCCCTTCTTCTAGTCAAGTTGTGCCACAAACTCATCTTCTCCCCAATTCTATCACTAATTCCCACTATATCTAACTTTACCCTATCCATTTCCCTTTTTAAATTTTCTAACCTACCTGCCTGATTAAGGGATATGACATTCCACGCTCCGACCCGTAGAAAGCCAGTTTTCTTTCTCCTGTTAACAATGTGCTCCTGAGTAGTCCCCGCCCGGAGATCCGAATGGGGGACTATTTTACCTCCGGAATATTTTACCCAAGAGGACGCCATCATTATTTAACCATACAGTAAAGCTGCATGCCCTCGGGAAAAATTACGGCTGTAGTTTCCCCTTGCTTTCAGCCGTTCGTAGTACCAGCACAGCAAGACCTTTTGGTTAGTGTTCTTTCACAAATGAAGTACAAAACAAAACACCATTACATCATTGATCATTTACATAAAAGGAACTGAAATGTCCGACAGGTGTCAAAAACACACTGGATATAATCATTCATCCCGTCATCCTGGGGGCTTTTCATTGGACGTTCAGAGTTTCAATAAAATGTATGCTCTCCGTGAATGTTTATGACTGCCTGACACCTATATGTCATCTCTTCGTCGGGTTCACTGTCATGTAGAATATTTCAGATGACATCATATTTGCCGATCACTGTAGAAGTTATTTATTTCGCAATTGCAATTTCGGCCTTTGGGCTATTTTCAAGTGGAACTGCAAAATCTAAAAAAATACAGAACTGCACAAACATGCCATGTAGACAGTAGTACACTACAAAAAAATGGTGAAAATAGTGCGTCACTTACATTTTGCTTCATCACTTATCAGACTCTAAAATCCTTCTATATGTATATATGTCATCGTCAAATATGAGCCTTTTACTGTACTGTAGATTTACAGTAACATCAGAAAAGTGTGAACCTCTGTACATCGTGAAACATATGATGTAACTTTACGTGAAATGTTAGCAATGTTAACACCCTTCAACAAAATCGCTTCTAATCTAATCTATGTTCTTACAAATTGAACATGTGAAATAAGGCTGTTGGCCCGAAAATACATTCACAAGTCACTGTCTGTGTACTAATCAGAAATAGTACATTCCTGAGATAACAGTTGTAAGCTTCTTATCATAACATCTTTTTTCTGTCTGTTAACAACATACAGATTTCTAGATGTGATATAGTCGTAAGGTGCAAGGTGATAGGAAAATTTATTTATAACAGAGTAGCGTAACAATACATATGTTATCTGTTTAAAAAAACTCTCACTGATTTGGGTGCTCATCCAGAACAAGGCAATAGTAATCATACATATTACTTTCTTTGTGTACACATTGCAACTGATAAAAAAAACCTAGAAGGCGCAAAATGCACGCCAGTGATACAGCCAACAGTGCAGCACAACAAATTTGGACAACACATCACAAGACGCCACCTCATAAATACAAGTCATGTCGTCTTACTAGGTCCTAACATGGGGAATGTAGATATGGTCTCCACATATGATTTTACATATCTACAGTCCCCAGCGGCCTTATTTCGCATGTAAACAGTGTGTTAGAACATTGATTAGAAGCGATTTATGTGAAGTATGTTAACATTACTAACATTTCACGTAATTTACATCATATCACGATTTAAAAGCTTCACACTCTTCTATAGTTACTGTAAATCTACAGTACACTAAAAGGCATATTTCTGACGATGATATGTATACATACCGGTTGATTTTAAAGTCTAATGAGTGATGAAGCAATATAAAAGTGATGTATTATTTTCACCATTTTTGTAATGTACTACTGTCTACATAGTATGTTTGTGCAGTTCTGTATATACACTCCGTGCTTCATTTTTGTATTTTTTAGCTTGTGCAGTCCCACTTGAAAACGACCCCAAGGCGGGAATTGCAATTGTGAAATAAATATCATCTGGTAGTCAACGGTGAATATGATGTCCTTTAAAAAAACCTACGTGGCATGCTCCGTATACACTATGTGATCAAAAGTATCCGGGCACCTAGCTGAAAATGACTTAAAGTTCGTGGCGCCCTCCATCGGTAATTCTGGAATTCAAAACGGTGTTGGCCCACCCTTAGCCTCGATGACAGCTTCCACTCTCGCAGGCATACGTGCAATCAGGTGCTGGAAGGTTTATTGGGGGTTGCACTGGATGCTGCACCGAAGAGAGGTATCAATGTGAGGTCTGGCACGAAGTCGGCGTTCCAAAACATCCCAAAGGTGTTCTGTAGGATTTAGGTCAGGACTCTGTGCAGCCCAGTCCATTACAGGGATGTTATTGTCGTGCAACCACTCCGCCACAGGCCTTGCATTAAGAACAGGGGCTCCATAGTGTTGAAAGATGCAATCGCCATCCCCGAATTGCTCTTCAACTGTGGGAAGCAAGAAGGTGCTTAAAACATCAATATAGGCCTGTGCTGTGATAGTGCCACGCAAAAACAACAAGGTGTGCAAGCCTCCTCCATGAAAAACACGACCATACTATAACACTACCGCCTCCGAATTTTACTGTTGGCACTACACACGATGCAGATGACGTTCACCGGGCATTCGCCATACCCACATCCTGCCATCGGATCGCCACATTGTGTATCGTGATTCGTCGCTCCACACAACTTTTTTCCACTGTTCAGTCCTCCAATGTTTACGCTCCTTACACCAAGCGAAGTGTCATTTGGCATTTGCCGGCGTGATGTGTGGCTTATGAGCAGCCGCTCGACTATGAAATCCATGTTTTCTCACCTCCCGCCTAGCTCTCATAGTACTTGCAGTGGATCCTGATGCAGTCTGGAATTCCTGTGAGATGGTCTGGGTAGATGTCTGCCTATTACACATTACGACCCTCTTCAACTGTCGGCGGTCTCTGTCAGTCAACAGACAAGGTCGGCCTGTACGTTCTTGTGCTGTACGTGTCCCTTCACGTTTCCACTTCACTGTCACATCGGAAACAGTGAACCTAGGGATGTTTACGAGTGTGGAAATCTCGTATACAGACGTATGACACAAGTAACACCCAATCACCTGACCACGTTCGAAGGCCGTGCGTTCTACGGAGCGCCCCATTCTGCTCTCTCATGATGTCTAATGACTACTGAGGTCGCTGATGTGGAGTATCTGGCAGTAGGTGGCAGTACAATGCACCTAACATTAAAATCGTATGTTCTGGGGGTGTCCGGATACTTTTGATCAAATAGTGTAAGTATACAGAGGTCACACTATGCTATCCGATCCCATTCTTCAATGAGAGCTCATGAAAGTTCTTGCAGAGCCTGTGGTGAAATAGGATGACCACGAACACGTTTGTCAAGTCTGTCCCACAAACGCACGATGGGGCTTGGGTCCAGGCTCGGTCAATCCGTCTGTTCACTTTACATGCTTCACAGGACATTCCTGCTGACGCCCGGCATATAGCCCGTGGCATTAGAAGCAATTCAGGGGCACCACCGTATGCAGCAATCACCACATGGTCCAACAGGATCTGTTATATGTAATGCCTGGTGGTAAGGCGACCATGGACAACGACAAGATTTGTATGGTTGGCAACACTGAAGCATCCCCACAACATAAAAGAACCTTGGAGATCTGTCGTTTTCCAGGACAACATCTGGTCGCTACCACTCACTATGGGTCTCTGTACACGAACACGGCCGTCATCTTGCGTCAGAGGATATCTGGACTCATCTGTGAATAGCACGTTTCGCCAGCGACGAAGTTGCCAGTTGACATGGGAACGGCAGAAATGAAGAAGAGCTCCAAGATGACGTTGTCGTGTAAAACAGGATACTCCAACAGGACGTCTGGATCGTAAGGTCCTTACTTGTAACCTGTTCATTACAGCATGATCGTCACAGCAGCTTCAGTGGCCCTTCTGAGATCGTCTTGCAGTATTCTGGCGAAATCCGTACGACGGTGCTACGCAGACATGGCCAGATATTAGTCTTCACGTGGAGCTGTAAAGCGTCTGCGAGCTTGTCCAAATCCCCCTGGTGTACTAACCATTCTCCCCTTGGCGTGTCCACAACCTATGGATCACATACAGGCATTAAAATCTGAAGCAACACGACCAAGAGTCCATCCTTTTCGGATCAAACAGACCATCCTTGCAACGTCCACGGCATTAAGATGTGGAACTCCATGTACTTGGTTGAATGCAACGTCACAAATACCGGCCATCCGTTAACGTCTCTAGAAAACACCGATACTCACTTTTTCAGAGAGGTCATCTGACACTGTAATACATACCACAGCCAACAGATGGCGAATGATTTTAATTGCTGCCTACATTGAAAGCGAAAACCTCCAGTCACGCAATAAGACCACAGGCACCGCCTGTATAACAGTGTAATTGCAGGTACTCGGAAGCCACGTCAATGCCCCTAAATCCACAGCGTAATCAACAGTAAGGTAAAATGTACCTTTCACGGTCGTAAATGCCACACTTATTAAAATATTCTGGGCTGATACACCGTAGTCGGATGGACTTGTTTGTTGAAACTCAACGTTTAGGTCCCATAAGTAGGACGCATTCAGAGAGGTTGTAGCGGATAGAGCGAGAAGCATCTGTGAAACGGAGCTGCTCATTGCGCAATTGGTATATCTAATCAGCCCACTGCTGAAGACTGGGTACTCGTACGCCGAAATAAAACGAGCGTTATGACAGTCACGAAAAAATTGTAGCGATGTAAGGGTATCTGCAAAATCCAAGCATTTCCTGCCGTTCATTAAATACGACACTCATGAAAAAGGAAAGATCTTGACGGACTGGAATGTCGCTCTAATCTGCAAAAAAGGAAGAAGGAAGTTTAGAGTTTAACATCCCGTAGACAACGATGTCGTTAGAGACGAAGTAAAAGCTCGGATTACGAAGGGATGGGGAATCGGCCATCACTTTGCAAAGGAACAATCCTGCCAATTGCCTGGAGTGATTTAGGGATCTCATGGAAAACCCTTAATTTACAAACCCATGTGAAAGATACAGGAACACCTAAGTCGGCCAAGGATGCTCGAAAGCAGCTAGAAAAACCAAGAATCTACAGGATATCCAGTAATTGTGGAGATGTGTACGTGTGTACTACTAAAAGCGTGGTCGAAAGGTGACTAGACGAACACAAGGACGACTGCCGAAGGAAAGAAGCAGACAGTTCAGATGTTGCGGAACATGCTTTGCAGCCATGAGACAACCGGATTCGATTTCATAATACTCAGGTACTGGCAGTCACAAGCGGATACTATGAAAGGCTATACAAGGAGACCACAGTGACTAAACACCCCTACAAATTTAATAGGAACGGGGAGGGCGCGAAACGGAATGATACCTGAATTCTGATGCCGAAGAAAATGTGTACTAGTCTGCTACCATCCGATCTGCATCTACATAACTGCTCTGCAATTCACATCTAAGTGCCTGGCAGAGGGTTCTTCGAGCCATCTTCTCTACCGTTCCTCTCTCTAACAGCGGGAGAAAAAACCGAACACATAAATCTTTCTATACAAGCTCTGATTTCTCTTATTTTATTACCATGATCATTTCTCTCTATGTAGGATGGCGACAATAAAATATTTTCACATTCAGAGGAGAAAGTTGCTGATTGAAATTTCGTGACATGACCTCGCTGCACAGCAAAACGTCTTTCTTTTACTGGTTGCCACCCCATCTCGTTCATCATATCCGTGACTGTTTCCCTACTGTTTCGTGCTCAGACTTTTCGCACATGATGCAGTTATCTACAATGAAGTACTGTCTTAAAAAAGCTGCAAAAATGTTCAGTCTGATATTGATAAGATTTCAAAGTGGTGCGAAGACTGACAACTTGCTTTAAGTGTTGAGAAATGTAAAACTGTGCACTTAATAAAACGAAAAAAAAACTATTATCCTATAAGTCCACTTTCAATGAGTCACAGTTGGAAATGGTCAACTAATACTACCCGGATGTACCAATATGTAGGGATATGAAATAAAATGATCATATTGCTCAGTTGTGGTCAAAGCAGGTGGAAGTGCAGGATAATAGGGAAATGCAATCGGTCAACAAACGGGACTACTTGCAAAATATACATGCAGCCCTTTCTAGAATATTACTCATGTGTGTGGGACTCGTACAAACTAGGACTATCAGGGGATATTGAGTGGATAGAAAGAAGGGCAGCACGAACGATCACAGCATTACTCGCATATCTTGATGAACAACTGTTGACGATGGAGACATTTATTCCGCATTAGGACTCGAACCTGGATATGGTGTAGGAACGTAGACAAGGTGACATTTGAAAGTTTGGGTCGTGCGGAAGCCACGCACGGATAGCCTAATGGTGAAGGTGACGGCTCGCGATGAACGGGATATCCAGGTTCAAGTCCCGGTCCGATATAAATTTTCATATGTCACCGATAGATATAACACATCTATACCATTCACAGTTGAAGCCACGTTATTCCCACTCACCGCATTTTATTTCGATGGATCATAAGTTTGTTTGATCAGTGGAAGAGCGACAAGGAGATGCAAAAAGAACTGAACCGACTAACGCTCGGAGGTAGACGCAGACTATCCGTGAACGACTACTTACAAATTTCAAGGAAAAGCTTTAAGTAATGAATCTACGAATTTACTACAAACCCCTACGTGTCTCTCCCGTTGGGAAGAGGAAGACAAGACTTATTACAGGGCGCACAGCGTCGTTTACGCATTCTTCCCGCTGTCCGTAATGAATGGAACCGCAGAAACACCATAACAACGGGTACAACGATAAGTATGTTACCCTCTGACATTCACTTCACAATGATCTGTAGATTATGGATATAGCTGTAAATGCATCGCAACAATTTGGCTAATGCTTTTGACCATTACATTACTACCACTTACAGCATCACACCGAACACAGATTTCCTCTATATGATCAACAGTGAGGCCTTGCGCAATGTTGGGGACGCACACAACGCTTCGTTACGCAAAGTAGCTGCAGTGAAATAAACGCTAATACGATGACCTTCAGCCTGGCGCAGTACTTTCTATGAAGTAAGCGATCCCCAAAGTCGCGCAACTAAGCATGACCAGTCACTGCAGCGGCGGTGGCGGGACGAAGCTGCGTACTGACGAGTGAGGGCAAAACTATCAGGGAAAATCGTTCAGGGAGTTATTTCGTCCATCCGAATACGTTGCACATTATCCGCCAGGACACGCACGCTCGCATGCCGCTTCCGGAATTCGGGGAGGTGCGCCGGCTCCGGATCAAATCAACACGGCGAATTAACGACGTGAACGGAATGCAGGACAGTGGTTTTTAGGCGGTTTTCCCACTTTTGACTAGGTTAATACCGGGCTGATCCCATGTCCCGCCTCAGTTACACGATTCACAAACACTTCGTAAACGTTCTTACACTTTCATATGGGATAACCCAAGACGCAGACACATGGGATACACAAATTCCTTTCCGAGGACTAAGAGGTGGCGACAGGAAGGCCATGCGGCCACCTCTGCCACTAGCGTTGTCAAATTATTGTTAACATATCCGTGAAGAGATGGGATAAGGCCAGGTAAAAGAAGAAGAATGCGTCACACACTGTTCATTTTGTTAGTCTTTCCATCTTTTTATTTTGTCATTTCAATTAATCTTTGGCTGATATCTACATATTTATAAGCGTGATGCATTATATTTCGGTGATTCAGCTGTTTTGTTAGATATCTATCACACTTTGTAATTCGGTCTTTGTTTTTACATCCGTTCCAGTCTCTTCTTCTGTCAATCTTTTCCTGATGTTTTCCCCTGATACCTTCTGTTTCTGCGAACAGTATTTTTTTGCTGCATAATCGGAATCTATGCCTCAATTCCATTCAGTAAAATGGGAATAGTCATTGTCTCATAAATTTTCACAGTAACTGCCCTTCACGTTTCATCTTTATCAATTATTTGTGAAATATTAATGCAGTTAAATCTTTCTATTTTTGTTCTCGGTGATTACCTGTTCTTGTAAAGATTTCGCGTGCAAACTGCATTAATTTATATTTTTTATTTGTTCAGTTTCAGTTAATATTTTACATATAATAGAACTTGGACGTCAAAATGTCATACCTGTTGACCTGTCTGAAAGTCATGAACAAGTATCACTGACAGTAATCGTTACATTGGCGTCAGTAACTAAATGCTATTACACATTCAACGTACGGTACGTTGTCTCTTTAGGTCTCAATCTGCTGAATCCCTTACTGTAACACTTCATAAGTGTTAAGTTAGAATATGATGGTAACACGCAGATGTCCTACAACAGACCTAAGGAAACTTTCTACATTTACAGTAATATTTATTTAAGAAATTCTTAACATTTTTACTACGCCGATTTGGTATAAATATAAAAACTATAAGAGCGAACTGATGTATAACCAGTATTCGGAAAGGCAGACGGTAAAGAATAACACTGAGGTTACTGAATCTAGCTGATTAATTCTTGCACTTATAGCAACTAAAAACAGCTGACGAAGCAATGGTGAAAGATACAAAAATGACTCATTCCTAAAATTAAATAACTTGTTTAAAAATAAGTAAGCAGTTCCCCTGGATCCGAAGTTCAATAAAAAACAAAATATAATACAGCATAGCGACATTGACCTTAAAAGCGCAAACGATTCAAAAAATGTGAGCTACCGAAGGAGAGAGGATTGTTAAAGGCAACGCTTCTGCACAAAGAGATGAATATATGAATAACAGAAAAGACAAGAGCCGAGGATCTGAAAGCGACTATTATGGAAGTCAAAGCCACACAGCCGTAAGAACTGACGGAAGACGGTATAAAGAGAGTTCTTCCTGGAATCCTCGAGATAAGAAACGACCTAGTCGACAGGTTAGTAAAGTTTAGGTAGACAGTATCACGAAAGAGACGCGACAGCTGGGCTACGCAAAACTGAAAGATCGTAATACCCGAAGAAACCTTGGGGAGTCCATCATCCAGCAGTGATTGGAAAATGGTTGACGATAAAACGGACAGAACCGCGAAAATTGTTTTCCTTGCTTTGTTACAAAGGAACAGTTACTACATACTGTCTACTGTATACAGAACATTTTAAATACCGTTGTAAGAGAGGAGAGAGGTTTGAGAATGATTCATTCCTCCGGGCGAAAACTGGTGTTATTATTTACTTAGACCGACAGTCTTTTCTTGAATGTTCTCATATTCCTCTTGAAATTCTCTAGTTAAAGTTATTTCACAGTCTATGCGTGTTCTGCAGTTTTGCAAAGCCATTAGGTATGTTGATGTGGCCCTCCCTGCGTCTCCGGGAGGGACGTAAATTCTGTTAGCACTTGCATCCGTGATAGAGGTCGAAAATCTCTTTGCCATGAAGCTGCGTACGAAATCGCTTAAGGCAAATGCCGGAATGGTTCCTTCCAAAGGGCACGGGCGCATTCGTTTCGCACCCTTCCCTAATCCGAGCCTGTGCGCCGTCTCTAATGAACTCTTTCTCGACGGGACGTTAAACACTAATCTCCCCTTCCCAAGTTGTGCACGACCGCACACTTGCAGTTACGCTAAATAGGATAACCTTCGGTGTGTCCCAGGGAAGTGTGCTGGAATCCTTGCTGTTCATGTTGTATGCTAATGAGCCTCCAGGCAATATTAATACGAGGGTTGGGGGAAAATCATTGCAACTATTTTTTTTTAATTGCAGACATGTGAGCGGATCAGAAACTGCTGTTTGTAGCGTGGATGCTATACAGGCATAGAATGTATTCGTAACAACAGATGGCTCTGTGACTGCTAGTAGAGTCCTGCGTTGCGAAATCGGTTATGTGGCGAGCGTCGTGCGAAATGGAAGTGTTGAGCAGCGCGCATACATCAAAACAGCCGTTGTCCGAGGGAGAAACGCGAGAGGACGTCACAGTGAATTGGTGGAAACCCTTGGGAATATTGCCCCCCCCCCCCCCCCCCCACCATACCGTATACCAGCGCCGTGGGTAGGAAAGTTTCGTCAAGGACGTGTGGCAATCGGTTATCAGCAACGCTCGGGACGACCTGTCACTGGGCCAACCGACGTGGCACCTGCTGACGTCCAGCAGCTCCTGGGGGAAGACGGAATGTGGTGTCACCGCCAGACACCACACTTGCTAGGTGGTAGCTTAAATCGGCCACGGTCCATTTAGTACATGTCGGACCCGCGTGTCGCCACTGTGTGATCGCAGACCTAGCGCCACCACAAGGCAGGTCTCGAGATACGATAGAGCACTCGCCCCAGTTGTACGACGACGTTGCTAGCGACAATACGGACGAAGCCTTCCTCTCATTTGCCGAGAGACAGTTAGAATAGCCTTCTGCTAAGTCCATGGCTACGACCTAGCAAGGCGCCATTAGCCTTACCTACTTTGAGAGTTATCGTATAAATGTCTCAAGAAGAACGCTGTATTCATCAAAGAATAAAAGTTAAGTATAAAGCAGCTACGTACTTTTCTTGCTACCATTCAATAGTTATCCTGTTCCAGACTTGACGCCAGTCGGCGTGTGTGTACGCGTGCCTTTCTTTCGGCTCCCTTCCCAGTGTGGTGTAGCAAGCTTGTTACGCCACAACACGGAAGATGGACGCTACAGGAGTTAGAGCGGGCAAGAAGCATCGAGAAACGTATCATCCACAGGATACTGCGGACAAAGATGTAACTGCGCAAACGCGCATCGCGGTTGGTAGCGGATGAAGTGATGGAAGTTCAACAGTGGAAGCGGTATGTAATATATGCACCGACTACGTAGCACGCTGGCAACAAGACGACGACCACTTCCTGTCACGAATAATGGCCGACGATGAATTTTTGCGCAAGGTATACGGACGGGAACTGAAAAGTCGGTCCACGGAGTAGCGACGTGCCGTATGACAAAGGTGACAGAAGTTCCGTCAGAATCCATGAAATTGGTGGTGTTCGTCGGGTATGACGGCAGAGATGTCATTGTGCGCCACTTCATTCCACATGGCAGAACAGTGAGCGCAGAGTACTGCAGGAACTTTCTGGTGCGACAGGTACGACGAGGCGTTCGAGAGAAACGCCCGGTTCTTGCGGACAATGCAATCATACTGCACGACAACGCAAAGCGACATAAGGCAGACTGTGTACGGTGGCAACTGCGCGCGGAGGATGGGAAGAACTGGAGCAGCCGCCGTACTCTCCAAACCTTTTGCCCTGTGACTTTGATCTCATACGAAAGGTAAAAGATCCACTACTTGGTAGGCGGTATGCGACACGAGAGGATATTGCCTATGCTGTGCGACAACAGATGACCCGATTCAGATGTGGTCCGGGAAATGGTGACGCAGATGATGTTCAGGGCCTCCCACATCATTGGCAGCGTATAGTGACCGTTGCAGTGGACTACTCTGAGGCCTTTCGATTCAGTTTTGCCGTGTCAACTATATGTGTGCAGTGCTGTATCATTTTGCACCATGAAACCACTATTGTCCTGTACACTACAGTAATAAAAATGTGCGGCGCAGTGTTACCGTGTTCTTCAGTGTCCACACATACAATTCCCACCTCGACGTTTCATCTGTATGTGTCGCATTTCTAACTGAGCTGGTACATGCAAGAGAAAAAAATAGGTGCAATGAGTTTTGTCCCAACCCTCGTAGTAACCTCGGAGTTTTTGCAGGAGCAGCAGTTATTTACTGTCGGATAGAAGCAGATCTTGACAAGATTTCAAAGAGATGCAAAGATTGCCAACTTACTTTAAGTGTTCAGAAATGTAAAATTTTGCTCTTCACAAAACGAGAAAAATTTTGCGGCCTATGACTATAATAATGTCAAGAGTCACAACTGAAATCGGTCAATTCACACATACGAGTATACCTAAGTGCAACAATTTCTAGGGATATGAAGTGGAACGATGGCATAGGCTCAGTCATAGATAAAATAGGTAGCAGACTTTGATTTATAGGTAGAAGGCTACGAAAATGCAATCAGTCTACAAAGGAGACCGCATACAAAAATCCCGTGCGGCCCATCCTAGAATACTGCTCAAGTATGTGGGGCTCGTACCAAATAGGACTGAGGAGATCTTCGACGGATACAAAGGAGGGCAAGACGCATGGTCACAAGTTTGCCTGACCCATAGCAGAGTGTTACATAGACGGTGACAGACTTGAAGATATACGGAAACTATCTCGTTAAAGCATACTTACAAAGTTTTAGAACCAACTTTAAGTAATGAATCTAGGAATGTAGAAAATTAAACTCCGCCCGAACAGGCCATGAAGGGCCAATAGTAGCGACCGACCGCCGAGTCAACCTCAAACCACTGGCGTCGACGGATGCGGATGTGGTCAGCACTCCGCTCTCCTGGCCGTGCGTCAGTTTAAGAGACCGGAGCCTCTACTTCACAATCAAGCAGCTCTTCAGTTTGTCTCACAAGGGCTCAGTGCACCCCACTTGCCAACAGCGCTCGGCAGACCGGATGGTTACCCACCCAAGTGCTAGCCCAGCCCGACAACGCTTAACTTCAGCGATCTGACGGGAACCGTTGTTGCCACTGCGGTAAGGCCATTGGCGGAATGTATTAAAACCTCACACTTATCTCTCCCATGGAGAATCACAAAGAGAAGATTAAACTAATTACAGCACGCACGGAGGCATTTAAGCAATCATTTTTTTTCCGCGCTCCACGCATGAGTGGAACAGCAGAAAGCCCCAATAACTGGTACAATGGGACACACCCTCTGCCACGCACTTCACAATGGCCACTGGAAAAGTTCCGCAACTGTTCACACCATTCAAAGAGACAGTCGTACAGAGACGGATGCGATAATTTTGCAGCTGTGTCAGGGCATACCAGATGACTTCCTTAGCTGCCTATTCAGCTTGGTGTACCGTTATGATCCCGAGACAGAGGAGCAAAGCAAGCAGTGGTAACTTGTGGACTCCCCACCGCCGAAATTGGCGAATACAAGCAACGACAGAGTGATGGTGTGTTTTGGAATCGTCATAGTGTGATGCTAACTGATTATGCTCGTAAGTGGCAACGGGGTGCTTTTTCCTTCGTAACAACGCGCCGATTCGTCATACACGGGACACAACCACATGTTACTTCTTTGGTCTATCACACTTTTAGTCGCATGTCATATTCTCCCGACATGGCGACCAGTAAATTCTTCCTCTTTCCTCGGATAAGGAAACCGTTGCGTGTCTGGCAATTGGACAATGATGACGTTATTTTCGAGGTGTGGCGTTTCTAAGCAGCCAACAAGCAGACTTCTATAACCAAGGTCTCCAGAAGTCATTCCTCGTTGGTAAAAATTTGTTGCACTGAAGCGTGAACATGTAGAGGAGGACTAACATCACACCATGTTTCGTGTTCGCACTTTGGCTTCTTGAGGTAATATTTAAAATCTGTGTGACCACTTTTGGTAAGACATTTGCCATTCACATTTTTCCCCGCGGATGTGCCAGGGTGAAAATTCGAAAGATCTGTGATTCACTGATTAGTCGACTAGTTGATACTAAGGTTTTCTTCTCGCACATAATGTGATTTCACAGACTGCAATGAAATGTGTGTGATGAATTAAAAGCTACATTCAACGTTTAACTGTATGGTGTAGTACGTTGATTCATATATGTAAAGTAAGGAAGACTACAAGCCAGAGGATAATCAACCCAATAGTTCTTTAGAGGATTGCGGTATACGGGCCCGGGCCCAGCCTCCAACCCCCCCCCCCCCCCCCCACACACACACACCATTTTTCCCTTATGAGATATAGACAGGTATCCTCAGTAAACAAAAATAAATTTAGACTGGGGTCTTATTGCCCCATTTGGTATTCAGTGGAAAAAATTTTAAAAATGAATAAATTTTAATATGTTGTAAATAAAGATGAACAAAACATCGTTGGTTCCAACTGAATTAGAGGGAGAAGGTTATATATTTACAAAACTATAGTTTAGAATAGAAGCAAACTATAATTGCAAACTGCCTTGTTGGTGGGTCAACCACAGTACGAGTATTCACCTGGGGGATTAATAACCGTTTCAGCTGTATTTGGTCCTTTATTACTGGGTCGCTGCCTATTTCGTGGTGCTAAAAGACACATCTTCAAGTGAACATATGATTAAAACATTATCGTTATTTTTCAAAACAAAATAAAAGACGTATGTCATAGATAAAGGACTAAATTCAGCTGATGCGGTTATTAATGCCCAAGATAAATACTCATAGCTGTGGTTGCCCCATCTACAAGGTTATCTGCAATTTACAATGTGCTTATGGGACCATATTAGCCCCAGCGGAGCTAGAAGGGGTAATATGTTATTGTTGTTGTGGTCTTCAGTCCTGAGACTGGTTTGATGCAGCTCTCCATGCTAATCTATCCTGTGCAAGCTCCTTCATCTCCCAGTACCTACTGCAACCTACATCCCTCTGAATCTGCTTAGTGTATTCATCTCTTGGTCTCCCTCAACGACTTTTACCCTCCACGCTGCCCTCCAATGCCAAATTTGTGATCCCTTGATGCCTCAGGACATGCCCTACCAGCCGATCCCTTCTTCTAGTCAAGTTGTGCCACAAACTTCTCTTCTCCCCAATCCTAATCAATACCTCCCCATTAGTTACGTGATCTACCCACCTAATCTTCAACATTCTTCTGTAGCACCACATTTCAAAACCTTCTATTCTCTTCTTGTCCAAACTATTTATTGTCCATGTTTCACTTCCATACATGGCTACACTCCATACAAATACTTTCAGAAACGACTTCCTGACACTTAAAACTATACTCGATGTTAACAAATTTCTCTTCTTCAGAAACGCTTTCCTTGCCATTGCCGGTCTACATTATATACCCTCTCTACTTCGACCATCATCAGTTATTTTGCTCCCCAAATAGCAAAACTCCTTTACTACTTTAAGTGTCTCATTTCCTAATCTAATTCCCTCAGCATCACCCGATGTAACTCGACTACATTCCATTATCCTTGTTTTGCTTTTGTTGATGTTCATCTTATATCCTCCTTTCAAGACACTGTCCATTGCATTCAACTGTTCTTCCAAGTCCTTTGCTGTCTCTGACAGAATTACAATGTCATCGGCGAACCTCAAAGTTTTTATTTCTTCTCCATGGATTTTAATACCTACTCCAAATTTTTCTTTTGTTTCCTTTACTGCTTGCTCAATATACAGATTGAATAACATCGGGGAAAGGCTACATCTCTGTCTCACTCCCTTCCCAACCACTGCTTCCATTTCATGCCCCTCGACTCTTATAACTGCCATCTGGTTTCTGTACAAATTGTAAATAGCCTTTCGCTCCCTGTATTTTTCCCCTGCCACCTTTAGAATTTGAAAGAGAGTATTCCAGTCAACATTGTCAAAAGCTTTCTCCAAGTCTACAAATGCTAGAAACGTAGGTTTGCCTTTCCTTAATCTTTCTTCTAAGATAAGTCTTAAGGTCAGTATTGCCTCACGTGTTCCAACATTTCTACGGAATCCAAACTGATCTTCCCCGAGGTCGGTTTCTATCAGTTTTTCCATTCGCCCGTAAATAATTCGTGTTAGTATTTTGTAGCTGTGACTTATTAAACTGATAGTTCGGTAATTTTCACATCTGTCAACACCTGCTTTCTTTGGGATTGGAATTATTATATTCTTCTTGAAGTCTGAGGGTATTCCGCCTGTCTCGTACATCTTGCTCACCAGATGGAAGAGTTTTGTCAGGACTGGCTCTCCCAAGGCCGTCAGTAGTTTCAATGGAATGTTGTCTACTCCCGGGGCCTTGTTTCGACTCAGGTCTTTCAGTGCTCTGTCAAACTCTTCACGCAGTATCGTATCTCCCATTTCATCTTCATCTACATCCTCTTCCATTTCCATAATATTTTCCGCAAGTACATCGCCCTTGTATAGACCCTCTATATACTCCTTCCACCTTTCTGCTTTCTCTTCTTTGCTTAGAACTGGGTTTCCATCTGAGCTCTTGATATTCATACAAGTGGCTCTCTTTTCTCCAAAGGTCTCTTTAATTTTCCTGTAGGCTGTATCTATCTTACCCCTAGTGAGATAAGCCTCCACATCCTTACATGTGTCCTCTAGCCATGCCTGCTTAGCCATTTTGCACTTCCTGTCGATCTCATTTTTGATACGTTTGTATTCCTTTTTGCCTGCTTCATTTACTGCATTTTTATATTTTCTCCTTTCATCAATTAAATTCAATAGTTCTTCTGTTACCCAAGGATTTCTACTAGCCCTCGTCTTTTTAACTACTTGATCCTCTGCTGCCTTCACTACTTCATCCCTCAGAGCTACCCATTCGTCTTCTACTGTATTTCTTTCCCCCATTCCTGTCAATTGTTCCTTTATGCTCTCCCTGAAACTCTGTACAACCTCTGGTTTAGTCAGTTTATCCAGGTCCCATCTCCTTAAATTCCCATCTTTTTGCAATTTCTTCAGTTTTAATCTACAGTTCATAACCAATAGATTGTGGTCAGAGTCCACATCTGCCCCTGGAAATGTCCTACAATTTAAAACCTGGTTCCTAAACCTCTGTCTTACCATTATATAATCTATCTGATACCTTTTAGTATTTCCAGGATTCTTCCATGTATACAACCTTCTTTTATGATTCTTGAACCAAGTGTTAGCTATGATTAAGTTATGCTCTGAGCAAAATTCTAACAGACGGCTTCCTCTTTCATTTCTTAGCCCCAATCCATATTCACCTACTATGTTTCCTTCTCTCCCTTTTCCTACTGACGAATTCCAGTCACCCATGACTATTAAATTTCGTCTCCCTTCACTACCTGAATAATTTCTTTTATCTCATCATACATTTCATCAATTTCTTTGTCATCTGCAGAGCTAGTTGGCATATAAACTTGTACTAGTGTAGTAGGTGTGGGCTTCGTATCTATCTTGGCCACAATAATGCATTCACTATGCTGTTTGTAGTAGCTTACCTGTACTCCTATTTTTTTAATTCATTATTAAACCTACACCTGCATTACCCCTATTTGATTTTGTATTTATAACCCTGTATTCACCTGACCAAAAGTCTTGTTCCTCCTGCCACCAAACTTCACTAATTCCCACTATATCTAACTTTAACCTATCCATTTCCCTTTTTAAATTTTCTAACCTACCTGCCCGATTAAGGGATCTGACATTCCACGCTCCGATCCGTAGAACGCGTTTTCTTTCTCCTGATAACGACATCCTCTTGAGTAGTCCCCGCCTGGAGATACGAATGGGGGACTACTTTACCTCCGGAATATTTTACCCAAGAGGATGCCATCATCATGTAATCATACAGTAAAGCTGCATGCCCTCAGGAAAAATTACAGCTGTAGTTTCCCATTGCTTTCTGCGTTTGCAGTACCAGAACAGCAAGGCCATTTTGGTTAGTGTTACAGGACCAGATCAGTCAATCATCCAGACTGTTGCCCCTGCAACTACTGAAAAGGCTGCTGCCCCTCTTCAGGAACCACACGTTTGTCTGGCCTCTCAACAGATACCCCTCCGTTGTGGTTGCACCTACGGTACGGCTATCTGTATCGTTGAGGCACGCAAGCCTCCCCACCAACGGCAAGGTCCATGGTTCATGGGGGGAGGGGTAATATAAACACAAGAAAAACAATCATGTTTTCTACAACCTCGAAAAGTTCATCACTGATACAATTTTTAACACAAATGGCTATAAATGTTTTTAAACAATGATGTACAAGTGTTACATTAAACCAACTGCGAGATACAAAATACTGTGCTGCGAAAATGTGCAGTTTTGTAGTCTTTCTTTAGAGTAGGTTTTAACCCTACGATAGCAAAGCATTTAAACCATTAGACAAATTGTTTCGTCCATTTAATTATATTGATCCTCAGTATACATAATCTTAAACAAAAATTGTATACACAACACTGTGTTGTTTTGTATTCTTCCTAGCAGTCGGTTTCCAAAGAAAATCAGCATATTGGGAAAATTGTGTTTAACTGTTACGCAATCTAAACCGCTCGATGCTTTGTGTTGCTACTAGTTTGCAGGTTAAAACTGCATAAAACAATGTCATTGAAGTTACTATCTTCACAGATCCAGCAACTGGCGAGACCTCTCTCGCACCCTTTAAACCAATGATCCCAACCTATTTATCCCTTCATTTTGAGCGACTTCAGTTCCTAGTTGAGGTTTTCGTTTGCAATAACAATAAACAACAGTCAAGGTCAGACATTCAAATAAGTAGTAACTGATTAACGATCAGAGCGTTTTTGCCCTTTCACGAATTGGTAGCTCAGAAAACCAGCTCATACTCTTACCACAGAGTACCAATAAACCGAAAAACGTTTTACAGGGTGTACATGTGTACATAAAGTTCGGGAACACTTTAACACTTTTAATTATTAATTACACAAGAACTAAACATTGTAGAAATGACATACACATTGCATTTTGAAGAGAAACTCTGTAAGGTTTTTTTTTTTTTTTTTTTTTTGTACAAACATTCGATTTGCGAACCTATGAGTGACGCAGCAGACGTCAATACGGTAATTGAATTCTTGGCATACCCGTCCCACCATGGCAGCTGTGGCAGTCGCGCTTCCCGTGTTCTCTCCCGGAGCACTGCTGCATCACTTGGTAGAGGCGGTACATACACCAGACGTTTAATGTGTCCCCACAGAAAAAAGTCACACGGAGTGAGATTTGGTGATAGGGGAGGCCATTTCATGAAACAACTGTCCCCTTCTGTACCACGGCCGCCATGTTTGCGACTAGCGCTGACTATCGGCAAATTACCAAACTACGCTACGTCGGTGCACATGAAAAATACTTTCAGGGTCTCTCTTCAAAATGAAATATGAATGATATCTGTACAATGTTTGGTTCTTCTGCAATAAATAATTGAAAGTGTTCCCGGGCTTTATGTACACCCTGTATATTCTGAAGTTATGCGATTTTATTGTCTACAACAAATTTAAAAATTTAAAAACAGTAAAAAACGAAAACAAAGGCGTTTTCTTTCGATCATATGGTACATGATTTCTTAAAATTTTGAGTACCTGGCGTTCAAAGTGGACGAAGACGCAACTAGAAGTCGAAATTCATGTCCTGACAATACTCCCAGGACTAATCGAGATTATGACGTATTTACAGTTCCCATTGACATTTAGGTATCAACTGCGAAGCACTGCCGGGTTCTCTAGAAGAAAGAAAGATGGCATTCCTTTGTTTCATTCGTCTTCTTACAATTTCATTAGTGCCTTTCGAGTTCCCATTATCGTCGAAATGCCGAACAGACGCCCTAACAGCTTCCATTAGAAGTTTTCTAACAGGATAACACTCGCTCACATACCACTGTTGTAACTCAACATGCTCTACAGGATGTCGACTTGCTGCCTTGGTCTGCTCGATCGTCAGATCTGTCTGCAATCGAGCACATACGGGACCTCGTTGGACAACTCCAGCATCATCCACAAACAGCATTAACCGCTTGTGTATTAACCGAGTAAATGCAACAGGCAGGGAACTCTATACCACAAACTCACATCCGGCATCGTATAACGCAATGCATGCACGTTTACACGCATTGTAAAATAGACAATATGCAGTAAATGAAAATGGAAAGGTCAGTGAAGAAAAGATAATTCTGGTGCTCGTAAAAGTTTACACAGAAAAAAAGCTGTAGATACAGTGCTTTTACTCGATTGAATGTAAAAATGAAAACAATCGCATTAATATCGATAATTTCGCAAAACTGCGCTAACTGTGGTGTTACGTATGCAATTATAATGCAGAATGTCACTAAATTGTTATACTGAGTACTTGATTTCGGCAACATTTGAGAAAAACTGAGGCAGTCAACTCCACTTCGCATTGCGAAGGGATTCCGCGTTAATCTGCATGTTATCCGAATGAATTTGGTTTTACAGCTTGTTCCATCAAAGTTAGGGGCGTGCTTGGTCTATACAGTGCCTTCCGGCAGGGATGGTCAGTTTTGAGGGGTATGACAGGAGCGACCATTCGAAGGAAAAATGTCTAGTAAACATGGAGTCTATAATGCATACCTCAAGAGCTATGAGCACATGTTCGTTTTCACTATTGTGCAACATATGTGTTCTACTAAACATGTGCTCATAGCTCTTTAAGGTATGCACTGTAGACTCCATGTTTACTAGACATTTTTCCTTCGAATGGTCGTTCCTGTCATAAGCCTGAATACTGATCGTTTATCATGGGACACATTGTATACCGAGCGTCTACGGTTGGAAAACTTGCGGAGTAAAAGTTATCATCGATAATGAAACCTTAATAATAGTCAGACTCTAATAAAAGTCGAAACTAATCACCACAATAAATGCATGGAGATACACAGAAGAGACAAATTACATTTCGTTTAAAAACGGTGCTACCAACAACTGTAATTTAGAACTAAGGAATACGCTACTACAGTGAGAAAAAAATATAGGATTAGAGGTATGAGGAGAGGATAAGGGCCTGGAAATGAAGATCTTTCAAGAGAAGTTATTAAAGCTGGAGAAAAACGAATACAAAAAAAACATGTAAAATTATTTACAGAGTATCTGCGAAGCAGGACGTAGATACACCCAATACTGAAAAGGACGTTGTAATTGTGTTACTTCACAGGGAAAGAGACATAATAAACTAAACACTTATCAGCGTGTTCACTGTCATGTGTAAGTTATTACGTAGATGCTCAACAATCTCCAGTGGCAGGCGTTGCAAGAAAGACTTTGTGTATCACGTAGAGATTTAGATGCAGCATACGATCTAAGAAGAGATGGGCAACATATTAATTCCTCCTACATATCACCACGAGAAAAATTAGAGAAACTATAGTTCATACGGATGATTATCAACCCTCGTTCCTTAACGCAACATTCGCGAATGGATCAGATCAGAGGGGAGTAGTTAACGGCACCAGAAGTGGCCTCTGCGACACATGGTAAGGTGGCTCACACAGTGCACACGTACACACACACACACACACACACACACACACATATATATATATATATATATATATATATATATATATATATATATATATATATATATATGGTGTTACAAAAAGGTACGGCCAAACTTTCAGGAAACATTCCTCACACACAAAGAAAGAAAATATGTTATGTGGACATGTGTCCGGAAACGCTTACTTTCAATGTTAGAGCTCATTTTATTACTTCTGTTCAAATCACATTAATCATGGAATGGAAACACACAGCAACAGAACTTACCAGCGTGACTTCAAATACTTTGTTACAGGAAATGTTCAAAATGTCCTCCGTTAGCGAGGATACATGCATCCACCCTCCGTCGCATGGAATCCCTAATGCGCTGATGCAGCCCTGGAGAATGGCGTATTGTATAATAGTCGTCCACAATACGAGCACGAAGAGTCTCTACATTTGGTACCGGGGTTGCGTAGACAAGAGCTTTCAAATGCCCCCATAAATTAATGTCAAGAGGGTTGAGGTCAGGAAAGCGTGAAGGCCAGGCACATGTTTTTTTTTTTTTTTTTTTTTGTTTTTTGTTTTATCATCATGATAACGTGCTCCATTGAGCGTAGGTGGAAGAACATGGGACCCAATCAAGACATCACCAACAATGCCTGCCCAAACGTTCACAGAAAATCTGTGTTGATGACGTGATTGCACAATTGCCTGTTGATCGTCAGCCCACACATGTTGATTGCGAAAATTTACAATTTGATCACGTTGGAATCAAGCCTCGCCCGTAAAGAGAACATTTGCACTGAAATGAGGATTGACACATTGTTGGATGAACCATTCGCAGAAGTGTACCCGTGGAGGCAAATCAGCTGCTGATAGTGCCTGCACACGCTGTACATGGTACGGAAACAACTGGTTCTTCCGTAGCACTCTCCATACAGTGACGTGGTCAACGTTACCTTGTACAGCACCAACTTCTCTAACGCTGACATTAGGGTTATCGTCAACAGCACGAAGAATTGCTTCGTCCATTGCAGGTGTCCTCGTCGTTCTAGGTCCTCCTCAGTCGCGAGTCATAGGCTGGAATGTTTCGTGCTCCCTAAGACGCCGATCAATTGCTTCGAACGTCTTTCTGTCGGGACACCTTCATTCTGGAAATCTGTCTCGATACAAACGTACCGCGCCACGGCTATTACCCCGTGCTAATCCATACATCAAATGGGCATCTGCCAACTCCGCATTTGTAAACATTGCACTGACTGCAAAACCACGTTCGTGATGAATATTAACCTGTTGATGCTACGTACTGATGTGCTTGATGCTAGTACTGTAGAGCAATGAGTCGCAAGTCAACACAAGCACCGAAGTCAACATTACCTTCCTTCAATTGGGCCAACTGGCAGTGAATCGAGGAAGTACAGTACATACTGACGAAACTAAAATGAGCTCTAATATGGAAATTAAGTGTTTCCGGACACATGTCCACATAACATCTTTTCTTTATTTGTGTGTGAGGAATGCTTCCTGAAAGTTTGGCCGTACCTTTAGGTAACACCCTGTATATATAAAAACAAGAAAAGGAACTGATAGGAACCGGAAATGGATGTAACACAATGGTGCATTTATAACTCATTAATGAAATAATAATATGGAGTAGATTAGTTAAGTTCCACGTTCTGGCCTAGACGGGCCAAGCGGACTCGACCGCCCATCATGTCATGACGTCACTGGATGCAGTTGGAAGGGCATGTGGTCAGCACACCGCTCTCCCCGTCGCTGTAGGGTTTCTTGGCTTTGGAACCGCTACTGATCGGTCGAGCAGCTCCTCAGGTGGTCTCACGAGGCTGAGTGCACTCCGTACTAGTCCTCCACCCCATGAAAAAAAATAACTGGCAATGCCAGGAATCGAACCCGCGTCCCCCGCAAGGCAGGCAGTCGCGCTGGCCACTTTCTTTTTCTTTTTTTTTATTAAATCTCATTTTGTTTGTTAATGTTCGTTGTCTTTGTTTGGGGCGGACGTCCCAAGACATCCGCTGAAGTTCGTTGTAGATCTATTCACTCAGTTTTTTTAAATACAGAGGGCTGCTAACCCTCCGACCGAACACGCTGAGCTGCCGTGCCGGCTACCACTCAGTTACGCAAGAGGACATAAAAAGGTGTACTCCATATTAATTACTACTCTGTCAGGTGTACCACTGTCAGTGCGCCAAGGGAAAACGCGTCAATACTCTCCGTGCCTGCAATGCACGGCGCTGCAGACGGCGCTGCACTATCCACGTGTATACCTGTACTGCTGCAAACAAACCCATTTTCTGATTAACATTACAGTGCAATCCTAGCCGGCCAAACGAACAATATGTCTGTCTTCTCGGGCGCTAGTCGCGTGGGATTGTTCAGTACCTGCATGGCGCTGACTGTGGAAATTTTTAGAAAGATACTGGCTCACTTTCAACAAAATCTATATAAAGAGCCCTTAAAAAACCAAAGAACCGATTTTATCTATGTTGTATACTGAAGAACGCACAGCCCTACATCTACACTCCTGGAAATTGAAATAAGAACACCGTGAATTCATTGTCCCAGGAAGGGGAAACTTTATTGACACATTCCTGGGGTCAGATACATCACATGATCACACTGACAGAACCACAGGCACATAGACACAGGCAACAGAGCATGCACAATGTCGGCACTAGTACAGTGTATATCCACCTTTCGCAGCAATGCAGGCTGCTATTCTCCCATGGAGACGATCGTAGAGATGCTGGATGTAGTCCTGTGGAACGGCTTGCCATGCCATTTCCACCTGGCGCCTCAGTTGGACCAGCGTTAGTGCTGGACGTGCAGACCGCGTGAGACGACGCTTCAACCAGTCCCAAAAATGCTCAATGGGGGACAGATCCGGAGATCTTGCTGGCCAGGGTAGTTGACTTACACCTTCTAGAGCACGTTGGGTGGCACGGGATACATGCGGACGTGCATTGTCCTGTTGGAACAGCAAGTTCCCTTGCCGGTCTAGGAATGGTAGAACGATGGGTTCGATGACGGTTTGGATGTACCGTGCACTATTCAGTGTCCCCTCGACGATCACCAGTGGTGTACGGCCAGTGTAGGAGATCGCTCCCCACACCATGATGCCGGGTGTTGGCCCTGTGTGCCTCGGTCGTATGCAGTCCTGATTGTGGCGCTCACCTGCACGGCGCCAAACACGCATACGACCATCATTGGCACCAAGGCAGAAGCGACTCTCATCGCTGAAGACGACACGTCTCCATTCGTCCCTCCATTCACGCCTGTCGCGACACCACTGGAGGCGGGCTGCACGATGTTGGGGCGTGAGCGGAAGACGGCCTAACGGTGTGCGGGACCGTAGCCCAGCTTCATGGAGACGGTTGCGAATGGTCCTCGCCGATACCCCAGGAGCAACAGTGTCCCTAATTTGCTGGGAAGTGGCGGTGCGGTCCCCTACGGCACTGCGTAGGATCCTACGGTCTTGGCGTGCATCCGTGCGTCGCTGCGGTCCGGTCCCAGGACGACGGGCACGTGCACCTTCCGTCGACCACTGGCGACAACATCGATGTACTGTGGAGACCTCACGCCCCACGTGTTGAACAATTCGGCGGTACGTCCACCCGGCCTCCCGCATGCCCACTATACGCCCTCGCTCAAAGTCCGTCAACTGCACATACGGTTCACGTCCACGCTGTCGCGACATGCTACCAGTGTTAAAGACTGCGATGGAGCTCCGTATGCCACGGCAAACTGGCTGACACTGACGGCGGCGGTGCACAAATGCTGCGCAGCTAGCGCCATTCGACGGCCAACACCGCGGTTCCTGGTGTGTCCGCTGTGCCGTGCGTGTGATCATTGCTTGTACAGCCCTCTCGCAGTGTCCGGAGCAAGTATGGTGGGTCTGACACACCGGTGTCAATGTGTTCTTTTTTCCATTTCCAGGAGTGTATGTTGCAGTTACTGTATCAGCAGAAGGATATCAGGATAGTGAATATTTCAGAATTGAAACAGCAATCTATGATGAGTTTCTATATCACCAGCACTGTTCGCAGCAGTCCTGAAGAACGGTTCCAAATCTGTAGACTCGGAAAGAGAAGGACAAATACGTATTAATGGCACACATGTGAACTATTTAAGTTCTGCTTGCATTGTATTATTTGTCTTTAGTCCAGGTAAACTTCAACAACTGGAAGAGCAAGTTTTACTTTAAACTTAAAATCAATTGCAAGACTAAATGGAGACTTAACACACAACTAAACGGCAATTATTCAGAAACACTGAAAATAAAATAAATACGAAGCGAAGTAGGTGAGTAAGACGAGGTCGACAGCATAGGAAGTAGAGGAAAAGTGCTTGACTGTATTAAGATCTTAAGGCGTACCAACAGTTAACATACACATACACCACGCGGCACATCGATAGCTTGGAAGAGTTAACCGTTACATTGGCATACACCAAGGCACAGACGAAGGGGTAGAGGACAATGCCCTTTGTTGGCCTGCATACTTGTCAGTATACTTCCTAGAAGCACACTGCGCATCTCATTTCTCATCCGTGACGAGCTTGCGAAATGACTCGTAACGTTGTTGCACGTACTTCACCGCCTTATTTCGGCCCTCTATTTCTGTGAGCCTACTGGCTACTACTAGCTTCCATTCAGCAGGTTTTGTGTCTGAACACGGCGTAGAATAAACGAATCATCATCTTTCTTGGGTAAAATTGCTATCTTCGAAAATATGGCCAAAATAAGTAGGAATATGTCGTAATGACCTTTTGTTGACAATCACCTCGTTCTTCTGTTGCAAGTAATCTGAGAGCAAGTTTTGTTTAACTGATCGATTATAAAACGGTACAACGGCTTCTTTGCCATGTCTCTCAGGTCAAAACCATAGTAGTGGCAGAGCGCTCTCTGAACTAAATACTTCTACCTCAAGAGACCAGTTATATCTCTAAACAAAATATTCGTGCGTCTTTTCTGTGAACCTCAAATGACTAATAAAAAGAAAAGAAATTGCGACGGAGGTAGAGAAAGGGTGAGCTTTCATAAACAGTTCAAATGGTTCAAATGGCTCTGAGCACTATGGGACTCAACTGCTGAGGTTATTAGTCCCCTAGAACTTAGAACTAGTTAAACCTAACTAACCTAAGGACATCACAAACATCCATGCCCGAGGCAGGATTCGAACCTGCGACCGTAGCGGTCTTGCGGTTCCAGGCTGCAGCGCCTTTAACCGCACGGCCACTTCGGCCGGCTCATAAACAGTTGTCTGCTGTAAATAATGATTAAACAATCAACGATTCTTTTAAAATTGCGATAATGTCAAGTTCAGTGAGCAGTTATGGTAAAATATAAGTGACTCTGTCTGAGTCATTTTTGTTATTGTGGTCTACAGTCCGCAGACTAGCTTGGTGCACCTCTCTACATTTATCCATCCCAAGCAAGCCTCTTGAATTCTGCATAACTGCTACATCCTACATTCACTCGAACCTGCTTATGTAGCCAAGCCATGGTCTCTTTCTACAATGCCTCCTCAAATTCATACACATACACACAGATTTCATTATATGAATTCCACCGCTATTATCTGTCCGTAACTTGGACGCAAAGGTTTGAAATACCCTTTATTACGACATTAAAGTTTTTTTTATTTATACGGTACTGCGGTATGTTATATAAAACTATTACTGAAGACACCAACTTTTCGGTCACGATTACAGCGGCCTTTTTCTAGATCTACTAATGTATTTTAACTATCCAGAGTCACTTATATTTTACCATGACTGCTCACTGAACTTGACATTATCACAATTTTAAAAGAATCGTTGATTATTTAATCATTATTTACAGCAGACAACTGTTTATGAAAGCTCACCCTTTCTCTACCTCCGTCGCAATTTCTTTTCTTTTTATTAGTCATATGAGGTTCACAGAAAAGACGTACGAATATTTTGTTTAGAGATATAACGGGTCTCTTGAGGCAGAAGGAGTAGGAACTTTAGTGTAATAGGTAACTCTGTTGGAGGGAGTGATGATCTGTTGTTGCTTCTTGCATTGTACCAGTGTGCATACTGTGATTGGTAGTCATCGGGCAATGAGGTGTGAGCTCCTGTTTTCCTCTTGCTGGACGCGGGACGCAATATAATTGCGTAGCCTTCCGCGACCAGACTCTGGGCAGCAAAAACACTCAGTAGACCCAGAAGAAGATCAGTGTAACTGTGGACGGAACGTTGGCTTCTCCAGTAATAATTTTTTACAATATGATGCGGTACCATACCCAGAAAACTTATTGTCAACTGACCCTGGCGGCGGAGCCTCAACATTTTTATGTTGTATTTCATTCAGACTTTGTTGATTACTTATAGCAGACAACTGTGTATGGAAGTTCTTTCTCCCTCTTTTTCAACCTTTGTTGCAACTTCTTTTGTTCTTATTAGACACATGAGTTTGAGAGAAAAGACGTACGAATATTTTGTTTGGAGAATTAACAAAGGCGTCTAGCTGAATGTACTCAAAGTGCTGGCCACTGGAACAGTCTTAACACTGGAAACATGGTCTTGCGTTTTTTTTTTTTTTTTTTTTTTTTTTTTTTTCAAAGCGATCGTCATAGAGACTTCGAAGATCGTTCACAGGCACGAGCGTTAACATGTCGGTGCCGTAACGTCTGCAGCAACGCGAAACAGAGGCGACTGTTTTGTGTACCCAATGGCACGTCATACCGTCACGTCAACTGCTCGCTCCGTATGACGGTGACGGGCGCAGCCTGGCAATGTTAGTTATACTATGGGTCACCTCACACGGCTACACCCATCGTGATCTTGCACGCAGAACTGGGACTCGACTGGAAAACGATGCTGCCACTCTTGTGTCCACTGCCGTAGTAGGGTGCATCAATATCGGCCACCAAGGGAAGCTACAACAAGAGTCGCCATGACGACAGTCCACCGTGCTACCGACAACGCAGCACTGTCCAAGTGCATACTTGTCTTGCTGCAAACAAACCTATTTGCTGACTCACGTTACATGACATATCCATACAATCCTAAATGGCCGAACGAATAATTTGACTGGCCTCTCTGGCGCTAGTCGCGTGGGCCCTTTCAGTTTCTGCATGGCATCGAGTGTGGCTCTGTACCACTATCAGCGCATCAAGGGAAGCCACAACAATAGCCGCTGCGCTTACAGCACATGGTGCTACAGTCGGCGCCGCACTATCCATGTGTATACTTGTTCTGCTGCTGTCAAGCTCAGTTCCTGACTCACGTTATGTGACGTAGCTGTACAGTCCTACACGGAACAACGAACCGAACGAACAGTATGTCTGGCCTCTCAGGCGCTAGACGCGTGGGGCCGTTCAGTTTCTGCATGGAATTGAGTGTGGCCGTCCTGAACCAAACGAATCCCTATTCGCATAACAGTGATGGAATAACCGTTGTTTCGATATGCCGCGATCCTGTCGCTGCCGACTTCCGACACATTCTCCTTACACGCTGCATAACACGATCTTCTGATAAACAACGAACATTCTGATGCGATTCCTGAATGAGAAAGCCGTTGCGTTATCTTCCCTTATGCACAGAATGTAGATTGGCGTTATCTTTACCCATTCTGTGTGGTTGCTCTGAAATGCTGCTCATTTGCAAATGCAAGAATGTAGTACACCTCATGCCAATCTGACGTCTGTTGCACGTAGCTTCAGTTTTAACGGCCAGTAGAGTATATTGGTGCCGTTTCTTCGCCTGTCCTCCACTTTGGCCTGAATGAAGCAAAGCGAGACGAATGCTGGGGCGCCAGCACACCTGGTTGGCCACACATCGCCATGCCATGCGTCTGGCTGCCGACTGCATGCGGCCACGTGACCTGCTTCTGGATCACGGCCACAGCGAGCCATCTGCGCTCCACCGGGTACAGCACTTCAAGCGCTATCGCGCCAGACGCATACGCCACATAATTTCACGGTCCGTACGCAGAACACACTAAGTCACAATGATCATATGAGAGCACTTCCATTTGGTTCACTATAATAGCAGCTAACTACGAGGGGGCGTTCAGTAAGTAATCCTACACTTCTTTTTCTCGACCAGTTTCGGTTGAAAAATGCAAAATTTGTTGTAGGACATCGTGGAATATTCCCGCTTCAGCCCCTATAGTTTCATGACGTTCCGATAGCTGGCGGCACTATACGTAGCCTTCAAAATGGCGTCTGTAACGGAGGTGCGTTCCAAGCAGACCGTTGTCACTGAGCTTGTTTTGGTGGAAAACCAGAGCATCGCAGATATTCATAGCCGTTTGCAGAATGTCTACGGAGCCCTAACAGCAAACAAACGCACATTGAGTCGTTGGGCGAGACGTCTGTAGTCAAAGCAACAATGTCGCGCAAACCTGTCCTATCTCCCGCGTGCCGCCGACTCCTGCAATGTTGCAACGTACAGTTAATCTCATTCGAGGTGATTGACGGATCACAGACAAACATCTCGTTGCACAACTGGACATCTTTATTGGTAGAGCTAAAATACCCGTCGTTGGAGTACATACCGTTGGAAATCTCAAGGGTGTTTGCCGCTGAGTTCCTCGTCTCCTAATAGACGACCATAAAAACAACTATGGACCGTTTGTTGTGGAATTGCTTCAGCATTCGTGCTGATTGTGCCTTTTTTTGTTTTATTTAGAAATCGTCACAGGCGATGAAATATGGGTTCATCAATCAGTTCGAACCGAAAAAAAACGGCCCCACACCACCTCTCCTCGAAGAAAAAGTTCAAGGCCACATCTGCGCCGGTAAAGTTATAGCGACGGTCTTCAGGGACTCTAAAGGGTTTATTACGTCTGATGTCCTCCCTCCTCTAGACTGGCAATGGCAAGGAAAGCGTTTCTGAAGAAGAGAAATTTGTTAACATCGAGTATAGATTTAAGTGTCAGGAAATCGTTTCTGAAAGTATTTGTATGGAGTGTAGCCATGTACGGAAGTGAAACATGGACGATAAATAGTTTGGACAGGAAGAGAATAGAAGCTTTCGAAATGTGGTGCTACAGAAGAATGCTGAAGATTAGGTGGGTAGATCACATAACTAATGAGGAGGTATTGAACAGAATTGGGGAGAAGAGGAGTTTGTGGCACAACTTGACGAGAAGAAGGGACCGGTTAGTAGGACATGTTCTGAGGCATCAAGGGATCACAAATTTAGTATTGGAGGGCAGTGTGGAGGGTAAAAATCGTAGAGGGAGACCAAGAGATGAATACACTAAGCAGATTCAGAAGGATGTAGATCGCAGTAGGTACTGGGAGATGAAGAAACTTGTACAGGATAGGTTAGCATGGAGAGCTGCATCAAACCAGTCTCAGGACTGAAGACCACAACAACAACAACAACGTCCTTCCTCGTCGTGCAACGATCATATAGGAATGTGTTGTGCTACCATCAGGAAGTTGCACAAAAGACTTGCAACGTATTCGTCGCCACAACAATGCAAACAAACTTCTCCTTCTCCACGACAACAAAGGCCTCGCACGAGTCCTTTCACCCGAGAGGAACTCATAAAACTTCATTGGACTCTTGTTCCTCATCCACTCTACAGCTTGGATCTCGCACCTTCCGACTTCCATGTCTTTGGCCATTGAATGTTCAAATATTCAAATGTGTGTGAAATCCTAAGGGACCAAACTGCTGAGGTCATCAGTCCCTAGACCTTTTTGGTCATCAGTCTACTGACTGGTTTGATGCGGCCCGCCACGAATTCCTTTCCTGTGCTTACCTCTTCATCTCAGAGTAGCACTTGCAACCTACGTCCTCAATTATTTGCTTGACGTATTCCAATCTCTGTCTTCCTCCACAGTTTTTGCCCTCTACTGTTCCCTCTAGTACCATGGAAGTCATTCCCTCATGTCTTAGCAGATGTCCTATAATCCTGTCCCTTCTCCTTATCAGTGTTTTCCACATATTCCTTTCCTCTCCGATTCTACGTAGAACCTCCTCATTCCTTACCTTATCAGTCCACCTAATTTTCAACATTCGTCTATAGCACCACATCTCAAATGCTTCGATTCTCTTCTGTTCCGGTTTTCCCACAGTCCATGTTTCACTACCATACAATGCTGTACTCCAGACGTACATCCTCAGAAATTTTTTCCTCAAATTAAGGCCTGTATTTGATATTAGTAGACTTATCTTGGCCAGAAATGCCTTTTTTGCCATAGCGAGTCTGCTTTTGATGTCCTCTTTGCTCCGTCCGTCATTGGTTATTTTACTGCCTAGGTAGCAGAATTCCTTAACTTCATTGACTTCGTGACCATCAATCCTGATGTTAAGTTTCTCGCTGTTGTCATTTTTGCTACTTCTCATTACCTTCGTCTTTCTCCGATTTACTCTCAAACCATACTGTGTACTCATTAGACTGTTCATTCCGTTCAGCAGATCATTTAATTCTTCTTCACTTTCACTCAGGATAGCAATGTCATCAGCGAATCGTATCATTGATATCCTTTCACCTTGTATTTTAATTCCATTCCTGAACCTTTCTTTTATTTCCGTCATTGCTTCCTCGATGTACAGATTGAAGAGTAGGGGCGAAAGGCTACAGCCTTGTCTTACACCCTTCTTAATACGAGCACTTCGTTCTTGATCGTCCACTCTTATTATTCCCTCTTGGTTGTTGTACATATTGTATATGATCCGTCTCTCCCTATAGCTTACCCCTACTTTTTTCAAAATCTCGAACAGCTTGCACCATTTTATATTGTCGAACGCTTTTTCCAGGTCGACAAATCCTATGAAAGTGTCTTGATTTTCTTTAGCCTTGCTTCCATTATTAGCCGTAACGTCAGAATTGCCTCTCTCGCCCCTTTACTTTTCCTAAAGCCAAACTGATCGTCACCTAGCGCATTCTTAAGTTTCTTTTCCATTCTTCTGTATATTATTCTTGTGAGTAGCTTCGATGCATGAGCTGTTAAGCTGATTGTGCGATAATTCTCGCACTTGTCAGCTCTTGCCGTCTTCGGAATTGTGTAGATGATGCTTTTCCGAAAGCCAGATGGTATATCGCCAGACTCATATATTCTACACACCAACGTGAATAGTCGTTTTGTTGCCACTTCCCCAAATGATTTTAGAAATTCTGGTGGAATGTTATCTATCCCTTCTGCCTTATTTGACCGTAAGTCCTCCAAAGCTCTTTTAAATTCCGATTCTTATACTGGATTCCCTATCTCTTCTAAATCGACTCCTGTTTCTTCTTCTATCACATCAGACAAATCTTCACCCTCATACAGGCTTTCAATGTATTCTTTCCACCTATCTGCTCTCTCCTCTGCGTTTAACAGTGGAATTTCCGTTGCACTCTTAATGTTACCACCGTTGCTTTTAATGTCACCAAAGGTTGTTTTGACTTTCCTGTATGCTGAGTCTGTCCTTCCGACAGTCATATCTTTTTCGATGTCTTCACATTTTTCCTGCAGCCATTTCGTCTTAGCTTCCCTGCACTTCCTATTTATTTCATTCCTCAGCGACTTGTATTTCTGTATTCCTGATTTTCCCGGAACATGTTTGTACTTCCTCCTTTCATCAATCAACTGAAGTATTTCTTCTGTTACCCATGGTTTCTTCGCAGCTACCTTCTTTGTACCTATGTTTTCATTCCCAACTTCTGTGACGGCCCTTTTTTAGAGATGTCCATTCCTCTTCAACTGCACTGCCTACTGCGCTATTCCTTATTGCTGTATCTATAGCGTTAGAGAACTTCAAACGTATCTCGTCATTCCTTAGTACTTCCGTATCCCACTTCTTTGCGTATTGATTCTTCCTGACTAATGTCTTGAACTTCAGCCTACTCTTCATCACTACTATATTGTGATCTGAGTCTATATCTGCTCCTGGGTACGCCTTACAATCCAGTATCTGATTTCGGAATCTCTGTCTGACCATGATGTAATCTAATTGAAATCTTCCCGTATCTCCCGGCCTTTTCCAAGTGTACCTCCTCCTCTTGTGATTCTTGAACAGGGTATTCGCTATTATTAGCTGAAACTTGTTACAGAACTCAATTAGTCTTTCTCCTCTTTCATTCCTTGTCCCAAGCCCATATTCTCCTGTAACCTTTTCTTCTACTCCTTCCCCTACAACTGCATTCCAGTCGCCCATGACTATTAGATTTTCGTCCCCCTTTACATACTGCATTACCCTTTCAATATGCACATACACTTTCTCTATCTGTTCATCTTCAGCTTGCGACTTCGGCATGTATACCTGAACTACCGTTGTCGGTGTTGGTCTGCTGTCGATTCTGATTAGAACAACCCGGTCACTGAACTGTTCACAGTAACACACCCTCTGCCCTACCTTCCTATTCATAACGAATCCTACACCTGTTATACCATTTTCTGCTGCTGTTGATATTACCCGATACTCATCTGACCAGAAATCCTTTGCATTTCCCTTTTCAGGTTCAAGCTTCTAACATTCCACGCCCCGACTCGTAGAACGTTATCCTTTCGTAAATTATTCAATCTTTTTCTCATGGTAACCTCCCCCTTGGCAGTCCCCTCCAGGAGATCCGAATGGGGGACTATTCCGGAATCTTTTGCCAATGGAGAGATCATCATGACACTTCTTCAATTACAGGCCATATGTCCTGTGGATACACGTTACGTGTCTTTAATGCAGTGGTTTCCATTGCCTTCTGCATCCTCATGTCGTTGAACATTGCTGATTCTTCCGCCTTTAGGGGCAATTTCCCACCCCTAGGACAAGAGAGTGCCCTGAACCTCTATCCGCTCCTCCGCCTCTTTGACAAGGCCGTTGGCAGAATGAGGCTGACTTCTTATGCCGGAAGTCTTCGGCCGCCAATGCTGATTATTTATCAAAATTTAGGCAGTGGCGGGGATCGAACCCGGGACCGAAGACGTTTTGATTATGAATCAAAGACGCTACCCCTTTTTTTTTTTAATCTCATTTTGTTCGTTTTTGTTCGTTGTATCTGCTCTGGGCGGACGTCGAAAGACACCTGTTTCAGTTCGTTGTTGATCCATTAACACAGTTTTTTTTTTTATTACAGAGGGCACCTAGCCCTCTGACCGCCCCTAGACCACGGGTACCCTAGACTTACACACTACTTAAATTAACTTTTGCTAAGAACAACACACACACACCCACGCCTGAGGGAAGACTCGAACCTCCGGCGGGAGGGGCCGCGAAATGGTTCAAAATGGTTCAAATGGCTCTGAGCACTATGGGACTTAACTTCTGAGGTCATCAGTCCCCTAGAACTTAGAACTAATTAAACCTAACTAACCTAAGGACATCACACACATCCATGCCCGAGGCAGGATTCGAACCTGCGACCGTAGCGGTCGCTCGGCTCCAGACTGTAGCGCCTAGAACCGCTCGCTCACCCCGGCCGGCGTGACTGTACGGTCTTCAAACGGATTCTTTTTGGTCGCCTCTTATATTATCAGATAGCAGTGTCTGGTAAATTTCTGGAGCCTAGCAAATCATTTGAATACTTAATGGTAACATTAAGAAAAGATTTCAAATGAAATGAACGATTGAAATCAGCACTAAGACCGTCAATAAAAAGAAAAAAAAATCTTAGACTTTTGCAGGATTCTAGGGAAGTTTAGTTGTTCTCTTGAGAAAATTGGCTACAAAACTCTAGTTTTATTCTTGACTACTGCTGCAGTACTTATCAAGTTGACATTATAGAGTTACTCTCATGGTAGCCGAAAACAGAGATTGCTCTGCCGAGTCCTTACAACACCCATTGTATCTACTACAGACGCTGCATACGCTTAGTTTATTTGCAAGTAGGTTTTGCCTTGGATGACTTCGAAGGAATTCAGTGAAGACTGTCAGTATAGATTGGGGCGCTGCATTTAGCGGTTCCCATCGAGTGGCGGATGCCTTACATACCCTGGGAGTTTAATATAATCCATTACATATATGAGGGAACATTTGAGTGTTTTTAAATGGGTAACATTCAACCGCAATTTTTGTCCTATATACAATGCTTTCATCACCAAGTTGTAAAACTGAGCTCATGAGATGAAAAAGCTATCAACACAATTGCATCGTTCACAAAATAAAATGGTATAAAAAAATTGGAGTATGTACGACGAGGACCCATAGTCCAAGTGATTTTGTTCCATTTTATTTTGTGAACGTCACACTTGTGTTTGTTGACTTTTTAGCGTTTTAACCTCATGAGATAAGTTTTACTACTTGATTATGAGAGCGCTGTCTCTCGAAACACGTTGTTGAATTGTGGGTAGGACAAAAATTACGGTTGAATGTTACCAATTATTACTGTGTAAACACTGAGATTCACACTTTCCCTTCACTTCCATAATCATTCAAAACAACGTAAACAATACAGAACACTGTACCTCAGAAGCACCCAACCCTTTCACCCACACAATGCACTTCCGGATTTGTCGCCTTATTTGCGGGTCTGAGAAAGGCAAAGACAATCTAGCTGGAGTAGACCCCAGGAAGGCACAATTGTGCGAGGTTTACATTGTCATCACGCTTGGTTATCTACAGCGTGCTTACAATTGTTGAACTTCCGTTACATGCGAGTGTAGACGGAAAACTGTTTACCATAGGGGTAGCTAACTTTAAAGGAATGATGTTCAGACTGAGCGCTGCAGGATTTGCAGTGTTAATAGTGTCAGTGTCATGACTTGTCGTTGGCCACGGGTTCTGGTACGGCGAAGTAGGTTTGTAACACAAGCACCAGTGTGCATTAAAGTTGTCAGCATGGATACAGTCATGGTGGGCATGGCTTTACTCGTAAAGCTGTTTTATCAAAACAACAGCAATAGTTCCGTTGCTCTTCACGAGCATCGACGCGTTAAAGGAAGAGGAGACGCCCTCTTCACGCACCGAATTAACTGGCGATTAGGGAATTGCTCCTAGGAGAGGACGATGGCCAACTGTGCCACAAATTGTTGGAGAAGTTACTGTTGCTATGGCTAAGAATGCTGGACTCAGTGTTCGTTCTTCAAGCAATGCACGAGCTGTGTCACAACAGCTGAACATTCTACGGTTCACCATTCGAAAAGTACTGCGAACGCTTGAGAAATAAAAAAAACTTTGCAATTGAGACTGATTCTTTACATAACTGTGAAATGGTATCTCTAGTGCGCTTACAGGCTGTCGTGGATCCAGACAGTCGTCCCACTGAGCAACATTTGTAGCCAGAACGTAAGCATGGTACGCAGTTAACGAATGTAACCCCCCTCATTTGGAAATTAAAATCTTTTTCCTTCAATGGTTTATTTGTTATTTCTCTTCCGCATGTACTTGCAAATGTTTCCACGAAGTCTTATTGCCCTACGATTACTCGTCTTTCATGGGGGGGCCTCTAAAGTGGCGGAAGTTTAATTATAACTACCCTCCACGTCCACAACTATACACCGTAAACGAAGTTATAAAACTACCGTAAGCTACCGTAGACTGTCAGAAGTAAGCGTAGACTACCGTAGCTTTGATCATTTAAAATTGTAACCACGTTATTTGTACGTTAGATATTGTTGCATACCTATCGGCCGTTACCTCATTTCGGTCGTTTTGTTTGCGTATGCACCCGGTCTCTCATTAGGTTTCCCTAGAAACCGGAAGCGGTGAACCGTACAGCAACTGAGGGTAATCTACAGAAAATTTTTGTTCTGCATAGGTATCCTCCTGCCTATTACTTAAAAATAAACAGTATTTATAGCTAATTATTTAATTCTGTTTTTATTCGAAAACTGTTGTTTTTTAAAGTGAAACAGAGGGATGTTGTAGTAGTGAAAATAAAAACATAGGCAACAGACTTATCAAATAGCACTAGAAAACGCATTTCCCAAGAGAAAGGTAAAATTAAAAGGAGAAAGACATATCAAACATCGTTTCAATACTTTGTCGAGCTTGTGAAACATGCTTCTGTTGCCGGCCGAAGTGGCCGTGCGGTTAAAGGCGTGCAGTCTGGAACCGCAAGACCGCTACGGTCGCAGGTACGAATCCTGCCTCGGGCATGGATGTTTGTTATGTCCTTAGGTTAGTTAGGTTTAACTAGTTCTAAGTTCTAGGGGACTAATGACCTCAGCAGTTGAGTCCCATAGTGCTGAGAGCCATTTGAACCATTTGAACCATGCTTCTGTTATCCATAAACAACTTTTGCACTTATCAATAATAACAGGAAGCTTCTGCCTTTAATCGTTATGAAGAACGTTCTACTGCATACAAAATAACAATTACACAGACTTTTTATATTTGTACATGTAAGGTGTACTTGCATCAAAATTAATTGCTTTGGTAACATAAAAGAGCGAAAGTTACGCGATCAACTAATTGTTATTACTTAGACAACATAATTTACATTTTGTACGAATATAAGATACTCAAAGAACTAAAACTGAGCGATATATGATTATAATTATGTGCAAAACAAACAAACAAACAAACAAAAATCAAAGAGAAGTCTCCGGCTCACAGTTTCTGTCTCACAATTCATTTACGTTTTTTCCCTACTAATGCTGCCAACACTAGCAGTAATCTTGCCACTTACTACATCATTTATGTAGTATACCAAAATTAACGAACTGTAGTTTTGGTAGAGCGCAACTCTAACCGCAAGCCACCTTACAACGTGTGGCGGAGAATCCTACGTGTACCTCTCTCATTTCCACCTATCCTGTTCCAGTCTCGAACGAAGAGTTCCTAGATAACAGAACGCAGCATGTCATTCTCAATGGAGAGAAGTCTTCCGAAGTAAGAGTGATGTCAGGTGTGCCGCAGGGGAGTGTTGTAGGACCGTTGCTATTCACAATATACATAAATGACCTTGTGGATAACATCGGAAGTTCACTGAGGCTTTTTGCGGATGATGCTGTGGTACATCGGGAGGTTGTAACAATGGAAAATGTACTGAAATGTAGGAGGATCTGCAGCGAATTGACGCATGGTGCAGGGAATGGCAGTTGAATCTCAATGTAGACTAGTGTAATGTGCTGCGAATACACAGAAAGAAAGATCCTTTATCATTTAGCTACAATATAGTTGGTCAGCAACTGGAAGCAATTAATTCCATAAATTATCTGGGAGTAGGCATTAGGAGTGATTTAAAATGGAATGATCATATAAAGTTGACCGTCGGTAAAGCAGATGCCAGACTGAGATTCATTGGAAGAGTCCTAAGGAAATGCAATCCGAAAACAAAGGAAGTAGGTTACAATACACTTGTTCGCCCACTGCTTGAATACTGCTCACCAGTTTGGGATCCGTGACAGATAGGGTTGATAGAAGAGATAGAGAAGATCCAACGGAGAACAGCGCGCTTCGTTACAGGATCATTTAGTAATCGTGAAAGCGTTACGGAGATGATAGATAAACTCCAGTGGAAGACTCTGCAGGAAAGACGATCAGTAGCTCGGCTCGGGCTTTTGTTGAAGTTTCGAGAACATACCATAACCGAGGAGTCAAGCAGTATATTGCTCCCTCCTACGCACCGGATGATCAAAAAGTCAGTATAAATTTGAAAACTTAATAAACCGCGGAATAATGTAGACAGAGAGGAAAAAATTGACATACGTGCTTGGAATGACATGGGGTTTTATTAGAAAAAAAAAAGACGCGTGAAAGATCTTTTGCGAGCGTCGTTTGGTGATGATCGTGTGCTCAGCCGCCACTTTCGTCATGCTTGGCCTCCCAGGCCCCCAGACCTCAGTCCGTGCTATTATTGGCTTTGGGGTTACCTGAAGTCTCAAGTGTATCGTGATCGACCGACATCTCTAGGGATGCTGAAAGGCAACATCCGACGCCAATGCCTCACCATAACTCCGGACATGCTTTACAATGCTGTTCACAACATTATTCCTCGACTACTGCTAATGTTGAGGAATGATGGTGGATATATTGAGCATTTCCTGCAAAGAACATCATCTTTGCTTTGTCTTACTTTGTTATGCTAATTATTGCTATTCTGATCAGTTGAAGAGCCATCTGTCGGACATTTTTTGAATGATTGTATTTTTTTGGTTCTAATAAAACCCCATGTCATTGCAAACATGTGTGTCAATTTGTACCTCTCTATCTACATTATTCCGTGATTTATTCAGTTTTCAAATTTATACTGACTTTTTGATCACCCAGTATATCTCGCGAAGAGACCATGAGGATAAAATCAGAGAGATTAGAGCCCACACAGAGGCATACCGACAATCTTTGCTTTCCACAAACAATACGAAACTGGAATAGAAGGGAGAACCGACAGAGGGTACTCAAGGTACCGTCCGCCACACACAGTCAGGTGGCTTGCGGAGCGTGGATGTAGATGTAGAAGCCCAGGGAGAACGATTCTGGTAAGTCTGGTTGTGAGCTCGGATCGCTCTAATTTTACATTCTATTTCTTTTCCCGAGATATACGCAGCAGGTAGCAATATACAAAACACTTCTCTTGCAACATCTACCAATGGAGTTGGTTGAGCAGCTCCCTGGCGCTGCTAAACAGTTTCAAATCAGGACACCTTCGAATTCAAAGTAAACGATTCGTTCTAGCGTTCTTAACTAAAAAGGAGGTTAAGCCAAGTGCAGTACGCAACGCCGACAGGGTACTCACCAGCCTCGAAGTTGTCCTTGAGCCTGCGCCACTGGCGCGCGTGGTGTATGGAGTAGATGCCCGTGACGAGGAAAAAGAGCAAGCAGGCGCAGACGGCGAGCGCGAGCACCACCACCTGCCAGTCCCACACCAGCGTCTCGGCCGTCGAGAACGGCTGCTGGTGCTGGTGCTGCTGGGCTTGAGGCTGCGCGTGGTGCGGCCGGGCCGTGGTCTGGGCCGGCGGCGGCGCCGAGTCCTCCTTGAGCTGCGCCGCCGACTCGGGCAGCATCGGCTTCCTCGCGTCCGGCATCTGGTGGCCGGTGAAGTTGCGCTGGCGGTGCTCCTCGCGGTGCCGGCTGTGGGTGTGGCTGTGGTGGCCGTGCTTCCGCCCACCGCCGCCGTGCTTCCTGTGCTGCGACGTCTTGTTCCTCCGCTGCGATGACAGCGACGACGTCCTGTTGAAAGTAGCGAACCCGTCCTCCGCAGACGAGCTGTAGGACGATTCCTCCGCGAAGGACGAGGAAGAGGACGACGACGAGGAGGAGGAGGACCAGCGGGAGTGGTGGTGGTGGTGGCCCTGCCGCCTGCGCGCCGGCCGCGGAGTGTCTTCCGAGTGCTCTTCCGAGTGCGACGAGAACGCCGACGAGTCGATCTCGGAGGAGGAGGACCACCCGTCACCGTGGCGGTGGCTCTTGCGGTGGTGATGGTGGTGGTGATGATGGTGGCGGTGCGAGGGAGGCGCGGAGGTCCTATTGGAGCGCCTGGGCAGCCACGACCAGTCGATCATGAGCTTGGAGATGGGTCCGCAGTCGGTGTCGCGGTTGACGGCGCAGGGCGCCAGAACTACCTGCCCGTCGGGGCACTGCGTGCAGGGCAGGCAGCGGCCGCGCCGCTCGTCCCAGAACTGCCGGTCCAGCGAGCACGACAGCCCCGACCCGGAGCCGGAGCCGGAACCAGCACCAGTCGCTGCGGCCGCTGCTGTCACCGCCGCCACCACCAACAGCTGGCACACCGAAAACAACGGTGCGACTTGTACAGTTATGAAGAGGCACTGGTTCAAATGGCTCTGAGCACTAAGGGACTTAACGTCTGAGGTCATCAGTCCCCTAGAACTTAGAACTACTTAAACCTAACTAATCTAAGGACATCACACACATCCATGCCTGAGGCAGGATTCGAACCTGCGACCTTAGCGGTCGCGCGGTTCCAGACTGAAGCGTCTAGAACTGCTAGGCCACCGTGGAAGAGGTACTCTGCGCAACTTTAAGTCGACTTCTACATCTACGAAGGGCGTTGGGGTACAAAGTGTAGACGACCTCCAAGATGCTGTACTCCGGGCAACGGTCCGTGACGACGGAATGGCAAACAGTCTACACACTAGGCGACTGAACTAGAATGAATTTCTTTCACGGTCGAGAAAATCTACAGAGGAAAATGAAAAAGCAAAAAAGTAACGGTTCTTATCCAGGGTGTATACGCGGACAAAGAAAAAAAATCCCAGATATCTCCCGGATTTCCCGGTTAAAAATACATTTTCTCTCGGGTGAAAACGTACTTTTTCTCTGTTACCTGACAGAAAATTTTCTCTCGAAACTGTTTAACTTATCCATCCTTAGAATGGTTATGGTTTTATACACGGGCATACAATTTCCGGCACTTTAGAAAACGAAACACAGGGAAAAAAAAACGTTTTGGAAAGATCTTTGATGTGCAGTAACATGTACGCTGCATATTTTCGTATTACGAAAGTATAAATTCGAATTCCACCAAACAGCGCATGTTACTTTCCGAAGCATTGAAATCAAGATTGCAATACGCTTTTGTAAGCCAGTTACAGCTCATGTCACGTGATCACCAGCCGATGATACCAGGCATTGAGAGCTTATGACACGTGAAGAAGTCAGCCAATAGCAACATCACTGTTAAGTAGCGCGAACACACAAACAGAAAAGTTAATGTTTCAAATTAATATACACAGTGTTGCTACAAGAAATGTAAAGCTTTCACTTAAAATATTGGTCTATAATATTAATACGCTGGAAGAGAAGCTAAGCTTACACATATAATGTTCGTCTTTTATGTGCGTATTACAATTTAAGATATATCACACAAATGTGCCATTAAAAATTTTAATAACTACATAAATGTCTGTTCTTCTGGGCTCGAAATTCATCTAAATGGCTTGTCATCAAAGAGTTTATTTTTAAATGAGAGTAAAACGTTCTTTGATTTAAGAAATTCAACGTACATTCTCGCACGTAGTTCAACTTGCGTAAAAGGAAATTTTCTTTGATAGTAACGCTTTTCAAACCACCATTCTGAATATTTTTCTGCGACCTGTTAGAAATAGGTGCGTTTCTGCAGTTGCCAGAGAGCGCCAGATGACATGCGTCACCGCGCTTGCACAGCTACGATGTCGTAGGGAGCCGTATGTTCGTACGTGTAAAACATTAAAAGATCTTACATTAGGTCATAAAAGAAACAAGACATTCGAACCTGCTGCTTACACAGCCAACAGCCACATTTCTGTAGCCAGAAGCGGGAGAAGGTACTACTCAACTGCGCATACTCATGATTCCGCTTGTAACTGCTAAAACGAATCTAATGTAAAAAGTTGTGACGTCACGTTCATCGGAGGCAATTTGTTGTTATGAATCATTGCATATTCTTCCTAAAGCCTTTGACAAGTTTTGCTGTTGGCAGACGCTTGTATCAGCACTTTGTTTTGTTGCTGTATATGGCGCATTTACTTTGCAGTTTAAGTTTTATTTTCGTTTTCTCTCGTTCATGTTTTATTGCTCAACTATTATTCTGCAGTAGCGGGATACAGTAATATTCTTTGTTAGAGTATCGGTTCTTACCAGTCAAAATTACAAAAATTTAACTGAAAACAATGAAAAATTCCCGGAATTCTAAAATATTCCCGAGTTTTTCTCGGTTTTTTCCATGATGAAACAATTCCCGGGTTTTTCCCGGATCTCCTGGTTGTCCCGCATTGTGTACACCCTGTTATCAGAACCACCTGACAAAAGAGATCAGAACGTGTGTCCGTATCTTACAACTAAATGTTGAGGGCTTAAGCCGAGACAAATGCGAACAATTGAGTAGGGCGGCTAAAGATAACCACACAGAAATTATAAAAAAACCTAGAAATAACCAAAGATAAAAAATCGAAATAACATATTAAGAAAGCTGACTGGAACCTTCTTGGGAGCTCAAGCTAACACCATAAGCACCGCAGTACAATCTCTTGTTTACCCGGTGGCAGAATACTGCGCCCCAGTCTGGTACAAGAGCACACACACGGAGATAATAGACGTCCAGCTTAATACCACCATGAGGATTGTCTCAGGAACTCTGCAATCAACTCCACTTCCCTGGCTTCATGCCCTTTGCAGACATAGCTCCTCCCTTCCTCAGAAGGCAACAAGCAGCTATCCGAGAATGGAATAAAATTAATGACCCCTCTGTCTCTGAAGATATACCTATCCGAAAAATATTGGACCATCTACCAACTACACGCTTAAAATCCAGGAAACCTTTATGCGAAGTCGAAATCCTCAAATTCCCAGAAAGGTACGAGATAGCAAGGGAATGGAGGCAATACTGGTCGCTGAATAATCACCATCCACTCATCACTGATTTTGATCCTTCGATACAGGTGGAAGGTATGCAGATGCCCAGAAGAACTTGGTGCAGACTTAATCGTGTGAGGACTAACCAAGTCAGGTGCAAGGCAATACTCCACAAATGGAAACTCACTGATGACCCACGATGTGACTGTGGTGCAGAAGAATAAACAATCCCTCACCTGATCTTCGAATGTCCTGCGAGGAGGTTTGAAGGAGAATGGAGGGATATCATGAATGCTACTCCACGTGCTGTTCAGTGGGTGACCTGCTTAGATGTGTACTTGTAATAGCTGCAGTGGCTGTCTCCCTAATCTTACGCATATTGTTGTTTGCAATCAATCATTTAATAATATATTTGTAATTCGATTATTATATTAACTAATAGTTTGTGTGCAATTTTACTCTGTAGATGCCATACGCTAAGTAAAATAAAATAAATAAACGAAGGGCATTCAGTAAGTAATGCAACACTTTTCTTGTAGGACAATTTCTGCTGAATAAAAGAGGAATTTACTGTGGGACATCGTGGAACAAGTTCCGATAGGTTGCGGCGCTATACGTAGCTTTCAAAATGGCGTCTGTAACAGTGATGCGCCACAAGCAGAGAGCTGTTATCGCTCTTGGAGGAAAACCAGGCATCACAGATATTCATAGGCGCTTTCAGAATGACTAAGGAGACTTGGAAGTGGACAAAAGCAAGGTGAGTCGTCGGGCGAGACGTCTGGCATCAACGCAACAAGATCGCGCAAACCGTTCCGATCTCCCGCGTGCCGGCCGACCGTACACAACTGTGACTGCTGCAGTGTTCGAACATGTGGACACTCTAATTCGAGGTGATTGACGGATCACAGTAAAAAAATCTCGCTGCTCAGATAGACGTCTCTGTTGGTAGTGCTGACACTCGTGCATCTGTTGCGGTATTCAAAGATGTGCGCCCGCTGAGTTTCTCGCCGCTTAAAAGAAGACCGTCAACAGCAATGAAGGACCATCTGGGCTGAATTTCTTGTGCGTTAAGAAGTTAGTCGTGACAATTTTTTGTCGAACATCTTCACAGGCGATGAAATACGGGTTCATCACTTCGGCAAAACGGCAATCCACCACCTCCTCTCCGAAGAAAAAATTCAAGGCCACAGTCTGAGCAGGTGAAATCATCGCGACGGTCTTCAGGGATTCTATACTGTCTATTATGTCTGATGTCCTCCTTCGTGATGCAGTGGTCATCTTGGAAATGTATTGAGCTACCATCAGGAAGTTGAAGAAACGATCTGCATCGTGTTCGTCGCCACAACAATGCAAACAAACTTCTCCATGGCAACACAAGGTCTCACAAAAATCTGTGCACACGATAGGAACTCACAAAACTTCATTGGATTGTTCTTCAATTGGCTCTGAGCGCTATGGGACTTAACTTCTGAGGTCATCAGTCCCCTGTAACTTAGAACTACTTAAACCTAGCTAACCTAAGACACATCCACGCCCGAGGCAGGACCGTAGCGGTCACGCGGTTCCAGACTGTAGCGCCTAGAACCGCTCGGCCACTCAGGCCGCCCGATTGTTCTTCTTCATCCACCTTATAGACCGGACCTCACAAATGACGACTTCCATCTGTTTGGCCCAATGAAGGATGCAGTCCGCCGGAAGCAGTATGCTAATGATGGGGAGGTTACTGACGCAGCAGAACTTTAGTTCCCAAGTCGACCGGCGGAGTGGTACCACGCGGGCGTACAAGTCCTCACAGTGAGGTGACGTAGGGCCGTCGCAATTCAACGGAGATCATGTTGATTTTTTTTATTTTTCTTTATTTTACAAGTCTAGTTCAGTTGGACCAAATTGAAGAGCTATTCTCCATGTCATGGAACGTGTCAGGACATGAAATTACAACAGAAAAGTAATAATAGATCAAACAAAATGTTTATGTATCCAAAGAGGACGACAAGTTGAAAGTGTATATAAACGCAATCAACAGTATAACACGGGGCACAGCTTAATTTTTCAAGGAATAAATAGGGTTTTGTAGCCAAATGAGTGGGTAATAATTTGATGTATTGGAATTTTTAATAGAAACAACCTGCTTTTAAAAAAAATGTCTTTCACTACTTAATGAACGATCGTCGTACATATACACTCTGCAAGCTACTTACAGTGAGCGGCGAAGAGCACTTTGCATATCAATCTCACTTCCTTCCTTTTCTGTTATAAGCGTGAATAGTTCGCGGTGAAAACGATTGTAAGCCCCTGTGTAGTATCTGGAAATATACAGAGACAAGCTGATACCGAAGGTCTGGGGTCATGTAGGGTTACTCAACAATATGTAGTTCGTTGGCGGCTGAAAGTAGTACTGTTCCGCAGCAAACTCATCCCGGGTAATTAATACGGATACGTACGAGTCTGCTCGTCAAGTGTTGCACGATTGTACATTTAACAATTAATGTATAACATGTCTGCAAGGAACCTTGCAATCAGGTTTGACAATGTATTGCAGTCGTAATCGGATAATATCAATTAACATACCTTGGTTAATGAACTTTTTTATTTATTCTTTGCATAGCACCACAAACTTCCACTGAGACGAACCTTGACTACAGGATACAGAGAACTCCAAAAATTACGAAGAGTTTGGAAACATTAAATCCTGCTTCAAAGCCATTGCCTTCAAAGCCATTCCCCACTTTCAGAAACAGGACTAATATCTATTCACAAGTAATATATTAAAAAGTTATAAAAGCCTCTCTGCTCTCGCATATTATTTGATTAAAATTTTTGATCATACTAAAGAAGCATCGTCAGCGTTAATTTTACGTTATTAGTAAATAAAGTGTACTGCAGTTCTAGCATAAAAATTGTGATGCCTATGTAAAAAGTATGTGAATAGTTCGTCACTGATACCAAAAATATCCCACAGTGAGTGAAGAATTTTAAAAATAAAAGTGATAAAATTTACAAACGTTGTGGCTATTTTCTGTTTACTTTTAATATATCTTTGAAATGATCTATCCTTTAACAATTTTTAAAGGTTTACTTTTCACATCTTTCGATGTCTATAGCATTTGTTTCTATGGTTGTGTAGAGTTGGTTCATCTCTGTTAGCTTGGACTATACTGATATACTCGTACTTATTTCTCATAGTCAGTTTTTTGAAACAGCACTGTTATTTGCCATGTGAGGTAAGTCTAGAGCATCATTACCACCTCAAAATTGCTACCTAAAACGACATGCTGGTGTTTGACATGCAAAAGGTATCCCGAACAAGAGTTTCACTCTGCAGATGAGTGTGCGCTGATAAGAAACTTCCTGGCAGATTAAAACTCTGTGCCGGACCGAGACTCACACCCGGGACCTTTGCCTTCCGCGGAAGAAACTTCCTGGCAGATTAAAACTCTGTGCCGGACCGAGACTCACACCCGGGACCTTTGCCTTCCGCGGGAAGCGCTCTACCGTCTGAGCTACCCAAGCAGGACTCACCCCCCCCCCCCCCCCCCCCCCTCACAGCCTCACCTCTGTCAGTACCCGGTCACCTAAATTCCAAACTTCACAGAAGCTCTTCTGCGAACTTGCCAGGAAGTGTCATTATCAGCGCACACTCCGCTGCAGCGTGAAAATATTCTGGAAACATCCCCCAGGCTGTGGCTAAGCCATGTCTCCGTAATATCCTTTCTTCCTGGAGTGCTAGTTCCGCTAGGTTCGCAGGAGAGCTTCTGTGAAGTTTGCAAGGCAGGAGACGGGGTACTTGCAGAAGTGAGGCTGTGAGGAGGGGGTGTGAGTCGTGCTTGGGTAGCTCAGACGGTAGAGCACTTCCCGCGGAAGGCAAAGGTCCCGAGTGCGAGTCTCGGTCCGGCACACAGTTTTAATCTGTCAGGAAATTTCATGAAACAGGTAGATTGTTCCAATAACTAGTCCATATTTCCTACTATTTTTTGGCTTAATAATATGACAAACAGCAATATACGTATCCACGCAGGACTTCGTACTGCACATGTAAAACAAATCGAAAATCTAGTTCCTGAGATTGAATTTTCCGAAAAGTATATTAATACAAAATTCATAAGCATCATAACCCTGCTAGGCGAAGAAGAAATTCTCTCACAATGTCATGTGGTCCAATCTCACACAAACAAATCATCAAATATAAATTGTTGAGGTTTTTGTGGCCACTTGTTGACCTATTGCCTTTTGGCTTCTGTCTCGACATCTGCGCCCGACGTTCCTTCAGTGATTTTGCTGATCTTTCTGAGAAGCCGTGGTGTGGAACAGCTTGGTGACTTCCTGAACCATCTGAGCAGTCTCCACGCCAAAATTAAACATACTGCGGAGGTAGGAAAGCATCAACAGCTACCCTTTCCGCATGTGGTTGGTTACGGCAAATATGAGAACCTGGGCCACAGCATGTACCGAAACCCGGCAGACAAACATTCAAACCATCTGCTGAGCCAGAAAATAGGAATAACCAATAGGCTCGCAAGGCGCGCAAGACGAATGTGAGGGCCGCACATCTCGGACGCAATGTGCAACAACTGGCATGCGTTTTGAGAAGTAACGGGTACACCGCTAGTTGTATAAGAAATGTCACGAATTAATAGTTAGCAGAATTCTTCCAGTTTTTCTTCTGTCTCTTTATTACTATTGATTGATCGTACATACCTATTCCCATTTCCACTTCCCTTTCGATTTTGATTTCTTTCTATTAGATCAGAATTCTTACGAACCTTCCCGTTGACAACTAACCATCCTTGATTTTGTTTTTTTTTTAAAAAAAAAATCTATAACGTTGTGTCAGAAATTCTGAGGGTTTAACTTAATGGAGCGTCAAACTAAAGTCTCAGAAATCAGAAAGGTGTGCTAAATAATTCAAACAAGAGGCGGTAGAAAGTTATCTGTGTGCTTAAAAACCATCGTACCTACTGAACAATCCAAGCACGACTTCCAACTCGTCTTCGCAGTTTCAATTCTGACAGAATCGTCAGTACTTTACAGGCTTTACACAAGTTCTCTTGCAGACATTCGTGTGGAGGTAAAACCAGAAATAAAGCTATTGGATGAGTCATGAGTCGTACCTGGATAGCTGAGTTGGTAAGCGCGAAAAGTAAGGGTCTTAAGAGTCTCTGCCCGAGACACAGTTTTCATCTTCCATAGTCTTTCTCCAGAGGAAGCCCGATGCAACAGGGCCGAAATATCGGTTGTTTTATAATATGAGGCAGCAGTAGACCCAGCAAAACTGTAATGAGACTGACCTAGTGCTCGCGAGTAGTGGAGTTCTAATCACTATTTAGTCATTCTTAGTAACGTTTCCTTCATTCCGCCATTTCTCTCTTCACCACAACGACCATCGTAATGCAACTCAGCTACTGACTTTCTGACATCAACGAGACGTTAACGTCTAATGTTTCTGTCGTGTTCCTTTCAATGCCAAGCTTTGCTGTCTACATTACTGGCCATTAAAATTGCTACGCCAAGAAGAAATTCAGATGATAAAAGGGTATTCATTGGACAAATATATTATACTAGAACTGACATATGATTACATTTTCACGCAATTTGGGTGCATAGATCATGAGAAATCAGTACACAGAACAACCACATCAGGCCGTAACAACGGCCTTGATATGCCTGGGCATTGAGTCAAACAGAGCTTGGACAGCGTGTACAGGTACAGTTGCCCATGCAGCTTCAACACGATACCACAGTTCATCAAGAGTGGTGACAGGCGTATTGTGACGAGCCAGTTGCTCGGCCACCATTGACCAGGCGTTTTCAATTGGTGAGAGATCTGAAGAATGTACTGGTCAGGGCAGCGGTCGAACATTTTCTGTATCCAGAAAGGCCCGTACAGGACCTGCAACATGCGGTCGTGCATTATCCTGCTGAAATGTAGGGTTTCGCAGGGATCGAATGAAGGGTAGAGCCACGGGTCGTAACACATCTGAAATGTAACGTCCACTGTTCAAAGTGCCGTCAATGCGAACAAGAGGTGACCGAGACGTGTAACCAATGGCACCCCATACCATCACGCCGGGTGATTCGCCAGTATGGCGATGACGAATACACGCTTCCAATGTGCGTTCACCGCGATGTCGCCAAACACGGATGCGACTATCATGATGCTGTGAACAGAACCTGGATTCATCTGAAAAAAAAAACGACGTTTTGCCATTCGTGCACCTAGGTTCGTCGCTGAGTACACCATCGCAGGCGTTCCTGTCTGTGATGCAGAGTCAGGGGTAACCGCAGCCATGGTCTCCGAGCTGATAGTCCATGCTGCTGCAAACGTAGTCGAACTGTTCGTGCAGATGGTTGTTGTCTTGCAAACGTCTCATCTGTTGACTCAGGGATCGAGATGTGGCTGCACGATCCGTTACAGCCATGCGGATAAGATGCCTGTCATCTCGACTGCTAGTGATACGAGGCCGTTGGGATCCAGCACGGCGTTCCATATTATCCTCCTGAACCCACCGATTCCATATTCTGCTAACAGTCATTGGATCTCGACCAACGCGAGCAACAATGTCGCCATACGATAAACCGCAATCGCGATAGACTACAATCCGACCTTTATCAACGTCGGAAACGTGATGGTACGCATTTCTCCTCCTTACACGAGGCATCACAACAACGTTTCACCAGGCAACGTCGGTCAACTGCTGTTTGTGTATGAGAAATCGGTTGGCAGCTTTCCTCATGTCAGCACGTTGTAAGTGTCGCCACCAGCGCAAACCTTGTGTGAATGCTCTGAAAAGCTAATCATTTGCATATCACAGCATCGTCTGTATCACGTCATCATCGTGGAGTAGCAATTTTAATGACCAGTCGCGTATTTTGTTGTTTGTGTCAAATATTCTTGGATGTAATTACCCTATCCCATATTTCACTAATGCTGCCCCACGAACTTCTGCCACCGCTCATTCTTGCATAATCTCTTAATTTTAAATCACTGAAGGAAAAACTGCATAAGCCATACTTTTTGAATGAATACTTTACTTAACCATAACTTGTTTTGGGCCTCCGGTCAATGTCAGACGGCAACAAGGATTGTTCGGACAAATTTCACATTTTTGTCTTATAACAAAATGGAAAAATCGTGTTTTTCTGATTCACAAAAGTTCTAACATCATATGCAAAGTATTTACATTTGACAACGTTTTCTTTTATGCATTACATCATAGAGGTGTGCTACGCCCAGACGTGACATTCTAACCATGAGCTAAGGAGTGGCTCTGAGCACTATGGGACTCAACTGCTGAGGTCATTAGTCCCCTAGAACTTAGAACTAGTTAAACCTAACTAACCTAAGGACATCACAAACATCCATGCCCGAGGCAGGATTCGAACCTGCGACCGTAGCGGTCTTGCGGTTACAGACTGCAGCGCCTTTAACCGCACGGCCACTTCGGCCGGCAACCATGAGCTAAGGACAAGATGGCGGAAATAGGTGTTTATATTAGACGCCACATCATCTATGATCGTGGGCCGTGGCGGCTCGCTAAGAGCTGATCTTCCACCAAAAGCAGAACCTTTGGTCGGCCGCCGTAGCAAGCGAGGTGGCGCAGTGGTTTGCAAAAAATGGTTCAAATGGCTCTGAGCACTATGGGACTCAACTTCTGAGGTCATTAGTCGCCTAGAACTTAGAACTATTAGAACTACTTAAACCTAACTAACCTAAGGACATCACACACATCCATGCCCGAGGCAGGATTCGAACCTGCGACCGTAGCGGTCCCGCGGTTCCATACTGCAGCGCCTAGAACCACCCGGCCACTTCGGCCGGCTGTGGTTTGCACACTAGGCTCGCATTCGGGAGGACGACGGTTCATACCCGCGTCCGGCCATCCTGATTTAGGTTCTCTGTGGTTTCCCTAAATCGCTTCAAATGCTGGGGTGGTTCCTGTGAAAGGGCACGGCCGGTTTCCTTCCCCATTCTTCCCTAATCCGAGTTCGTGCTCCGTCTCTAATGACCTCGTTGTCGACGGGACGTTAAACACTGATCTCCTCCACCTCGGCCGCCGTATGAGGACAGGGCGCTCGGGGAGCGAGGTGCTGGCTCGCGAGAGAAGCAAGTTAGGCTGTGTCGGTGGAGTGGAGACCGGGTCTGGCGAAAGAGTTTGCGAAGCCCAGTACTGCAGCGTGCAGCTTGGCGGTTGCGGCCCGCATTGTTCTGGCCCTACCAGTGCGTTGTCGTCATCATCATCATCCTTAAATTGGAGCCGTGGATTTGTCGAACGTCCCGTTGCATGCAACATTTTATTTTATTTTCCACGGCCTTTCCTCTTGGTGTCTCGGGCCGAACTTGAAAGGAATTAAGATTGTACTTTGGAAGGTGAGGTATAAAATGTCCTTTCACTCTCAATCCATGCTCCGTGACCGCCTTGTCCTGATCTTTCACTTGTTGGTGTGTGGGAGAAAGACAGACTCTCAATTACGATTAGAGCCTTGCTGATAAAAAATCGTAACACCAGGAAGGACTTGTGCACCATAAACGGAAGTTGGCAGGCATTTTTCTACTTCTTATAAACGGTCGTGAGCGTTAGTTGCCTTTTGAGATTGGACGTAGTGAGCTGATGATAGTCAAGAATGACTTCAAGGTGACAGAGAATGCATTATCATCTCCTCAACGAGGTCGTGACATAGGACCACGAGAAGCTGGACGTTTCTTCTGCGACATTGCAGAAAGACTTAACAGGAATACAGCCGCAGTACGTGATTTCTGACAGCAGTGGTCACGAGAATGTACGGTCGCAAGAAGACCGGACTCCGGACAGTCACATGGCACTACCGAGAAGTACGACCATCATGTTCGGCTTATGGCTGTGGTGCACTGTACTGCATCTGGAGCAGCAATCTGAGTAGCAGTTGGTATCAAAGTGATACAACGAACAGTAATAAATAGGTTACTTCAAGGACAGCTTCGAGCCAGACGCCCTGTAGCTTGCATTCCACGGATCCCAAACCACCCCCATTTGCGATTTCAGTGGTGTCAAGTGAGAGCTCCTTGGAAGGTAGGGTAGAGGTCTGTTGTGTTTTCTGATGAAAGTTCGTTCTGTCTCAGTGTCAGTGATGGCCGTGTGTTGGTAAGGAGGTGGCCAGTTGAGGGCATGTAACCAACCTGTCTGCGTGTTAGACACACTGGACCTACACCTGGAGTTATGGTCTAGGAGACGATTTCGTATGACAGGAGGAGCACTTTCGTCGTTATATCACGCACCCTGACTCCAAATTTGTGTGTCAATCTGGTGAGTCGAACTGATGTGCTGCCATTCAAGACAGCATTGGGTTCGGTTGTTTTGGGGAAGAGACCAAACTGCGAGGCCATCGGTCTCATCGGTTTAGGGAAGGACGGGGAAGGAAGTCGGCCGTGCCCTTTCAAAGGAACCATCCCAGCATTTGCCTGGAACGATTTAGGGAAATCACGGAAATCCTAAATCACGATGGCCGGACGCGGGATTGAACCGTCGTCCTCCCGAATGAACAGCATTCCAGGGGGTGTTTTCCAACAAGACAACTATCGCCCACGTACCACAGTTGTAACCCAACAAGCTCGACAGAATGTTGGCATGTTGCTCGGTCTGCTCGATCGCCAGAACTGTCCCCAATCGAGCACATATGGGACATCATCGGACGATAACTCCAGCATCATCCACAAACAGCATTAACCGCCACTGTATTTACCGAAAAAGTGCAACAGGCATGGAACTCCATCCCACAAACTGACATCCGGCACCAGTACAGGACATTGCATACACGTTTGCAAGCTTACATTAAACATTCGGGCGGCTACACCGGTTATTAATGTGTCACCATTTCAAATTTGCAATAGCTTATTTCGCGCTTACATTAACCTGTGATCTTGCAATGTTAATAACTTAACTATGTTATCTAGACAAATTTATTCCCGAAATTTCATTACTCTACATTAATTATGTTTTGGTGTTGCGATTTTTTTTTTGCGTTAGGGTACTTATATGTATACGCACTATCGTTCTTAAGACCGTATGTGAGGAGGTTCAATTAATCTTGATAGCGCTTTGCTTGCGTAAGGAAAAATGTTCAAATGTGTGTGAAATCTTATGGAACTTGACTGCTAAGGTCATCAGTCCCTAAGCTTACACACTACTTGACCTAAATTATCCTAAGGACAAACACACACACCCATGCCAGAGGGAGGACTCGAACCTCCGGCGGGACCAACCGCAAAGTCCATGAGTGTAGCGCCCTAGACCGCTCGGCTAATACCGCGCGGCACATAAGGAAATTATGTGTATTTAGTATCTTTTAGTGTGGTCCACGTAGCCCGTTAAATCTATGGTGTGTCCTATGTCATCGTGTGGTTGTGCCGGTTGATGTCCAGGGCATGTTATTTACCTGTCAGTTTGCTGACGGGAGAGACGCAATCTGTAAGCCAGCAGCCGGCCGAAGTGGCCGTGCGGTTAAAGGCGCTGCAGTCTGGAACCGCAAGACCGCTACGGTCGCAGGTTCGAATCCTGCCTCGGGCATGGATGTTTGTGATGTCGTTAGGTTTAACTAGTTCTAAGTTCTAGGGGACTAATGACCTCAGCAGTTGAGTCCCATAGTGCTCAGAGCCATTTGTAAGCCAGCAGAGTTTTTCACTTCTCACGCTTTGTAAAGCTTACTGAATGCTAATCAGAACATTTCGCCCCTCGGGGCGCTGAGTTGTTTGTAGTATTCCATTTAATGAAGTTAATATTTTTATTGTAATAGAATATCCTTTGTGTTTATTCATACCTGTTGTGAGGCCTATGGCGAAAATTGTTTAAAACGTTTAGTTGTCATATTTCTTAGTCGCCACTGGTTACTAAGGTGACTGAATTGAAGGCGCCCTTGTATTTCGGCCGATATTCTTAAAGACTTGGTTAACATTATTGCACCCAGGCTGTACTTCAGCATCTTGTTTTTCCGCTCTGTGCGGGCCATGTGGAGATCCAGTATTTCTACCTTAACTAGTAAGATATTCTGTATCTCAGGTGCGACTGACAGATTTGTTACTTCAAGTTCGGCTGGGCTCTTCCAGCCGCAGGAGCACGCTCCTGTCCCTTCGGAGCGTTCGGTCGGTTCCATCGGATACCTTGTTTCCGAAAAGGCAACATACACATCGGGAAAGCTAGCCAGTGCGCGCAACGGCGGTAAAGAGTTTCTCGGTCTGTACACAAAGCCTGCCTCTCTCAATGTGCGAATGGCGTAGGCAAATGTATCGTCAAACATTATTGTGTACACTTTCGGATCCGTGGCTTTGAGATTTGGTCTAATAGTTGTATTTGCTATCCCGCCAGAGACTGATGTGTCACCTGTATCAGCGAAAGAAGTTGTTTCAATAGTCAATTTACTTAAAAGTAAAATTTTAGTACTGAATGTTTAAAATTTTTTCTTGCTGACAAGTTTGCATCAGTTAATTATTCTTAGGGTCTCTTTGGGTTTTTATCTAATTAATTACTTGTTTGTTTTTGGAAGGGACACTTATTTCCTGAAATAAAATTGAATGCTTAAGAAACTGTGGAAGTAAATGCTTTTCATGTTAGTACCCTGATAAAGGCGATAATTTCATGAATATTATACTATTAATTGTTTTTAACCACTTTTGAGGCATGTTGTGCCATAATTAGGGGATCATTTGTCTTGTTAGTTTTATGGTACAACATTGTGTGGCTTTAATACTTTTTCTTTTTGTCAGATCTGGGCCAGTTAACAATTTTAGTGGGCCCTTAAAATTTTCTTATTAATCAGATGCTCTTGTTAATTGCTGGTACTTGTTAGTTATGTAATAAAGGCCTGTTTGCATTTTTCTCAAACGGTGAATGTTGTTGAAGAGAAAAGCCCTGGGATACAGTCCTTCCATTCGGGCCCTTTCCCGGAGATCCTAAAGGCGCCAAGGCCCACACCAAATCAGACAGGCTGCCCAGACAACAGTGTGGTACACAAATGGAATACTTGTACCGCTATGATATCTAATACTGTAAAGATTCTTATTTTTAGTCAAGGTCGATTTTTAAAAATACTGATAATTTTCAATGAAGAATTTTTTTCCTTTTCGTTCAGTGCAATTTTTGGTTTTTCTTGATTAACTGAGCTAGCTATGGTAGTACACTCATTCCGTCTCTGTCATTACAAAACCATAAAAGTTGGATGAAAGTTAGAGGCTTCTTTTGGTTCCTTCAGTCTAGTTAGTGATCCAAGATGAAATCCGGTTTGTCGTGAACACTGAGGTGACAAACGTCGTGGGACAGCGATATGCACACATACAGACGACAGTAGTAGCGCATACACAAGGTATAATAGAGCAGTGCCTTGGCGGAGGTGTCATTTGTACTCTGGTGCTTCATATGAAAAGGATTCCGACGACGGAAATTAAAAGGCTTAAGAGCGCGGAATGGCAGTTGGAGCTAGACGTATGAGACATTCCTTTTCGGAAATCGTTAGGGACTTCAATATTCCGAGATTCACAGTGTCAAAAGTGTCCCGAGATACGAAATTTCAGGCAACGCAGCACTGGCTGACAGCCTTCTCTTAACGACCGAGAGCAGCGGCGTTTTGGAGAGTTGTCGGTACTAGCGGACAAGCAACACTGCGTGAAATAACTGCAGAAATCAATGTGGTTCGTACGACCAACTTATCCGTTAGGACAGTGAGGCGAAATTTCGCGTCAATGGGCTATGGCAGCAGACGACCGAGTGCCTTTGCTAATAGCACGTCATCGCCTTAGAGAGGTCTTGGGCTCGTGACCATATCGGCTGGATCCTAGACAATTGGAAAACTTGGTCTGGTCAGATGAGCCCCGATTTCAGTTGGTAAGAGCTGATAGAACGGCCCAAGTGTAGAGCAGACTATACTACGCCATTGATCCGCGTTGTCAACGAGGGACTGTGCACGCTGGTGATGGCTCCATAATGGTGTGGGCTGCGTTTACATGGAATGGACTCGGTCCTCTGGTCCAACTGAACCGATCATTGATTGGAAATGGTTATGTTCGGTTAGTTGGAGACCATCCGGAGCCATTCATTGGCGTGATGTTCCTAAACAACGATGGAATTTTTGTGGATGAGAATGCACCATGCTACACAGCCACAATTGTTCGCGATTGGTTTGAAGAACATTCTAGACAACTGGGTCGAATGATTTGCTCATCCAGACCGACACAAATGAGTCCCATCGAACATTTCTGGGTCAGTTCGTGCACGAAATCCTGCACCGCCAACACTTTAGCAATTACAGACGGCTATAGAGGCAGCACGGCTCAGTTTTTCTGCAGGGGTCTTCCAGCGACTTGTTGAGTTCATGACACGTCACGTTCCTGCACTACGTCGGGCAAAAGGAGGTCCGACGCGATATTAGGAGATATCCCACGACTTTTGTCACCTCAGCGTATATTTCTTCCAATAAACTGATCTGCTCCTTTCTCGTCAAAATATAGTATCTGTAAGTTTCCATTAGTGCTATTCTCTGCGTCTACATATTGGGAAATCTGAGAAGCAAATGTTTAAATCAGGAAGTGTCACTGGTTGTAGATGTTTTCCTTGAGTGTGACTAGAGCCTCCCGTCGGGTAGAGCGTTCGCCAAGTGCAAGTCTTTCGATTTGACGCCACTTTAGCGGCTTGCGCATCGATGGGAATGAGATGATGATGATTAGGACAACACAACACCCAGTCCTTGTGCAGAGAAAATCTCCGACCCAGCCGGGAGTCGAACCCGCGCCCTTAGGATTGACATTCTGTCGCGTTGACCACTCAGTTACCGGGAGCGGACTCCTTGAGTGACATTTACGAAAACAACCGTGGTGTTTTCAAACAATCATCGGTAAAAATAACATCTCAATGTACTGCTTCATCTCGTAGACAGTGAATAAAGAGGCACAAGATTGTCTCCGCACTCGCATAAAATACGTGGTTGCCTGCACCACGGAGAAATGTGCAGAAATAGTGAAAGGGCCAGCAAGTTCTGATAAGCAAACAGTGGGAAACATAAAATGAAATTGTAATTCAGCGGGCGGGGCAGCCTTAATGAGGCAGGTACTGAGAAGCAGGTCGCAGAGGATCAGGGTATTAAAATGTGATTTGGGCTCAGCCTGCGACACAAAGACGCCGCAGACAAGAGATAACAGGGGAGGGGTGAGCAGCTCCTGGCGGCGGCAGAGCGGCCGACGCCACAAAAGGACAAAAGAACGCTGCGCGCCGTATAATGAGATTTGAGAGCGCCGCCTATTCTCCGCACCCGGACGTGGATGCGTGGTCGCGTCTACGCTGTATATAGAGCCGCCCACAGCCGGAATAGGAAATACACGATCACGCGGCCGCTGCACGCGCATTCCTTTCCATCGTGACCGAAAAAAGTACAGGGGTTGGACAAATATGGAAAGATGGCGAGAAATGCATACTTGAACACAAATGCAGATGTTACATATGCCTGCAGGTTGTGCTGTTCCATTTCACCACGAACGGCATCTCTAAAATGACCTCAACACGTTGCAAGTGTAAGTCTTGTTCAGAACTGCATTTTGTATAGTTGTGACTGCTTTATTACGGAACTACACTACTCCTCATTAAAATTGCTACACCAAGAAGAAATGCAGATGATAAACGGGTATTCATTGAACAAATATATTATACTAGAACTGACTTGATTAAATTTTCACGCAATTTGGGTGCATAGATCCTGAGAAATCAGTACCCAGAACAACCACCTCTGGCCGTAATAACGGCCTTGATACGCCTGGGCATTGAGTCAAACAGAGCTTGGACAGCGTGTACAGCTACAGCTGCCCATGCAGCTTCAACACGATACCACAGTTCACAAAGAGTAGTGACTAGCGTATTGTGACGAGCCAGTTGCTCGGTCACCATTGACCAGACGTTTTCAATTGGTGAGAGATCTGAAGAATGTGCTGGCCAGGGCAGCAGTCGAACATTTTCTGTATCCAGAAAGGCCTGTACAGGACCTGCAACATGCGGTCGTGCATTATCCTGCTGAAATGTAGGGTTTCGCAGGGATCGAATGAAGGGTAGAGCCACGGGTCTTAACACATCTGAAATGTAACGTCCACTGTTCAAAGTGCTGTCAATGTGAACAAGAGGTGACCGAGACGTGTAACCAATGGAAACCCATACCATCACGCCGGGTTGTACGCCAGTATGGCGATGACGAATACACGCTTCCAATGTACGTTCAGCGCGATGTCGCCAAACACGGATGCGACCTTCATAATGCTGTAAACAGAACCTGGATTCATCCGAAAAAATGATGTTTTATCATTTGTGCACCCAGGTTCGTCGTTGAGTACACCATCGCACGCGCTCTTGTCTGTGATGCAGCGTCAAGGGTAACCGCAGCCACGGTTTCCTAGCTGATAGTCCATGCTGCTGCAAACGTCGTCGAACTGTTCGTGCAGATGGTTGTTGTCTTGCAAACATCCCCATCTGTTGACTCAGGGATCGAGACGTGGCTGCACGATCCGTTACAGCCATGCGGATAAGATGCCTGTCATCTCGACTGCTAGTGATACGAGGCCGTTGGGATCCAGCACGGGGTTCCCTCCTGAAACCACCGATTCCATATTCTGCTAACAGTCGTTGGATCTCGACCGACGGGAGCAGCAATGTCGCGATACGATAAACCGCAATCGCGATAGGCTACAATCCAACCTTTATCAAAGTCGGAAACGTGATGGTTCGCATTTCTCCTCCTTACAAGAGGCATCACAACCATTTTTCACCAGGCAACGCCGGTCAACTGCGCTTTGTGTATGAGAAATCGGTTGGAAACTTTCCTCATGTCAGCGCGTTGTAGGTGTCGCCGCCGGCGCCAACCTTGTGTGAATGCTCTGAAAAGCTAATCATTTGCATATCACAGCATCTTCTTCCTGTCGGTTAAATTTCGCGTCTGTAACACGTCACCCTCATGGTGTAGCAATTTTAATGGCCAGCAGTGTATGTAAATTCGAATGTGGGCAAATTGTTGGTGTTCGTACGGTAGGTGCTTCCGTAACCAAGGCAGCCGAAGTCTTCTTTCTTATAGAAGGGGTGGTCAACCAAGCGATTTCAGCAGGGCCTAAGGTTGTGAAGAACGTCGTTCTGTTGCACATCGAACTGCAAACTGCCGTTTTGGACCGCGAAATGTATGTAAATGGACGCCCAAGGGAAGGGGTAGTTTCACTGACACCCTCTATGCGATCTGCAAAGGCCTTTTCATGTCTATTCTGAGCAGCGGTGTCTCTGAAATCTTTTCCTCGGCCAGCCGTAAGAAAACAGCGTTATTTCAGCATTGGACGTCCGGATTCTGATCTCCACTGTGGAGGCGTCAAGAGAAGTGGTGGAATGTGGGTAAGAGTCTGTGTAACGACCTGCCCATCGTTTACACGTTCACGGTAGCGTTGAGCAGAATTTTAGTGAAATTTGGTGCTGATGTGACATCATTAATCCACCTAATACCTCACATGAACTTCTGAACTCTGATCTTTTTTCGCATAAGTCGACACCTTGCCGTTTGAAACGTTGCCGAACTCGAGGGTGACGTCGGAAGGAGTCACGCTTTTATATCGCTGCAGAGGAAATTTGTGGGCACCTTCGAACCAATTTCAGAATGTCTGCGTCGCAATGAGAGAAAATGACGAGGTTTTAAAAGAAGTGACACTTTAATTGTGTTGCACTGTGTACTTGTGAGCACTATCGAAGTTGACCGCAGACACCAAGCACAGAACACCTATACCGTTCATGTAGAATCAGTTACCTGTAGCAAGAGACCAACGTATAAAAGTCAGTCCAGTATTTCGAAGATGTAAACAATGGGAGCGAGGTAGAATGGGAAAGGGTGAGCCAAAATAGCATTCTCGCATTTAGAGCCAGTTCTGCGTCACAGCATTTGCTCATGCGACTTCGTTCTGTGGACGTGTGAAGCCGGTTTCCATGCTTTCTAGATGATTATCCAAAGAGATCGTAGGTTGGTATACAACAGCGATAGTGAGCTCAATTGATGCACTTAGATGAGTTTTGATGAGTTCGTATTGCTGTCCTTCCAGACAACTATCACATATTGGATATGATGTGTTGGTCCTGATAATCCAAGAAAAGTGCAGTGATAGTAGTTTGTGCGCCAGACAGGAGAAAGATCCAGATTCAGGTTAGCACTATTGCGTAAACCGAAGAGCCAAAACATTATGACCACTACCCACCGCGAGACTGAATACTGCCTGGTTGCGTTGCGGCCACGTGACACGTTAAGTAACGTATATAAGCAGAGCAGAGACGAACCATTCTAATGACGATAAGGGCCGCAAATGGTGAAATCCGCTGACAAAAGTGCCTGTGACAAGGAGCACACTGTTGTGGCACGTCAGCTTGAAAGCATCTCAGAAACGGAGAAGTTGGTCAATTGATCGCGTCCTACTGTCACAAGAATCTATGAAAGCGGATGAATGGTGGTGAAACTCGCAAGTAGAGATCTAGGAGTTGGACGTGCACGCCTCTTCACAGAACATGGAGGTCCGAAGCTTGCCCATAGCGTATTAGTAGGATAGACAGCACCGTATGATATATCTGACGACAGAACACGAAACTGGTGCAGGCACTCCTTTCAGTACGCATTGTTGAACACAGTGCTCTTCTGTAGATGACCCATACATGTTCCTATATTGAGACAGTGGTACCGTCAATTACGATGGCAGTGAACGCGAGATCTCCGGGATTGGAACGTGGATCAAAGGATTCAGGAAAACGACTGTTCGAAATACCGCGCCATTGATGGAGGCCGGGAGGGGGGGGGGGGGAGGCGATGGGACATGCGGTAGTAACAGAGACGCCATGACAACTGTGGACTACGTGATTATTACTGCAAATCACCTGCATCCCTACATATTTCATGTCTTCCCTGTCAGAAGCGGCACCTTCCAGCAAGATACCTGCCCACGTCACAAGGCCACATGCTACAGTTCAAGGAGCATGACAGTGACCTTATGTTGTTCTCTTGTCCACCAAATTCACCTTATCTGAACTTGATGGGACACGTCAGAGATGCTATTCGGCACCATCTCTGTGACCAGAGCCACCGGCTGGTAAGTTACGGTATCTGCGTGACATGTGTGTAGACATCAGGTGCATCGATCTCCGGAAACCTACCAAGGACATGTCGAATACGAGGGGCGTTTGAAAAGTCCGATAGATGGCACCACTGGCACGTATCGAGGTCATGTTTAGTTAGTAGCATCTTTGGAAAGAACGCACACAAAGTTTCAGCCATATTGGTCTATTTCTTTGTGTTTGGCATTCGTGTGAATCAAGAAAGTCCAGTTATTGTCAAATGGACGAAAAAGAATTTCGTGTGGTGATTAGACATTACTTTATGAAAAGCTAAACGCCTCAGGAGACTAAAGAGAAGCTTGATAAACATTACAGTGACTCTGCACCTTCGATTAGAACAGTTTATAAGTGGTTTCAAAATTGTCGGAGTGGCCATATGGGCACAAGTGATGCTGAACGTTCTGAACGCCCTGTGGAGGTTATGACTCCAGAAATCATTGATAAAATCCATGATATGGTCATGGATGACAGAAGAGTTCAGGTGCATGAGATTGCTGGTGCTGTGGGCATCTCGAATGAACGGGTACATAATATTTTGCATAGACATTTGGACATGAGAAAGCTACCCGCAAGATGGGTTCCGCGATTGCTCACGCTTGATCAAAAACGGAATCGTCTGAAGCGTTGCAAGGATGGTTTGCAGCTGTTCAGGAAGAATCCGCAGGACTTTAAGCGTCGTTTCGTCACTGTGGATGACACATGGATACATTACTATACTCCTGAGACCAAAGATCAATCTAAGCAATCGGTTACCAAGGGAGAATCTGAACCAAAAAAGGCGAAGGCCATTCCTTTGGTTGGAAAGGTTATGGCGATTGTCTTTTTAGATTTGCAAGGGATAATCCTCATCGACTATCTGGAAAAGGGTAAAACTATTACAGGTGCATATTATTCATCGTTACTGGACCGTTTGAAAACCGAGTTGCAAGAAAAACGCCGGAGGCTGGACTGCAAAAAAGTCCTTTTCCATCACAACAATGCACCAGCACACACCTCAGCAGTTGTGATCGCAAAATTAATGGAAATAGGATTCCAACTCGTTTCACATCCCCCCTATTCTCCAGACTTGGCTCCCTCGGACTACTATTTGTTCCCCAATTTGAAGAAATGGCTGGCAAGACCAAGATTTTATTCAAACTATGAGGTGATTGCAGCAACTAATAGCTATTTTGCAGACTTGGACAATTCCTGTTATTCGGAAGGGATCAACATATTAGAACAGCGTTGGACGAAATGTATAAGTCTAAAGGGAGACTATGTCGAAAAATAAAAAAGGTTCACCTCAAACACGTAAGTAGTTTTTATTTTTGCACGGACTTTTCAACCGCCCCTCGTAAATACCATGCAGAATCGCTGCTGTATTGCGTTCCAAAGCTGGACCAATATGTTATTAAGAAGATGGTCATAGTACAAGGAATAAAGTAACTTCCGCAAGATGTGCCATTGCCAAGTAACATAGCTAGATGAAACTTGGACCTTGTGTAGAAAAATCTGCTAAAGTATAGTACAAAGGTGCCTGATGGAAACACACCGTTAGACACACGGAAACAACACTTTTATTTAAAAACTATAAATATACTGAAGTCTCCACTACTTCTTATGATCTGCTGGACATTACAAAAGGCGGGACATAGTTCTTAACAGGGCGTGTGATCACAACAGCCAGCTGTGCATACTATGCAACGTGCTCCCATGCTGGCCAAAAGGTTAGTATGAAGTTCTTACGGCAGGACATTCCATTCGTTCACGAGTGCAGTTGACAGTTGCTGGATGGTTGTTCGTGCACGTGTATAACTACGTCTCCTAAACGTATCCCACAATGGGTCGATGGGCAGGACAGTCGTTTCGCCGAATATCTATCGTTACCCTTGAGCAGTTCGATGCGGTCGTGCGCTGTCATCCATAAAAATAAAGTCAGGGCCAAATGCACTCCTAAAAAGACGCACCCAGTCAAGGAGTACATTGTCGCCATAGCGTTGACTGGTGAATGTACCATGTTCAAAGGTTAGGAGGTGAGTACACACACCTGGCTAAAAAAGCGATCATGTTCGACGATGTTCCTGTGTGCATTAAATGTTGCACCCTCTCGACATATGAGGATACGTCCAGCATTGTCGAACATTATGGTTTTGGTGGTCCAGCTGTTATGGTATGGGAGGCACAATGTTTAATGGACATACTGACCTCCAAATCTCTAGATACAGCATCCTCACCAGACAATACTATTGTGACACTGTGCTCCTTCTCCATGAGTGTCTTTTCGGGAATACATTTGAATCTGACGCCATTTTTATGGATGACGACGTGTGACCGCTTCCAACTGCGCAGGTGGAGGAACGAAAGGATAGGTGACGAATGGAGTGGCCTACCCGTTCCCTCGACTTGAATCCAACCAAGCCGATCTGGGACGCGTCGAGGAGACGTACTGCAGCAAGTCCATATGGCATCAAAGACCATCCAGCAGTTGTCGACAGCGCTGGTGAAGGAATGGGTTTTGTGGCCGGGAAGGGAACGCATTGCGGAACGTACATTGACGTCCTTGGTGATCACATACAGTATTAAGAATCAGGTCCCGTCTATTGCAGTGTGAGGAGACCACCACACATTGTGGTGACTTCAGTGCAATAACTGTTTTTCAATAAAAATGTCACTTTTGTTGGTATCATTGCATATTAGTTAAGGCCTTTATTGTACTGTATCAGTTATTTCTATATATGTTCCAAGAATCAAGGCGCTATGTTACTCGGCAATGACACATCATGCGGAAGTCACTTCTGCCCTTAAGTTTTGGATACCAGTGTGTTTTAGCTCATCAACAAGTACCGAGACTGGCCATCAACCGAATTGGTTCAAAAATGGTTCAAATGGCTCGGAGCACCATGGGACTTAACTTCTGAGGTCATTAGTCCTCTAGAACTTAGAACTACTTAAACCTAACTAACCTAAGGACATAACACACATCCATGCCCGAGGCAGGATTCGAACCTGCGACCGTAGCGGTCACGCGGTTCCAGACTGTAGCGCCTAGAACCGCTCGGCCATTCCGGCCGGCCATCAACCGAATTCTCCGAACAGATAATGAGCAACACAAGAAGTGTACAACACTTTTTTGTGTATTCTTTCGGGATCGCTAACAGCAGATCATTAATGACACAGTCGCTTACAATTATCAATTTATAGAATGAACAAAATTTTGTTTTACATCGTCTTGATTCCAAACCCGTTTTTAGATTTTTTCAAACACAACGGGTCTTTATAAGCGTTGCTACGAACGAAGCACACCCAAGAAAGGGGCAAAAATAATACGGCAAGATGAGTCAATGGAAGTTCTGAGAAATAAAAGTTAAATACGGCGGTTCGATATTGGAAGTACTTGCTACACCATCATCAAAGTATGAAGCGGCATACGAAAGGCATTCATAATGTTGGCAATTAATTGAATAAGAAAAGGTTTATTGACCTGTTAGAACTCAAAAGAAAGGCGGACTTCAAGGAAACGACCATATCAAAAACGAAAATCATAACGAATTATAATGACCAACAGCCACTACATGCTTAGCTGACTCAACAGCATCAAAAGACGTGAAGAATGACGGAAGAGCACGACGTAGTCGAGATATGTATTTGTAGAAGATGCACCAACTGCTTCCCGATGATATTTACACATATTTTCTGGCTGTTAGAAATGTAGAACAATGTGCACCAACCAGGGCTGGTTTAGCGCCAAGTCAGACAAGTTGCCGACTGGGAGAACGTCGACTGAGGCGTCCAGGACCAAGGTTTGTATACGACGTGTATCACAATCAGCAGCGAAAAATGACGCGAGTGAAAGATTACTGCGGAAATGGGAATAGGGACAAACGGTAAGTCATTTGTGTGGAAAAATGTTACCGACTCGATTCTGCCAGCGGCAGTAGCAAGGCGTATTTTTTCTGCTACTGCGGGACATTAAATCCTAATCTTCCTTCCTACCTACCTTTTTTTGTTTGTTCCTTCTAGACTGTTACTGCACTCGACTCTTAGACGTTCTATGCCAATTCACAACGTAGCAATTCGACAGGAAACGCCAAACGTGTGAGTAAAACGCACTTACTTCATCAGTAATTTTGCCAACTCTCTTTGCATTTATGAGTAAACTGGATGCTCTATAGGCTATGAGTTCGTCTACGTCTACTCCGCGATTCACACGTAAGTGCCTGACAGAAGATTCATCGAAACATTTTCACACTATAGTATTTCCCTAATGTTGCACTCTCTAACCGCGCTGTAAAAACGGACAGGTAATTCTTTCTGCGTGAGCTCCTGTTTCTCTTATTTAATTACGATAATCATTTCTTCGTGTGTGTGTGTGTGTGTGTGAGCGAGCGTCAACAATATATTTTCGGGTTTGGGGGAGTGAAAATATCTCGCCGCATCGAAAAACGCCTTTGTTTTAATGACTGCCACTCCAACTTGCTTACCATATCCGTGGCACTCTCTCCCCTGTTTCGTGACAGTATAAAAACGAGCTGCCCTTCTTTGAATTTTGTCAACAACCTCCGTCAGTCTTAACCGGTAAGGATCCCATACCACACAGCAGTACTCCATGACAGGACGGACAAGCGTAGTGTAGGCAGTCTCTTTAGTGGATCAAAAAATGTTCAAATGTGTGTGAAATCTTATGGAACTTAGCTGCTAAGGTCATCACTCCCTAAGCTTACACACTACTTAACCTAAATTAACCTAAGGACAAACACACACACACATGCCCGAGGGAGGACTCGTACCTCCACCGGGACCAGCCGCACAGTCCATGACTGCAGCGCCTCAGACCGCTCGGCTAATTGCGCGCGGCTTTAGTGGATCTGTTGCATCTTCTAAGTGTTCTGCCAATAAAACGCAGTCTTTGCTTCACCTCCCACAACACTATCCACCGTTCCAATTTAAGTTGTTCGTCATTGTACCCCTAAGATAATGGACAGCTTTCAGATTTGTGTGATTCATCACGTAACCGAAATTTCACCCGTTCCTTTTAGCAGTCGGTGGATGACCTCACACTTTTTATTTTTTTAGTTTTAATTGCTACTTTTCGCATCATATAGATCATTTAGCAATTTGGTTTGTTCTGATGACTTTACTGGACGGTAAACGACAGCATTATCTGCAAACAATCTAAGAGAGCTGCTCACATTGTCTCCTAAATTATTTATATGGGTTGAGAATAGCAGAGGGCGCCGCATATCACTTCCACTTTACTTTGTGACTTTGCGTCGATTACTACGAACTGTGACCTTTCTGAAAGGAAATCACGAATCCAGTCGCACAACTGAGACGATGCACCACAGGCACACAATGTAATTAGAGGCCGCTTGTGAGGAACGGCATCAAAAGACTACTGGAAATCCAGAAACGTAGAATTAATCGGAGTTCCGCTATCAATAGTACTCATTACTACACGAGAATAAAGCGCTAGTTGTGTTGCACAATAACGATATTTTCTGAATCCGCGTTATTCTGTGTCAATAGATTATTTTCTTCGATGTAATTCAAAACGTTCGAACACGGTATGCGTTTTAAAATCCTACTGCAAATCGACGCAAGTCGAGTATTTGACTAAGAAATCTCATTTTCTAGGTTACTTTTGGACCATCCTGTATTTCTGGATCACTTTTTCATTAAGTCGGATAATGCACGTATCTTTTGAGAACAAAGGACATTTTCGAATCGATACATGGATCGAAATAGTGGGTACTTGACGACTACGTCAAAGTTGAAATACAGTGTCTATGTCTAACAAGAAAAGCTTTGCAGGCTCCTCATTAAATTAGTTAGGTCATGACACACAAACCCAGTGCGTTATGGACGATAAAGGAAAGAAAATTAACAATTTACGCGCCGATCAACGGAAAGATGCTCTCTCTCAGTGGGAGAAAATCAGATACCACTAAACTGAAACAAAAATGGTAAGGCATGCCAGGCGGCGAAATGACAATCGTGGAACCGACAATCGGCGGAGAGGCATCTTCTGGAGAGGTACAGAAGGATTCTGCAAGAGGACGTTGCACTGAAGTGGTACCTAACGAGCCATACACATTAACGGGCAGCTATTCTTAGGCACCGGGTATTCTCGAAAGCGTGAGTGTCGCTGCGCATCATCGTGATAGAGCAAGACAAAATCATAAATCTGGAATTCATCTGTGTGAGGAATACCAGTCTGGTCCGTACATTCACACGTTTTATGTCTTCTTTCATAATTTTATGCACTACTCTGACAGCATCTTGTAGAATGGGGGCTATAAACTATGAATGTTCTGTAAATTCCAGCATTGTGTAAGCCTTTCATTTTGACGAAACTTCAGCGGCTCTTGCGACAGTTTTTCTGTCTTGTTTAATTCAAGCATCTTTTCACTTGTCCTTCTGACGGTGAGTGGACCCCGTTTCAGACTGGCCATAACAGAAAGATTTGAGACAGTCACCGGGAACCGAGAAGCAACCAACGACTCTTACAGTAGGCCACGGAGCTCTATAGTAACTAACTAAATGCAAGGAACGGCAGAGTGTAGAAGCGTGTCCTTGAAATGCAGCACTCAGTTGCTCTTCCAAAAGTTTGTGTGCGTGAGAAAGAGTGTGTGTGTGTGTGTGTGTGTGTGTGTGTGTGTGAGAGAGAGAGAGAGAGAGAGAGAGAGAGAGAGAGAGGGGGGGGGGGCGGAGAAGATGAGGTTGTCCGTCACATTATGATCAGCGGATTGTATACGAACATCGTCTCTGTTGTAACGGAGACAGCGTAAAGATGCTGTTGACTGTAATCTGGCAGTCGAATGGCGACTTTAAACTTCTTATAGGCTTTTAACGGTAAATGCTGAGGGTCTGGGTTTCAGACGACCACGCATTACATATACGCACTAGTCATACTAGGGCGAGAAAATCAGAAAGGCCCCGTCCTTAGCATTCCTGTATGCCACACGGCCACTAGTGATAAAAAGTCCACTTTTCGGGTTCAAACGAAACTAAATGTATAACGCAAAAGCGTTTGCCTTCGGGCAGACTGGCGAGATAAACTTAGATTGGAAAAGTGTACGTGACTGACAATATGCCCAAAGTATCAGATTGGTTTTCTATCGCCATACCCGTTTAGTAGGTAAACGTCGTGCTAGCTACGTGTTTGTGATTCAGTTACATAATATGCGAATAATTAGGAAAAGGACGCAACAAGGAATATGAAACGTTCTCCCTTACAACATGCAGTTGAAAGCGTATAAATTATACCAAGTATAGGTGCCTCTCTAGGGGTGTGGCCAACAAAAGCAGAGAAAAAAAAGTTAAAGCATAAATTTAGCGCTATCGCCGCGTGCGTTAACCTCGTCGCTACCTCACATTGCACAATATCTCCGTACACTAACGCATGGCAAATTCAAGATTTTTGTTTCCATTTGGGCTTAACTTCCCACCGAGATCGATGTCATTATAAATAGCACTATATAGACCAACCTGTCCAGAGAGTCCGCAGAAATCCAACCTTTTAACAAACACCTGTAACAATGTAGAAAAATCGTAGCCACAGTCTAACTGGACATATTTCCATCCACTGATAGTATGGACTGCTTTAGCGCTTTGCCATGCAGCTCAGTTTCGTGAATCGAGCAACAATGTGTAACATACGATATCGCCAGAGCTGATCAACTTTAGGTAAGCTTACTCGTGACAGAAAGACGAGCCCTATCACGAAAGTGCGAATCTCTTTTACCACTCATATTTCGAAAGAAAGCGGTTCTAATCTGATGGAGCACGAAATGTTAGACATTTTTGCCTTCCGAAAAAATATCCCTACAAAGTTTTTAAGTGATTTTGGAGAAATAGCTGATGGGGATTTGTATTCTGTTCTTACAAAACACGACACGAATGACTTAAAAAAAAAAAAAAGCTTCCTCACTCAGTAAGAGACATCGGGGTGAAACCGATAGCACAGCGAAGTGAAACGGGCTGCAGCAAAGACTTTGGCGGAGCCGACGGCGTGGACGCGCCATAGTTTGAATATGTCACTCTGGAAAGTCCGACCTATTACGTGTGGTGCCGGCTCAAATGTCTTCACGTGCCCCTTCCACTCTGAATTTTTTTATTCCTTCATTATAGAGTCGTTGTCACATATCCTACCAGCAGCGTGTCGTCCTGATCTTTCTCATGCTATTCGCGCTTTTTCCTTAAATCGCAAATGCAGACTGTTTAAATGCAGACCATCATCAATTACACGATGACATTGCAGCAAAATACTTCTTGCATCCAAGAGGATGTCTCGCTTTCCGTCGCCGGTGAGTTCGGCAAACAACAATTACAATATTTTATATTGCAAAATGTGAAAACCGGCTTTGACGCCATGAACTTTTACACAGAATGGTTCTATAAACTTTTTCAACATTGCCTTCCATCATACCCAAGCAGTGTGTGCAGGCCGTTTTTAATATTTCCGTGAAAATATCGTATCTCGCTAGATACTTCTACCGATGACATATTAGCAGTGATTACTATTTTCGAATAGGTCGAATTACATGATGCGCTAAGTACATCTAACAGATACAAAAAGAAGTCAATTCGTGTTTCCTTATATTATCGCACAAAGGAAAGAATTTCCAAAAACATTTTTACTCGCAACTACACGTTTACGCTGCACAAAAAAATAACTGTGCGCGTATGACAGAAATTGCGCGCCTACCCCTCAATGTGTATCAACCTGTTGCGCCCTATGTTCCGCAACGCAACTGTCGTAATTTGAAACCTCTTCCCTTCCATGGAGGAAATATGTGACAAAGTGTTCAAGAGGAAATATACGCTGTGAATTTCTTGGTGTTGTTCTTTTTCTGATCAGACGCATAAACTCCTTTACAGTTCAGAGACAAATAATAACTGCGTGGTACTATTTCTTTGATGAAAAAAAAGGTACACGTAACATGAGTAATATATCAGTGCTTACTATCGCTGTATGACACACGGAATCATTTTAAAAACTGTCACTTTAATTCTGATCTACTGAGTGTTTACCTCGAATAATTTGCTTCTCCCCATGCGTTCTTCACAGTTTCCAGTTCTTAATGAAATTACTCCTTGGAGTTAGAGTCTTTTCAGTCTGTATGTCGTGGCTATCAAGCGAAAACTAAAAATTTACACAACGCGCACGAACGCTTCTTTCCACTCTGCTAACGTCAAACATCTTTCGACAACTGCAGCCGAAACTTTCTTGAACCAATAACTTGTCCGGACGCGCCACAAAGCACTTCAATGACGAAGATAAAAGCACTATGTGCGGCGGCGCCGCACACGATAAGCGCAATATCGATACTACAGAAAGATAAGTGCAATATGTGTAGTCAGTATGGGTTCTTTAATCTAAAGAGAGTAATTAAAGTTCAAGTTAAGATATAATGGAACAATAACAACAGAAAAAGCTCTCATTTTCGCTAGCAAATGATCACGGAAAGAAGCTTCTCTTCCCACATGTCAGGCAAAGTGTGCCCAATATCTATTATTCAGCTTTTAATCTTTAATTGACGTCTGGTATATTTTACTTACGTTCACATGAACTGGTCGCAAACGTGAGTGCAACCTTGACATGCAATAAATTTTTGTGCAGGCGTGATGAACTAGCCGTAGGTCAATTTTGCGTAAGAATTCGGATCGTTCAAGCTGTTTCGTCAACCACACTTTATAGCACACATCACATCATTACCTACTTCGCCCACCTATCGCGCCCCCCACCCCACCCAACCACACCGAGTCTCAACGGCAAAACCGACGACAATGTACAAATTGTCGTCATCAACCACGCCCTTTCACCCAATTGGTGTAAAACAAACCATAGGAGTTTACATAGAAATATGCCAATTGAAAGGCGTTTTGCTGTCAAAAGGGGAAAAATTTGAGGCCTACAACAACTACGAAGAGGATCTTGTCAAAAAGCCGCTCACAAACTCAAAAAAATTCTGGTCGTATGTAAAGGCTCTCTCTGGCCTCAAAATAGGTGTTACACACCCAAGGTGGTAAAGAAACTGAAATTGTCTTGCGCAAAGCAAAAGTGCTGACCAGCGTAGCCAAACGTTCATTTATAAAAGAAAAATGTGTGTTGCCCTGGTTTAATTTTCGCAACGGTACAAATGAAGATATGAGTGATATACATCGGCAGTGATGAAAGCAGCTGACGTAATTTAGACTGAATAAAGCATCAGAACATATTGACACCCAGATTCTATACAGAATTTGTGGTTTCATTAGTCCGTCTTTTAACTATAACATACATAAAAAAGGATGGCAGAAGTGATCCACTTAACTATCGTCCAATATCATTGGCATCCATCTGTTATGGAATCTTAGAATGTTTTCTGCGCTCAGATGTATTGAGATATCTCGAACAGAATGACCTTCTCTCTGTCAATCAGCATGGATTCCTAAAACAATGGTCATATGAATCCTAACTCTCATTTTTCTCAAATGACACCTTGAAAGCCATTAATCAAAGCAATAAAATATATGGAGTATTTCATGGCATTCAATAAGCATTTTATTCTGTTTTTAAATGGTAAAGCCATCACCAACAGCAATGTTCGTTTGAACTCCACACTGCTTTACTAGGCATGGTCCTATTAGACATGGTATGTCATCACCTTCCTTCAGTTTTTGAAGTGACTTTCCTAGCTAGTTATATGGTGACCCAGCAGGTTAACACATATTCCCAACTAAGGAGCAACTCGGCATTTTTCACATTAATGAACATTGCCAAATGTGAGGAAGTTGAAGTGAGAGATAAAAATTCTAAGATTGACCAGGGATCGAACCCAATACCTTTGGATTCACAGTCTGACTCATTACAGCTTCCTTTATTAAAAAATCATGGGAGGTATCAAATGGAATTTGTGACTAGACTGGGGATGATGATAAGGAAGACACCATGTTATCTTGGATGGAGGGTCATCAACAGATTCAGAAGTAACTTTAGACATGGCCCAGAAAAGTTGTTACGACCCTTCCTGTTCATGTTGCTTGCTTATGACATGAAAGACAATATTAATGGTAACCTCAGACTTTTTCCAGAATATCTGGTCATATCTTGAAAAGATTTCAAATTAATTATTTTAAATGTTCAAAAATGTAAAATTGTGGGCATCAAAAAAATGTAGTACCCTATGAATGAACTAGCAATAAATCACAAATGGAAACATTCAGCTCACAAAAACAACTGGATACAGTGAACAGTGGGGATATGAAATCCAATAATCACATCGGCCCAGTTGTAGATAAAACAGGTGGAGGACTTCGGTTCATTAGTAGATACTCAAGAATGCAGTCTGTACAATGAAGAATGCTTACAAAGCACTCATATGAACCATTTTAGAACACTGCTCTGTCTGTGGGATGTATATCCCACATGACTAACAGGAGACAGTGAACATATACAAAGAGGTGCAAAATGAATGGTAAATGGGTTGTATGACTTGCAGGAGAATATCATGGGAATTCTAAAAAGCCTGAACTGACAGATACTTGTAGAAAGCTGTCAAATATACTGTGAAAGCTTTTTTACAACATATCTAGCACCAGCATTCAGTGAAGACTCTAGGAATATACTAGTGCCCTATGTACTGCTCCTGCCATAGCTGCAAAGACAAGATTAGAATAATTACAGATTGTAGGTAATAACTTTTAAATGAAAATTGTTCCAGATTTTGTTCTTATTGCAAGCAACACAAGATCCATGGAATGAAAATTAGTGTGTCTTGTACAAGGTAGCTAGCCACTCTGGGAATATTTATGTTTCTATTTCAGACTTCACTTTCCCCTTGAAAATTTCAAGTACCCTTCCAGTACCTGTATAACTTCGCCAATGCCTACGTGCCAACCCAGCCTGTTGTTCAGGAAAGAAGCAGTTCATTTCAGTACAAGCCACTGATGAAAGACACCTTCAGCACTCTGGTTAATAAACTAACATCCCCATGCCAGTTTCTTAACTAGTAGGGAATGTGTGAGTCGAGTCATGTGTATGGTTGCTAGAAGGTCTTGGCAGACTGTGCATATTTGTGCCACTCTCTTGGTTAACAGATTTGAGATAGAGCAAAAGTTCTTTCATGAACTACCTCTCAGTCAGGGCAAATAGCTCCCACCATCAGCCTCTGGTTCTGTTCATCAGGATGAGCCACCAGCCACATGAACGTAGACTGCCACCTCTCCTGTTCCCTTCTCCTTTATTGTTTTTGATCAAATCCCTAAACTGGCAGTCAACCTTCATTTCCACTACCATGTGAGTCCTTTCTGTATTCTGTACACCAAGAATATATTCCAAGCCAATGAACTTAACTCTCATTTCACCACCTCCCTTCCAACATTCACCCATCCCTCTCTGCATCCAGTAGGCTCTCTTCTTTGGTTAATGTGTTTTTTATGATATTTTAACATCCTTGAGGATTACGTCAATATGGATCATTGGAATGAAGGGTAGAGCAGGGAATAAATTTTCACTAAGAATTAACATACAAAAACACTAACTTCACTAACAATTAGTGGTTATTATTCCCAGTTCTACTTTTGGATGTGGAAAATTATAGGTTTTGTTGATAAAGTGTCTCAAAATATGATTCCATATGACATTATGGAATGAAAGTAGATACAATATTTCAGCTTTTTATTTTTATATTACATACAATTGCAGATAAAGATTTGTTTAGGTGTCCCGGAAGTTCTGTGCATGCTCCCTCAAACTGAATTAGATAGTAATACCACGAATTTAACTCTGATAACCTCTTCTATCAGCTTGTTATCAGATTTTAGACATATGTTGGTTGGAAACCCCTTGCAAGTTCTCAGTAGCACACAGTGTGTCTTTTCAAAGTTTTGTGACAATGAATTGCCTACAAAACATTTATTTATGTCAATAAAATGTAATTAATAGCTTCGTTTAAGATTGTACTTATTTTTATGTTTGCTGCAGCTATCATTAATGTACAAAGGGTGTTCAAAAAGTTTTGCACAGTTGTCTCAAATTTTTTTATTTCTTGCGGGAGGAGAATGACATTTTTTTAGAACATACTTGGAACATTTAGCTATAAGTTGGTATATAAAAGTATTTTCTTTTATTTACATGTGAGCCATAATGGACTGTGAAGTAGATGTCAGGTTGGGACAACGGTCAGTGATGGAGTTCCTCTTCAAGACCGGTGGTGACTCAGCCACATCGATTCACAGGAAGTTGCTCCCAGTATATGGGGAGGACACAGTGGATCACAACAGTACCCAGCAGTGGTTGCAGAGGTTTAAAGAAGGTTATTCCTCTCTACTGCACAATCCACGATGCGGTAGACCATTGACGGTAGTGAGTGATGTGAATAAGGAGACCATTGGTCAAATCATCCAAAATGACAGATGTGTGACGACATGACAGCTTGCTGAAATGACTCATTTGTCATTGGGTACTGTGGTATCACTGGTAAAGTCACTAGGGTACAGAAAAATCAGTGGACATTGGGTACCTAGATTATTGACAAGAGAAATGAAAATGATGAGGAAAAATGCGTGCGAGGGTCTCATGAAGACCTTTACTGATGAATGGAAACAGTGTTTTGGAAGCATCATTACCCTGGATGAAACATAGTTGTTTTTGTCCAAACCTGAGAGCAAAATCCAATCTACATCTACATCTATACTCTGCAAGCCACCCAACGGTGTGTGGCAGAGGGCACTTTACGTGCCACTGTCATTACTTCCCTTTCCTGTTCCAGTTTTGTATGGTTCGCAGGAAGAACGACTGCTGGAAAGCCCCTGTGCGCTCGAATCTCTCTAATTTTACATTCGTGATCTCCTCGGGAGGTATAAGTAGGGGGAAGCAATATATTCGATACCTCATCCAGAAACGCACCCTCTCGAAACCTGGACAGCAAGCTACACCGCGATGCGAAGCGCCTCTCTTGCAGAGTCTGCCACTTGAGTTTGCTAAACATCTCCATAACACTATCACGCTTACCAAATAACCCTGTGATGAAACGCGCTGCTCTTCTTTGGATCTTCTCTATCTCCTCTGTCAACCCGACCTGGTACGGATCCCACACTGATGAGCAATACTCCAGTATAGGTCGAACGAGTGTTTTGTAAGCCACCTCCTTTGTTGATGGTCTGCATTTTCTAAGGACTCTCCCAATGAATCTCAACCTGGCACCCGCCTTACCAACAATTAACTTTATATGATCATTCCACTTCAAATCGTTCCGTATGCATATTCCCAGATATTTTACAGAAGTAACTGCTACCAGTGTTTGTGCTGCTATCATATAATCATACAATAAAGGATCCTTCTTTGTGTGTATTCGCAATACATTACATTTGTCTATGTTAAGGGTCAGTTGCCTCTCCCTGCACGAAGTGCCTATCCGCTGCAGATCTTCCTGCATTTCACTGCAGTTTTCTAATGCTGCAACTTCTCTGTATACTACAGCATCATCCGCGAAGAGCCGCATGGAACTTCCGACACTATCTACTAGGTCATTTATATATATTGTGAAAAGCAATGGTCGCATAACACTCCCCTGTGGCACGCCAGAGGTTACTTTAACGTCTGTAGACATCTCTCTATTGAGGACAACATGCTGTGTTCTGTTTGCTAAAAACTCTTCAATCCAGCCACACAGCTGGTCCGATTATCCGTAGGCTCTTACTTTATATATCAGGCGACAGTGTGGAACTGTATCGAACGCCTTCCAGAAGTCAAGGAAAATGACATCTACCTGGGAGCCTGTATCTAATATTTTCTGGGTCTCATGAACAAATAAAGCAAGTTGGGTCTCACATGACCGCTGTTTCCGGAATCCATGTTGATTCCTACAGAGTAGATTCTGGGTTTCCAGAAATGACATGATAAGCGAGCAAAAAACATATTCTAAAATTCTACAACAGATCAATGTCAGAGATATAGGCCTACAGTTTCGCGCATCTGCTCAACGACCCTTCTTGTAAACTGGAATTACCTGTGCTCTTTTCCCATCATTTGGAACCTTCCGTTCCTCTAGAGACTTGCGGTATACGGCTGTTAGAAAGGGGGCAAGTTCTTTCACATACTCTATGTAGAATCAAACTGGTATCCCGTCAGGTCCAGTGGACTTTCCTCTGTTGAGTGATTTCAGTTGCTTTTCTATTCCTTGGACACTTACTTCGATGTCAGCCATTTTTTCGTTTATGCGAGGATTTAGAGAAGGAACTGCAGTGCGGTCTTCCTCTGTGAAACAGCTTTGGAAAAAGGTGTTTAGTATTTCAGCCTTACACTTGTCATCCTCTGTTTCAATGCATTATCATCCCATGCTGTTTCGATCCACTTACTGATTTAATGTAAGACCAGAACTTCCTAGGATTTTCTGTCAAGTCGGTACATAAAATTTTACTTTCAAATTCACTGAACGCTTCACACATAGCCCTCCTTACACTAACTTTGACATCGTTTAGCTTCTGTTTGTCTGAGAGGTTTTGGCTGTGTTTAAATTTGCAGTGAAGCTCTCTTTGCTTTTGCTATAATTTCCTAACTTTGTTGTTGAACCACGGTGGGTTTTTCCCATCCATCACAGTTTTACTTGGCACGTACCTGTCTAAAACGCATTTTACGATTGCCTTGAACTTTTTCCATAAACACTCAACATTGTCAGTGTCGGAACAGGAATTTTCGTTTTGATCTGTTAGGTAGTCTGAAATCTGCCCTCTATTACTATTGCTAAACAGATAAAACTTCTTCCTTTTTTTATATTCCTATTTACTTCCTTATTCAGGTATGCTGCAATGGCCTTATGATCACTGATTCCCTGTTCTGCTCTTACAGAGTCAAAAAGTTCAGGTCTGTTTGTTATCAGTAGGTCCAAGATGTTATCTCCACGAGTCGGTTCTTTGTTTAATTGCTCGAGGTAATTTTCGGATAATGCACTCAGTATAATGTCACTCAATGCTCTGTCCCTATCACCCGTCCTAAACATCTGGTGTGCTGTTATCCGGGTTCACCTCGGAAGAAGAAACCAAGACTTTCAAGAACAGCAAGCTGAAAGGTGATGGCCTCTTTATTCTGGGATCAGTGTGGTGTCATTTTCACTGTTTTTTTGGAACCTGGCTCCACAATTAACCAGGACTGTTACTGTTTGTCACTGGAAAAGCTGCGACGAGCCATCAAGACCCACAGACTACAGCTTCAGGGTCAGCTCATCAGACTTCACCATGACAATGCCAAACCCCATACAGTCCTTATGACACAGGAGAAAATCAGGAAAATGGGTTGGAAAATTGTTCCTCATCCTCCTTACAGTCAGGACTTGGCTCTGTCTGCTTTTTACCTCTTTGGCCGTCTGAAGGCCAATCTGCGTGGTAAAACATTCGATAGTTAGAAAGACCTTATTTCCTGAGTCAAGTGATGGTGTAATAGTCAGTCCCCAGAATTTTACCAAAGCGCATTTACATCGTGGAAAGAATGTTGGGTCAGATGTGTCACAGCCGATGGAGGCTACATTGAGTAGGCTCAACGTATTGCTAAATGTTCCAAGTACATTCACAAAAAATTTCATCCTCTTCCCCAAAAATGGAAGGGCACAACTGGAACCTTGTGGGGCAGGAAATGTAATTAGTTCCCAGTTGCGCGATGAATGATAGCTTACTGCAGTATTGTTTCCCATGGATACTCTTTGTTTCCTGTGAGATATAACTTGAATCATTTTGCAATAGTTCCAGTGACACAGCTACTTCCTAATTTACTTAAAAGGGCACTGTGATTTATGCAATGAAATGCCTATGGTAGATCACAGAATGCACAAGAAGCCTGTAATTTATTATTACCACACTCTTCTGTCTATTCTGTGCAAAACCTCTTCATCCCTGAGTGACTATGGGAATCTACAACCCTTTGAATATGCTTAATTTATTGATCTGTGTATAATCATACAGTTTTTACCACACACACATCTCTCCAATCCCTAACTGACTATTCCTTGATGCCTCAGGATGTGTACTACCAACCAATCTCTACTTTCAAGCAAGTTGTGCCATAAAAACATTTTTTTCGCCATTTCAATTTCGTAACTCCTCATTAATTACTCACTCTATCCATCTAAACTTCAGCAGTCTTCTGTATGCATTCATTTCAAAAACATCTGTTTTCCTCCTGTCTGAATTGTTTTATTGCCCAAGTTTCTCTTCAGTACAAAGCTACACTCAATACAAATACCTGCAGAAGAAACCTCCTAACACTTAGATTTTGGTTAATTTAATTTGACTACATCCAATAAACCTTGTTTTACTTTCACTGATATTCATTTTGCATTCTCTTTTCAAGATCCTTTCCAATCAATTCAACTATTCTTCCAAGTCCTCTACCGTTTCTGACAAAATTACAATGTCACTGGTAAAACTCAAAGTTTTTAGTTCTTCTTGTTGAAATATAATTACCTTTCCAAATTTCTTCTTGGTTTCCTTCACTGCTTGTTCATTATAAAGCTTCAGTAACATCAGGGATAAGCTACAGCCCCACCTCACTCCTTTCTCAACTACTGCTTTCCCCTCCATGTCTTTCAAATCTTATAACTGCAGTCTGTTCTTGTACAAGTTATAAATGACCTTTCACTCCCTGTATTTTATCCCAGCTACCTTCAATATTTCAAAGCCTGTAGTCCAGTCAATAATGTCAAAACTCTTCCTAAATCTACAAATGCTATAAAAGTAGGTTTGCCTTTCTTCTAAGTGTCTCCTAAGAAAAGGCGTAATGTCAGTATTGCCTTATGCGTTGCACATTTCTCGGGAACTCAAACTGACCTCTTTTGAAGTTGGCTTCTACCAATGTTTCATTCCTTCTGTAAATAATTCACTTCAATATTTTGCAACCATGATTTACTAAACTGATGGTTCATTAGTATTCACCTCTGTCAGTAGCTGCCTTCTTCAGAATTACACTGAAGAGCCAAAGAAACTGCTACACCTACCACGAGCATGCAGAAGTGCCACAACATGGTGTGGCATAGACTCAACTAATGTCTGAAATAGTGCTTCAGTGTAGAATTATCACACTGTTCTTGAACTCTGAGGCTATTTTGATTGTATCATGCATGTTGCCTATAATTTATTGCCTAATAAATTACGTAATTTTTGACAATATGTTTTCTCAGTCTTCGATGCCTTTAAAAATCCAACCAGAACCTCTGGCAATATATTATTTGTGGCCATTCTCTTAGGAAGCTGCTTATATGTTACCCTTTCTAAAATTTTTGAGAATGCTGGCAAAAATGAAGTTGGATGGCACTTTGATGGTGCATATTTCTTTTTCTTCTGTAGAGCACATTCCAGGTATATAGAAATGTTTCACTGACCAGATACAAAAATAACTTATTATGTCACTATATTCAAAAGATAACCACTAACTAACTTTGCTGATATATTATTGTAATCACCACATTTATTTAAATTTTAAACATTTCGTGGTGGCCGTTACTACTTCCAGTGCAGTGAGGGTCATATTCACATTCTGAAGTTGTTTTCTCTCTCTCTGTTATTTTTTTTTTTTTTTTTCAGAATTTACTAAGCCTGACGACAATATCATTTAAGTAAGAGATATAAAAGGCTTGCTAAAAATTTTAGCAACATTGCACACATCTGTTACCAATGCACCACTTATCCTTAAAGCTATTGGCTTCGCCACACATCTGCTTCTACCAGTTTCATTCTTCATTATACCTATTTACCTTTGTTTTGTTTTTCTCATAATTCATTTGTTTCTATGACTGGATTACTTTCTTCAATATTTTTCAGCATGTCTCGTATTGGGCTACAGTATCAGCAGCAGAGCTGTGTCTCACTAAGAGATAAAATCTCCTTCCTTTTTACACTACAATATTCCTTTATTCTTTGAATAATCCATGGGTTTAGGGGAGGGGAGGGGGTGGTAGTTCTAAATGTGTTTTATCTTTTGTTTCCTTTCCTCATGGATTCTTGCAGTACCATACAATGATTTACTAATTTCACTGACTTATTTATCTCTTACCAATATATTCTTCTTTCCCATTACTGTACTAGTTTTCATATCAACTGGTTCTAGTTAACTGTGTTCTAGCTAACATTGCTTAACTAGTAGGTAACTTTGTTTCTAATTTCTTATGCCTCCTATATCTCATCACAGGTGTCTTGTGTATCTTCGTATTTATGGTGGGTAAGGAGGCATGGTGGTTTAAGCCAATAGAATCATATTTGGAGGGGATAATTCAAGTGCCATCTTGGTTTGGGTTTTTAAAAGTTCCTTAAATCAGTTCAGATGAATGGCTATGTGGTCTCATATACAATTCAACGTTAATCCTTTCATTTATCATGCTTCAACTAATCTTTTCCCCCATTTCTAATTTTACTGATGTTTTTTATTATTTTTTTTCTTTTCCGACTCCTTTACTTGTCAGTCATGGCACAAAGAGAAACTTCCATTCTGAAAGCTAGGACCTTCTTACTGGTAATCTTTCTGAAAGCAAATAATTTTGTTAGATTAAATCACTTTATGTGATATTTCTTATCTTTCATAATATGCTCAACAGAAAATAGTACATTGCCATCAGCAATATGTAGTGCATTCAGGTATGGTCCACTAATGCTATAATTCTTTCTTCTCTGTCCCACTTTAAAGATCTTTAAACTACCTCTAAGTCTGCACGAATAGTTTTCATGACGGAGACTCTCATTGCCTGATACCTTTTTCAATACGATGTCTCCAGTACCACAACAAAGTTCAATGGAAGCTGCAGCACTGAAATACACAACTGGGCAAAAATGCAACACCCTCAAGGACTGTGTTCAGTGGCAGCAGGGTGTAATATGTGCAGATGGAGTGATTGTAGTGTTAATGACACATTTGTCATGTGCCGAGTTCCAGTCTAGTGTACAACCATGCCCCACTGATAATTATATACTACTGCTGAATATTGTCAGCCATTTATTTGAAAGGGGTTGTGTTGTGGGTCTGTGAAAAACTGGAAGGACATATCAACAGCTTGCTGTATATTTTGGACACAACACTGCTTTCAACAGTGTTTTGCGGAACATTCTCATGCCTGGTGACCAGTTTTTGGACGTCTGTGTAGTACATACTTATGTCAAGATCTACATGTTGTGTGAGCAGTAGTGGCCGCTCAGATACTATTCAGGGATGAAATCTGGGTGCATCATGTATCTGCTGTGTCACTAGGAGCCATTGGGAACCATCTGCCAGCAGCAGGATTAAGATCATGTGTGTCTCTGGTCAGGCTACCACTGATAGCAACATAACACCTCAAAGCATACCTACTCTGGCGCTATGAAAGAGTTGACAGGAGAGTGCAATGACACCCTGTTTTGTTCAGTAATGATAGTAGCTCCTGTCTCTATGCAAGTGATGGGTATACATGGTTATGGCATAGACCTGATGACCTGCCTATTCTTGAGTGCATTTACTCACGTCACACGGTACCCACCCCAGGCCTGACGGAGTGGTAGGCCACCAGTTACAGCTCATGGTCACATTCAGTGTGCTATTGACATTTCTTTGACACAAAAGTGATGTGCTTTTTCAGCAGAACAATACATGCTCACGTATAGTTGCTAGAACACAATGTGATATTTGTGTTGTAAAAGTAGGCTGGTTAGCAAAAGCACCACATTTCTTGCCAATCGAACCTGAATGGGGCATGATGGAGTAGGAACTTACTCTTTCTCCAGAAGCTGCAGGAACCATTGCTAAACTGCAATGAATCGTGCAAGATTCTTGGGAAAATCTATAACAGGATGCCATTCAGCACCTTTATGATTGTATGCTCTGAGGGTACGTGACAGCATTGCCACCGGAGTGGGTACAATGTGTATTGATGCAACTGTTTAGGCACCCTCAACTGCAACAACTGTGTTTTGTTTGGTTTGAATCTCTTGTTATATACTCCTCCAATGGTGAACTAACTGTCACCTCACCTATCAACAAAATACCTTGTCCTTGAGGAGTTGCATTTTTTCTGGCAGTGCATATATTCTTCAGTACATATACAAATGCTTTTTAATGCAAACAGAGGGTTTCTCAGCAATAGCGAGAAGCATCTTGGAAATTACTAGGAGAAACAGGAACACACACAAATGGACTGGAAAACATAGTGGGAAGCGCTATTATGAATGCAATGAAAATGAAACAGAGGTGGAACGGACACGTACCCGACTGAATGGATAGTTGAAGTATTAAAGAAGTTTTTTGCTGGATTAAAGGAGATATGAAAAGACTGAGATAGTGACCTGATACAGTATGGGTAATTGACATTAGAGAATATGTACGCATCTTGATGGAGGCATACAGCTTTACATTGCATTGCACGGAGGGTGCCCTAATCTAGCACTGGATGTCAACTGGCTGATGGCAATTAATTTAGTTTTAATCATGTCTTGTTCCCAAAGAGTGATCAGTACACATCAAGCTGAAACAGAGACAAAAGCTTCCTGAAAATCTATCACTACCAGAGGAAGTGATATTTCATAATCATTCCTTTATTCTATAATTTTATTCTTTGTATTATAATTCATTCAACAAAAGCAGCAATTCACCCACCAGATGCAACTGACATTGAGGGGTTCATTGGTTCTACTTTTGGTGGCTGAATTCAATGCAGTTAATAAAAAAAGGCATTAGGTGATCTAGACTGTATTAATCACAAAAGAATCATAAGGTAATCTTTCATTTTCCAATTTCTTGTCTGATATCTGTAGGGAAGCTGCTAACAGACATTGCACCAAAAAGCGAATCCAAATCCCGAACCTTAGTTGAAGATGCTTAGCCAATATGTGGTCCATATGCAAATTAATTTTACTTTTGGTATTACTGTTAGGATTTGCTATCCTTTATTAATTTCTCTGTCTGTCTGTTGAGGTCTTCTACCCACATGTCAGAATGCAAACATATTGGTTCGTAGACAACTTCACGTAAGTCTCGTATACTGGGACCAACACAAGTCTGCATGCTACCAAAGATCTCACTTCAACATCATTTAACAATATAGAGTGTAGCAGACTTTGATTCCTCTCACTGTCTACATGACAGGTTAGTACAGTCCAGTTATAGTTTCAGTGTACTTTTGTAGCCTTTCATTCGGCACTCTTTCGCACAAACTATGCCACCACTGAATTATCCCGGTACCTCTGCTAGTGTGTTGTCATAATATTTGTGACTATACCGTTTATTCTCAGGTAGCTGGCGTTTTCATTTATAGGTTCAAATTCAAAAAGAATTTTTGTTGTTATATATGCTGTTACAGATCAATTTGCTCTTCTGTCTGTCACACCATACAGCAGAGAATACGGAGGCATATCTGCCAGTCTTTTCCTGATCACCTCAATCCTAACAGTACCATGATGTTTTACATAACATATGTTTCATTCTTACAGTTGTTAACATTGTTGTGTTTCTATGACCTGTTCTTCCCTGCACAACAATATGTAAATCCCAGGACGATTCCTTTGAGAAAGATATGGGTGATCCCAACTCCGAATTTCATCCAATTAAACTAGTGCTTCTATTAAGATTTACTTTATTGTCAATGACATATGAAACTCTGAACTATTAAAGAAGTGGGTGGAACGGTTCACAGTCTCACAAGAGTCTTTAATAGACCTATGGAAATAATAATAATAATAATAACTGATACATGTTCAATTAACCGAAAGTTCCTAAATGCAATGTAACATATACCGCATAGTTAAAAGGAAGTCACGCTTGATCAAGGTCCGCATCACTTTCCATTTTTAACCAGACATAACGTCTGAGAAAGGAAAGAAATAATAATAATAATGCCTGAGAAAGGGGAAGATATGATATAATAATAATAATAATAATAATAATAATAATAATAATAATAATAAACTTGCTTCTTTCAATTTTGTAGGTGATATACAGTATTTATTTAAACCTACGAGAAAATGTTTTGTGAGCCCAATTTTCACAAACCACAGCCACAAGAATTTCTATCCTAGGAGCACCAGGTGACTCTTTTTGCTTTTGTCACTGAGGTATTGGACATGTAACCTGGTGACCTCTTTTCTTAAACCAGTGCCGAACAGAGATTTTCTTTTCAATAATAGTGGCAGTAGTGGTGGTGGTGGTGGTGGTGGTGGTGGTAGTTACATGGCCCACCTATTGTATTATTTTGCTCTTTATCTTCTGTAGGATGGTTGGTTGTCGCATCAGAAGGTAGATTTACTCGTTTTTCCTCCTCCTCCATTCTCCATTATCTAAAACTACTCCTCATTACTCTTCTTTCAAATATTAATAGTTTTCCTTTTCTCGCTTAGTCATACTCCATGTTTCTGAACCATACATTACTGCTGGTCATATCACTGTGTTGTAGACTTTCATCTTAGTGTTCACTGAGATTGATTTAGAGCCGAGTGTCTCTCTGAGGGAATGTATGCATTTCATTCCCACTGCTATTCTTTCCTTGATGTCCATTTTTATGTTGTTGTCCATTGTAAACCAAAATCCCAAGTATTGGAACTGGTGTACGCTCTTGAACCTCTTGCCATCTATCTCAAGAAATTCTTCCTGCTCTTGTCTTCTTCCTAATTGCATAAACTCTCTTTTGTCTTGATTCACTTTGGGCCCTACCTTTTGTGCATAATTGTCCATTTTCTGGTACATTCCTTTCAACTCGTGCTTTGATTCACTTAGTAGTACTATGTCATCTGCATATGCAAACAACTGAAGTTACTGTCCATCTCTACTCCAGCCCACTCCTGTTGCCTACACTCTTTTATTATTTTCTCTAAGATGACATTGAACAGAACACATGAGAGAGCATTCCCCTTGTCTGAGGTCTGTCTCAATCTCGAATGTTTCTGATGTGGCTTCTTGGAAACATACTGCTGCCTTTGACCCTTCCATACATGTTTGCACCATTCTCATTAGCTTCTCAGGTATTCCGAAGTCACACATCAAATTGTATATGCTATTCCTGTGGATGCTGTCATATGTACATTGAAAATCGATGAACATCTTTATCATATTCCCAGTGTTTTTCAAACAATTGTTTTAGTGTGAAAATGTGATTCTGTAGTGCCCCCAGAATTTTATGAAAGTCTGGAGTCACTTGTGTTCCAGCCGCTTCAAACACACGTTATTTTGTAGTGGGTTGTAGCATAAACAGATACACACTGCCGCAGAACGTTATTTGTGCAGGCTAACCGAGAAAGAAGAGCAAAACCGGGCCAACAAGTGATGCGATTGGTTGCAGCAAAGAGAATAGAAAAACTTCTGGCCCAGAATTCCGTGGACGAATTTCATGCACGAAAAACATTGGTAATTGTTGTGTGTTGTGGAGAGACAACGGAAGAAAAAAAATGATTATTATTAATAGTGACTTGGTCTAGAGCAGATGGACATGTATATTAGTACTGTATCGTTGAGGAAAAAACGTTACTAATTTTGGTTGAATTCAGTCATGTGCGAATGCCCTAAGAAAGTGTGGGCTTACTGTTTAATGTGGCAGTGAAATGGTGTATTGAATTTTGAATATAAAATATGTTAACAGCAACTGAATTTTGAGAGTCTTTATTTGGACTAGATAATAGGATTTTGGGATAGTAGATGAATTGTCACCACCTTCAAAATATAGAATCTTCGGAGAAGAGTTTGATGCAAGCAGAAGACACCGGAGCTGCGGGGAAGCTGAGCCTGTATCCGGCATTCACGTAAGTTCACACTGATAGTCCAAGGAGCGCGGCTCTAAGTTTTAGAGAAGATACAACGGGGCACCGCATAACGTGGCGACCGATAAAGAAAGGACCTGTGAAGGTGGAAGATTAATGAAATCAAGTTGAAAAGATTGACGAGTGTTGCCGTAGCAAAGAGTAACAGCAAACAAGATTCGAAGATATTTGTTGAAAATTGTCCTGTTGGTTAATGGTGATAGAAGCAAGGAAATCGAGTAGAACGAACGCCACAGTCAATCCATTAATTCACAAACGCCGATGCCGCTGTTCACGAATGCCGATGCCGCCGTCAACAACGCCGACGCCGCCGGTAGCAGATTGTCAAGTCACACCAGGTGAGCAAACTTTGACTTTTGTTCAATTGTGCAGTGTAAGACTTGTGAGTAGGGGGTACTGTGAATGTTGAGTCGACTTAAGGCTAAGAAAGAATAAGATGGAAGGGGATAATCAACAATCAGAAGAGCATGTTGGGGCTATGGGGATAGGAAACCCAGGACCTGATTTGGGTGAATTAATGAAGTTTATCAAAATTCAGTTTGAGTCACAGAACACAAGACAAGACGAACTGAAGGCAGAATTAAATTCTAAACTAGATTTACAGAACTCAGAATTAAAGTTTAAATTAGATTTATAGAACACTCAAATGCAACACCTCAAGTTAGACTTGAAGAAAGAATTGTCTGACTCTCTAAGTGAAAGTGTAAATATTTTGTTTAAAGGCTTAGAGGAGAGACAGGAGAAAAATGTTCGGGAAATAGTCCAGAAATTAGAGTATGATGTCGACTGTAAATGTAGTAGCCTAGAAACCAGAGTTAACGAAAATTTTGATTCCTTGAAAGATGTCTGTAAGGTCACATTTGATGTGGTTAAACAGGAATTAAGTAACATTAAAACAAATGTACATAAACAAGATAAATTGCTCCCATTAGTTCAGGCATAAATTTCAGGAGTTAGTTCACGTTTAGAAACTGTAGAACAAAATCTCAAAGCAAAGTTAACTACAACTGAGTTGATCAATCTAACCGGAATAGAGGAACAGGTGGATGAGCTAATAGAATGAAAAGTGGAAGAAAAATTAAGCATTGACATTCCTTCGCCTATAATGACCTCCGAATTAGATCATACTAAAAAAGACTTAGATAACCTACGAAGGGAATTCAAAATTATTCAGAAGAAACTTGAAAAGAGTACAGTGTCTCAAAATCTTGTTCTAAATAAAGAAATAATTAATGATTTGCAATGGGGATCAAATTAAGGCTTTTCCCGACAGTTCCCTAGGTTTAAACCAGACGGGGAGGTACGCCCCACTCATTTCCTAAAACGATTTAATCAGGCCATGCCTAAAAGTTGGGAAGAGGCTAAGAAAATAGAATTTGCGATAGGTTATTTGGAGGTTGAAGCTTCAGAATGGAGCACAGTAAACAGAGAGAACTTCACGTCCTGGGAAGACTTTCAAAGAAAATTTAAAGAAAAATATTGGTCTTTCAATGCACAAGAGAAGTTAATTTCAGATTTATGGGACCTGAAATACTACAGCAATGCCTGAGGTTTGATGCGCAAGTATTTCGACTGGCACTTGACGAGGGCCAAGTATTTAAACAAACCGATAGAGGAGAAAGGAATGTATAATGTTAAAGATATAAAGAGATATGTGCAAAACTCACAGGGACATTGACATTCTGTGTTAACGGGCGGAGTGACGTCCGCCGGTTCCCGAGTTGAATTCGGTGTTGCTTCTACTTTAGTTTTCCTGCACCAGATTCCCTTCACTTCTTCAACTATTATGTCATCTATTCTCATAATATAAATCTATAACCAGTCGTTTTCACGTCAGCCTGAAACGACTGTACTGACAACTGGGTTCAAGGTTATCTCATTTTCGAGTTCTGAAAAGGTAAAACCCGTAGATGTAATCTACGAAGGCTAGGTCCCCCACAGACTTGACATAAATTTGTCAACTTTGAAACTGCATTTGGATCTGGAGATATTCTGCTGAGGAAGTGTGCCGAAAACAGAAGGGTAATCTCATATGTGAGTTCCGCAAGCGTAAAACCCGGGGAGTGTGTTCCCGAGAGTGTTATCTGGTAGTCTCTGTACTTCTAGATAGAACATTATAAACACCAGTGTTGAGGGAAAAGGCATAATTCAGTGTTACATGATGTTTAAATTTTTATAAAATGTTTTGTACCTTTTGTAAAGTATGATGTGATGGGGAGGGTTTGTACTCAATTTTGTATAAGGGGTGGGTAGTGTAGACATAGACACAACCAACACTACACAAACACCACACCCTTCATACAGCCCTCGCAAACAAGTGTGACTGGTTCTTCATCATTTGCCATTCCATAGGAGTTGCTAAGATCTTTTCTTTGGGGACTTCTAAGGTGACGGTGAGAATGTCCATTCTGTAGGAGATGCCGAACATCATACCTCCTCCGGCTTCTCACCTAAGTACTGGCGAAGTGGGGATCCTTGGGAAGGGGTGAGGGAAGGGTTTCCTGTCTTTGGGGCTATCTTCTTTCTTTCTTCGATCTTAGCAACCAATTCTTTTATTTCCTTTCTTACTTCACTTTAGAGTAGCAATCTATTTTCCCTCTATCCACATTCATAAACTTCTATCGCTGAAGTCCTCCTCTTTTCCGTGATTTATATAAATCTTCAACTAAGAACCTTAGCTGGCCGAAGAACCAGGACACACGATCACACTTTATCACTCAGACTATTGAAGACAAATGCGCAGACAAGAAACACCAGATAAGAAGTGACAACCGTCACGAGTAAGAGGGGGAAGTAGTGCTGGTCAAGGACTAGAGCACTTGGTTATGAGGATGATGGTTGCACTTCTCAGAGGAAATGATGCATTTAAAGTAAGTTAAAATAAACTGTTCCTATGATGTGTTTAGAGTAAATTAAAATAAACTGTTCCTAGATGTGGTAGTACCTTGTAGAATAAGTAGAGCTAAGGGAAGATAAAAGTTAAGCCAGAGAAGAAAAACACTACCAGAACCTGTATCAACAGATGGCGTTCATAGGTTTCTGAGGATAAGAATAGGATTGTGCATCCCAAATAGCCTGATAAGAAATACTAGAGTAATAAAAAATAGGTGGCGGATAATTAAGTGTTAAATCTATGGAAGCGGTCTGTAAGAAAAAGGAATCAGGGAGGACATGTATATTTGACCAGGTAATTTTAAAGAGAATTGTATGAAGAGGTACATGCCAGAGGAGTGACTATGAACAGTGTTGAGAGAGGATAAGGAGGGCGCACCCGATATTGTTGAAAAGAGAGAAAGTGACAGGTAGGCAGACCCGGAGGAGGCTGACTTATACTGTGCGGGCAGGGGCACCAGAAGGGGATTGACCTGTACCATAGTTTTAAGTAAGTGGAAGTGGCGTACTTATCTGTATATGAGGAAGAAAATTATGTTCATAGGATCATACCTTATATCATTGGTAGATACTGTACCGGCAGGAAATGGGAGGTATCGTAATTCTAATTTATTGTGGAAAAGTTTCCCCTGGTAACTTTGAATTCTTTTCTCCTTTTCTAGAGATGATGCATTCTGAAAGAACAGGTGGTTACTGTTGCAACTGTAGAGTAAAGAAGGAAAGAGTTATTTGATGAGAACAACACCTGAAATTTGTGACTGGCTAAGGGGAGGGATTTATTTTGCACGATCATAAAATAGCCTCAAAGGAAGGCTTATATTTGATTAACTGGTCAAGATTTGTTGTATCTTAAATTGCTTGTACTACTAAGTCTATTGGTAAAATGACTTACCATCTGAGGGAACGATAGCAATGAGACAAATGTATTTTTTATTTCTGTGCTAAAGGTTTTGTGTGAATAATAAATGCAAAAGATATTATATGTTGTATCTAAAATAACGAGTGCTGGAGCTAAGGGGAGGGATATGTAGTGCCTCCAGAATTTTACGAAAGTCTGGAGTCACTTGTTTTCCAGCCGCTTCGAACACACGTTATTTTGTAGTGGGTTGTAGCATAAACAGATACACACTGCCGCAGAACGTTATTTGTGTAGGCTAACCGAGAAAGAAGAGCAAAACTGAGCCAACAAGTTGACGCGCTCGGTTGCAGCAAAGAGAAAAGAAAAACTTCCAGCCCAGAATTCCATGGACGAATTTTATGCATGAAAAACATTGGTGATTGTTGTGTATTGTGGAGAGACAACAGAAGAAAAAAAATGATTATAATTAATAGTGACTTGGTCTTGAGCAGATGGACATGTATATTAGTACTGTATCATTGAGAAAAAATGATATTTAATTTTGGTTGAATTCAGTCGTGTGCGAAAGCCCTAAGAAAGTGTGGGCTTACTGTTTAATGTGGCAGTGAAATGGTGTATTGAATTTTGAATGTAGAATATGTTAACAGCAGCTGAATTTTGAGAGTCTTTATTTGGACTAGATAGTAGGATTTTGGAATAGTAGATGAATTTTCACCTTCTTCAACATATAGAATCTTCGGAGAAGAGTTTGATGCAAGCAGAAGACGCCGGAGCTGCAGGGAAGCTGAGCCTGTATCCAGCATTCAAGTAAGTTCACACCGATAGTCCAAGGAGTGCGGCTCTAAGTTTTAGAGAAGATACAACGGGGCACTGCAATCTACTGTCAATCGGTTTGGTCAAAAGCCAGCTGGGTACTCCTGTACGTTGTTCTCTATGAATGGTTGCAATTTTCTGAGGATAATGATGGACATCACCTTGTATGTTATATTCAACAAGCTGAGTCCTCTGTAGTTACCGCATTTCATTTTGCTTTCCATCTTGTACATTGGGCATATTATTGCCAATTTCAATTCTTCTGGCAGTGTCTCCTTATGCTATATCAACTGGATCAGTTTATATATCTCTAAGTGTAAGCTCTCACCTCCCTCCTTGATTAATTCTGATGTTATTCTGGCCTCCCATGGGGCTTTGTTGTTTCCGAGTCCTTTGATTGCAATCTTCATGTCTTCTTCACTAACTTCCCATTCTTCTTCATCTTTCCTTTCCTCCATAGTGTTTGCAAATAATAGCTCATTTGGATCTGGGCAATTCAACAGTTCTGATAAATATTCTTTCCATCTTTCTGCAATACTTTCCTTGTCATTTATCAAGTTGCCATTCCTATCTCTAATGAAAAAAGTTGGGCTCTGAAATACACGTTTCCGATTTTTTATGTATTGGAAGAATTGCCTTGAGTTGTTGTTTTGGCTCTCTGCCTCAACTTGTTCCAGCAAACTGGTTAGATATATTCTCTTCTCTGCTCTTAGGATTCACTTTGTCTCCCTTCTGACGTTGATAAAATGTTCCCTTTTCTGCTCATTCTCCCTGTCAGCCAGCCACTTCTCCCTTATATTTATTCTCTTTTCTGTAGCCTTCTGGCACACCTCGTCGAACTATTTCCTCTTCTTCATTATCTTCTTTCTTCCCAATATATCCTCCGCTATACCTAGTACCGTGGACTTTATTTATTTCCACCTTTCCTCCAAGTTCTCTCTTGCTTCCAGGGTCTCTAGTACCTCAAAATGGTTTTTGATTTCTATAGCATATTGTTCTTTAATGGCACTTTCTCGTAGGTCCTCAACATTCAATGCAGGTTCTGGTGTCCCCTTCTTCTTATGGAAGTAGCTGAACAAGAGTTTAAGCCTGCACACAATGAGGAAGTGGTCTGATGCACAGTCGGACTGATGTCCATGACTCTATGGCTATAGCGCTGGTCCACCAAAATGTTATCTATCTGGATGGTGATTCTTACATCCGGTGAACACAATGTTCCCTTATATATTTTCTTGTGTTCGAAGTAAGTGAAACTTACTCTCAGGTAAGATAGCTAAGTTGATCATCCTCTGACCATTCTCATTGGTCTCATCATGCAAATTGTGCCTTATTATAGTTGGTATGTAGAATTCTTCTTTTCCTGCTTTTCCATTAAAATTTCCCAGCACTATCTGGATATTTTTAGTTGGTGCGCTCTCAACTGTTTGTTCTAGTTTGTCATAGAACTCTTCCTTTTCCTCATCTTTTATCTTCAGTTGGGACATAAACATTGATGAAAGTGGTGTCTGACACTTTGTTTCCAAGTACTATGTAGGATATTCTCTTGTTAACAGTTTTGTTGAATTCCTTCACCGAATTTGCTGCTTTGTAGTGTATTACATAACGAGTGCCGAATTCATGTTTATCTACACATCTGCCGTAGAATAGTGTGTATCCATCCTCTTTATGAGTTCCTTCTCCTAGCCATCTTGTCTCTTGCACCGCCACCAGGTCCAGTTTATATCGGTTAATTTCTGAGACCATAGTCTGGATGGTCCGTGGTCTATACAGACTCTGAACATTCCAAGATCCAAAATTAAAATTTTTGAATCATATACCATTTATCCTTTGCAGTTTCCGTATTCCATTGTATCCATCCACATCCGAGGCAAGTTTGTGTTTTGCAACAAAGAGATATTTTACAGGATTGGGTTGTTAGCCCACTGCCCAACCCTCCTCCTTTATCCGGGCTTGTGATCGGCAGTGGCTGTTGAAGGCAACTGACCTCAGACTAGTAGTAGTGGTAATAATAATAATAATAATAATAATAATAATATGCGAGTTGTTTTCATGTGTTCCATATTTGATTAAATTTATGTCATTCATTTAAACCAGTGCTCCATGTCTAATTACTGAATGATAGTGATTCTCTGTGAAATTTCAAACTGTGAGGTTGCAAAGCATCTTTCACTTGTATCATGGGATTGGGTTGATGGAGTGACTTCATCCAAGTTCAACTGAATCCATAAGGATGCAAGTTTTTAGCAGGCGTCAAAATTTGATCATCTGTTGCCACAGCAGTTGTTACCTCAAGAGGTAACTGCATGATCTTCCTTCGTCAATTTCACGCAGAAAAATTTGGATGATGTGACGCTGTCTGTATTAAAGAAGGAACTGATTCAATTTTGAAGCTACACCTAAAGCACCACCTTAAATAGGTTTTTTGAGTGGTGTTCAAGAAGCTGTATGACATCTTCCTTCAGATGCTGCAGAAGAAGTAAGAAGGGAAACTTGCCGTGCTCTTTTGAAAGCTCTCAATGTAGTAACTTAACCACTGCAGAAAGGACTGCACAACAAAATCTGTGACAGGACACTGAGGTAGTGATAACAAAGGCTGACAACACAACCATTTTGTTCCCCTAGTGTGTATGACAATGAGATGTAGTCTGCTAAATGTCTCTACCTATACGAAGAATGATTTGATTACGGCCCTACAGTATGTGTGCAACAGGGAAGTTCTGCACTACTGAATTCCTCCTCTTTACCTCAAGAGATATTCAAGAGGTTAATACCGAATGGTTATGTACCACCAAGACTGTATGGGCCTTCCAAAAATCCATAAGGAAAGCATTTCATTAAGTGCGATGGTGAGAAACACTAGAGCTCCAACACATGATTTAGGCAAATATCTCACTTCTTTCCTAAGACCACTGGTGGGAAAATACTTACACTGCATCTGTTACTCAGCTAACTTTATTAAGAGACTGGAGGCTCTCTGTCTAAGCAATTCTGAGCATTTAGTTAGCTTCAAGATGATATCGCTTTTTACAAAGGTCTCTCTCGCAAATTCTTTGACACTAATTGGCAAAAAGTTTCAGGTGGACACCACCGGTTTGTTTCAGCACACACTATCTTAAATTAATTGGTTTTATTCAGCACCTTTACCCCACTCATAAGAACAGTTAGTTCACTATGGAAACAAATATGGTTGTCTGCCTTTCTTGGATGTCTCGTTAAGATGAAAGAACGATGGCTCTCTGGGACATTCAGTTTACCATAAGCCCACTCATACTGATTTGTATTTGATGCGTCAAGTTGTCATCATCTGTCACAAACTATGAGCGTACTTAAAACACTCATACACACGCCTCACACTGTCACAGCTCTGGACAGTTTACCTAAAGAAGTCACCCAGCTACAGAGAGTGTTCAGAAAAACTTGATATTCCACCCCGAAGATTAACAAGGCACTCTCAGTTAAAGTTCAAGTCTAGCATAACCATGGAAAATTGCATCAGTGTCAAGTTATTTATGGGCAGCAGTCGTTTCATGCGCTTACCGTAATCGACTGAGTACAGAGAAAAGTCTGCTTCGACACTGTTGTACGTATAGGGGAGGCAATTTCTGTTTACCATCATACACGTGGAGACCCACGTCTAGAATAAACATGGGAAAGTGGATGAAGAGGAGAACAAGTGGGCAAAATCTTTAGCTTTTCTTCCTTTTGTGGACAAAATTTCACTTAGAACAGCAAGAATCCTCCATAAATTTCAAGTGAAAGTGATTTTCTGTCCACCGTCTAAGATTGAAAACCTTTTTGGATCAGTGAAGGACGACTTTTTATTGCAGAAGGCCGGAATTTACAAAATACCTTGTCGGTTGGGTATGGTTTACACAGGACAGACCAAACACACTCTGAAAGAAACCGCACTGAACACCAACATTGCAACTGCCATTTGCAACCAACCAAGTTCACTATTGTGATTATTCAGTTTCTCTCGGCCTATTTGTTGCTTGAACAGTCCACTGGTATACTGCCGGTTCATAGTGTCCAACAGGCACAATATTTCAGCGATCAGACATGTTGCCATCGTCAGGTGTGCTGACGCACTGAGCTCCTGAGGGCGGGCGACCCCATCATCTCCACAATTTATTCTAATTGAAGACAATTGTGTGCCAATGGCCATGGCGAGCAGTAATGCAGAGGACAGCTGAGTTCTGCGGTTCCACCAGTGAGGTTGCTGCTGCTGTGAAGTGTGATCCATCTGTCAACTTGAGTTTGATGCATGAGGGAATACTCACAGTTTGCTATGTATTGCAGAACAAAGGTAGTCTTCGTCAGGCACCCAGTTGAAATATTGTGGGTTGTATTAAACAATGAGAAGCTGCAAGCCTGAAATTTGTAAGAACATTCTGTTTGCCAAGAAAATTTTAATATTCAGATCAGACAACGTTGGGCTCATCGCTGAAACCTTGCTGCCATTGTGAGCTGCAATTTGCAGCCAAATGCATCTAGTACACTCAGTCACTGCTGGTAGAGGCTCCTCAGATGAGATACCAGCCAAGGAAACAAAGAGGACACTGGCCTTCTTTCCTACCCTGCCTGCTACTTCCCCGAGGGGCTCCATTACTCGCTTAACATTGGTGTTTTTAATGACAAGCAATCCCATCTCTGTACTTGTCCTAACATCCCAGGAAAATTGGTCATGATCCCAACTGGCAACACATCCTGTGTTGGCTCAGAAGTACTTTTAGCAGTGGGTGCTACCTCAAACCTGTGTTTGAGGTGTAAAGGGATAACCATATATGTCTGGTACCCATTTTCACCTTTCTCCCAGATACTTGCTCCCCTTCATTGTTCACCAGTCAGCATCAGGAAAGTGCCGAGCAGCAGGGACATGCAAATTGGAAGGCATAGTGGCATAAGAGATCCTAGGCCACATTATAGGCTCCAGAGATGCCAAAATGTTTGTCTCAGTTGCACCAACGTCACCACAGCCCATTGCAGCAACCTGAAGCCTGTTGACTGCAGCCAACACAGCTTCAAGTCGTTTACAGACAGTGGCCAATTCCTCTGCATCTATATGCAACAAGCACAGTCTCTGTCCATATTTAAACAGTTTTTGTCTTTATCGCAAGTAATGTAACAATAATCCATGAACTCTGTGGGTGCAACCTACGTTCTGCTGTTACGGTACCTTTGATTGATAGTAACCAAGAAAATTGCCATTTATAAAGATAATACACAAAAATTTACATAAAAAAACCTTAGAGTACTTTAGTAAACATTAGTCTGCACAGTGAAATACTCAGATACAATTCACTTCTTCACAGAAGTACATGAAAACTAGAAATTAAACTAAATTACTGTGTATTACATAAAGTGCTAGAGCTAAGGGCCTTCCTCTTGGCTCCACTGCTGCCACTACACTCAGTAGACCATTACAGTATATTTCTATGTCATAACAAGTTTTTCTGCTTTTTATTTTACATCATTTGAGAGTGTTTCGACATGTGACACTTTATTATACCCTAATTAAATACTTTATTTCACCTAACACTTCTAGAAGTTGTGGCAGTAGAAATATCATGGAATTGCACACAACATAGTATTATTTATTGGCCCTTCCAAAAATTATTTCAGTCTATAGTATTTGGTGGTCACTAAATTGTGTGTGATGTAATTGCAATCCTATTTGGTATTTAGCCTCACTTGCAATAATCTGGTCCAAGGTCTTCATTGAATTTGGTATTATTCTAAGGGGCATTTATTTTGTTATGTAAATTAAATGTTTTGACAATTTTAAAATGCCTGCCAGTTTACACTTTTAGTTAGGAAAATGTTAATTAAGTATTCTTAAGTATTAGTTAACTGCAGCAGCATCATCTGTGTAAAGGTCCCGGAACTAGTCTCACTTATAAATGGTAAAAATGCCCACATAGTACTAGGGACAAAAAGCTGGCTGAAACCAGATGCCAATAGTAATTAGGGCAGGTAGTATGGATGGAGAATTGAGTGCAATTGTCACAAGTGCTTTATCGAAAAATAACCTTGAGCAGATAATCAGAGAATTGACTTTTGAAGATAACTCTCAGATCTGTTGGCGACAAACATACCCAAACTTTTCAACTCAACACAGCACAGGGAATCAGTGATCATAAGGCCATTACAGCTTCACTCAATATGGTTGTAAATAAAAATACAAAGAAAGATAGGAAGATTGTTCTGTTTAGAAACAGCAGTACAACAGATTTCAGATTACCAAATCGGTCAACTTGAAAATTCATCTCCAACACTGTCAGTTTCAAGCAACAATGGCACAGTTCAAGAGCATCATTCAATATTCTTTAAATAGGAATGGGCCAAAGAAGGTGGTTAAAGATAGAAATACCCACCGGTGTTTGACAACCATGTTACAAAGCTGCTATGAAAGCAAAGAGAGCTTCACTGCAAATTTAAATGTAGCTAAAGTATCACAGAAAACAAAAACTAGACAACGCCAAAATCAGCTTACAGAGGGCTATGCATTCTTTGACCACAATGGCAGTGAAACAGAGCAAGACACACAAAAGGCCTAAATACTACATGTATTTTTCCAAAACTATTTCCCAGAGGAAGATTGCACTCTAGTTCCTTCTTTAATTTGTAGCACAAATGACAGATTAGTGACCAAGTGCTAGAAGAGCAACTGAAATCACTCAACAGAGGAAAGGCTGTAGGACTTGACGGAATTTAAATTCGATGCTACATAGAGTATGCAGAAGAATTTGCCCCTCTTTTAACAACAGTGTACCATAGATCTCTGGAGGAGTGAAATGTCTTAATGAATGGGTAAAAGTCTGTCATTTCTGCTTTCAAGAAGGATCGTCAAACAGATGCACAAAACTACAGTGGTCTGTTGTAGAATTTTGGAACATGTTTTATGCTCTTGTATTATCACATTTCTGGAGACCAAAAATCTCCTCTGCAGGAATCAACCTGGGTCCCAAAGACAACTGTCATGTCAAACTAAGCTCACTCTGTTTGTCCACGAGACCCAGAAAGTAGCAGGTACAGATGGCTAAATAGATGTCGTGTTCGTTGACTTGTAGAAGGCATGTACTGTAGTTCCGCATTGCTGCCTAATGGTCAGAATACGAGGATATGGAATATCAGACCAACTGCGTGACTGTGCTGAAGAGTTTCTAGGAAACAGGACACAGCATGTCAATCTGAGCAGAGAAGATGCTTCAGGCATATATATGCTACAGAAACTACAGTGATTCATGGTCATACGAAGATCAGAGAGATTGAAAAGCAGGAAAGAAAAATTCTGAGGACAATATATGGACCAGTGTTTTGGAAAGGAATTTGGATGAAGAGGCCAACTAGAGAGATTTACAAAGACACAGAAACAATAACAGACGCCATTAGAAAGAGAAGGATGAAATTTTATGGACATATCAGCAGGATGAATAAAAGCACGCTCACAGGGCAAATCTTTAAGATAGAAAACAAGAGCAAAAACAAGACAAAGTGGATCACTGAAACGGAAGAAGACATTAAAGAACTGGGGATCACGCAAGACAACATAAACAATAGAGAACAGTTTATAAACATCATAAAGAAACACACACTTAAACAAGAACATACTGACAACAGAACGGGAAAAAGATGGTTGGAAGAACGCAAGAGAGAACACAGTGAACGTATGAAGAGAATTTGGGAAGAATGAAGAAGAAATCATGACTACTCAAGTTCAGTCGCTCTCTTAACAACACTTTGTGCAGGGAGTGGCAATTGATCCTCTACATAAACAAATGTAACATTGTGAATACATAGACAGAAAGACCATTTAATGTACAATTACAAAATCGCAGAACAAGCACTGGAAGCAGGTACTTCCAGAAAACATCTAGAAATATGCGTACAAAGCAATTTGTAGTGGAGCAACCACACAAAAATTAATTGCAAGTAGGACAGATGCCAGACTGAGATTCACTGAAAAAATCCTTAAGAAATAGAGTCCATCAACAAAAGCAGCAGCTTACAAAACACTCTTTCAACTGATACTTGAATGTTTTTCATCAGTCTGGGATCCATACCAGATAGGCTACATAGCAGCAACAAAAAAGATCCAAAGATGATTAGCACAGGATCATTTAATAAACACAAAACTGCTGTGGAGACACTCAGTCAACTCTGCTACAGAAACTGCAAGAGAGGTATTCTGCAGTCAGGCTATGGTCTACCATTAAAATTCTGAAAGCTACATTCCCAGAAGATTCAACCAACATATTGCTTCCTCTTATGTACATCTCACAGAATGACCATGAAGATAAAATTAGTGTGTTTCAAGCCCACACAGCAATCATTCTTCCTGCCAAGCACATGCAACTGGAACAGGAAAAGGAAGAAGTGACTGGGGTACATGAAGTACACTGCAATGTGGCTTGCAGAGTATAGATTTTTTTTATTATTTATTTATTTATTTATTGTTCCGTGGGACCACATTTAGGAGAAGTCTCCATGGTCATGGAACGAGTCAATACATGAAATAATAGATGTAGATGATAACCCAAGTGATTCAGCAATGAAAAATAATATTCTTTATCTCGGTCAAAAAAAGCAAGTATATACTAAAGACTGGTCTTGATGATCCACCTTTTCTTGTCATGTCTTTCAGCAACTGCAGAAAAACAACTTGAGTAAAAAAGGCTGACAATCTAGTTTCTGATTCTGTGTTTTGGCTTTTTTCTTACTAAACTTTTTTCCAATTTATGTACATCTGCTGACAAAATTTATGCAGAGTTATGTACTTTTCACTACTCTTATCAACTTTGATGTCGCAGTAATACGCTAACAAAAGATAAGTCTGCACTTCCAAGTCTGACCAGCTTCTGTTACAACAAAGTGCTTGAGACTTCACAAAAGCCAGGCCATGAAAACAATCATTATTTAAAACTTAAACAGTTTAGTGCACCATCAACTGCAATTTGTATTTTTGCCGATTTATTTGTGTGTTGCCTTCAACTTGGCAATGCTATTAAAATTACAAGGGCATGCTGCAAAATACTACCTCCAAATTTAACAAACATTACTAATATTCTACATTTTTATTCTTAACACCTACAAATTTATTTCCCAACATAGCCACTCTGGTGACTGACACATTTCTCCCAGTGAGAGCCCAGCTTGTTGATATCACTATTAGAATCTTTGACTTTGTTGACAAAGTCACAACCTTATCTCTGCTTGGACAACTACACCACTATCAAACTGAAGTCCCTGAAGGTGGTCTTTAAGGTTTTGGAAACAGATGAAAACCGATTACGGGCAAGTCGGGCCTGTATGGAGGATGATCGATGACAGTGAATCCAAGGCATGGGATTCTTGTAGATGACTTGTCATGGTGAAGAAGAGGGTGTTCCACATTTGGATGAAATCTTTGAATTCGAAACTCGATTACAGCATGCTGTTTCTCATGGCCCAACATAGTTACATTACACACCACCATGCTATTTGGTACAATTTGAAGCCCTCTTGTGGCAGAAGGCTGCAAATATGTAGACAAGAAGAATAAGGATGTAGAATACTAATAATGTTTGTTCTATTCAAAAAGTTTTAAGAGTTTCCTAATAAAAGTCTCTGAGGAATTACTTTTCAGCTTGCCCTCATAAAACACACTTTTTAAATATTACATTTGTTAATATACTGTCTTGTACGCAAGGGTTTGTAAGTAGTGTTTGTACACATTTTTCATTTCCCCCTCTTGTACACCACAACAATCCAAAACATTTATCTAATTATCTGGAAAATAGATATAATGTATTAATATCCTGTACCATTATTTCACCGATTACATTTTTCTGACAAATCCTATAAACCATCACTGCAGCCATTCAATTTTCTTATATGCAGCAGAGCTAAACATATACTCAACTATAGTACTGACCACTTACCGCATTTATGAGAAGTGAACACACATAAACTATTAAATTCTTTTTTTCTGTCCTCCTTTAGTGACCAGATAAACAAGAACATTTTGAAGTTAAGGACATCTTCATTTCTTCCGTATTCTATCTTTTCTTAACACCTTTTCAAAGCTGAGAATTGTTAATGGTCATTTCTAAATATGGACAAATGTGTGTTTTTCTTTGTATACATTAAGTATGGTGTATCACTGATGCGTTGTAAGATTATAGCAGATCTATCATTCACAACTATGTATATTTTGAATATACTGAAAAGCAGAACACAATTCAAATTTTTTGGAAAATGAAGAAAAAATGAAAACATAACTAATATTTCAACAGATTTCATAGCTGGCTTTTTAGGGTGTCTGGGCACAAATCTTTGTTGCTCATTGTCTTTTCTCAGACTGTGAATTAATAAGCAGCACACAATTTTAGTAGCAGCCATTGTTTACCAGCACTGACCATGGTAATCTGACCCAAGTCTCAAGTGCCCTCCATCCATTCCCCTTTCCGAAATGTATTCCTTATATTATACAATATAATTTTCAACAATTTGATTCTAATAAAGCCTCTGTCCCCGTTGATGTAATTTACCAATTTTAATCACCATCTTCAGCAGACAATTTCACAAGTTGTCTCTGCAGCATATTGCTGGTATCATCTTTGTATTTTATTCCACGCTGGAAGCGTTCAGTAACAGCTGATTTAAGCAACTGCTTGACTTGGGTGTGCAGTTGGTGTTAATTACATTTTTATTTTATATTATTTACTGTTTGACAGATGTTGTGGATACACTCTCATTAAAAAAAAAAAAATATTTATTGATTTCTTTAATCTGGTATAGTTTCTTCTATGCATTAAGTTTTTGGGATCTTGAACATCTTAGGAATAGCAGACAGCTTTATTTTGTTGAAAGGCTTCACACACATTGAAATCTGTATTATACAGGCAGTCTCCAATCACGTTGGTGATTGCACCCACATATGTAAGGTATGGGACTTTAGAATTTTCTTCTTCGGTGCTTGTTTCCTTTTGCAGGTACTGGTGACTTGGGTCAATGTACACGTCCAATTTGTTGTTATGTGTACCTACTACTTTTGAAAAATATCTCTCTCTGTTGTTAACAGTTCCTCAGAGCATTTTCTTTGTCAAGTAGCTTATGTACTCTAATGAATCAGTGTGCTAAGCATGAATATTCTCAGTGAAGAGTGGTTGTTGCTCATGGCTTGGATGTAGGTATGGATGGGTACTTTGGCCCACGGATCCATCAACTCTTACTGATGTGCAGCACTGGTCAAGACAAATTTGGAACGATGGAGGCCACAATACTGTTCTAGTCATTCCAATTGATATTTCCAGTGTTTTCCCACATCACATTAGGCAACTGCCAGGATGGCTCCTCTGAAAATCTGAAATGGTGTTTCATCTCTAACAACATAGTTGGTAATATGAATTTTAACCCTAATTTTTCTTCTATACTACCCAAAATGTTGAAAAATAGCAGCTGGCTCTCTCATTCTACTTGCATCATGAATTTCTTTTTATTGATCAGTCTTCTGACTTGATTGAGGTGGCCTGGTAATGGTAATCTGACCCAACTCTTGTCAACCTCTTCACCTCGAAGTATCATTCACACGCTGCATCCCCGACTACTTGTTGGATGTACTTCAACCTCTGTCTTTCTCAACCATTTTTACCCTCTAGTAACATCAAAGTTATCCCCTAATGTATTAATACATGTCCTATCATCTTGTCATTTCCTCCCATCAGTGTTTTCCATATGTTCCTTTCTTCAACAATTCTGCGCAGAACCTCCTCATTCCTAGTCTTATCAATCCACTTAATTACCAACATCCTTCTGTGGCATCATATCTCAAATGCTCTTTCTAAGATGCAGGTTGGTGTTTGATACTAGCAGACTTCTTTTAGCCAGGAATGCCCTCTTTGCCTGTGCTAATCTGCTTTTTATGCCCTCCTTGCTTTGTTCATGTCTATGTCCATGTCATTTTGTTCTGAAGGTGGTCAAATTTCAACTTTATATACTTCCTGGTTTCCAATTTTGATGCATTATACGAGGGGAGTACAAAAAGTAAGTTACACATTATTGTGGCAGGCTAGGTAACTTCACAGTGACACAGATACACGACATTATTTTTCAAAATAGTCACCAAGTGTCTTTCAAAGTCCAAACTTCTACCAATCATTCATAATTTCTCAATGATAGAAAGCTGCTTCTCTGTAACAGGTCCACTCAAGAATCGCTGTGTGAACGTCCTCATTGGAAAATCTCTTTCCCTCTAGAGGTTCTTTCAGCTTGCAGAAAAGGTGGAAATCACATGGTGTTGGACTTTATATGCAGAAGCTTTAAAACCTCCCGTCAAAACACTGAAGTAAAGTTTGTGTTGTGCACACCACTTGGGGTGTTGCATTCTTGTTCAAGAGAAAAACATCTTTGTTTAATTTTCCACAGCTTTTGTTCTTTGTTGTCATAAATCTTGTCCCTTTGTGTGCAGGTGACAGTGATCACAGAACCCAGCATGACCAAAATTTCCAATACTGTAGATGATCTTCAGATGATGGAATGAGCACTGCCTATAGAGATGGGCATCTGCTGAGCAATGTCCACAATAGTCACTCTGCAATTGCTATGAATCAGTTCCTCAAAAACGTTTTGATCAATATCACCAATGCCTGTGCACCCGTTTCACAATAGATGGTATGGCACTCCGTACAGCCCATATACCGCCAGAATTTCATGGTGAATCTCTGTGCAATTTAGATGTTTTTTCCCCCACAAGAAATTTACTGTTATTTGTACTTGGAGTATGTTTACAGCTGCTGTGCCATTTCACTTGCACACTGTAATGCAGCAAACCTGGGTCATGTACTCTGATCTGACAATAGGCTGCTCATGTTGCACAATGGTTTTCGTGTGGACGACGTAACTTATTTTCTGAAGTCCCTGCATATATTGGGCTGACCTGAGGTGAGATGAGATGTAGCATGAATTCTTGAAATTTCTCAATCTCATCTGGTCAAATTTCCCTTCAGTATAGAAACACATTATCTTGTATTTTGAAAATTCTACTGATTGAAACTTGAAATGTGCATTGTACAAGTTGGAATAATGTACTGCCACATCATGGATAGAAGCTTGGGGGTTTAACATCCAGACAACAAGTTTGTTACGATAGCATGCAAAAGTTCAGTTTGGAAAGGGGTGAGGAAGGAAATTGGTCATGTTCTTTTCAAAGAATGAGATTTATACTCTGCAGCGGAGTGTGCGCTGATATGAAACTTCCTGGCAGATTAAAACTGTGTGCCGGACCAAGACTCGAACTCGGGATCTTTGCCTTTCATGGGCAAGTGCTCTACCGACTGAGCTACCCAAGCACGACTCACGCCCCGTCCTCACAGCTTTACTTCTGCCAGTACCTCGTCTCCTACCTTCCAAACTTAACAGAAGCTCTCCTGCGAACCTTGCAGAACTAGCACTCCTGAAAGAAAGGATATTGCGGAGACATGGCTTAGCCACAGCCTAGGGGATGTTTCCAGAATGAGATTTTCACTCTGCAGTGGAGTGTGCGCTGATATGAAACTTCCTGGCAGATTAAAACTGTGTGCCGGACCGAGACTCGAACTCGGGACCTTTGCCTTTTGCGAGCAAGTGCTCTTGATGGTGTCTAATTTCCTTAGAGATCATTAGCAATCATACCAATGTGATACAGGGAACACATCATTTGATAGACAGACTTGCAGCTAAACATCATTGTCTGCAGTAGGTAACAACCACTGTTATGAGAGGCAGTGTGTGGCTTACCTAGTGCATAGTTTGAATTTTAGACAACAAGCATATGAAACAGCCAGCTATGGATGCTGTTGAGTATCACGTACAATCATCAACCCTACTGGGGGACAAAATCCACTTGCAAACAGTGTATAAATACTACTATGACAAAGCTACCAGTTCATCAAAAGCAAAGAGGTAACTAAAATTAAAAGGAAATTAACCTCATATTTCAGCTTCAGTTTTGGAAACAACAATGAAAACTGAAGATACTACGGAAAAAGTAGTGATATTATGATACAAGAGTTGTGCTTCTGTAGTGGTACTGTCAATTGCAAAATCTAAATTACATGGGCGATGTGTTGTATTCAACATTGAATTTCAAACTGCCAGCATATAAGGGACTGTAATAAAAATGGACTGAGTTCTCTTCTTAAAAGTTGTTTATTTTCATTATGTGTATAACAAAAAAATACATCACAAATATTAAAACAAACATTTCAATAATCATTTTTTCTTTTGTGCAATAATAGGAACAACTGTATACCTTGATATGTTTGTGCAAAATAAGTAAACTGAAGATCTGCTGCAATGTTTGAAATTTCCTCTTCTTATGTAAATAGTTATATTATGGAAATTTTGGAATCACTTGATCAGTAAATATACTGCAGATTTCTGGTCTTTACATCAGTCAAAGAAGCTCTGACAGCTTCAAAAGCAAGAATTGGTCACTATTTCTATTAGTAAATGATGGGCTTAAATTCATTTATTTGTTCACTGCCACAGAAATCTGCACTACTGATATGAAGAATGTGAATAATTGAGACGTGTAACATACCATGAACGTCGAGAAATTTTTGAAGGAGAAATAAAAGCCTATCAAATAAGTTACATTTACTGAGTGTAAGCAAGTGGTGATGTCAGCTTGAAAGAACACAGTGATGACCACTCAAAAGTTATGGAGAAGGTACTTGTGCACAGTGAAGGATATAGATTAACATTGACATCTAAGGCATCAAATTCAAAATAACCCTAATTATACTGAACAAGTTAAAATGTAGTTTTGTCTTAGAACAGTGGTAACACCTGCAATGATTAAAACATTAAAATTACAAGAATGAAGTAGGCTTCTTTAGGACATCGGCAAATCAATTTCGAAAACACAATTGCTTAATCAAATATATTTTTTCTGAATTTGCTTGTGTTTGAATATCTGGGGTAATGCTTATTTAAATAAAAGAGGACCCCTTGGTATAAATAAGTGTATGTATATTCCCATGGATTCACCAAAGGGCAAATACTGAGTTTTGAAAATGAAGGGTAAAGGAAGAATAGACAAATAAATAGCTACAATAAACTACATTATCTGGAGAGCAGAATTGTAAATGGAGGAAGTTCTTGTACTGATATGCTAGAAAGAGTCGGAGCTTTCTCATAACGGGCAAAACAAAATCCAGCACAAGCAAAAGAATTTCTTTGGAACAGTTAAAGTAATTTTAAATTCACTTTTGAAGACTGGGAAGCTTAAACAGATAACAAATGTTCTTACTAAACACAACATGCTCACTACAGCAGAACAAGAAACAAGATTTACATATGAGTACGTCTTTGAATCAGAAGCCTACAAAATTTTCAAATGCAAAGAAGGGAAAAATGTCTTACAGCCTTCATTGTCAACTGTAAAATTTTAGTTTTTATAAAAGATTTCCAGTTACCTAATGGTAGAATATCCATGGTCTCCTTCACATGCACAAATAAGGTATAAACAATAGTTAATGTCCATGAACCAAAAAACCAGGCCAATAAATCAAGCAGAGAAGAAACATGATCAAACAGTCCACAGAGTATTGCTGCTTCATAGTGTTCAACAGGCACAAACAAATAAATTTTGTGAAGAACTTGATGAATTTATCACCAAAATCCTAAAGAAATACACTATAATACTGCTGGGAAATTTTAATGTACAATTGGGCTGAAAGAAAAACATTCGGGCGCATTGTTGGGAACTACCCAGCTCACAAAACAATAAACAAGAACAGCAAATAATAGAACTTTGCATAGAACCAGCTTAATAATGAAATCTGCTGCTTTTAAGCATCTCCCCAGAAAACAGAAAATGCGAAGCTCTCCAAAACCCAATTTAGAGGCATTTCAAAGGTCATGTTGCAATATCAATGAATCTTCTAAAAAAAAAAAAAAAAAACCGGAATGCCAAGGTAATAAGAAATGACAAGTTAGATTCTGACCACTATTTATTTAAAATCAAAGTTAAATTCGAACTAAGAAACATCAAGAGACAAGCCTAACCGAAGACTCTGAAATATGACAGTGAAAAACTCAAACATGGAAGCGACTTTAGCGACAAACTGGAAAACAAAAATCCAAAAAATTGGAAACAACTGTAACAATTTCTTGTTCAAACAGCAAAAGCAAAAAAAACTCTTCACCAACATCGAAAGAGTGCAGTGGAATTTGGAAGGAGATGAAGCAGTCACAAGAAAACAAAATGCATGGCAAAAATAGAATGAAGACAAGAATGTTGGAAACAAGACAAGATTGCTTGAAATGAGGAAAGAGCACCAAAACTGATTAGGAATACTAAGAGAATTTATGATAAAAACCAATTAAAACAAACAGATCATGATTTCAAAATGAAAAATACAACAACTATCTAAAGTTAAAAAAAAAAAAAAAAAAAAAAAAAAAGACCTGAGCAAATATTCTCCAACAAATCTTTGCTTTAAAGAAAAAATGAGAAAAGAGCAAGTAAAAACCAAGAAAACTGATACATTTTTGCCAGGTATATTAAAAATTTACTCAGTTATGAATGTCGGAAATCAAGACTTAACTTTATATACAAGGAAAAGCTTAGTGCCCAGACTCAGATCCCCAATGAAAGGGGAAATCAAAGAAAACATCAGATCTCTCAAAAATAATAAAGCACCTGGGGAGGACTCCATAATCGCAGAATTTTGGAAATATTCAAACAACAAATTTCTCGAAAACCTAACAGAAATTGTCCAAAATATTTGGTTAACAAAAGAGATTTCTGAAGATTGGAAGACTTCCTTGATCTACCCACTGCATAAAACAGGTGATCAAACTGATTGAACAGCTATGGAGACATTTGTCTCCTACCAGTTACCTACAAAACTTTTCAAAAGTGCTATTAGCTAAGGTAAAACAGCAACTCGACTCTGAAATCGCTTTGGTGGATATATCAATTGATTTTAGAAAGATCAGATCATGCTCAGAGCTGATTATCAACTTAAAGTCTTTAATAATTTATCTGAAAAGTAGATCTAAAAATTTCTTAATTGCTTTTATGATGACAGGAAAGTCGACGAATCAGCTGATAGGAAGTCACTGTTTGAAATACTCAAACTGTGCATTGATACTAAAACCACAGCTCCAACAAACAGATGCTCACAAACAACAATTCTAAAGTAAAATTTAGAGATGAAATTTCTAGAAGTTTTGAGAAAAAAACTGGAGCAAGGCAGGAAGATAGTATTCCCTCACTGCTCTTTAATTGTGTTTTAGAAAAAGTCATAATGTAATGGAGAAAGTCATTATGAGAAAGCCAAATCAATGAGGCACCAGATTAAGTTACAAAAAAGACATCTCACAAATAGACTTTTTAGCATTTGCGCATGACCTAGCTAATTTTTTTGACTCAATGAAAACAGCCACTAGACAAATAGAATTGCTTAAAGAACAAACTGAAAAAGCAGGCTTACAAACCTCCTTCGTGGAAATCAAATTTATGGCTAACATTAAGGCAGTCTCAAACATAATGAAAACTAAATATGGAAAATTTGAGAGAACTAACACGTATCTCGGAGAAGTAGCTGAACAAGACATTTGAGAAAAAGAAGCCATTAAACCACGAGTTAATAAAATGAAAGCAGCATACCACCTTACCAAGGATGTATATAATAAGAAGTCAGTATCCATCAATGCTAAACCTTCATACAACTCTATATTAATTCGCCCATAAGCACTTTATGCAGCAGACTGTTTTTAACTCTGAACAAAAAGGCAATGATGGAAGCACTGGAAACCACAGAAAGAAAACTACTTGGGAAAATTTTGGGGCTAGTTAAAGAGAAAACACAGCACAGAAGATGTCATAACAGTGAACTTTATGCATACCTTGAAAAAATTGCAGTTGTGGTTAAGAAATTAAGAGTAATTTTCTATGGCAACATACATGGGACGAATCCCAACAGACTGGCTAAAAGACTGTTTACTTACTTTGGTAAATTAAAAATGGATAACACATTGTGCAAAGAAGTTGGAAGGGACAGGGACGAACTTCAAATTACTCCACAAGATATTGGAGGAACAACTGCCACTCAGACACAAATTACAGGACTCCAAAGGTTTCCACGAAAAATCCAAGAAGAAGACTGTAGTCACTTGGGCAGAAGAAAGAAGAGAGCAACACTGAGAAGTAATGAGAGAATTGTGGATGAAAAGAAAGAAGAGACAGCTGAAATAACTGTAGTCCATAGCAGCTCATACATAAAATAATAATAATAATAATAATAATAATAATAATATGAAGGTGACAATGCTGTGTGGCTCCCAGCCTGTTGCAAGCCTCTGATTGGTCTGGTGTGTCAAAGTCATAGTTAATTTACTCAGTTTCTCTTTTGTCCTCAGATGACTGAGTAGGTCCTATTACAGACCTTTCCAATACACAGAAATGTGAGGGAGCTCCACATCAGTACCAAGAAAGACCTGTTAGTAGGCCATGGAGGTGGTCTAGAAGAAGAAGAAGAAGAAGAAGAATAAGAATAAGAAGAAGAAGAAGAAGAAGAACAACCTGTGTTTAGCAAGACCAGCTTATTCCAGACATTTTCAGATTTATTTCCTTAATGTAGTTCATAAGGTTTTGGTCTAAATAAGGCAAGTACAGGGATATTATTTATGAAACAGCCAGTGTGGCTCTTCTACAGAATATGTATTACAGCAAAATCTTCTGTGCTCAAATCAGTTATTGATTGTTTTGACACTGCACAAATTTCACTGTCACTTACAGACAATAGGTTTTCAGCAGAGACTTCAGTATTAAACTGCAAACATTGTTAAAGGCTATACATTACTTGAAATTGTATGTTCAAACAGTTACCTTCGGCACAAAGAAATATATGTTGACATTATCAATTAAGCAACTGTCATTGCATCAATTAATTTTATAGGACAATAATTAACAATGTATGTACTATAAGAAAAGCAGCACAATACACACAGCTGTTGAATCAGCCCAAAAATATTTTTCCATGCCTAATGACTCTAAAATAGAAGAAAATTTCAAAAATTATATACGTAGGGAGGATTTATAAGGAAAATAGTAAATGACTAACAGGGGTAAGGTTTCCCTTGGTGATCAGAATTTCATCTGGTCACAGAAATATAATGGCTGTTGCATCCAGTAAGTGAAAGTGGCCACCATGTGCTGAACCTAAAAATGGGAATAATGGAAAAAAATTGCAAGCTTGCTCCATCAGCAAACATGTTTCTGCATTAAAAAGTACAAAAGTGCAAGCTTTCCCTGTCTGCAAACATGTTTCTGCATTTCCTGCTTCTGCAACAGACCAACAACGTTCCTATTTCTGATATCTAGACAGCTGACACTGAAACTGTAGCAGTATTTAGAACAATCAGACCCATATATATAATGCACAAAAACTGTGATAAACTAAATTACTTATTTCAAGTATGTGTAGTACAAGAGTGAAAATGCAGTGAATACTGACAGTAGCATGCAAACTTCTATGAGACTGTTACTGTCTTTTCAATCATCCCTCATCATATTTCAGGAATTTGCAGCTAGTTAGCCTAACAAATGTTTCAGACTGTACATAAATGACTGTCGATTGTGAGTTACATTACTAGTAAAAATGCTGTAAGGTGCAAGGAATTGCAACTGTAAACAGAGTGATCAGCTGCACCATAGCCACAATAGGTAAACCGATAGTAAACGTAGTAGATGTTCTAATCTGTAGCAATGAAGAAACAGAAGAACAATTAATTCTATTGCCTTACTGTTATCTTTCTGTAAACAGTGATTTCATACCAATTTCACCATATACCAAATATCCCAACATTCTTGTACTCGTTAGTTTATAATGAAAGTTATGGCATACTTTTCTTTCTTGTAGTCATGTTTCAACAATATTGTTCCAGTAATTCCTCATTCTATATATTTACACAAAATGCAAGAACCTTTATAAGTTCATGAGACTTTTTTATTTCATAGTTCATAACAGAATACTAATATCCTATGTAGGTCAACATCGTCTCAGTCTTACGAGAAAATGCAGTGGTTTATGTACTGTTTACTGACAAGTTGTGTGGTCTTCATTTCTAGCCCTTGCTCTTTTCATCCACTACAAACAAAATGAAACCACCACTGCTTCAGTAAAGTAACTGTACTCATAACAACAAAGATGGTTCACCTTTTCAATGGAAGTGCTAATATTCAGTGGAGCTTGCCTGTTCCACCATGAGAGAGAGAGAGAGAGAGAGAGAGAGAGAGAGAGAGAGAGAGAGAGAGAAAGAGAGAGAGAGAGAGGGAGAATACCAACACTTGCAATCAAACAAGAATGCCTCATCTTATTGCCTAGAATGACACTTAACTTTTAGTTCATTCAGCTCCAAATATTTCACCAGACATAGAAATTCGCTGCACAAATGGTTGTGCTAGACATGAAAGGACCTCATAGTCACTTTCCCAAGAAATATTGCGAGGGTAATTTATTTCTGAGCGCAGCCTCTCGAGCAGAATCTGAGGATCAAAGTCACGTTTCGGAGGGACACCTGGCAAAAGAAATTCTTTCAGAGCAGATGAGATATCAGATGAGAATATCTGTTTAACCTCTTTTACTTCATTCCAGGCTGGAACCATTTTAACACCTGCTTTCTCACTATCCACTACTCCCACTGGGCCACTCTGCACTACCTTTTTTGCTTTAGATGTGTCACGGACTGCATAGACATGATCATTATCATCTGCTCTATATTTTGGAACACTGTTATGGTTCTGAGTCGATTTATCTTCTTCAGATGATGAGGAGAGTTCCAACCCTCCATTACTACTCATGTTTACAGTTCCTGTAGTTATACTAAAGTTATCAAAATTGTCTTGATCAGAAATATTTACAGACTCAGAAGAATTATAAGGACTTATGTAAAACTCTGAAGACTTAGTTTCATTACCGTCTACTGTAATGTATTGTGTATCGGCATCATCTGTGATCACACCACCATTACCAGAACTTTGGTTAACTTCATTTAAACTTCCATCCAACACTGTATTAGTAGTGACCTCTTCATCATTTTTTGCCTCTGTCCGTTGATCATCATCAGTGTCAGAATTAGAATCTGTATTCTCTGTTGTAGACTGCTCTGTCTGTTGTGTAGAATTTTCAGCTTTTACATACGACTGATGTTTTTTCCTGAGGTTGCGAATTGTGGAGAGACGTTCACCACGGAAATTTCTGCTGTCTATATTGCTCAGCATCTGGCGGATATCAGATTCTCGATGACCGCTGCAGCAATGTAAAGCACCTGGATCAATAGGGTGAGCCTCTGTGAAGGAAAAAAATATGTCACTTGATTATCAGCAAAAAAAAATGATAGAGTCTATTGTCAAGCACTTTTTTTGATGTATGTGGAAACTATTTCAGAGTGGTTACAGACCTACATTAACAAACTGCAGGTGCAAAATTGAGATTGATATCTGAAATTAAAAACTAGAATTACTGTAAATACACATTCTCAATTCTTTGCTGAGATATAGTGACTGATGCACTTAAGTATCAAAAGACTTGTGAAAGATTGAGTCTTGCACAATACTGCAAAACCGCAATCTCTCCAATGAAGAGTTATTGTGATGGTCTTGCAATCTTATTCATTTTTCACGGTACGTATTTCTGAAGAAAATCACAGAATTATCTTCATAAACAAATGATGATGTAATTCGCAATACCATTGCTGTGTAGGCCAAATGATAGTGAGGATGTAATGACACTAATGTTTAAACTTCCATGGAAAAAATTATATAACATGGCTGTTACTGCTATCCTGTGATGCATTTGTTACTGCATCCTGGGGAGGAATTTGTAAGAGATGCAAAAGTCTTAACTATTTCACATCTTTGTTGTTATTACTCAAAACAGATAACAGGTTCCCATTCAAAACCACGGGCTGTCATCTTATTAATAAAGTATCAACACTCTTCCAAAACATTCCATACCAGAAGAAAGGCAATGTGCACTCCGTGTGCATATCGAGGGAGTCATCCAAGATGTGGAAAGGGTCCTTCCGGATGCCATGAAGGGTAGAGGGTGCAGCCAACTGCAGGTGGTGGCTCATGTCGACACTAATGATGTGTGTCGCTATGGATCGGAAGAGATTCTCTCTGGTTTCCGGCGGCTATCTGAGTTGGTGAAGACTGCCAGTCCTGCTAGCAAGATGAAGGTAGAGCTCACCATCTGCAGCATCATCGACAGGACAGATTGCGGACCTTTGGCACAGAGCGGAGTGGAGGGTCTGAATCAGAGGCTCAGATGGTTCTACGACTGTGTAAGCTGTAGATTTCTCGACTTGTGCCATAGGGTGGTAGGGTTTCGGGTTCCGCTAAATAGGTCAGGTGTCCACTACACACAGGAGGCAGCTACACAGGTAGGTATAGGTTAGACAGTCTTGGGAAAGATCAAAAAGGGCTCCAGGGCAAAGAAACGACAGGAATCGACCACGCAACAGTCGGTATTGTAGTTGTAGCTGTGTTGGAAACGTACCAGTGCTTCAAGTGCTGATAGAAAGCACTGAAGCTGAAATCATTACAGGAACAGAAAGCTGGCTAAAGCCGGAGATAAACTGTGCCGAAATTTTTACAGAGGTGCAAACTGTGTTCAGAAAGGATAGATTAAATTAAGTAGGTGGTGGTGGTGTGTGTGTGTGTGTGTGTGTGTGTGTGTGTGTGTGTGTGTGTGTGTCTGCTGGCAGTAGTTTATCTTGTAGTGAAGTTGAAATAGATAGTTCCTGTGAATTACTATGGGCAGAGGTTATACTAAACAGCTGTATCAAAATTTGGCTCCTTCTACTGACCCCCCCTCCCCCTCCCCGACTCAGATGATATAATAGCTGAACGATTCAAAGAAAACTTGAATCTCATTACAAATAAGTACCTCACTCATACAGTTATAATTGGTGGAGACTTCAATCTACCCTCGATTTGTTGGTGAAAATACATGTTCAAAGCCAGTGGTAGACAGAAAACATCTTCCGAAATTGTACTAAACGCTTTCTCTGAGAATTACTTCGAACAATTAGTTCACTAGCCCACACCAATTGCAAATGGTTGCGAAAACACACTTGACCTCTTAGCCACAAATAATCCTGATCTAATAGAGAGCGTCATGATGGATACAGTGATTAGTGAACACAAGGTCATTGTAGTGAGGCTCAAAACCATATCAACCAAAACACCTAAAAATAAATGCAAAATATATCTATTTAAAACAGCAGATAAAAATTCACTTGATGCCTTCCTAAGAGTGTCTCCATTCCTTCCAAGCTAATTATGTACGTGTAGACCACATACGGCTCAAATTCAAAGATACAGTATCGACAGCAGTAGACAGATTCATACCGCATAAGTTAATAAGAGACGGGACTGATCCACCATGGTACACAAAACACGTCAGAACACTGTTGCAGAAGCAACAAAGAGGCATGCCAAATTCAGAAGAATGCAAAATCCCCAAGGCTGGCTAAGTTTTACAGACGCTTGAAATTTAGTGTGGACGTCAATGCTTTCCACAATGAAATATTGTCTCAAAATATGGCAGAAAACCCAAAGAGATTCTAGTAGTACGTAAAGTACACCAATGGCAAAAAAATAGTCAATATTGTCACTGCATGACAGCAATGGAAATGTTACCGATGATGGTGCCACTAAAGCAGAGTTACTAAATACAATTTCCCATAATTCCTTCACGAAAGAAGATAAAGTAAATATTCCCAGAACTTGAAACAAGAACAGGTGTTAAGCATGAGTGACATACAAGTAGATTTCTTAGGTTTTGCGAAACAACTCAAATCACTTAAGAATGGCAAGTCTTCCAGTCCAGATGGTATACCAATCAGGTTCCTCTCAGAGTATGCAGACACAATAGCACCTTTCTTAGCAATCATATACAACTGCTCACTTGACGAAAGGTCTGTTCCTAAAGACTGGAAAGTAGCACAGGTCACACCAATATTCAAGAAAGGAAATAGGAGTAATCAATTGAATTGCAGAGCCATATCACTGACCTCAATTTGCAGTAGGATTTTGGAGCATATACTGTACTTGAACATTATGAATCGCCATGAAGAAAATGACATATCGACACATAACCAGCACAGATTCAGAAAATATTGTTCTTGTGCAACACGGCTAGCTCTTTATTCCCATGAAGTAATGAGTGCTGTCGACATGGGATCTCAGATTGATTCCATATTCCTAGATTTCCAGAAGGCTTTTGATACCGTTCCTCACAAGCGATTACTAATCAAATTGTGTGCATATGGAGTAGTCTCAGTTGTGTGACTGGATTCAGGGTTTCCTCTCAGACAGGTAACAGTATGTAGTAATAGATGGTAAATCATCAAGTAGAACAGAAGTGATATCTGGTGTTCTGCAAGGTAGTGTCATAGGCCCTCTGCTGTTCCTGATTTATGCAAATGATCTAGGTGATAATCTGAGCAGCCCCCTTAGATTGTTTGCAGATGACACTGTCATTTACCATCTAGTAAAATCATCAGATGATCAATTCCAATTACAAAATGATCTAGAGAGAATTTCTGTATGGTGCGAAAAGTGGCAATTAGCACTAAACAAAGAAAAGTGTGAGGTTATCAACATGGGTACTAAAAGAAATCTGATAAATTTTGGGTATACAATAAATCGCACAAATCTAAGCGCTGTCAATTCGACTAAATACCTAGGAATTACAATTACAAGCAACTTAAATTGGAAAGACCACCCAGATAATATTGTGGGGAAGGCGAAACAAAGACTACACTTTTCTGGCAAAACACTTAGAAGATGCGACAAACACACTAAAGAGACATCGTACATTACACTTGTCTGTCCTCTGCTGGAATATTGCTGCCTGGTATGGGATCCTTACCAGGTAGGATTGACAGAGGACATCGAAAAAGTGCAAAGAAGGGCAGCTCGTTTCATGTTATCGTGCAATGGGGGTGAGAGTTGGGGTGGCAACCACTGAAACAAAGGCACTTTTCTTTGCGGCAAGCTCTGTTTACGAAATTTCAATCACCAACTTTCTCTTCCGAATGCATAAGTATTTTGTTGACACCCACCTACTTAGGGGGAAATGATCATAATAATAAAATAAGAGAAATCAGAGCTCTGTACAAACACGGTTGGATTCTCATCAGAAGTCCAAACCATATGTCAAAAGGTAATGCCCAATCTTGTGGCAAGTTAACAGGACTCCTTCCTGCCTCAGTGTCTGGAAGAAAGACTGTCACCACTGAGTAGTTGATGTTAGATATCTACATCGACTGGCATATGGCCCTTTGTCTCAACAGAAAGTCACTGAATGTAAGGGGACATTGTAACTTGCCACTAAAACTATTTTAAATTTTTCTTTGCTTATTGTATTCACCAGCTTGCTGCCCTAAATTCCCGTATTTCTTGTTACCCAGCAGAATATCACATCCTTTTCTACAGATTATAGGTGAAAAAGAGTGTTCTGGATGGTTTGGCCAGATATACTGAGCAGCATCCATGGAATCAGAATAGATGAGGAATTTATGTGCTCAAATACATATAATTTGCTCCACGTATGTCAAGACAGCGTGTTGCTCACCAATAGAAATGTTAAGCAAATTTGGTAATGGGTTCTTGAGAATATTAGTGGGGCAAACTACAGAGCAGCGAAGGAGACTGCCTCCACTTAGTGCCAACAATAAATTGTCAAATAATTGCAGCACTGGTGTACTCTCTTCAAAAACTTAATTTTATAAATAAATTCTGGCGTACTGTCTCCCTTATATTCCAGAAGATCTAAAGATTACCTGGGACCACTTGAAAGACCGAAGTAGCAGTTTACACCAGCGACAGTAAGTGTGTTGCTGCACGGATCAGAAATGACACTTTCACTAATGGCCATTCAGAGAATGCCATTTCAATGGGATGCAGTGCTGTTGGTGGTAACAGAAAATGTGGTAACACTGGGGATATTGGCTTGAGGGAAACCATATTCACATTCAAACCGGTCTGTCAGTATTTTCATAAACACAATACTTGAAGCAGCACTCTGAGTCAGAGGGTGGAAATCGTTAAGAGACTGCTTTCAAATGGTATCACAGGCCTTATAAAGATTGAGAGAGACACCAAGAAACTCTTGCTTGCATTGGAAAGCTTCTAGTATAGCCCCCCTTAAGCAAGGTCAAGTTATAAACTGTAGAATAGCCCTGAATTCAAAATTTAAGGCAACTTAGGAGTTATATGAAGATGGTATCTGTTCTTTCAGGCATGTCCGAAAGAACAGATACCATCGGTGGCCGTGCAGCTCTCTAGAGTGAAATGATAATTATATCAAGACCCTAAGCTGCCAACAGGCGTTGATATACATCAATGTAGTGTGTGGACATTATGTTGGGAATGTGGGTCTCATGGGGAGCGTACTATCCTCTGTGCCCTCGGTGGCTCAGATGGATAAAGCATCTGCCATGTAAGCAGGAGATCCCGGGTTCAAGTCCCGGTCGGGGCACACAGTTTCAACTGTCCCCGTCGATGTATATCAACGCCTGTTGGCAGCTTAGGGTCTTGATTTAATTATCATTTCAATTTAGGAGTTGTCTTGACTCAGAATCCAGGCAAGAATTTATACTGAGATTTTCTCCTATGCAGCTACTAATGACAACACAATGATAATCACTCAGCAAGTCCCTTCCTTTCCTGGTTTCGAGAGGGTATTGGTACTGCATCCCTCCAAGAGTTGGGGAAGTCACCTTCCTTCTCCCAAGTAAGTTGAACACGATAAAAAGGATTTTTCCATCTGCCACTTTGAAGTGCAACGTGCTGTCAGGATCCAAAGACAATGTTCAACCTTGGTCCCACAAAGATATGGGTGCATCGCAAATTTGCTCATTATGGGAATATTGTCTCAAATGCCCCTCTCAGTAACGGCTCTGTGCTGACAGACAGCTGGCAGTAGTGATGAGTCTACAAAAATATTCTGCCATTCTCTGTGCTATGTCTCTCTGGTTGATCTGAAGACAACTATTTCTCATTTCACTAGTAACTGAGCACCTCTAATTTCACCTAGAAATTATCCACACGGTTTACATACTAATGCTGACTTGATGGAATACTTTATAGAGTTCAGGGATTCACAACATGAATCTCATTTTGTTCTTCTTAATAATTCAGTGACATTTGGCTCCAGCTATCCACAATTCTGTGAAGTTCTCTACAGTTCATCAGTGTTCGAACCACTGTGAAGGTGCACCATTCAACAGATAGCAAGCGGCCTTTGTAGATGGCCTACAGAATTAATGCATCAGTAGCTTGGCGGATCATAGTGCCACATTCATAATGTGACAGACCCAATCTTGTATTCTGTCTCAATGCTCAAACATGTACAGTTGGTTATACAGCATTTGGTTAGTCTTGCTGAGCATTAGTTTAATTTCAAAGGCTTCCTTTGGGAAACTACTTTATCTGCAAGTTGTACCTAAATCAGGAGAGCAAACCAATGACCACTTTCCACTGAACAGTGTTAGCAAGGGCTGTAGTGCACTTCGAGAAAGAGTCTGTAAATAATGATTCCATGGTAGCACTGAACTGGGTATCTGTCTCACATTTAGAAGATGTGAGGTTATTGAGATCTGCTTGGACAGATGGGTGGTTTGAAGTGCCCACTTTCCACTTTAGGAGAAGGGGGAAGTGTCCAAGACCTGGATTGAATCCATGTTGTGGATTAGAAATGGGGCTGGTGTGCCAGCCAGCCTGGAGGCAGTTTTTACGGCTCATCCACTGAGATAAACACTGGACTGGTTCTCATGTCCCACCCTAGATACACAATTCACAAACACTTTGAAATATGTTATCACATTTGACGGTGGACTGTATCTGGTACCAAGCGCCATGGGTTTTGAATCCACGCCAGATGGCACGGACCTCGATGACCACCAGAGATCACTGCAGCAGTCGCACCGCAAGCCGTGGCTGAACGCGCTCCTGGCCCTGAGTCTAACATGAGGGTGCCACTGTGGAGCATGTGGTCCCATACCCTGTCGTGTATTTAGTCAGCTGCTTCTCACTCAGCGAGGCAGTTGATATTTGCATTGATTCAGTTGACATGTCGCTTACAGACATCGTGTTTACATTGCGTGTGTTTACTTCCCGTTATGAATAGGCGTTGTTTTGATTTTGTGAGGTTGGCTCTTGTGACCCCGTGGCTTAGTACTTTGTTGTTGACCTTGGTGTCTTGCTTGGTTGTCTGTTGTCGTGCTTGTCCTTTCATTCCCGTTCGTCCGTCTTGTTTGTTTGCAGGCCGCTCCCGTTGGTCCCACCGCGTTTTCGTTAGCGGCAACCCCATGACAGTCCCTGATGCAGTTACAACACTGTACACTAGATGGAGACAGATGGGGTACACACATTCATCCCAGGGGAGGAGTTGCCTTTGGGACTAGTGATCTCATTGTAATAATAGCATCTATACAAAAATGGTTGGTCCTCTGTGTAAGTGGAGACACACCATACCTGTCGCAATCCCGCACTGACTGGTTAAAGGGCACTAGAATGGATGGAATGTTATTGAAGAGAAGAGGCTTCCAATAGCTCTCCCCTTGGGCCACTTTTTAGCAGAATGTCTTAGCATGTGAGGTTTGTTCAAATTTTCACAAAGGTAGAATCAATGTGACAGCTGTCTAGCAATGTCTGTGAGAGCATTTTGGTCTAAACAAGGAACATATTGTCACAATTCACTACTGCAGTGGCTTGTAATCTGATGTATTGGAGGAAAGGTAAGGAATTGTATTTGCCTCTTCCACTGATATCATTCTTTCCGTGCGAGGCACTTACCAAGGGCCCACCAGTATCCTTCCCTAGACCTTCCAGTCAAGATGAAATAATGGCAAAATCTGGGGTACGCATAAGAAATTTCAATATCCGTATCTTCATTAGATGCTTCCTCTTGCGATCTATCAGATGTCAAAAGAAAAACACAATTTGATAGCTTTGACAGTATTCTTTTAGATATGGTATTCTTGTTTAAGTGTTTGCCTTTTGGGACTGATAGCTTTGGCACTGTTCTTTTACGCTTGGTATTCTTGTTTAAGTGTTTGCCTTTTGGAAATGGCAGAGCAGTTTGATTTTGTGAAAGAGTGACTATATTTTCTTTGTCATCCTGCGATATGGTTGCAGCAATAATCATGTTGTTTGATTTGCTGGATGTTTGCATTTGCAGATACTTATGCCACCTGTACTTGACTTGGTCAGTGTGCCTCTAGGCTGGGTGAAATAGGCTCTTTCAATACTGAGATGAATGATTTTAAGCAACTAGGGAGATGAATGGCTGTAAGCAATATATTTGCCTCAGAATACGTTGTAAGTAACTTTTAATCTCCTATACTCTTTTATCTGTAATGTAAACTGTGCATCCTATACTCCCTGTAGAGTGGTTACAAGAACAACTTACATATACTGATGTAGCACCATATTCAGTGCCCAACTTGGGAGCTGATAAACTGCATGCTTCACATTAAGCTTGACCTTTACACACTATGATAGTATGCCACATAATTACTTCAAAAGGCTCATAGGATTGGGCATATAAGGATGAACTTTTGGGCTGGAAGGTATTTTGGTCACTTTAAATATAAAAGGTAAGTACAAAAGCAGCTATTTTCTCCAATTCTTTATTCTTCTGTTTCTTAACATCTGTCACTTACTTTCCATTCATGTAGTAGCTGTTTTGTGACAAGAAGTATTACACCCCTGCAGCTGTCTACACCTTTACTATAATTTTAGGAAAGAGAGCAGCTTGGTAGTGATAGCATTCTCTCCAAGCTCTTTTGGATTTAACATATTGTTCACTTGTGTAACTTCCACCGTTTCTACCAGTTGTGTGTCATGCTGCACACTCTTGACCAATGTGAGAGAACCTTTAGGACTTTCCAGTGCTTTATGAATATAAAACAGTGGCATATTTTCATAGGTCCCATCACCATTTTTTCTTATGATAAAAGCATTATTCATCAGAGGTTATGGTTGGATAGGATTGTTTACCTTTTCTGGTATAACTGTCTGCTATGGCTGAGTGTGAATGGGCCACCTAAATTGCAGCAAAGGTTATCAGAATTACTAGACTCTGAAGAAGTATCACAAGCAGTGAGGAAGAATAGTCAATCCCAACAGAACTTAACACTGAGGCTTTCTGCTACAATTTTGTCCCAACCTTGTGATCTGAGTAGTTCAACAACAATGATCCCCGCTGTCTGAGACATATAGTGTTTCACCGCCACACCAAATGGTGGTCTTTGAAGTATGCCCAAAGCTTATGGTGTCAAATGATACTGCTACTATTGACCAGACTTCAGCTCAGAAACCCCAGGTATGCCAAACACATACCCTGCCACAACTCACTGAGAATTTATAGTGACATTTCTGAGAATATAAAAAAAATGTCAATTATTAGTCTGTACACATGAGCTCAGTTAAAAATATGCATATATACACACTCAGAAACTATCATTGATATCTCCAATTTCTTTATACATTAAAAGCTTCTCTGTCCTATTAATGTCCTCTTTCTATGTATTTGTTTGTTCCTCTCTTTCTACTTATTCATATGTTTGTAAGGAAAGAACTGTTCTACACACCACAGCCTGTCTTTTGAGGTACACAGAGATTATTATGTATTTATCCCATACAAGAAATGTTTATAAAATTTGTAGCTCCAGTTTGAAATACTGTGGATATATAAATGCACTTACATGCCATGGATGTGAAACAAATCTTCCATTGTTCATGCATATGGGTTTAACTTTAACAATATTATAAAAAGGATAGATGCTACTCACCACATAGTGGAGATGCTGAGCCCACATAGGCACAACAAAAAGACTGTCAGAAAAAGAGTTTTAAGCCAACAAGGCCTTAAATAGAACACCCCCCCCCCCCCCCACACACACACACACATGCGCACACAAACGCAACTCACACACATGACTGCGGTTTCTGGCTGCTGAGGCCAGTCAGAGACTCGGGTTACGTGTGTGTGAGTTGAATTTGTGTGTGTGTTTTCTATCTCCAACAAAAACCTTGTTGGCTGAAAGCTCATTTTCTGACAGTCTTTTTGTTGTGCCTATATGTGACTCAACATCTCCGCTACATTGTGAGTAGCAATTATCCGTTTCATAATACAGGGTGTACATAAAGTCCAGAAACGCTTTCAATTATTTATTGCACAAGAACTAAATTTTGTACAGATATCACTCATATCGCATTTTGAAGAGAAACTCTGAAAGTTTTATTTTACAAACATTCGATATGCGAACCATGAGTGATCCATCAGACGAATTCTTGCCATACCTGTTCCATCATAGCATTGTAAACTGTGGCAGTCGCTTCCCGTATTCTCTCCTAGAGATCAGCTACATTACATGGTAGAAGTGGTACATACACCAGATCTTTAATGTGTCCCACAGGAAAAAGTCACACAGAGGGAGATCCGGTGATTGGGGAGGCCATTTGTCGAACTCCAACACACAGAAAGCTCACTCCACACCTGAACTTGCCATGTTTGCGACTAGTGCTGACTATTGGCAAATTATCCAGCTAGGGTGTGATGAGATATGTATGATACCTGTACAATGTTTGGTTCTTGTGCAATAAATAATTGAAAATGTTCCCGGACTTTATGTACGCCCTGTATTGTTACATTCCATCCTAGATTTTGTACTGTTGGGTTTAACTTAAATCACGCAATGACACAAGCATAGCAGAAATGAACAGGAGAGCTGCACTACTGAATAGTATGAGATTTAGTATTGCGATCTGGTTTTTGAACAAGTAAGAAAAGCAACAAAAATTTAAAGAAGGTGAAGTGATGTTGAGAGAGAAATAAACTAATTTTGGCAATAGGAAGCTATTTAGCTGTCCAATGCATACATAGGCACAGAACAACTTCAGCAGCACAGAGTTCACTCTGGATATGGACTCAAAATTCTGCATGATAATATGTACATGACAAAATGACAAAATTACCAGCTTGACAACTATCATCTTTTGTTGTCACTCATTCAATGTGGCAGTCACATGTTACATTTACCATGAAGATCCAGGAATAAAGGTGGTTAGCAGAATATGGATTTAAATGCAGATCCATACAGATGCAATCATGCAGGCTATTAAAGAAGGGAAGAGTCATGTCAACAGCATACTTAACCTACTGTTTTGATAGCTCAGTGCTACAACAACCATACAGAAAGGATTAATGTGGGGTGAAGCATTATCATGTAGTGCAAGTAATCCTTTTGCATCATAATTGTAGCAGCAAACCCAGGTAAACGTCAGAAGCAATTCTCTCTGAAACAAAAGTGGTCCTCAGAGTTCAGAAAGAGGACACAGCATGAACACAACCCATTTCAAGAAATCATAGATGTGTACCACAATCACATGAGGGTTTTCTGTGCCCAAAATATGTACAATGGGACAATTCACCTAGCCAGACTCATCAAACATGGCTTCACAATTAAATACCAACTTTTGTAAGAGTTATTATCTTCTAGTTACTTTGGAATTCTTTGGAAATGTGAAAAGGAAGTTCATTGGCCTGATGAACCAACATCTGCAACAACTGAGATCAGTACTGTTACACATGAAGACATTTGCATATTATGTGCCAGACTGTTGGCTGAGGTATATAGAGTTCATAATTCATGCAGTTTATCAGAGATCCTGGTAGATGTTTTTCTTACAGGTTCCATCTTTTCAGGTCCCCATCTATCTGGTTGTCTTACAGTGCATGAGCAGTGAGTCCTATTGAATATGTTATGCCACGCATGAATTGTTTTGTGTTGAAGCTTCTGTTTAAAACAAGGATGAAAAATTCACACAAAGATTCTATGCTCCCCATGTACTGAAATTACTGAAACTTTGTAGTGCACCCTGCAAGATAGTAGCACAGGTTTTACAAATCAAAACTTGGAGACATTTCTTTCTTGTAGGGGTAGTGTCTGCATATTCTACAATTCTTATGACTAAACCTTAACTATATTTGGGAAATGGTTGTTAAACTGGAATACACAAAACCTGGATCTAAGTTCCATTGCAATGTAGTAACTATACACAGTTGAAGATTGTGCTATGACTCGAAGGCTACTGCCATTAACAAAGGAAAACTAATACAGAATAATTGTGAACCAGCATTGCTTGCAGTAAGGGGAAAGGTTGCTTTCTCTCTGTACTACCACTCCAATTGTAAGCAATTGCTTTTTTTCATAACACGATACCGAGATTTTCCTCTAAAGTTAATACACATAAGGGAATTTTAATTAATTGTGCAGAGAACCTGAGCTTCAAAATGCTTGGAAAGAGTAAAATAAGGATTTTACTGCAGATGGCTGTCACAATAGTATCCTACTGGGATAAGAAGTATGTTACACCACTGACTCTTTAGAAATTACATTAATTCACATTAACCTGCTCAAAACTGTTTTAACTGAAATAGAGCTAATTCATCTTTTTGTACATTCCATTCTGATACTAAGAACGTTGATCATGCTTGTGAAATTCATGGCCAATGCCAAAACTTAAGGTATTGGCCACTGACAGCCCATACAACACAAACAAATTAAAATAATTACTGCATATGCCATTCCAAACTACAATAATATTAATGAGTGTACCTGTGTTAAAAATGTAACCACCAGCTTCCAGGACACACTCTCCCCAAGCAGTCTGTACAATTGTTCCTTTATCTCCTCTGTTATGTATGAAATTGTCTGGATCGAAAAGCAAATATAAATACTTGGTGGTTTCTGCAAGGAAAAAAGATTCCATTCTATCCTCCTTGCGGTGGTCTCTTACATCCTTTATCTGCAACATATGTTCATATTGTCTTTCAGCGATAGTAAAAGGTCAAATTATCAGCAAAAAGACAGAGCACAGTATAGTCTCATTTCTAAAGTGTTCAGAGATTCCAAAAAATTAAAATGAGACCAAGTTGCAAATGAAGTAAAACTATATTAATAAACACTTGCCTTAGGAAAAGTCAGCTGTTTAGAGCACACAGACATAAAAACAAAAATTATTAGTTCTTTCAGTAAAAAGTTACACTTTTTACAAAGACAGTGAAGAATAAAATTCAACTACAATTGGAACAAAACAAATATGCGAGGAATAGGAATTACTAGTCTAAGAAGGACACATTAATCAACTACTTCATCAATCTGCACTTTCCGTGAGTTGGGTTCTCATACTTTGTAGCACTCTTAATTTTCTCTACTCACTTTCTCCTTTCTCTCACTTTCTTCTGAGGAATTCTCAGCTGCCCTTTGCTCTGCACCTACCATGTGAATTCCTGAAGTTGTGATTAACTGCACTGTGATAGTTACAGATCCAACATCCCTAGCGATCATGACGACATTGTGAATGACTATGAGAGAGGCTTCAGTCAAATTTTGGACAATAATGAAGTTGTCATGGAAACCTCTTGTAAGGCTGGCATTGCCTTGGAGAAGACTTCAAGGAAACTTGATAAATCTCTTCACATTTTCATGTCCACTCTTGACTCCAATGACCATAATCCAGAACTGATTGATGCGAATACGATCCCCATCAAATTCTTTGAGGATTTCCTTTACTGACCTGAACTCTACTACATTTTGGAACTCAGGGGCAATAGTGTGAGCCACATGACCACCAAAGCGATTTAAGGTAGTGAGTCGTGTCAATGCTATGCCTGTCTCTTCTCAGGGTCGGTGTTAATTGCCACTTCTGGATATAAAGATGAAATACCCTTCATAAAGCAATATCACTGGGGCAATTTATCCAGAATTTTGAACATCATACGCTCTAAGGCAGTCTTTCTGGATTGTCAATATATCTTTTTCTGATTTTTCTTGTAGTTAAGATCTATTTTGAAGGAACAAACTTCTGGTTTTACAAATTTTGTCATTAACTGTTTGACATTGGGTGTGTTATGGAGTACCTTAGGCAGACAGCGTCCAGGGCTGGAAGGAAAGCCAACACACACTCAGTAAGTCTGCTGAGGGGGGGGGGGGCGCATCCGAGATATGGAGGCAGCCTTGCCTGCGGCTACTGAGTTTGCAGGGTGCGGTTGTCTACAAGTTGTGGCTTACATTGGCACCAATGACACCTGTGTCCTCAGTTCATACAGGTGGCTGGCGGAAGTGGTGCAGGCTGATAGCCTCATGTGGCTCGCAAGCAGAGTTAGCAATTTTCAGCATTGTTCTCGGCGTTGACTGGGGTCCTTTTGTTTGGAGCCCAAGTAGAGGGTCTCAACCAGGGAATTCATAGACTCTGTGACAGTCTTGGCCCCAGATTTCTAGACCAGCATCATCAATTGGGGATTTGTAGGACTCCCCTTGACAGGTCAGGGTGCACTACACAAAGGAAGCGCTACTCAAGTAGCAGAGTACTTCTGGAATGCATGAGGGTTTCTTATGTTAGACAGTAGTCTCAGGTGCTTTGATGAAAACTCACCAGTCGATATGCAGCAAGGGAAGTCAGATGAAATTCTGAATAAAGACACTTTGATTGTCAAAATGTTGTCAGCAAACTGTCAAAGTATTCATAATGAAGTTCCCAAATTTACTGCCCTCCAAGGAAATTCTCACACTCAAATAATTCCTGGGACTGAGAGCTGGCTGAAACCCAAGGTGGAAAGCTCCGAGGTATTTAGCAAATCATGAAATATATATCATAAAGACAGATTAGAGGCTATAGGTGGGGGAGTGTTCATTGCAGTTGACAAAAAATATTGTCCCTTTGAGGTTGAAGTTGAGTGTGATAGTAAAGTTACCTGGTCATATATAACAGGCTTAGGTGAAAACAAGTTAATTGTTGGGTGTTTTTATTGGCCAACTGATTCTGCTGTGACAGTTGTAGAGTAATTCAAAGAAAGTCTATGGTCAGTAGCAGATAAATACCTGGATCATGCAATACTAGTGGAGGTAACTTTAACCTACAGAGTATAGACTTGGATGTCTAGGGATTCATTGCAGAGGGTACAAACAGACAGGCAAGCCAAGTACAACAACTATGACTATGAAAGTTAATAAATTAGTCAAGAAACTTAGGAGAGTGTTTCCGCTAGACAGAGAAGATAAGCAGTTGTTGCATCTCACTTACACAGTGAACTGACATCACTTATTTCCAGATGGGCAAAGAGAAATTATGGGTAAAGTTAAAGCAGACTGTATATTGTGGTCTGGATATTCATGTGCCTAGCAAGTGGATAAAGGATGCAAATGATCCAGTATGGTTTAATAACATAATTCAGAAAATGCCGAAGAAGCAGAGGCAGTTGCACTCTCTGTTCAAAAGGGAATGCAAGAATGATGACTATCAGAAGTTAATAGAGATTCTTACAACTGTGAAAAGATCTATGCGCAAGCACACAACAACTACCACCGTCACACCTTAGCAAAAGATCTGGCAGAGAACCCAAGAAAATTCTGGTCCTTTCTAAAATCGCTAAGCAGGTCTAAGGCTGTTCACTCCCTTGTTGACCAGTCGGATGTGGCACGTGAAGTCAGCAGAAAGAGAGCTGAAGTGTGAAGTTCCCTGACATACAGAAACAACTTAAAGATCTGAAAGCAAATAAATCACCAGGTCCACATGTAACCCCAATTCTGTTTTACAAAGAGTACTCTATGGCATAGGCCCATTACCTAGCCTGAATTTATCAGGTATCTCTTCTCCAGACTTTGTGCTGGTCGGAAAAAAGTGCAGGTGACTCCAGGATATAAGAAAGCTAAAAGAATGGACCCACAAAATTATAGACCAATATCCCTAACTGAGGTTTGCTGCAGAATCCTTGAATATATTCTCAGTCTGAATATAAAAAACTTCCTCGAGACTGAGAAGCTTATGTCCACAAATCAGCACGGTTATAGACCGCATCACTTGTGTGAAACTCAGCTTGCCCTTTCCTCATGTGATATACTGCAAACAATGGATGAAGGGCAGACAGACAGATTCCATATCTCTAGATTTCTGGACACCCCCAAAAACATACATTTTTCACATCAGGTGCATTGTGCTGCCACTTACTGCCAGACACCAGATACTCCATATCAGCGTCCTCAGTAGTGATTCGACACAGAGAGAGAGAGAGAGAGCAGAATGGGGTGCTCTGCAGAGCTTACAGACTGAATGTGGTCAGGTGATTGGGTGTCACTTGTGTCATACACCTGTAAACAAGACTTCCACACTCCTAAACATCCCTAGGTTCAATGTTTCCGATGTGATAGTGAAGTGGAAATGTGATGGGACACGTACAGCATAAAAGCGTACAGGTCGACCTCGTCTGCTGACTGACAGAGACCACCGACAGTTGAAGAGGGTCGTAATGTGTAACAGGCGGACATATATCCAGACCATCACACAGGAATTCCAAACTGCATCAGGATCCACTGCAAGTACTATGACAGTTAGGTGGGAGGTGAGAAAACTTTGATTTCATAGTTGAGTGGATGCTCATAAGCCACATCACGCCCGTAAATGCCAAACGATGCCTCGCTTGCTGTAAGGAGCTTAAACATTGGACAACAGAGCATTGGAAAAATGTTGTGTGGAGTGATGAATTACGGTACATAATGTAACGATCCGATGACAGGGTGTGGGTATGGCAAATGCCTGGTGAACATCATCTGCCAGCATGTGTAGTGCCAACAGTAAAATTCGGAGGTGCTTGAGTTATGGTGTGTTCGTGTTTTTCCTGGAGGGGGCTTGCACCCCTTGTTGTTTTGCATAGCACTTTCACAGCACAGGCCTACATTGATGTTTTACGCACCTTCTTGCTTCCCACTGTGATGGCGATTACATTTTTCAACACGGTCAAGGACCTGTTCATAATGCACAGCCTGTGGTGGAGTGGTTATATGACGATAACATCCCTGTAATGGACTGGCCTGCACGGAGTCCTGAGCTGAATCCTACAGAACACCTTTGGGATGTTTTTGAACGCCGTGTTCGGGCCAGGCCTCACTGACCAACATCGATACCTCTCGCAGGGCAGCACTCTGTGGTACAGAAGGCAAGCGGTCAACTTTGGTTTATTGGGAGGATTCTAGGAAAGTGTGGTTCATCTGTAAAGCAGACTGCATATAGGACACTGGTACAACCTATTCTTGAGTACTGCTCGAGTGTTTGGGATCTGTACTACATTGGATTGAAGGAAGTCATCAAAGCAATTTAAAAGCAGGCTGATAGATCTGTTACTGATAGGTTTGAACAACATGTAAATATTCTTAACCTTTGTACTTCCTTTACACAGTTTTGAACAGCTTTTAGTATTTGCCGAGTACAGGCTGACACCATTTTATTTTCCACTCATCAATGGGACAATACTTCTGCACGAAAACAGATGTGCTTGGAGTATTGTTGAAATCAGCTTGGCAGGAGGGAACATTCCTTAATAGATTATATACAGTACTTGGAAACTGAACAAAGTTACAACCAATGGTAGTAAAACCTGTCCAACAGCCCACCGGTCTAAAATCTGTTCTCCTCTTACAAAATTTCCTTCTTTAACTGTACAGGATAGAGTACATAGTTGAAAGCTTTCTTCAATTCCTGAACTCCCTTGCAGAATTTGCTTACTTCTTGGTCATTTTATCCTTCTTCTTCTAGCTCCATGATCCATTTCTTCTCTAATTCTTGTTTCTTTCTAGTACAAATTCTGTCTCCTCTTTCCTTTTCTTGATGAATTCTTCTGAATTATGTCTTGTTGCCCTGTCTGTCATTTTCTTTCTTGCCTCATTTCTTTCTGCCACTGTCGTTTTAGAATCTTCACCAAACTACCCTGCTCTTTTCACCCTTTCTTCTGTAACTAACACTACTTCTGCAATTTCTTGTGGAACATCTTGCATCATTCTCCACTTCCCTTCAATGTTATCCACAGCACCACTTTGTTTAGCCTAAATTTCTTCTGCAGTTCTCTTTCATACTTTTCGGATACTCCTTTCTCTTTTTAATTTGGAAACATTGTATCTTTAAGGGGCTTTTCTCTTTCCTCTGGATCTAAAGACAGCTATGCTTTATCTGTATTTCACACTTACCATATAATGATCCAAGATGAAGTCAGCCCCACTGCAACTATCAATGTCAAGGATGTCAGATGCATGTATCCTGTCAATTACCACATGGTCAATTTGATTAAAAGTAGTGCTATCTGGCAAGCACCATGTGGTTTACACAATGTTCTTTTTTTGTAGCTACGTACTCTTCACCAACATTGCATTGCCCATGGCAAAGTCTGTAGCCTTCATCCATTTTCATGTGACATCTCACGCAGACTTACATTTCCTACAGTTCCTCTAAAGGCTTCTTCTTTTCCCACTTTTGCACTGAAGTCACATATCACTATTTTCACATCTTGCCCTGGTATACCTTCTAATTCCTGTTCCAGTAAACTATAAAACTCATCTTTCACTTCGTTTTTATCATCTTCTGTAGGAGCATACACACACATTAGAGCGATGTTGAAGAAGTGGACCACTACTCTCAAAGTGCACATTCTTTCACTTACAGGGTTAAAATTTGTGATTGCTTCTTCATACTTATTGTCTATAAGAAAGCCTGTGCCACCTATTATACCACTGACCCCTCCATTATATCATGTTGTACAATCACCACTTCTTATGATACCATCTAATTTCTATCTGATCTCTTGGATTGCTGCTACTCTTATGCGGTATTTCTCCATCTCTTGTTTGAGTCCATGTAGAGCCCCTGGTTTGTTCAAAGTTCTTACATTCCAAGTAGAAAAGTATAAATCATTCTTCCGTTTACCATGTCCTATTCCTTGTAGGGGTCATTCATCATTATCATCAGTTCAGCTGTTCCTGTCTGAGTTTTGTGGGATGTACCTGCCTCAAATTCTTCAACTAAACCTTTTGCAGCACTTTTTTAAAAACAAACTGAAGTGAGGTGCATGCTGAAAACCTGGCCCAACCCACTATCCCAAAAACATACAAGCAGACTAAACTCTATCACTACTGTTTCACAGGCAGCAACAATATCTGGTAGCCGTTTAGTGAAAAATGGCTGTAGTCTGAACACAGTGTTTCAATTTACTTTTGAATTTTGGGTCTGCATTTTGGCGGCAAATTTACTGTCTGGAATACATATGGTATGAGATTAACAACACTGCTAATGTACTAAGAAGATTCGTGTCTCACGGCAGCCAATAGACACAACTGGACCTCTGCCTTTATCACGGAATCTATCTGAACGTAATCTAGCATCATCAGCTGTTGTCCAGACGTTCCTGCCCTAGGTGCTTGATGCGACTGCCTCAGGATAGGACCTGGTTGCTGGGCCACCCTGCAATCGCATGATGCACTCCATGCCTGCACCATAGCAGACTAAAAATACAAGGAGACTAATTAGAAATACTACTTTTCTTCATTGAATTTGGTAAGCTTCTTAGAGAGAGACTAAAACATTGTTATCATTCTCTGAAACACATGAGTTTAACTTCTAACACATTGCACATTCGATACACTATCATATATCAATTCACAAAAAGAAGAAAGGAAGATTAGGGTTTAGTGGCCTGTTGATAATGAGTTTGTTACAGATGGAGCACTAGTCCAGGCTGCGGAAGGAAATCACCCGTTCCCTGTATAAAAAAGCAGCCTGGAATTTGCCTTGCATAATTCATGGGAATCATGTTGTTGTTGTTGTTGTGGTCTTCAGTCCTGAGACTGGTTTGATGCAGCTCTCCATGCTACTCTATCCTGTGCAAGTTTCTTCATCTCCCAGTACCTACTGCAACATACATCCTTCTGAATTTGTTTAGTGTATTCATCTCTTGGTCTCCCTCTACAATTCTTACCCTCCATGCTGCCCTCCAAAGCTAAATTGGTGATACCTTGATGCCTCAGAACATGTCCTACCAACCGATCTCTTCTTCTAGTCAAGTTGTGCCACAAACTTCTCTTCTCCCCAATCTTATTCAATACCTCCTCATTAGTTATGTGATCTACCCATCTAATCTTCAGCATTCTTCTGTAGCACCACATTTCGAAAGCTTCTATTCTCTTCTTGTCCAAACTATTTATCGTCCATGTTTCACTTCCATACATGGCTACACTCCATACAAGTACTTTCAGAAACGACTTCCTGACACTTAAATCTATACTCGATGTTAACAAATTTTTCTTCTTCAGAAACGCTTTCCTTGCCATTGCCAGTCTACATTTTACATCCTCTCTACTTCGACCATCATCAGTTATTTTGCTCCCCAAATAGCAAAACTCCTTTACTACTTTAAGCGTCTCATTTCCTAATCTAATTCCCTCAGCATCACTCGACTTAATTGAATTACATTCCATTATCCTCGTTTTGCTTTTGTTGATGTTCATCTTATATCCTTCTTTCAAGACACTGTCCTTCCATTCAACTGCTCTTCCAAGTCCTTTGCTGTCTCTGGCAGAATTACAATGTCATCGGCAAACCTCAAAGTTTTTATTTCTTCTCCATGGATTTTAATACCTACTCTGAATTTTTCTTTTGTTTCCTTTACTGCTTGCTCAATATATAGATTGAATAACATCGGGGAGAGGCTACAACCCTGTCTCACTCCATTCCCAACTACTGCTTCTCTTTCATGGGCCTCAACTCTTATAACTGTCGTCTGGTTTCTGTACAAACTGTAAATAGCCTTTCACTCCCTGTATCCGACCCCTGCCACCTTCAGAATATGAAAGAGAGTATTCCAGTCAACATTGTCGAAAGCTTTCTCTAAGTCTACAAGTGCTAGAAACGTAGGTTTGCCTTCTCTTAATCTAGCTTCTAAAATAAGTCGTAGGGTCAGTATCGCCTAATGTGTTCCAATATTTCTATGGAATCCAAACTGATCTTCCCCGAAGTCGGCTTCTACTAGTTTTTCCATTCGTTAGTAAAGTATTCGCGTTAGTATTTTGCAGCCGTGACTTATTAAACTGATAGTTCGGTATTTTTCGAATCTGTCAACACCTGCTTTCTTTGGGATTGGAATTACTATATTCTTCTTGAAGTCTGAGGGTATTTCGCCTGTCTCATACATCTTGCTCACCAGATGGTAGAGTTTTGTCAGGACTGGCTCTCCCAAGGCTGTCAGTAGTTCTAATGGAATGTTGTCTATTCCCGGGGCCTTGTTTCGACTCAGGTCTTTCAGTGCTCTGTCAAACTCTTCACGCAGTATCGTATCACCCATTTCATCTTCATCTACATCCACTTTCCATAATATTCTCCTCAAGAACATCGCCCTTGTATAGACCCTCTATATACTCCTTTCACCTTTCTGCTTTCCCTTCTTTGCTTAGAACTGGGTTTCCATATGAGCTCCTGATATTCATACAAGTGGTTCTCTTTCTCCAAATGTCTCTTTAATTTTCCTGTAGGCAGTATCTATCTTACTCCTAGTGAGATATGCCTCTACATCCTTACATTTGTCGTCTAACCATACCTGCTTAGCCATTTTGCACTTCCTGTCAATCTCATTTTTGAGACGTTTGTATTTCTTTTTGCCTGCTTCATTTACTGCATTTTTATATTTTCTCCTTTCATCAATTAAATTCAATATTTCTTTTGTTACCCAAGGATTTCTAGTAGCCCACGTCTTTTTACCTACTTGATCCTCTGCTGCCTTCACTACTTCATCCCTCAAAGCTACCCATTCCTCTTCTACTGTATTTCTTTCCCCCATTCCTGTAACTTGTTCCCTTATGCTCTCCCCGAAACTCTGTACAACCTCTGGTTTGGTCAGTTTATCCAGGTCCCATGTCCTTAAATTCCCACCTTTTTTGCAATTTCTTCAGATTTAATCTACAGTTCATAACCAACAGATTGTGGTTAGAGTCCACATCTGCCCCTGGATATGTTTTACAATTTAAAACCTGGTTCCTAAATCTCTGTTTTACCATTATATTATCTATCTGAAACCTGTCAGTATCTCCAGGCTTCTTCCATGCATACAATCTTCTTTTATGATTCTTGAACCAAGTGTTAGCTATGATTAAGTTGTGCTCTGTACAAAATTCTACCAGGAGGCTTCCTCTTTCATTTCTTACCCCCCATCCATATTCACCTGCTACGTTTCCTTCACTCCCTTTTCCTACTGATGAATTCCAGTCACCCATGACTATTAAATTTTCATCTCCCTTCACTATCTGAATAATTTCTTTTATTTCATCATACATTTCTTCAATTTCTTCGTCATCTGCAGAGCTAGTTGGCATATAAACTTGTACTACTGTAGTAGGCGTGGGCTTCGTGTCAATCTTGGCCGCAATACTGGATTCACTATGCTGTTTGTAGTAGCTTACCCGCACTCTTACTTTTTTATTCATTATTAAACCTACTCCAGCATCACCCCTATTTGATTTTGTATTTATAACCCTGTATTTGCCTGATCAAATGTCCTGTTCCTCCTGCCACCGAACTTCACTAATTCCCAATATATCTAACTTTAACCTATCCATTTCCCTTTTTAAATTTTCTAACCTACCTGCCCGATTAAGGGATCTGACATTCTACGCTCCGATCCACAGAACACCAGTTTTTTTTCTCCTGATAACGACGTCCTCTTGAGGAGTCCCCGCCCGGAGATCCGAATGGGAGACTATTTTACATCCGGAATATTTTACCCAAGAGGACGCCATCATCATTTAACCTTACAGTAAGCTTCATGCCCTCGGGAATCATGGAACATCTAAATCTAAATGGGGATTTGAGCCGCTGTCCTCACAGATATGAATCCAATATCTTAACCATGTGTCACCTTTCTTAGTGTAAGCTCACACAGAATACTAGGAGGTAAGTATCAATAATATAGGTACCTATCTGGAACGAACACCTCTACAACAGCGACTTAGTGGAACAGATATCCGTAATACAGCAACACGGAACAAAACAATTAATCAACATAGACTTTTAGTAGAATCAAGATAACAGTAACATGCATAATGAACTTACAGATCTATTCTTTCAGTTTATACTGTTGTACCCTTCATATTTTAAGCAGTTTCTTATTAAGAACATACAATACAACATACTGAATGTTATTTAACTTTCATAATTCATCAAACATATGGTACACATTTTCCATGAAGTTAAACTTCAGTACTATGTATGTGAACACAAACATCTAATTCCCTTTATATGCTTATTTACATTAACTACTTACCACAACCAGAGGAAACACAGCAGAACAGAATTTCCTTTCCCTGAAAAGCATTCTCTTCAACATAATGATTTTTGCACGCAAAAAGATATTTTATAAGCAAATAAAAGTAAGTTTACGGTGTATGGGTAGTGATAGGAAACACAGTCATTGCATTCCTCAATCAGAAGAAAGATTGATGAGTTTGTGTGTAAACAAAGATGAGAAACCACTGTAGTTAGAAACAAGAACTAACTTGTTATGCCTACCAAAACCTCACATCATATGGTTCCACTATGTATTGGAGCCTGTGAATGAATTTTGTGTCAAAGGTGTTCAAGCTATGTCTTGAGATGAGACTGGCACTACCAAATACAAATCTGCAAGTAACATAAGTACCGTAGCATATCCACATGGGGTCCTGGCACTGTGCTGAATGCTCCGAAGGATGTCTTTTCCTACTTCTATCAAATACGGATCACGTGTAGCTCTGTACAAATACATAACTGATTCCACAAGTTCAGGACGCAAAGGGTAACCTTCGCGATTTGTCCCAACCTCCCCCTGAAACATAAGTGAAATTCATTTAATAGTAAACTATCTATATTACAGCATGTTATATATTTTAAAAATTAACAAATGTTGTTAAATGCTGGACATACCAGGTGATCAAAAAGTCAGTATAAATTTGAAAACTGAATAAATCATGGAATAATGTAGATAAAGAGGTACAAATTGACACACATGATTGGAATGACATGGGGTTTTATTAGAACCGAAAAAATACAAAAGTTCAAAAAATTTCCGACAGATAGCGCTTCATCTGATCAGAATAGCAATAATTAGCATAACAAAGTAAGACACAGCAAAGATGATGTTCTTTACAGGAAATGCTCAATATGTCCACCATCATTCCTCAACAATAGCTGTAGTCGAGGAATAATGTTGTGAACAGCACTGTAAAGCATGTCCGGAGTTATGGTGAGGCAATGGCGTCGGATGTTGTCTTTCAGCATCCCTAGAGATGTCGGTCGATCACGATACACTTGCGTCTTCAGGTAACCCCAAAGCCAATAATCGCATGGACTGAGGCCTGGGGACCTGGGAGGCCAAGTGTGACGAAAGTGGTGGCTGAGTACACGATCATCACCAAATGACGAGCGCAAGAGATCTTTCACGCGTCTAGCAATATGGGGTGGTTCTAATAAAACCCCATGTCATTCCAAGCATGCGTGTCAATTTTTACCTCTCTATCTACATTATTCCATGGTTTATTACGCTTTCAAACTTATACTGACTTTTTGATCACCAGGTACTCTGCTCATTTAGCAAATTGTCAAAAACATCCTTAAAAGACAGGATCAAAGGCATCACTTAACAAAATTATTCTCTGAAAAACATGCAAAAGAAAGTCTACAATTTGTGTCAGACATCTGAACATTCTCACAGACTACCCACCAATAATACATTATACACTGAGTACTTGATTTTCCTGAGCATTTGATTCTGTAGAAATTATTCACTTCATGGTTATGATTTTTGCAGAATACAGTAACAAGAATATGGTAAATATTATTATATTTTGGCACAGACATTCTCTAAATTGCAGATCAACAAATAACACAAATGTTAAAAAAAATCATGATAACCATTTTCAGATTGTAATTACTATGCACTCACATGATTATACGGGTACAAGGATTATACAGGGTGTTTCTGGAAAATAAGCTGAATAATCAGCAAAGAATAGTTACTGAAAGTAAAAGTACAATGTTTAGTATTCTTCAAAATAGCACCCTGGGATGACAATACACTTTTTCCGGCAATTTTGCCAGTTCTGATAGGCTTCCTGGAACATGTTGGAGGGAACCTCCTTCAGACAGCTCATCATGGTGACTTTCAAGGCATCTACCATCCCAAAAAGATGACCCCTTAAGCTTCTCTTCATCTGAGGAAATAAAAAGAAGTATGCTGGTGCCAGATCAGGACTGTATGGTGGCTGGGGCAGTGTTGCCACACCTTGCCTGGCCAGGAACTCAGTAACAATCAAAGTGGTATAAGACAGCATATCATTGTGATGGAGTTACCAGTTTCCACTGATTTCCTTCCTGATGTAAAGCACCAAGTTTTGGAGTCTTTCAAGGACTTTCAAGTACAACTGGCTGTGATAAGTTCGTCCCTGTGACACAAACCCTGAGTGGACAA